>NC_140771.1:105792867-106440839 GCF_044657685.1 Stegodyphus dumicola
ATAGCTGAGTAACAAGTTCATTAATTTTGTCAGCCATTGCTGCTAAACGGATTAGATCTTCATTGGAAGCAGCAAGAATTATTTGTATGTTATTAGGGAGACGCGAAAGCCATAGTGACTTCAACAAGTCGTCACTAAAATGGCTTCCTGCCAGATCACGCATTCGTGACAGCAAGTATGAAGGTTGCTGATCTCCAAGTTCAAGTCCTTGTAGTAAAGTACGTATTTTTGAAGATTCACTTTCGGAATAGATTTCAATGAGCCGCTGTTTCAGTTTGGAGTATTTATCACAATCAGGTGGTTTGAGAATTAAGTCATGCACTGAATTCAGAATATCAGACTCAATTGCTGCAACTACGTGGTTGAATTTTGTAGAATCCTCACTAATGCGGAGCGATAGAAAATTGTGCTTCGATCTGAGGGAACCACAATAGAAGGATTATTTTTCCAGAAAGGCGGTGGCTTCACCGCAATGCGTGTGATTTGTGGCTCTGGTATAATATCGTCGGCCATACTGATAGATAATTTTCACTTTTAATTAATAAACACTTAACAGCACAAATATTGTAGCAAGATGATACACTATTGATATTTTACCATGATAACAATAAATATTTTAACATGCATAAAAAATTTTACGTAACGATACACACACAAATAAGGACAGGGTCAGCAATTACACACACAAATAATATTTTACCCGAAATGCATTTGAAAAGAAACCCTTATTTGAGAAAAAAAAAAACGATTGTGTTCATTTTGTATTGGCGCACACACAAAATCACCACTTCACACTGCTAAGGCACTTTCGAAGGAAAAAAGGAAATCACTCCTGTAGCACATGGGAAAAAAATTCACTACTTTCGAACACTGAGGAAAGATTTTGCCATAGCACGTTGGCAGAAAATTACTGATGTAGCACATTTAGCGAAAATCACTATTGTATTACATTTGTCACAAAAGTTGAATGATCGAAGAATTATTGCACGACTGGCGAAGTCGGCGGAACGGAACAGATCACATTGATGATTTGCTGAAGCTCCTTGCGATGATATGCACGACTTTGAAAAAACACAAGCAATATATATCAATACATCTAGAAATAATTGAAGGGGTACGTTGTAGCATACGTTTATTGTCCATATTCATTGTTATTTTTTAGTCAGTTCTTCAGAATGCCTTGATGCACGTGGCTTAGGGTCGTTGAAAATCCATTCTCAGTAGCGGTGCTCAGTCAAAAGGGTCACCACTTTTGGTGGTCGTGTGTGCTTAATGCATGATATAATTAAAGAAAATAAGAAGTAGACAACCTCCTATAACAAAAAAATATATTTAAATACTAAAATTACAATTTAAATTACATTGCAGAGATCAACACAGAGCTCGGAACACAGTTCGTGCTACCTTCGCGTACAGTTGTGTGACGAGAAGTCTGAGTGAGTAAAGATGTCGCTTTGCTGCTCCGATTAAGAACTGGATTTGTACACGTGGCGCCATCTCATGAATAGAAGTTGAAGTATCTGTCGGAACGCCACATGTATGCAAGTTTTCATGAAAGCTGTATAATTTGCATCCATACATAAAAGCAAGGAACTATGTATACATAAATTCTACAGTTTTACTGTGTGGAGCAAATCAACAAAAGCATTATCAAAAGCATCACTATCAACAGTTTCATCACAAAAACAATTACAATCATTCTACATATGCATTTTTTAAAAAAATTGTTTAATTTAATTTTAATTTATTAAATTAGTAGATTTATTTTCATGGATAGATTTTACACTTGATTTACTTATGCTTCTGAATTTAAATAATATTGTAGATTAGTTCGAGAATTAAATCTTTTACATGTTTGCATATTTTAAAATTATTTCTGGCTTTTTTCCTTTTTTAAGAATTTAAATTTGCTTTTCTACTTTTTACTTTATACGTATTTGTTTAGAATTTAAATTTGTTTAAATTTAAATTTCATTCCTTGCAACAATGGCGCAAAGAATATTTAATTAAATATGTAGTTAAATTTAATTTTTTAATTAAACTCAATTTATTCTTATAAATACATATGTGTATATATATACTATAAAGCATCTAATGTAAAAGTAAACTGGAGTCAAAGCAAAGCAATTCCTTAGCAATATTAATCATTGCATCCTTGTATAAGAGGTTTAACACAAAATCTAAACAATTCAAAATTTAAAAAAGAATCAAAGGTAGTACACAAATTCAAAAACAAAAAAATGCAAAATTTTACTTTAGATGCTTAGAAGTTTTATTTTACTTCAATCCTGCAGCTATAATGCAGGACGGGTATAAAAAATTTCTTTTTTATTTTTGCCTCTTATTAAGTTTCTTTACGTATTTATATGCATTGGATGACCAATAGGTCTTTTGTGGTTGTGTGTGCTTAATGCATGATATAATTAAAGAAAATAAGAGTAGACAATCTCCTATAGACAAAAGAATATATTAAGTACTAAATTACAATTTTAAATTACATTGCAGAGGATCAACACAGAGCTCGAGAACACAGTTCGTGCTAGCGTCGCGTGCACTTGTCCGACGAGAAGTCTGAGTGAGTAAAGATGTCGCTTTGCTGCTCCGATTAAGAACTGGATTTTACACGTGGCGCCAATCTCATGAATAGAAGTTGAAGTATCTGTCGGAACGCCACAGTACTCCCCTCCCAAGTACCATCGGTTTGTTATAAGTACTTTGGGTTAAATTTAACCTTTCTTCCAGATCTGGTAGTTTTAGGTTGCTCTTTAACGGGATGTAAGCTTTCTTCCGGGAGTGATGTTGATGAGGGAAGTTGTTGGATCTTGCATTAGAAATGCTGGTTTGAGACGATCGATTCCAATCACTGATTGTTTGCCATTGCAGATGATGGTGAAAATGTTTCGGTGGTTCGTTTGACAACTTTGAATGGACCATCATTATGAAGGTGTTAAAATTGGCTTAATTGCATCGTTGCGCACGAATACGTGCGAAGATGTCTCAAGCGCAGGATGTACAAAATAGCTTGGCTGGTTATGCGAAGATGCTGGGTTTGGCGAGATATTGCTCATGGTCTCACGTAAACGTTGAAGGAATGTTGGAGGGTCGATAAACTGGAGTAGATTCTGGGTGAAAGAATTCACCTGGCAGACGGAGGGTTGCACCATATAACATTTCAGCACAAGTGCTACCAATGTCTTCTTTGAATGCTGTGCGAACACCAAGCAAGACTAGGGGTAAGGCTTCTGTCCAGTGTGTGCTACTGTGGCACTTCAGACCTTGTTTGAGAGATCGGTGAAAGCGTTCCACCATCCCATTTCCAGATGGATGGTATGGTGTTGTGCGAATATGGCGAATGCCAAGAAGAGAGGTGAGGGATGCGAACAAGTGACATTGAAATTGGTCGGCCTTGGTCAGTAGTGATGGTGGTAGGCATGCCAAATCTTGAAAGCCACTGGGAGATGAATGCTCGAGCTACAGTTTCAGCGGATATATTTTCAATAGGAATGGCTTCAGGCCATCTTGTGTACCGATCAATACAAGTGAGGAGGTAAGTGTAACCATTTGAAGGAGGCAATGGGCCAACCAAGCCTAAGTGTACATGATCAAAGCATCTTGCTGGAAGGTTAAATTGTTGAATGGGGCTGTGAGTGTGACGGGATACTTTACTCCGTTGACATCTAATACATGAACGAGTCCATTCTGTGATGTCTTGATTCATTGCTGGCCAGACAAATCTGTCTGCGATCAGCTTTTTGGTGGCACGGATTCCAGGATGTGCCAAATTGTGCAAGGCATTAAACACTTCACGTCGAAAATTGACAGGAATATAGGGACGTATTTTATTGTTCTCTATGTCACAGTAAATTTTAAGCGTTGGGTCAATGTGCAGTGGTTGTAACTGAAGGAAGGTTTGTGGATTTGAGATTAGGTTCTTGAGTTCCTCATCATGCAATTGAGCTTTTGCAATTTCAGAGAAATCTGGGGTAGTGAGGTTGATATTGTTTACCCGAGACAAGGCATCAGCGACACAATTATCAGTACCAGAGACATATCTGATATCTGTACTAAACTGGGCGATGGAAATCCAGATGTCGAAGCTGACGAGGAGAACATGAGTCAGAGTTTTTTCTAAAAAGCGAAGGTTAATGGTCGATGATCGGTGAAAATGATGAAGTCGTCTCCTTCCAAGTTGTGCCGGAAGTATTTAACAGCACAGTACACAGCAAGTTGCTCTCTGTCATATGTGCTGTATTTCCTTTCTTCAGTAGTAAGTTTTCTGGAGAAGAATGCCATTGGGGAAAGTCACTTTAGTGGTATGGGCTTGAAGCACTGCTCCTATGGCTGTGTCAGATGCATCTACCATTATAGAGAGCTGATCACTAGGTGAGTGATAAGAAAGTGTGGCTGCATTTGCCAGATCGTGTTTGCATTGCACGAATGCTGCAGATGCAGATTCAGTCCAAGGGACAGCTTGTTGATCGTTTTTTTTTTTTTTTTGCTATTCTTCAGAAACTCATGTAGGCAGGCTTGTGTTTTTGCGGCATTTGGCAGAAAGCGTCGGTAGAAATTTAACATTGCTAAAAAACGCTTCAGTTCAGAGATGGTTTTGGGCTGAGGTAAGTTGTCAATTGCTTTGACTCTTTCCGGTAAAGGTTTGACTCCATTCTGGGTGATAAGACATCCAAGAAAGGAAACTGAGGGTTGACCAAGTACACATTTGGATGGATTTAGTTTTAATCCATGATCTTTAAGGCGAGTGAAAATCTGACGCAGATGTTTAAAATGTTCTTCCGCATCTGTAGATGCAACCAGGATATCATCAAAATATGGGACGCAGAAATCGAGACCACACAGTACTTGGTGTATGAAACGCTGAAATGTTTGGCCAGCATTGCGAAGGCCAAATGGCATATATAAGTACTCAAAGAGACCAAATGGTGTAGTCACTGCGGTCTTAGGCACATCTTCAGCATGCACTGGGATCTGATGATATGCTCGGGCAAGATCGAGGATAGAAAATATGTTTGTTCCATGAAAAAGATGGGTACAGTCTTGGATATGTGGGACTGGATATCTGTCAGGGACTGTGACGGCATTAAGTCAACGATAATCTCCACAAGGCCGCCAGTCACCATTAGACTTTTTCACCATGTGAAGTGGATTGGCCCATGGACTTTTAGATGGGCGAATGGTTCCCTGTGCTAGCATGAATTCAAATTCTTTGCGAGCAGCTTTTAGCATCTCTGGAGAAAGACGACGAGGCTTGGAAAATACAGGTGGGCCATGTGTTTCAATGTGATGATACACTTCTGGCTGATGAGTATGCTGCCCTGATTTGGATGGGTTTAAAATGTCAGGGAATTCTGCTAATAACCGATGAAACCGTGTGCTGCCCGATAAAACACTTATGTTGGTAGGTACGTTCGATATATGAGAAGCTTGGCCCTGTGATGTCAGCTGAGTTGTAGCATCAATTAAGCAATTATTCTTGACATCCACTAGAAGGTGGAAATGTGTCAAGAAGTCGACACCAATAATTGCTTGAGTTACATCAGCAATAATAAAAGGCCAGTTGAAAGTCCGGCGCAAGTTTAAATCAAGTGTCAATAGTTTGGTGCCGTAGGTTGCAATTTGGGTACCATTGGCTGCACACAGTACAAGTTTATTAAGTTGGTGAGCATTTGTTTTAGTTCTCGGGAGCACTGATATGTCAGCTCCTGTATCTACTAGAAAACATAACTGAGTTGAACGATCAGCCAGTACTATTCTGTCGATGTGGCGGACATTCTGTTGGCCAGCAGAAGACCGCCCATTTAGTTTCCCGCTTGTACAAAAGTGCATGGAGGGGCACACTTGCGAGCTTGAGAGCCTAAATTCATATGATAAAAACATATGCCACTTGTGGGTTCTTTGTACTGCGTTCGAGTATTAAGATGAGATGGACTCCTGCTTCGGGCACGAAATTTATTACGTGGGCCCTGATTTGATCGATTGTATCTCCGTGAAGCATGAAGACTTGTAGAGAGTTCAGATACTTTTTTGGTCAATTCAGCCACTTGTTGTTCGAGGGATGAACTGGAAGGTGCAGCATTAGCAGCACTGACATAAGCTGGAGTAACAAGTTCATTAATTTTGTCAGCCATTGCTGCTAAACGGATTAGATCTTCATTGGAAGCAGCAAGAATTATTTGTATGTTATTAGGGAGACGCGAAAGCCATAGTGACTTCAACAAGTCGTCACTAAAATGGCTTCCTGCCAGATCACGCATTCGTGACAGCAAGTATGAAGGTTGCTGATCTCCAAGTTCAAGTCCTTGTAGTAAAGTACGTATTTTTGAAGATTCACTTTCGGAATAGATTTCAATGAGCCGCTGTTTCAGTTTGGAGTATTTATCACAATCAGGTGGTTTGAGAATTAAGTCATGCACTGAATTCAGAATATCAGACTCAATTGCTGCAACTACGTGGTTGAATTTTGTAGAATCCTCACTAATGCGAGCGATAGAAAATTGTGCTTCGATCTGAGGGAACCACAATGAAGGATTATTTTTCCAGAAAGGCGGTGGCTTCACCGCAATGCGTGTGATTTGTGGCTCTGGTATAATATCGTCGGCCATACTGATAGATAATTTTCACTTTAATTAATAAACACTTAACAGCACAAATATTGTAGCAAGATGATACACTATTGATATTTTACCATGATAACAATAAATATTTTAACCATGCATAAAAAATTTACGTAACGATACACACACAAATAAGACAGGGTCAGCAATTACACACACAAATAATATTTTACCGAAATGCATTTGAAAAGAAACCCTTATTTGAGAAAAAAAAAAACGATGTGTTCATTTTGTATTGCGCACACACAAAATCACCACTTCACACTGCTAAGGCACTTTCGAAGGAAAAAAGGAAATCACTCCTGTAGCACATGGGAAAAAAATTCACTACTTTCGAACACTGAGGGAAGAATTTTGCCATAGCACGTTGCAGAAAATTACTGATGTAGCACATTTAGCGAAAATCACTATTGTATTACATTTGTCACAAAAGTTGAATGATCGAAGAATTATTGCACGACTGGCGAAGTCGGCGGAACGGAACAGATCACATTGATGATTTGCTGAAGCTCCTTGCGATGATATGCACGACTTTGAAAAAACACAAGCAATATATATCAATACATCTAGAAATAATTTAAGGGGTACGTTGTAGCATACGTTTATTGTCCATATTCATTGTTATTTTTAGTCAGTTCTTCAGAATGCCTTGGATGCACGTGGCTTAGGGTCGTTGAAAATCCATTCTCAGTAGCGTGCTCAGTCAAAAGGTCACCACTTTTGGTGGTCGTGTGTGCTTAATGCATGATATAATTAAAGAAAATAAGAGTAGACAACCTCCTATAACAAAAAAAAATATATTAAATACTAAATTACAATTTAAATTACATTGCAGAGATCAACACAGAGCTCGGAACACAGTTCGTGCTACCTTCGCGTACAGTTGTGTGACGAGAAGTCTGAGTGAGTAAAGATGTCGCTTTGCTGCTCCGATTAAGAACTGGATTTTACACGTGGCGCCATCTCATGAATAGAAGTTGAAGTATCTGTCGGAACGCCACATGTATGCAAGTTTCATGAAAGCTGTATAATTTGCATCCATACATAAAAGCAAGAACTATGTATACATAAATTCTACAGTTTTACTGTGTGGAGCAAATCAACAAAAGCATTATCAAAGCATCACTATCAACAGTTTCATCACAAAACAATTACAATCATTCACATATGCATTTTTTAAAAAAATTGTTTAATTTAATTTTAATTTATTAAATTAGTAGATTTATTTTCATGGATAGATTTTACACTTGATTTACTTATGCTTCTGAATTTAAATAATATTGTAGATTAGTTCGAGAATTAAATCTTTTACATGTTTGCATATTTTAAAATTATTTTGGCTTTTTTCCTTTTTTTAGAATTTAAATTTGCTTTTCTACTTTTTTACTTTATACGTATTTGTTTAGAATTTAAATTTGTTTAAATTTAAATTTCATTCCTTGCAACAATGGCGCAAAGAATATTTAATTAAATATGTAGTTAAATTTAATTTTTTAATTAAACTCAATTTATTCTTATAAATACATATGTGTATATATATACTATAAAGCATCTAATGTAAAAGTAAACTGGAGTCAAAGCAAAGCAATTCCTTAGCAATATTAATCATTGCATCCTTGTATAAGAGGTTTAACACAAAATCTAAACAATTCAAAATTTAAAAAAGAATCAAAGTAGTACACAAATTCAAAAACAAAAAATGCAAAATTTTACTTTAGATGCTTAGAAGTTTATTTTACTTCAATCCTGCAGCTATAATGCAGGACGGGTATAAAAAATTTCTTTTTTATTTTTGCCTCTTATTAAGTTTCTTTACGTATTTATATGCATTGGATGACCAATAGGTCTTTTGTGGTCGTGTGTGCTTAATGCATGATATAATTAAAGAAAATAAGAGTAGACAATCTCCTATAACAAAAGAATATATTAAGTACTAAATTACAATTTAAATTACATTGCAGAGATCAACACAGAGCTCGGAACACAGTTCGTGCTAGCGTCGCGTGCACTTGTCCGACGAGAAGTCTGAGTGAGTAAAGATGTCGCTTTGCTGCTCCGATTAAGAACTGGATTTTACACGTGGCGCCATCTCATGAATAGAAGTTGAAGTATCTGTCGGAACGCCACAGTACTCCCCCCCCCAAGTACCATCGGTACGTTATAAGTACTTTGGGTTAAATTTAACCTTTCTTCCAGATCTGGTAGTTTTAGGTTGCTCTTTAACGGGATGTAAGCTTTCTTCCGGGAGTGATGTTGATGAGGAAGTTGTTGGATCTTGCATTAGAAATGCTGGTTTGAGACGATCGATTCCAATCACTGATTGTTTGCCATTGCAGATGATGGTGAAATGTTTCGGTGTTCGTTTGACAACTTTGAATGGACCATCATATGAAGGTGTTAAAATTGGCTTAATTGCATCGTTGCGCACGAATACGTGCGAAGATGTCTCAAGCGCAGGATGTACAAAATAGCTTGGCTGGTTATGCGAAGATGCTGGGTTTGGCGAGATATTGCTCATGGTCTCACGTAAACGTTGAAGGAATGTTGGAGGGTCGATAACTGGAGTAGATTCTGGGTGAAAGAATTCACCTGGCAGACGGAGGGTTGCACCATATAACATTTCAGCACAAGTGCTACCAATGTCTTCTTTGAATGCTGTGCGAACACCAAGCAAGACTAGGGGTAAGGCTTCTGTCCAGTGTGTGCTACTGTGGCACTTCAGACCTTGTTTGAGAGATCGGTGAAAGCGTTCCACCATCCCATTTCCAGATGGATGGTATGGTGTTGTGCGAATATGGCGAATGCCAAGAAGAGAGGTGAGGGATGCGAACAAGTGACATTGAAATTGTCGGCCTTGGTCAGTAGTGATGGTGGTAGGCATGCCAAATCTTGAAAGCCACTGGGAGATGAATGCTCGAGCTACAGTTTCAGCGGATATATTTTCAATAGGAATGGCTTCAGGCCATCTTGTGTACCGATCAATACAAGTGAGGAGGTAAGTGTAACCATTTGAAGGAGGCAATGGGCCAACCAAGCCTAAGTGTACATGATCAAAGCATCTTGCTGGAAGGTTAAATTGTTGAATGGGGCTGTGAGTGTGACGGGATACTTTACTCCGTTGACATCTAATACATGAACGAGTCCATTCTGTGATGTCTTGATTCATTGCTGGCCAGACAAATCTGTCTGCGATCAGCTTTTTGGTGGCACGGATTCCAGGATGTGCCAAATTGTGCAAGGCATTAAACACTTCACGTCGAAAATTGACAGGAATATAGGGACGTATTTTATTGTTCTCTATGTCACAGTAAATTTTAAGCGTTGGGTCAATGTGCAGTGGTTGTAACTGAAGGAAGGTTTGTGGATTTGAGATTAGGTTCTTGAGTTCCTCATCATGCAATTGAGCTTTTGCAATTTCAGAGAAATCTGGGGTAGTGAGGTTGATATTGTTTACCCGAGACAAGGCATCAGCGACACAATTATCAGTACCAGAGACATATCTGATATCTGTACTAAACTGGGCGATGAAATCCAGATGTCGAAGCTGACGAGGAGAACATGAGTCAGAGTTTTTTCTAAAAGCGAAGGTTAATGGTCGATGATCGGTGAAAATGATGAAGTCGTCTCCTTCCAAGTTGTGCCGGAAGTATTTAACAGCACAGTACACAGCAAGTTGCTCTCTGTCATATGTGCTGTATTTCCTTTCTTCAGTAGTAAGTTTTCTGGAGAAGAATGCCATTGGGGAAAGTCCTTTAGTGGTATGGGCTTGAAGCACTGCTCCTATGGCCGTGTCAGATGCATCTACCATTATAGAGAGCTGATCACTAGGTGAGTGATAAGAAAGTGTGGCTGCATTTGCCAGATCGTGTTTGCATTGCACGAATGCTGCAGATGCAGATTCAGTCCAAGGGACAGCTTGTTGATCGTTTTTTTTTTTTTTTTTTTGCTATTCTTCAGAAACTCATGTAGGCAGGCTTGTGTTTTTGCGGCATTTGGCAGAAAGCGTCGGTAGAAATTTAACATTGCTAAAAAACGCTTCAGTTCAGAGATGGTTTTGGGCTGAGGTAAGTTGTCAATTGCTTTGACTCTTTCCGGTAAAGGTTTGACTCCATTCTGGGTGATAAGACATCCAAGAAAGGAAACTGAGGGTTGACCAAGTACACATTTGGATGGATTTAGTTTTAATCCATGATCTTTAAGGCGAGTGAAAATCTGACGCAGATGTTTAAAATGTTCTTCCGCATCTGTAGATGCAACCAGGATATCATCAAAATATGGGACGCAGAAATCGAGACCACACAGTACTTGGTGTATGAAACGCTGAAATGTTTGGCCAGCATTGCGAAGGCCAAATGGCATATATAAGTACTCAAAGAGACCAAATGGTGTAGTCACTGCGGTCTTAGGCACATCTTCAGCATGCACTGGGATCTGATGATATGCTCGGGCAAGATCGAGGATAGAAAATATGTTTGTTCCATGAAAAAGATGGGTACAGTCTTGGATATGTGGGACTGGATATCTGTCAGGGACTGTGACGGCATTAAGTCAACGATAATCTCCACAAGGCCGCCAGTCACCATTAGACTTTTTCACCATGTGAAGTGGATTGGCCCATGGACTTTTAGATGGGCGAATGGTTCCCTGTGCTAGCATGAATTCAAATTCTTTGCGAGCAGCTTTTAGCATCTCTGGAGAAAGACGACGAGGCTTGGAAAATACAGGTGGGCCATGTGTTTCAATGTGATGATACACTTCTGGCTGATGAGTATGCTGCCCTGATTTGGATGGGTTTAAAATGTCAGGGAATTCTGCTAATAACCGATGAAACCGTGTGCTGCCCGATAAAACACTTATGTTGGTAGGTACGTTCGATATATGAGAAGCTTGGCCCTGTGATGTCAGCTGAGTTGTAGCATCAATTAAGCAATTATTCTTGACATCCACTAGAAGGTGGAAATGTGTCAAGAAGTCGACACCAATAATTGCTTGAGTTACATCAGCAATAATAAAAGGCCAGTTGAAAGTCCGGCGCAAGTTTAAATCAAGTGTCAATAGTTTGGTGCCGTAGGTTGCAATTTGGGTACCATTGGCTGCACACAGTACAAGTTTATTAAGTTGGTGAGCATTTGTTTTAGTTCTCGGGAGCACTGATATGTCAGCTCCTGTATCTACTAGAAAACATAACTGAGTTGAACGATCAGCCAGTACTATTCTGTCGATGTGGCGGACATTCTGTTGGCCAGCAGAAGACCGCCCATTTAGTTTCCCGCTTGTACAAAAGTGCATGGAGGGGCACACTTGCGAGCTTGAGAGCCTAAATTCATATGATAAAAACATATGCCACTTGTGGGTTCTTTGTACTGCGTTCGAGTATTAAGATGAGATGGACTCCTGCTTCGGGCACGAAATTTATTACGTGGGCCCTGATTTGATCGATTGTATCTCCGTGAAGCATGAAGACTTGTAGAGAGTTCAGATACTTTTTTGGTCAATTCAGCCACTTGTTGTTCGAGGGATGAACTGGAAGGTGCAGCATTAGCAGCACTGACATAAGCTGGAGTAACAAGTTCATTAATTTTGTCAGCCATTGCTGCTAAACGGGTTAGATCTTCATTGGAAGCAGCAAGAATTATTTGTATGTTATTAGGGAGACGCGAAAGCCATAGTGACTTCAACAAGTCGTCACTAAAATGGCTTCCTGCCAGATCACGCATTCGTGACAGCAAGTATGAAGGTTGCTGATCTCCAAGTTCAAGTCCTTGTAGTAAAGTACGTATTTTTGAAGATTCACTTTCGGAATAGATTTCAATGAGCCGCTGTTTCAGTTTGGAGTATTTATCACAATCAGGTGGTTTGAGAATTAAGTCATGCACTGAATTCAGAATATCAGACTCAATTGCTGCAACTACGTGGTTGAATTTTGTAGAATCCTCACTAATGCGAGCGATAGAAAATTGTGCTTCGATCTGAGGGAACCACAATGAAGGATTATTTTTCCAGAAAGGCGGTGGCTTCACCGCAATGCGTGTGATTTGTGGCTCTGGTATAATATCGTCGGCCATACTGATAGATAATTTTCACTTTAATTAATAAACACTTAACAGCACAAATATTGTAGCAAGATGATACACTATTGATATTTTACCATGATAACAATAAATATTTTAACCATGCATAAAAAATTTACGTAACGATACACACACAAATAAGACAGGGTCAGCAATTACACACACAAATAATATTTTACCGAAATGCATTTGAAAAGAAACCCTTATTTGAGAAAAAAAAAAACGATGTGTTCATTTTGTATTGCGCACACACAAAATCACCACTTCACACTGCTAAGGCACTTTCGAAGGAAAAAAGGAAATCACTCCTGTAGCACATGGGAAAAAAATTCACTACTTTCGAACACTGAGGGAAGAATTTTGCCATAGCACGTTGCAGAAAATTACTGATGTAGCACATTTAGCGAAAATCACTATTGTATTACATTTGTCACAAAAGTTGAATGATCGAAGAATTATTGCACGACTGGCGAAGTCGGCGGAACGGAACAGATCACATTGATGATTTGCTGAAGCTCCTTGCGATGATATGCACGACTTTGAAAAAACACAAGCAATATATATCAATACATCTAGAAATAATTGAAGGGGTACGTTGTAGCATACGTTTATTGTCCATATTCATTGTTATTTTTAGTCAGTTCTTCAGAATGCCTTGGATGCACGTGGCTTAGGGTCGTTGAAAATCCATTCTCAGTAGCGTGCTCAGTCAAAAGGTCACCACTTTTGGTGGTCGTGTGTGCTTAATGCATGATATAATTAAAGAAAATAAGAGTAGACAACCTCCTATAACAAAAAAATATATTAAATACTAAATTACAATTTAAATTACATTGCAGAGATCAACACAGAGCTCGGAACACAGTTCGTGCTACCTTCGCGTACAGTTGTGTGACGAGAAGTCTGAGTGAGTAAAGATGTCGCTTTGCTGCTCCGATTAAGAACTGGATTTTACACGTGGCGCCATCTCATGAATAGAAGTTGAAGTATCTGTCGGAACGCCACATGTATGCAAGTTTCATGAAAGCTGTATAATAAAATTTTAGAATTAAACATGTTTCATTCTTGGCACACAGAAAGGGGCGCAAAGTCACTGAAAAACCTAGCTATGCCTCTGACAAGAGAAAAATCTCTTAATGTGAAAAATATTTAAAAAAAAAAAAATTATATTAATTTTTAAATAATTACAGCAGCATTTTTTTTTTCCTGAGATATGTTTTGGAAACTGTGCTTTATAGCATTTATTATCTTGTTTATTTTTCGGAATCAAAATATTTCGAAGTCGCCAAAATGATGTCACTTTAGCCACCCAACCAGAATAGTGGTTAGTGACTATGACTGCCATACTGAAGGGCTCAGGTTTGAATCCCGGAGAAGGCATGAATGTTTGTAATGGTATATTGTCTGTACCCCTTTAAATATGTGGTAAGCAGAAAATCCTCTCGAGAGGTTGATGATAGAGCAAGAGGTGTCAGAGACCCTTGTACCCCCCTCCCGACAGGTACTCTATCTCAAAATTGGGGGTGGAATTGAATTAAAGTCAGGCTGCTACCAACAACAGGTGCATACGAATCCCTGCCACTAGTTTTAATGAAAATAGTTTTATTAATAGCCAGCATCGTGAGCTCAGGTGGCCGCATAACTGGACCTAACCCCAATTTAAGACTTCTATATTAGGCAGGAGATGGACCAGTCAGCCAAATTTCAACTCCAACAAGAGCATTTGGTAATTCACTCTCCTACCACCTGTTTCATACTTACAGGCAACAGACTTTAATTTGAACTCTCTCGCCCATGGCTGATCTGGGCCTGGGGTTTTGAACTGGGCTGTGGCTCTATAGGCCTGGAGATTTGATTGGCCATTAATAGTTACCTGCCAGTACTATGCAGGATGCCTAGTGCCACCTGTGGGTCCCTCGAATAAATGAGGACAGAGCTCCTGCGAACAACCACAGGTCACGGAGAACTGCACGCTCATACAGGGTTCGTATGCATTTCTGCACATGAAAATTAAGTACTTTTAAGGACATTAATGAAAAAAATTAAGGACCTATGAGCAAATGGGAACTGAATAAATTCAATTAAAAATATTATCTTTGCCTGAATTTCACTTTTGTAATACCATCCTAAAAATAAAATAGATCTCTAAGTAGTCTGCATTATTACTAAACATGAATTAATTAACATAATTATTAATAAGTTTAAGAATAAAATAAACTTTATGCAATTTATCAAGTAGCATTAAATATTTTACACTTACAACAGATGGACATACTTGAAAGAAGATAAGTGACATTTACGTTTTACTCACAGTTAGCTTTATGTTGAATTTTTTAAATGTCTCATTTTGTCATGTACTTGGTCAGTCTAGAAGTTCAGTAAATAGCTGGTAGATTTTATGTCAAACGGCATAGGTTAAAATGAGAAGTAAGATCATAATCAGCATGATTCAGAACAAAAGACTGAATATTGTTACTGCTGCTGCTTGTCTAGAGAGAGATCTTCTCATTAGAACAAATCTGAATAGCCTGATGTAGGTTCGCAAGTGTTGAAAGTTAGTCGGGCTCTGTTTGATGCAGTTAGTGTTGTAGCTTCGTGTAGAGTTTCAGGGGTGATAAGTTGTTTTGTATTACTTTAAGTCTCACTAGATGCAAAGAATAAGTTTTAGTTGAATTTTTACGTTTTTGTGTTTTATCTTGTGACCACAGTGAGTATTAATGAAAGGCAATAACTTGCTTTACATACAGATAATTTTTAAGGGTAAGCAGTTAGTTATAAATAATTAAATTAGGTAATTAGACAACCTTAGTCATTATGGATTTACATGGCCACAATAAAATTTTACTTTTTAACAATATTTGTTAAAAAAGCCCTATTAAAATCAAAATCTAATCAAATTTCACAGTTTAAAATACATGTAATTTATAACATTGATTCTTAAACGATATTAGGATAATTACACATTAAAAATTACAAAACATTTATGTTTTGTAACAACAACACTCAACGAAATATTTATCCGTCATTTTAATTTGAAGCCTTCCCAAACATTTTGGCTATGACCTGTGGTTTTATATTGATTTCCTTCTCTTTAAGCATCTTTTCTAACAATTAGAGATTTGTCTCAAAATGCAAAATAATGCTCTTGCTAGTTTCTGCATGAACCTAACTGCTTTATGTCCTAACTTGTCAACCTCTCCACAATGTACCTATGAGGGTTTACTTGATTTGGTAAAAGTTAAATAGTCGAAAACCCCCAACTGATGTGAAGCAAACTATCGCTATGTCTTAAAATAACTAAAATATCAGACAAAGGTTTAAATAAGCCTCTTATATAAAAAGAACTTAGAATACAAAGGCATGTTCTGATGCTAACAAAATCATTTACAGCTCATGGTGACGTAATTAAAGAAAAACAGTCAAATTCAAACTAAAAGTGTGGACTAGTGGTCAAAGATTATACAATTTAATATTAATTTAATCTGGCTCAGTAACTCTATCATATGAGGAAATAGAAATGGGAAATTATGGTAAAGGCTGAAATCATAAACAATTGGGTGATTTACATAATAATAACTGCACATTTTCTTTGAAGAATAATTTTCTTTGTCTTTATTATTTTCTTTCTTCAACACATTTCCTTTTCATTTTAGAATTTTTGGATTTAATTAAAGATTTCCGTTATTCTAAAAAACATGAAATGCATTTAGAATGTATATAAAAAGGCTAATTTTATTTCTTTAGTAATATGAAAATTCAGAAGAAATATATATGGAGCCGTAGTGGCAGAATTTTTAGAATTTGGTGTCACACCGAACAATAAAATCTTGAAATGGCAAAACTTTTAGAATTTAGAGCAGGCATTGGAAGCAGAATTTAGGCTCCACAGAGATTGCATCAAGTGGGAAAATGCCTAGTGCCAGCTCTGTGTATGATGCATGAAAACATATTAGATGAATCTTTTAAATTTCAAGTTTTCAATTTCTTTATTAAAAAAAAAATCCCTTTCTATAATTTGCCTGCCCATGTGACAAGATTAGAAGCATTTTTGATATTTTCCATGCTTGTGTCTAGTGAAAAGTAGAGAAAATAAAGGCAAGATAAACATGTTAAGAAAATGATTCTAGTATCAGGAGTAAAACATTCAAATATTATGTTTTCATTGTTCTTCCAGACGTTCTCCAAAAAGTAAGAAATTCATCGCAAACTTTCAATAAAATACATCCATTACGTGTTGATACCATGGAGACATTTTTCATTTTATCACATATTTCTCGAATCTTCCAGAATCGTGGGTCTATAAATCTTGCCTTCAAATCCTTCTAAACTTTCCAAGCTGCAATGTCTAAAATACTAAAGAAAAATTATCCCTACCAATTCAGTAACAGCAAAAAGCCAGAATATTGGAAAAAAAGGAGGGAAAAGTGTAAAATTAATTTTATAGAGAAAACTGATACATATTCTGAGAATTTTGAATATTCTGAGATAATTACATGAGAAAAACTTTTACTATGAAAAAATTAAAAAGAAGATATTTTTAACTAATTACATAGCTAATTTTGCTTTTGCTAAGAGACATTTCGTAAATTGTGCTTTATAGCATTATACTACCTTCTTTATATTTATTATATTATTCAAAATATTGTATACATTCAAAATATGTATAATAAGTTGCCAAAATGAAATTTTATAATATGACAGCGAAAATTAAAAATGTTTTATTTTAATGTTATTTTTTAAATATAATTTCAATATTTTATGAAAAATATTTTAATTAAATGAAATTTATCAATGCTAGGATGTTTTGAAAAAAAATCGTCCAAAAATTCTCAGATCTCGGAATTAAAAATTTTCTATAGAAACTGATCTTAAAATCGCCAAAATGTTCATAAGTCGCCAAATTTAGAACCATTTAATAAAAGAATTCACATCTCCAAAATCGAAAAGTTGTTTAAGAGCTCTTTATTAGAAAAAATGAATTTCGAAATGCTTATATCTCACTTCTTGCTTAGAAACTCTAGTATCCCATCAATTATATTAGAAATAGAAAGAAATTAAAACCCATAAACCCATTCAAAAGATAATCATATATGCGCCAGTAAATCGCCAAAAATATTCCTCCAAAATGCTAATTCACAGTCCAAATGGCAATTGTAAAAAGAGACAGAAATTTCAGATGATTAAAATTAAGGACCTTCTGTTGATTTTGGCCAAAATTAAAGACTTTTAAGGACCGAAAATCGATTCCAAAAAATCTAAGGACTTTTAAGGACCGTACGAACCCTGCATCATAATTTTATACTCCATTCCCGAGACTACCTAGGTAAAGATCCTAGTCAGTAGCTTCACAGTTTTTCCTGCATCAACCCCTTGGGGGGTATGATTCCTTGCCATGATGAATGTCATGAGCTTGTGCTGACCTTTGTCAGACAAGTGAGATTGGTAACAATAACAACAATGTCACTTTAGAACACGCCAGAGAAAATAATGTTTTATTTTAATGTTGTTTCCTAAATAAAATTTTAATTTATTATCATTAAGATGTTTGTCAATGTTATGTTTGTAAAGAAAATCATCAAAAGTTTGCAAATCTCCAAATCAAAAAATTTTGCAAAAAACCTGATTTTGAAATTGCCAAAATGCTGATGAATCTCCAAATTTAGTGCCACATAATAAAAGAACTCATATCACCAAAGGAAAAAGTTGTTTTTGATGTAATATTTCATTCACAAAACAAGAATTACTTTGAAATGTTTCAATCCAAGCAGGGCATCATGCTTTTAAAACTCAAGTATCCATTATTTATATTAAGAAGTAGGAAGAATCCAAATGTTAACTCATCAAATGCATATTTATGAATGTGTTGTCAAAAAATATTCTTTAAAATGTTAATTCACACTCAAAATGAGAGTCATAAAAAAACAGACAAAAATGTCAGATGAGTAAAATTAAGGAACTTTTGCCAGTTTTAGCCAAAATTAAGGACTTCTAAGGACAAAATACTGTTTCCAAAGAACCTAAGGACTAAGTCCTTTTAAGGACCGTATGAACACTGGAAGAGCTTCCACATTGGAAGAAACAGTAATATTGAGAGCATACAGTATGTATGTTTAAATGTATGTATTACATTAATAAAACAACTTTTAATATGTACACTACGCAAAAATAAAAAAATGGGACAGTTCTATATCTCCCGTTCTACTGGGCCGATTGACGAAATTCAACTTGCGTTTTTCATGTCTTGAAAGTACGACTTAGGATATGTATTAGATTTACATATAGCATCATTCTAATATAGGTATTTTGACACAAAATCAGACTTTTTCTGAAATAACATACCAATTTTTTTTCCATATTTCAATTCTACGACTTAAAACTACTAGGTTTTGTAAAAATCGCACGAGCAGTTTTTCATGACTTGAAAGCGTGACTTAGAATATGTATTAGATTTATATATAGCATCTTTCTAATATAGGTATTTTAACACAAAATCGGACTTTTTCTGAAATAACATACCAATTTTTTCCCATATTTCAATTCTATGGCTCAAATTATGCCCAACTACCAAGTTTGGTAAAAATCACATGAGCAGTTTTTAAAAAATTAGCTCTCAAAATTTTAGCTCCTCAATGTTAATTTAGTTTGGTATATATTTATTAATCTCTCTTTTTTTATTAAACTTGTTTGATTCCTCCTTCCACATTTCAAAATTTAGGTTCATTCCAAATAAAATTCACCTATTTTTCATGATTTATGTTTAAATAATTTTTATAAATTTTTCAAAAAATTTTTTGAATTATAATCTATAAAAATTTTACAATAATATTAAAGTAGAAGTATTTCTAAGCATACCTGCAAAAAAATTGCAGTTTTTATTCCAAAATTTCCAAAGATATACGTTAATTTATATATTGGCCCATTTTGAAATTTGGCATATTTGTTGAAAGCAATAAAACATCAAATGTGGTTTAGACACTTTGCCAAAATAATTTGGAAGTAGAAATGAAGTGACTTTTTTTCCACTCACTCACAATGTACGTAAATAGGTAGGAACGAGGTGCCATACTTGTTGAAAGCAATAAAACATCAAATGTGGTTTAGACACTTTGCCAAAATTATTTGGAAGTAGAAACGGACTTTTTTTCTGCTCACACGCAATGTAAATAGGTAGACACGAGGTGCCTTTTTTCCAGCTCCGGCATAATGGAAGGGAAAGGAAAATTGGTTGCACATGTTAAGAAGTTTGCCAAGTAAATTATTCTTGGCGCAAATGAAAAAAAATCTATTAAGATAAATTTTTAAATTTCTCCGTAAATTCCTCACCAAAGTTTACAAAATTTAATATCTAGGCATAATTTGAGTCGTAGGATCGAAATATAAAAAAAAAAATTGATATGTTATTTCAGAAAAAGTCTGATTTTGTGTCAAAATACCTAATGTTAGAACAATGCTGTATATAAATCTAATATATATCCTAAGTCGCGCTTTCGAGACATGAAAAACGCAATTTGAATTTTGTCAATCGGCCCAGTAGAACAGGAGATATAAAAGACATAGAACTGTTCTTTTTTGGGGGGGACAGTGTACCTTTGAGGATAATTCTGCTGCAAGCACAAAATCTGTTCGTTCAGGGTTTAAGTCCCGACAAACGGGCTGGCTGCATAGGCGTTTTCATGGTTTTCCTCATGTGTAACACGGATATGAGCCAGTTTCCCTTAAAAAGACCTCCAAGGGGCATCCCTACCTTTTCATATAGTGCCTAAGGGTGGAGCACATAATAAGGGAAAAAAAAAGCACAAAAGCTGTTGTAAATGTGCTGGATGTGAGCCAGCCAGTGTCTGGAGAATACAGACATTGAAACTGGATGATTATCCTCTGGAAGTCAGCTTTGCCTGATGGTACCTACAGGAAATTTTAACTGTCGCTGATGATGTTATGTTTGTATGTTCAAGCATGTTTAACAACCACGATTCTTATCCTTGGGTACATGATAATCCCATGGTATCAGATCCCATGCCTACCAGGAAAAATTCTCCATTAATGTTTTGGCTGGTATGGCACATAACTAATTAGTAGAACTGTATGTTTTACTTAGTTTACTGAACAGCTGCATGACAGTATCCACTTCCTACTTGATTTTTGCAGGAAATTATTTCCTACATTCCTCCAGCTGTTCACCTATGAATGTGGTTCCAACATGATTCAACAGTAACATCAGATATTACCTTGATGCTATTTATGGCTCATAGTAGATCAGAAAGACTGGATCTTTTATTTGGTTACTATGATCACCAGATTTGATATGCGTGGATTTCTTTTTCTAGAGATATTTGTGTTGATATCATTAGCATATTTTTCATTTTATTATACATTTTATTGGAATTTAAGTCATTAATTATGAGTCTGCAAATCTTCTGTGCTACAAGAACTACAGAAATATTGCCTCAACATTCAACCATTATCAATCTTTTCATTTTTTTAATTTCTCATTTCTCCAAAGAAATGCTCTAGACATTTGCTATGGTTCCTAGAGGTACTGGGCATAACTGTCCGCTTAGCATTCATATGTGACTTTCCTTAAATTTAGATTGTTCTAATATTGGCGAATATTTTTATGATTTTTTTTGAGTGCCTTATTCATGTCTTTTATCCCTATCCTTGAAGAATTTTTCGATTCACTGATAACAGAGGATCAAAAGATGACCTATGAAGTCACAGTAAGTTGAAGCATGACCATAAGGTCAATAATAAAGTCCAAAAAGCTCTTTTCTTCAATGTACATACACAGCATTCTTAATGATAACATTTGTTTTGAAAGTTTTATAAAATAATCAATTAGGCACCTAGAAACTTTCATTCTAGGATAATTGACTGACCTGCATCATTCCCAGCACATCTTATGATAATTCTGTAGTGAGATCTATGACTTGAATTCCATATTCTCCTAAAATGTTGCTTTACTCTGAGAATGGCAGTAAGGAAGAAGATGAGCAAAATTAAGAAGCTTGAGCAAAACTTCTAGGAAGCAAAAATCTATGAATTCTAAGAACTATGTAAATATTCAATGGTCAATTCAAATAAATCATCAGCAAGCAATTTTAAAGCAAACTTGCTTGTATTCATGTTAAACACAGGGAAAACTTAAAATGCTTATGAAACCAAGACAGTGAATCCAATTTGATTACCAGTGTTTGCAGCTTTCATCCATCCAGCTGTTGATGAGCTGTGCTGTGCAAGAATTTGGTTTGTTCACATGTTCCTTTAGCCTTTTGCATAATTTTTTAACTGGTATATGGGAATTTTTTTGCTATATGTTTATAATTTGCAATCCATGGCTCATTCTAAATTTAATTCCAAATTTCTGCAGAATGTATCTACTGATGCAAAATAGTTAACTGGATAATGCAAAATTAAGGAATTTATCACAAGTAAGAATGGCCAACATAGAGAGGAAAAGAATGAAATAAGATGTGGTTGTACTCGGAGGATGCTGGTATAAAAAGTGTTGAGAATAAGTTTGAGAAATGCAAAACAGAACAATGGAAGCAAAATTATTATTGTATCTCACAATACTTTGTGATAACCATTTTATAAACAAAACTTACACTAACTAAATTTGATATTAGAAAATATTTCATGTTTGCATGTAAATAAGTTTCATATTTTAAAAATATTAACTTTAATATTTTGCATCATTTTTGGGGTACATATTATATTGGGCATTATAAATTGCAGAATATTCTTGATTAAAATTATGATAAAGAATAACATAAAGAATTTTTTAATAATAATAAAACATTATAAAAAAATTCTTTAAATGTTTTCCTTGCCAATTTCATAATACTGTATCACACTAATATAAATAGAAAAATGATATTCTTCGACTTTACACAAAAGATTACAGAAGAGAACATGTTAAAATTAAGTAAAGCAAACAGAAACAAGTATACCTCATTCACAAAAAAATTAAGTAAAGCAAACAGAAACAAGTATACCTTATTCACAAAAAATTTAAGTAAAGCAAACAGAAACAAGTATACCTTATTCACAATCTTCATAGCAAATACTTTTTCGGAGTTCTGACCAGCTATTTTTTGAACCAGAAAAACCTGAAATTCCCTATATCAGTTATAATTAATATTAAACAGATACATAGCTACAGAAATGCCCTTTTGTAAATCAGATTTGTATACGTTTAAAATATCAAATTAAAAAACCGATATACCGTTCACAAATCAAACTAACTGCAATAACTAAATATTGTCAATATATACAAATAAAATTACAGAAAACTTCTAAAATTCTTTTTAATTGATTACTTTAAAGCATATCAAATTATTAAAAATCAATTAAGAGAACAGATAACTTTACAGTTAAATGAGTAAAATATAGAATTGTATTCTTAAGTGCAAAAATGTGAATAAATATTTAGTTACTTTCTTAAATGGAAAATAAAAATTAAAAAAGCAACACTTACTTCACTAAAGCCTCCTTTCCCTAAAAATGACAGAATTTTGAAATCCTTAACACCTGTTCGGCTAGGCTCATTATGTACCACATCAGAAGAACTACCTGATGAAACTGAATCAATTCTATTTACAGAAAACAGAAAAATAATTATTGTCTGCTTTGATTTGTAACATCTGATTGATAAAATATATTTTCGTCACATCCAAGACAACAGTTTTAAATAAAGTAACTGCAAAGTATAAATTTATAAATATATCTTTATATAATAATTCTTTTAATATGTGCATCACTCTTCATACAATATAATGATGACAAAATATATAAATGACACAAAATACATAATATGAGACAAAAATAAAAGTAAAGAGAGAGCTAATCTACATTACATTTAAGATTTTTAAAGGAAAACTGGTACTTTTCCGTTTCGCCGGCGCAAATCTCGCCAAGCAGACTTTGTTGGCGACAACATACAGTATACACATAAAAAATGTTAATTCTAAGAATTTTTTTTTTTATTTTGAAGGCATAAACATTTTAATATGGTTTAAAATTTTGTAAAAAGCCAATAAATAAAGACAATAAATTTGTAAAAAGACATTAATTTAAGAATTTACTATGATTTCATGGTTCAATATCCTGATTCGCCGGTTCGTATCACGTGACCCCAAGTGATGTCATCTCACGTAAACTACGCTACTAAAATCTAATTCGCTACGCTAATTATCTACATTAATTTCAAGTTAAATCTTAATTTGGAATACAAGTTTAAATGCAAGAATTATTTCAATTCGTACGAATAGCTTACTCAGAAATTATGTAAAACCGCAGTGCTTTACTTCGCTAGTGCATTCTCATTAGAATTGATGAATTTAACACTTGATTTCGCCTTCGGATGAGCGGTGTAATTGCGTTCTAATTGACTTAGAACTAATTGACTTATTACCGTGAATTGTCTTAGGGGATAAAATTTAAATATCGTGTAAAAATTCTATATTATTGTATGCCAGTATTGAAAGAAACAATCTGATAAGAAATGGCTTCAACTTGTTTTGAAACTGAGGCGTAAAAGGTTACCAACAAAGATATTCCGTCTGGCATCAGTTAAACCATTATTGGCGAATTTATCGTTTGCGCCATCAAAACGGAAAAGTACCATAATTTATTATCATTTAAATGTGGCATCATTTGTAGTTTACAATAATAAAGTTAATATATTATGTTTTAACAAATTTATTACCAACATTCACTCATTTATGTCATTTTTCGTGCCAAAAATGGTATAGTAACAGTTGTCGTGAAAAATACGACGTGCGCGTGCTCGCGTAAAATTGTCAAGCGCGCGTGCTGGGAGGTTAAACGCTTTGGCCTAGCCAGACTGCTGCTTCCTTCTTGGTGCAAAGTTATCAAAAATGTAAGCTTTTTGGAGTAGGCACAATTAATGTGCCAACTTGTTTGTGGCCTCAACATGTTTGCTGAAGTAACTGTACAAAATATGTAAATGTAGCATTTCTTTTTTAGTATTTGTGCATAGTTTCCTTCAAATGAACCTTAATGGGAATTTTTTTCACAAAAATTTACAAATAAGTATTAAAATGGCCTCTAATTAAGGTATAACTGGAATTATAATTAATTCGTAATTGTGATTAGATTATATCATTGCAATTATATTATGCACTTACAGCATAATCGCATAAAGTAATGAAATTAGAGTTCACAAATACAATATAATTACAATGCAATTACAATAACTTATTAATACCATAATACAATTACAATGTAATTTAAATTGGGTACTACAATTGCATACCCTCCACTCAAAAGGAGGTACCAATAAGTCATTATCAACAAAAAGCTTGTTCAGGACAGTTTGCTGACAATTTCCACTGGGCGGAAAGTACGTTCTTCAGCCTGGGCAAATCATAACAATAAAAATCATTTAGTCTCATGATCCACCACATTTTAACATACTTTTATTAGAAGAATAATTAGAACCGACATGACAAATATCTTCGAAAAATAACTTTCAAATATCTGTATCCATTAATTGATCGAGTTAAACACTTTTAAGTATATCAGAATAACAGTTCTGTATACCTTAAATACACAAATTATGGCAAAAGTTAAAGTAATATTCTTAGAAGAAGCATATGATATTACTCACCAGATGCAAAATTATAGTACATTTTTTGCCATAAAAACAGATTAGTTACACAGTAGTAAAATGTGTAAAAATGAATGATAATAAGTTTATCAGAAGTGAATTAATTTTGCAAAAAAACTTTCGGCACTTGAAACTTTTCTACACCTGGGGGGGGGAGAGGTCTAGTAAAATTACATTTGTTATAACTTGACCAAACATCTTCTATATATGGATCACTAAAGAAATAATGATCATGCCTAAAAAACAGATGCACATACCGGTTTTCCCCCTTGTTACGTTTTACATTGAGAAATAACAAACAGTATAATGGTGAAAAATACTATTTTTGAAGTTTTGTTAAAATGAAGGAACTCACATACCATCTTTCATTCAAGCATTACACTGAGAAATAACATGCAGTATAACAATGAAAAATTTAGATAAATTGAAGTAATACATACCATCTTTTATTCATGCACTACTAAAATGAACAAAACTATTATGTTTAAAAAACAGATACACATAATAACTTATTTTGTTCGTTACCCTTTACACTGAGATATAACATGTAGTATGACAATGAAAATTACTATCTTGAAGTTTTTTTGAAATGAAGGAACATGATTTTTTAAAGTATAACTCCACTTCCCGCACTGAATAGTCAAATTTCAAACGCATATTTATGAAGATTCACTGAAGCAGACCCAGTACTTCAAATAAAGCAATATGGAATAATATTATGGGAAAATTTATGCATACTTTTTTCTACTGCATGTCGTCTGATACGATCACACATGTGCCTAAAAGTGTATCTAAAAGAAAAACAAAGCTATATTTCAATGTTAACAAAAAAAAAATAATAATAATTGTTTACAGATTAAAATTCATTCATTTTCAAGTATTATAAGGATCACGCATGAAACAAATCTGCTTTCCCATACTATTAAGTAAAAGTTAACTGAAATTTTATACTGGAAAATATGCTATATTTCTATATATTACAAACAAGAAAAAAATACCATAATAATAAACTCATAGCCTAGGAAAAAGTAACACATACAACATCAAACACAGAAATTTGTATACAGATAACCTAGGAAAAAGTAATACGTATTACATAAAATACAGAAGTTATTTAACGTAAAACACACATATCTTCTAAAATCTCCTTTGTGAGTTTATATTTCGATTATTAGTAGAGGATACAGGAATAAAGTAATTTGACTGATATTTAGCATATAACGACAACACATCACCCCTTAATGCTCTGAGACCTTCAATAGTTTCAACATTCTTTGATAAATTCTCAAACAATTTCATTGTTTCCTGTCTAATACTTTCGCAACTTTCAGCATTTTGTTCACTCGTTATTTCATTAACTATCGCCGAACGTTCTTCGGCATGCTTCGAATCCCTCTCAGTCACATCAATTACCAAATTATCTGAATGAAACTCATTATTTTCTGACACACCAGATCTCTGAACTTCAGTTACCTGGTTTTGACATACGTGATGAATATGCTTACAAATACTGAAACGGATACTATAATCAATACAAGTACAGGAGAATGCATGAATACAAATATTACAGTCATCACACCTTATGCTACATGCACAAGGATCATTAAACCGAACATCATAAAATCTAATTTCTCTTGAACTAACAGCCTTCGAAACTGACCACTGTTTCTTAGGCTCGATTTCAATTACCTGATATTCAGGCATACTCATACTCTGACTGTGTCGCTTACGAATTTCTGTGACCCTAGTTGTCAATTTATGACGTTCTAAAGATATTGCACGATTCATCAGTTTCCTTGCAATAGCATTTAACACCAAAGGTAAAGAATAATCTAGTCTCTTTATCACCTTTGCGTTACCATGTTCATACTTAAGCTGCTTGTGCCACCTTTCAACATTCTTATTTGTATTAACCCCTAATCCAATTCGATAGCAATAGGCCCATTTCTCAGGCTGAGACATATAATTTTTGTAGAAATATTCTCCAAAAGCTTTTGTTTCTTCATTAGACAAACAGCTGGTGACAAAGATATCCGAAATTCTTTTGAAAGACACTATGTCAATTTCGTGGATTATTTGCACTAACTCATTTGCAATTTTTAACCTTAAGTCACTGTTTTTTATTTTAGATAAGTTTTTATTCCATGCTCTGCGAACATGCCAGCTACACAAAAGACAATTATCAACTTCACTAAAAATCTGACACCATGCATTATAAAATGCCGGAGCATCGTCTGACATGAAAACCTTAGGTTTAAGATTAGGAACTCTATCTTTAATAGCTGAAAAAATGGTATAAAAGTTTGTGCTGTTATTTTTGATGAATACAAAATAGCAGCAGGAAAACCTTTATGATTATCATCATTGACAAGTACAGAAGTTAATTGAAATCCATACTGATTCATACCATGAGTAGAGTCTATCATAATACAGCTGCTGTTTAATTCCAGCAACCTAAGTTGGGCACCATTCATAAGCCCTAAAAGGAAATCATCTCTTGATACACCTTGAAAACCTGGCAGTTCGTCACCAACTTTCTTGTACAACAAAATTGGACAACCAGATTCAGCTTTCATTTTCTGGACTTTTAACTCGACCGATACTACATCATTAGTGTCAAAAACAATTTCATTATTTACCTGAATACCTCTAGAAATATTTTGTAAATCTTTTAAGTGAGTAACGCCAATTCTTTTTGTTGGTGAATAATTACTTTGAATGGACATTAAAATCTTTTCTTTTGGAATACCTTGCTGCATCATACCTGCTAATTTAGATTTTTCAGTTTTGAGAAAGGCAATTTCCCAACTTCATGCCTATGACCAACATGCACTGATTGGTAACTAACTTTAATTTCAAAAATATCCCCGATCTCTTTCTCTGACACTTTTATTTCAGCAGGACATGTTTTCCCTATTTTAATTGAACCTCCACATTTCACGTGATGTATTCTGTCAGTTTTTATTTTACATGAACCACTTCTATTACATAAGAAATAACTACGAATTGTCCCATCTGCCAAACGTTAGTTGTTCGTTTGGCAAAAAAGGACTGACTACTTTTTTCAACATCTTCTTTCCAATTTTCGAATTCAGATTTAGAATGAAAAATAAGTTCCTGAAAATTTAACCTTATATCTGTATGGACAGAATCTATGTGGTCATGCAACTCTTTCATAGAAGTAAACCTTTCATTACACAGAGTGCAATCTCTTTCATTATAAGTTTTCAACTTATGTTCAGAATGAAAATATCTTATGTGTCTATATAAATTACTTTTAACAGAAAATGAGCAGTCACAAAAAACACTATAAAACCTGGAACTTATCGATGACATATAGTATATAAAATATTCTTAGTGTTATTAGTTTAACAACATAAGAACTCTGTAATTATCAGAAAAATACAAATGGCAATCTAAATAGGAACACTAAAAAAAAAAAAAAAAAAAAAACAGTAATATTTAGATGATTTTTAAATTACGTCAATACACAGAGTCATTATCATGGTGTGTATATATAAATATGCTGTAAATAGCAGCTGTATAACTTAGCGCATAATATTCACAACAAAAAAACAAAATTATTGTACGGAAATATATATCAATAACGCTGTATTTAAAATCACCCAAGCTTAAGAAACAGTTTTGCAAAGAAACAAAAAAAAAAAAAAAAAAAAATACTTTTCAGTTTCTTCTGTACCTATGAAAAATAAAAATTGGTACTTGAAGTAAGTATTCCCAAACCAGAGTTTTTACATAGAAAAAAAGGTAATTAATGGAAATGTTTGTTACCCAAAAAGTAAAAAATCAAACTTTAATAACGCCCAGTAATTAATTAAGGATAAAAACAGTGCTGAATATATATGCCTTATTACTTCTGAAATAATAATCAAGTTAAGCACCTTAATAAACAGAAAATTAACTTGCAAAATCTGAAAGTAAAACTTGAAAAAATTTACTCGTAAAACCTGAAAAGAATATTGTAAAATCTTTAAATTAGCTCACAGATAAGCAAAAGATATTGTAAATAACTTGTAAATTTGAAAAAAATAATAACTTGTAAAATCTGAAAGGAAAACCTGAAAAAAAATTTACTTGTCAAACCTGAAAAAAATAACTCGTAAACTCTGAAAAGAAACGTGTAAAATTTTAAACTACAGATAAAAGAATATTTTAAAATATTAAATATGAGCTACAAAAATAAGCAGAGCAAAAGTGCTTTACCTTTGAAGCGCACACCGCAACAGTCAAGAGCAAGAATGAATACCACACTTTCACTACAATCTCAAATCCCAACCAGATCCTTTTGATCTTTGCCGCCTGGTAAAGTCCACTTGAAACAGCGGGTGTGGAAGGTTGATCGTGGCGAGGGGGAACCGGCAGAGAGTGTGGTATTCATTCACTACAATCTCAAATCCCAACCAGATCCTTTTGATCTTTGCCGCCTGGTAAAGTCCACTTGAAACAACGGGTGTGGAAGAATGATCGTGGCGAGGGGGAACCGCCAGAAAGTGTGGTATTCATTCTTGCTCTTGACTGTTGCGGTGTGCGCTTCAAAAGTAAAGCACTTTTGCTCTGCTTATTTTTGTAGCTCATATTTAATATTTTAAAATATTCTTTTATCTGTAGTTTAAAATTTTACACGTTTCTTTTCAGAGTTTACGAGTTATTTTTTTCAGGTTTGACAAGTAAATTTTTTTTCAGATTTTGCTGTGTGCGCTTCAAGTAAAAAATTTGTATTTAACTATTAGCAATTATGAATTTAAACACTTGCTCATTTAATTATTTAGCACATTCAGTTATATTTCTCATAATTCGAAACTTTTATCATGTTATTCGATGAGGGGTAGGGCTATGGCGCCCAGGCACCCTGGTGGTTAAGCACCGCAGTTCAACATAGTAAAGCATTTTTACTCTGCTTGTTTTTTTAGCTCTTATTTAATATTTTACAATATTCTTTTAGTTGTTATTTAAAATTTTACAATATTCTTTTCAGAATTTACGAGTTATTTTTTTCAGGTTTGACAAGTTAATTTTTTTTTTCAGGTTTTCCTTTCAGATTTTGCGGTGTGCGCTTCAAGTAAAGCATTTTTTCTCTGCTTATTTTTGTAGCTCTTATTTAATATTTTAAAATACTCTTTTAGCTGTTATTTAAAATTTTACAATATTCTTTTCAGAACTTACGAGTTATTTTTTTCAGGTTTTCCTTTCAGATTTTGCGGTGTGCGCTTCAAGTAAAGCATTTTTTCTCTGCTTATTTTTGTAGCTCTTATTTAATATTTTACAATATTCTTTTAGCTGTTATTTAAAATTTTACAATATTCTTTTCAGAGTTTACGAGTTATTTTTTTTCAGGTTTGACAAGTTAATTTTTTTTTTTTAGGTTTTCCTTTCAGATTTTACAAGTTATTATTTTTTTCAAATTTACAAGTTATTTACAATATCTTTTGCTTATCTGTGAGCTAATTTAAAGATTTTACAATATTCTTTTCAGGTTTTACGAGTAAATTTTTTCAAGTTTTACTTTCAGATTTTGCAAGTTAATTTTCTGTTTATTAAGGTGCTTAACTTGATTATTATTTCAGAAGTAATAAGGCATATATATTCAGCACTGTTTTTATCCTTAATTAATTATTGGGCGTTATTAAAGTTTGATTTTTTACTTTTTGGGTAACAAACATTTCCATTAATTACCTTTTTTTCTATGTAAAAACTCTGGTTTGGGAATACTTACTTCGAGTACCAATTTTTAATTTTCATAGGTACAGAAGAAACTGAAAAGTAATTTTTTTTTTTTTTTTGTTTCTTTGCAAAACTGTTTCTTATGCTTGGGTGATTTTAAATACAGCGTTATTGATATATATTTCCGTACAATAATTTTGGTTTTTTGTTGTGAATATTATGCGCTAAGTTATACAGCTGCTATTTACAGCATATTTATATATACACACCATGATAATGACTCTGTGTATTGACGTAATTTAAAAATCATCTAAATATTACTGTTTTTTTTTTTTTTTTTTTTTTTTAGTGTTCCTATTTAGATTGCCATTTGTATTTTTCTGATAATTACAGAGTTCTTATGTTGTTAAACTAATAACACTAAGAATATTTTATATACTATATGTCATCGATAAGTTCCAGGTTTTGTAGCGTTTTTTGTGACTGCTCATTTTCTGTTAAAAGTAATTTATATAGACACATAAGATATTTTCATTCTGAACATAAGTTGGAAACTTATAATGAAAGAGATTGCACTCTGTGTAATGAAAGGTTTACTTCTATGAAAGAGTTGCATGACCACATAGATTCTGTCCATACAGATATAAGGTTAAATTTTCAGGAACTTATTTTTCATTCTAAATCTGAATTCGAAAATTGGAAAGAAGATGTTGAAAAAAGTAGTCAGTCCTTTTTTGCCAAACGAACGACTAACGTTTGGCAGATGGGACAATTCGTAGTTATTTCTTATGTAATAGAAGTGGTTCATGTAAAATAAAAACTGACAGAATACATCACGTGAAATGTGGAGGTTCAATTAAAATAGGGAAAACATGTCCTGCTGAAATAAAAGTGTCAGAGAAAGAGATCGGGGATATTTTTGAAATTAAAGTTAGTTACCAATCAGTGCATGTTGGTCATAGGCATGAAGTTGGGAAATTGCCTCTCTCAAAACTGAAAAATCTAAATTAGCAGGTATGATGCAGCAAGGTATTCCAAAAGAAAAGATTTTAATGTCCATTCAAAGTAATTATTCACCAACAAAAAGAATTGGCGTTACTCACTTAAAAGATTTACAAAATATTTCTAGAGGTATTCAGGTAAATAATGAAATTGTTTTTGACACTAATGATGTAGTATCGGTGGACTTAAAAGTCCAGAAAATGAAAGCTGAATCTGGTTGTCCAATTTTGTTGTACAAGAAAGTTGGTGACGAACTGCCAGGTTTTCAAGGTGTATCAAGGGATGATTTCCTTTTAGGGGTTATGAATGGTGCCCAACTTAGGTTGCTGGAATTAAACAGCAGCTGTATTATGATAGACACTACTCATGGTATGAATCAGTATGGATTTCAATTAACTTCTGTACTTGTCAATGATGATAATCATGAAGATCTTCCTGTTGCTATTTTGTATTCATCAAAAATAACAGCACAAACTTTTATACCATTTTTTCAGCTATTAAAGATAGAGTTCCTAATCTTAAACCTAAGGTTTTTATGTCAGACGATGCTCCGGCATTTTATAATGCATGGTGTCAGGTTTTTAGTGAAGTTGATAATTGTCTTTTGTGTAGCTGGCATGTTCGCAGAGCATGGAATAAAAACTTATCTAAAATAAAAAACAGTGACTTAAGGTTAAAAATTGCAAATGAGTTAGTGCAAATAATGCACGAAATTGACATAGTGTCTTTCAAAAGAATTTCGGATATCTTTGTCACCAGCTGTTTGTCTAATGAAGAAACAAAAGCTTTTGGAGAATATTTCTACAAAAATTATATGTCTCAGCCTGAGAAATGGGCCTATTGCTATCCAATTGGGTTAGGGGTTAATACAAATATGAAAGTTGAAAGGTGGCACAAGCAGCTTAAGTATGAACATGGTAACGCAAAGGTGATAAAGAGACTAGATTATTCTTTATCTTTGGTGTTAAATGCTATTGCAAGGAAACTGATGAATCGTGCAATATCTTTAGAACGTCATAAATTGACAACTAGGGTCACAGAAATTCGTAAGCGACACAGACAGAGTATGAGTATGCCTGAATATCAGGTAATTGAAATCGACCCTAAGAAACAGTGGTCAGTTTCGAAGGCTGTTAGGTCAAGAGAAATTAGATTTTATGATGTTCGGTTTAATGATCCTTGTGCATGTAGCATAAGGTGTGATGACTGTAATATTTGTATTCATGCATTCTCCTGTACTTGTATTGATTGTAGTATCCGTTTCAGTATTTGTAAGCATATTCATCGCGTATGTCAAAACCAGGTAACTGAAGTTCAGAGATCTGGTGTGTCAGAAAACAATGAGTTTCATTCAGATAATTTGGTAATTGATGTGACTGAGAGGGATTCGAAGCATGCCGAAGAACGTTCGGCGATAGTTAATGAAATAACGAGTGTACAAAATGCTGAAAGTTGCGAAAGTATTAGACAGGAAACAATGAAATTGTTTGAGAATTTATCAAAGAATGTTGAAACTATTGAAGGTCTCAGAGCATTAAGGGGTGATGTGTTGTCGTTATATGCTAAATATCAGTCAAATTACTTTATTCCTGTATCCTCTACTAATAATCGAAATATAAACTCACAAAGGAGATTTTAGAAGATATGTGTGTTTTACGTTAAATAACTTCTGTATTTTATGTAATACGTATTACTTTTTCCTAGGTTATCTGTATACAAATTTCTGTGTTTGATGTTGTATGTGTTACTTTTTCCTAGGCTATGAGTTTATTATTATGTATTTTTTTCTTGTTTGTAATATATAGAAATATAGCATATTTTCCAGTATAAAATTTCAGTTAACTTTTACTTAATAGTATGGAAAAGCAGATTTGTTTCATACGTGATCCTTATAATACTTGAAAATGAATGAATTTTAATCTGTAAACAATTTTTTTTTTTTTTTTTTTTTTTTTTTTTTTTTTTGTTTTTTTTGTTAACATTGAAATATAGCTTTGTTTTTCTTTTAGATACACTTTTAGGCACATGTGTGATCATATCAGACGACATGCAGTAGAAAAAAGTATGCATAAATTTTCCCATAATATTATTCCATATTGCTTTATTTGAAGTACTGGGTCTGCTTCAGTGAACCTTCATAAATATGCGTTTGAAATTTGACTATTCAGTGCGGGAAGTGGAGTTATACTTTAAAAAATCATGTTCCTTCATTTCAAAAAAACTTCAAGATAGTAATTTTCATTGTCATACTACATGTTATATCTCAGTGTAAAGGGTAACGAACAAAATAAGTTATTATGTGTATCTGTTTTTTAAGCATAATAGTTTTGTTCATTTTAGTAGTGCATGAATAAAAGATGGTATGTATTACTTCAATTTATCTAAATTTTTCATTGTTATACTGCATGTTATTTCTCAGTGTAATGCTTGAATGAAAGATGGTATGTGAGTTCCTTCATTTTAACAAAACTTCAAAAATAGTATTTTTCACCATTATACTGTTTGTTATTTCTCAATGTAAAACGTAACAAGGGGGAAAACCGGTATGTGCATCTGTTTTTTAGGCATGATCATTATTTCTTTAGTGATCCATATATAGAAGATGTTTGGTCAAGTTATAACAAATGTAATTTTACTAGACCTCTCCCCCCCCCAGGTGTAGAAAAGTTTCAAGTGCCGAAAGTTTTTTTGCAAAATTAATTCACTTCTGATAAACTTATTATCATTCATTTTTACACATTTTACTACTGTGTAACTAATCTGTATTTATGGCAAAAAATGTACTATAATTTTGCATCTGGTGAGTAATATCATATGCTTTTTCTAAGAATATTACTTTAACTTTTGCCATAATTTGTGTATTTAAGGTATACAGAACTGTTATTCTGATATGCTTAAAAGTGTTAAACTGGATCAATTAATGGATACAGATATTTGACAGTTATTTTTCGAAGATATTTGTCATGTCGGTTCTAATTATTCTTCTAATAAAAGTATGTTAAAATGTGGTGAATCATGAGACTAAATGATTTTTATTGTTATGATTTGCCCAGGCTGAAGAACGTACTTTCCGCCCGGTGGAAATTGTCAGCAAACTGTCCTGAACAGGCTTTTTGTTGATAATGACTTCCAGGCTTATCGGTACCTCCTTTTGAGTGGAGGGTATGCAATTGTAGTACCCAGTTTAAATTACGTTGTAATTGTATTATGGTATTAATAAGTTATTGTAATTGCATTGTAATTATATTGTATTTGTGAACTCTAATTTCATTACTTTATGCGATTATGCTGTAAGTGCATAATATAATTGCAATGATTGCAATGATATAATCTAATCACAATTACGAATTAATTATAATTCCAGTTATACTTTAATTAGAGGCCATTTTAATACTTATTTGTAAATTTTTGTGAAAAAAATTCCCATTAAGGTTCATTTGAAGGAAACTATGCACAAATACTAAAAAAGAAATGCTACATTTACATATTTTGTACAGTTACTTCAGCAAACATGTTGAGGCCACAAACAAGTTGGCACATTAATTGTGCCTACTCCAAAAAGCTTACATTTTTGATAACTTTGCACCAAGAAGGAAGCAGCAGTCTGGCTAGGCCAAAGCGTTTAACCTCCCAGCACGCGCGCTTGACAATTTTACGCGAGCACGCGCACGTCGTATTTTTCACGACAACTGTTACTATACCATTTTTGGCACGAAAAATGACAGAAATGAGTGAATGTTGGTAATAAATTTGTTAAAACATAATATATTAACTTTATTATTGTAAACTACAAATGATGTCACATTTAAATGATAATAAATTATGGTACTTTTCCGTTTTGACGGCGCAAACGATAAAGTCGCCAATAATGGTTTAACTGATGCCAGACGGAATATCTTTGTTGGTAACCTTTTACGCCTCAGTTTCAAAACAAGTTGAAGCCATTTCTTATCAGATTGTTTCTTTCAATACTGGCATACAATAATATAGAATTTTTATACGATATTTAAATTTTATCCCCTAAGACAATTCACGGTAATAAGTCAATTAGTTCTAAGTCAATTAGGTTCTAAGTCAATTAGAACGTAATTACACCGCTCATCCGAAGGCGAAATCAAGTGTTAAATTCATCAATTCTAATGAGAATGCACTAGCGAAGTAAAGCACTGCGGTTTTACATAATTTCTGAGTAAGCTATTCGTACGAATTGAAATAATTCTTGCATTTAAACTTGTATTCCAAATTAAGATTTAACTTGAAATTAATGTAGATAATTACTGAGCGAATTAGATTTTAGTAGCGTAGTTTACGTGAGATGACATCACTTGGGGTCACGTGATACGAACCGGCGAATCAGGATATTGAACCATGAAATCATAGTAAATTCTTAAATTAATGTCTTTTTACAAATTTATTGTCTTTATTTATTGGCTTTTTACAAAATTTTAAACCATATTAAAATGTTTATGCCTTCAAAATAAAAAAAAAATTCTTAGAATTAACATTTTTTATGTGTATACTGTATGTTGTCGCCAACAAAGTCTGCTTGGCGAGATTTGCGCCGGCGAAACGGAAAAGTACCTAAATTATTTTTAAATGCTTATATTAGTCAGGTGGAAAAGAAATGATGTATTTTATTATAGAAATTTAAAACTTTATTATTTAATAACTATATTTTAAAATCAAAGTTAGTTTTAATGTTCATCTGTCCTGTTGATTTATCATCGAATCGAAGATAACTTATCAGAAATTAAAATCTCTTGTAGCTCATCACAGCTCTCGTTATTTCAATCACTTGAGAACAAATCTTCCGCATTTGCATGGTGTCCTTTTTTTATTCCTATGGTATATAACAATCCAAAGTAGGCCATCATTTCCACTCAGTGCAGTCTCTATCTCTTGAGTATTTTACCTTTTAGTAAACTTGTATATTTATTTGACATTCCAAAATTTCATCAAGCATATTTATATCAACTATTTTCAAAAATTTTCCTACTTTATCCTTTATAACCTTAGCATGGTGTTGTAGGCCAGGTTAATGCTCACAATATTCGTCTTTGAGCAGTTTGTATACTTCTGATTTTGCCACTGATTTTGTCTACAGTAGACAATTAAAGTAATATAAAAGAAAAAGAGAGAGATGAGACTAGTCGGAGTAAAAATATTCATGTTGAATTAAAATGGAAAGAGTTTAAAATAATACAGCAGTTCGGTTTAAATTATTCTATAGCAAGAAGAAATGCCTCATATGAGCATACAAAATGTCAGAATGGTAAAAGCATGCAGTATCATTTTTTTTTTTTTTTATTTGAACACTTTTAAAGATTTGATTGATGAATTCACATCAGTCAAATACTTTATTACTTACTCACCTTTGTCTATCCATATTTATACGTGTCTCACCAAAAGAAAAAAAAAAAAAAAAAAAAAAAAAGCTGAAGAAAGTTGCTAATGATCCCACCAGAGAAATCAAAAATAGGCTTTACATCTAAAATCATCCTGCACACTTTCAAGAAACGTTTCAATTTTTATTCTGACATTTATATTTTTATTTTGTTCAATCAAATGTCTCGTAAATCATTCCAACATGTCAATATGCGGTTTCTTGCAAGCAGGAAACACAGCAGTGGTTGGGTGAATATGATTGCTGAATAATGGAAGTTTGTTCCCATGCTAACGGGTTGGCTTTCTGCATATGTAACATGAATACGAGCATGTTACTCTTAGAAAGTTCTCCACAAGGGCAGTGGCACAGCAAGGAGGGCGAGGGTTCTATCATGACCCGTGCATCTCTGGCAGAAGATATGCAAAATGGTCTCCAAGACAAACACGATTTTCTGGAAAATTTCAGTCTTTATTTTGATCGATTTCTAGGAAATATATTAAAAATTAATTTAATATTTCTATTATAATTAATTATTCCTTTCTTTCGTCCCTACCTGACAAAATACATTATAAATAATGTTTTCGCAAATCGGTTAAACATCTCCGTTTACAAAACGTTCCTCGTTCTTTCTGAACGCTTTATTTTTCTAAAATAGTGATATGTTTTTATTTTCTAAACGAAATGCACATATGACACTTATTTTAAAATGATAACAAACAATGCACTATAGTCTTTTATTATATTAGAAGCCCTTTGACCTTGAACAGTGGCGTAAATAAGGGTACGCAAGGAATGCAGTCGCATAGGGGGCCCATGAATGTCCTGCTGAACTAAATTTACATATTTAAACTTAAAACACGAATAAAAATCATGTATTCGAGTAGTTTAGTATACCAAAAAGTTTCCTTAAAAGTGTGTGTGTGTATGTGATTATGGGAAAGCCTCGAGGGCTATCTGCCTAAAGGGAGGGATGCCTTCGTGAAAGAGTTTCTAAGGGAAAGTGGCTCGTATACACGTTACACATGGGGAAAACCACGAAAATGCCCATGCAGCCAGCCCGTTCCCGAGATTTGAACCTCGGACCGAACTACCAGTGTTCAGCGACTTTACCGCTCTTTCTTCAAAGAAGGGGGGGTAAAACTTTACCATACATATTTTCTAAAAAAATTGTATGTTGGATTGGCGCAGATTTTATATAGAAATTCGAAATATACTTGCATGTAAAACCTACTGGATTTTATTTAAAAATCTCTGCGAATCTAAACTTTCTTCCCCCCCCCCCATTTTTTAAACACAGTAAATTTATTGGGGAGGGGGGGCAGGAAATCTTTTTGCACAGGGGACCAAGAGTTCTAGCTACGCCACTGACCTTGAACTATTATTAATTCGGCAGCCAAACTGTAAGGATAGATATTTTTATTATGCATTTTTTAACATCAACATTTCGATTCAATTATTCGACAAATTGTTAAGAATTGAAGAGATAGACAATATTCAAATTTTATTGCTATACTAGCGGGCTGCGGCCGAAACAAAATTTATAATTATGTTTCACATCTGTACGCTTATTCTTTTCAAGCAGCAATCAATTCGTAACTAATTGATTGTTGCTAAACCAGGAAAAAAAACTTTTGACACTTCAACAAGTTAACAAGCATGACGTCATGATTTAAATTTAATGAAATATAACAACTTTTTCTCAGTGTCAATAAAACAACTAATGTGGCAGTCAGTTATCCTAACCTGAAGCAAAAAAAGGGCTAAAGTGCAGAATAGCCCACTTATTTGCTTGACGCAGAATCGCCCACTTATTTGTTTGGCGCTTTTTACAACAACAAGAAGAATTGGATTTTTGTCAATTTTCTTTGACTTTTTAAGTGAAAATAGGTCGATGTGTACATGGGTAAAGTCAAGGGAGTACACAATGCCATTTTTCTGCAATTCTAGGACGTATTTTTAATTGAAAATAGGTCGATGTGCACATGGATACCAAGTATGTGCAATTCTTAAAAACGCGGCAAGCAGTGGGCGATTCTGCGCTTTCACCCAAAAAAGTTGCCAACAGCAGCTCGTTATTTAAAATCTCTTTCATCCGCCTCCCTCACTCCTTTCACCCTTCTCTTTCTCCCCCAACCCGATCTTTATCAGAAGTCGAGTAAAAAGATGTTTCTACATCTTGACACTCGAGAATAAAATACGATCTGTGTGTGTGTGTATTTATTTAAAATGCTGACATTCATGAAACATTTTCGACATACAATGACGTCACATGCAATAATGAGTTTTCTTCACCCACAGAATATGACTTTATATAATATTAATGCATTTAATGTTTGGCAATGCTATTTTTAGTTCATATTTTGTAAAACTAACAATTTTTTTTATTATTATAATTAAAAGACTCTAATATAGAAAGCGAAGAGTGGCATCATTTTTCGAAATATAAAATCTACAGCGCGCGAGACTGTTGCCACTCGAAAAAATGAATGCGAAAATTTGAGTTTTCGGAGATTGTAATTAATATTTCGGCTGATGAACGTTGTGCGATGATGAAAATGGTCCAAATGGCTTTCCACGAGTTTTTGGAATCCAAGGGAACGAAACTCAACTCTCCGCCGTTCCGGAGGATATGATGTCACAAAAATACAAACAGACAGACGCGCACAAATTTCAATAGAATAGATTGTTTGGAATTTGCAATAAAATAGGTTCTCGGTTTTATATTTTACTTACTGTTGTGTTGTTCAAAGGTAATATCTTAATTAATGCACACAGAACCGATGAAAGCTTGATAAAATTTCTTTTACCAAAAGAAAGACCTTACAGTTCTGGAACTTTCCACAAACATACTCGTACAGCTTTTCTCAGTATCACACAGCGCAATCAGTAGTTAAAATTTCAAACTACTAAGAAAGTTAACGCCATGCAAAGCGTATCGAAAATGTCTAAATACTCCGAATTCAGCTCTAGACTAAAATTGAGAAAATGACGCTCTCTCTGTTCTCGATAGTTTTACGCCGGTCACTGAGAAATCTCTAGTACCTTCCACTTCTCGAAATTACTGGAAGGCATATAAGAGCTGGATACGGTTGCGTGATGACCACTACACCACAAAAGCATGCTAAGAGGGCGGTCTGTTCCCAGGTATCACTTGAAAGCTCCTGTTGTTGTTACTTATGCTTAACTCCTCTTGTTGTTAGTTATGCTCAGTTGCCGTAACATCAACTCAAGCGCACGAAATACCTCGTGGCAAGGAACGGTCCGCCCCAAATTTTGATGGAGAGCACACCGGGGGAACGGGTCCGAGGGTCTCCTACCCTCTCCCTTTCCACCAAACTACACGAGAGGACTTTCGGCTCGCCGCATAATTAGACTGCCGCCATGCCGCACCGACACTATACATTTACAAACTACCATGCCTTCCAATCTCCGGGATTAGAACCCGGGACATTCGGCAGTCAGCGACGCTAACCACTAGACCATTTCTTCCATGTTGTACTTGAAAAATAAATACAGAACAAAATTAAAATTGGATCCTAATTTATGGTTAAAACTAATCGAACTCAGACCAGACGTAACGAAATTGATCAATCTCAAACAGGGCCAAATCTCACACTAAATTTTAGAATTAAAGTAATATAGGGCCCACCAGCGGCCGAGCGGTAAAGTCGCTGAACACTGGTAGTTCGGTCCGAGGTTCGAATCCCGCGAACGGGCTGGCTGCATAAGCGTTTTCGTGGTTTTCCCCATGTGTAACGTGTATACGAGCCAGTTTCCCTTAGAAAGTCCTCCACGAAGGCATCCCTCCTCTTAGGCAGATAGCCCTCGAGGCTTTGCCCTAATTACACACACACATAAAGTATTATAACTCAGATTTTGCTAATTAAAATGGCAACCAATTTTTAATCTCATATTTTTTGTGTGCATATTTAATACAAATATCCAATAGGTTGTGCAAATGGCAAATATAGATTAGATTTCTTTTAAATATTTCTATTGAGATATAGAAAAAAAAAAAATCATTTCTTGATTATGCATTGTACTTATTTTCAAAATATTTTGATCCTTAGAGCAGACGTATGAAAATAATTTAAATACTTCCGCCATAAGAACAGGACCGAAACAGTCTTGATCCGAAAGAAATATTGACCTTGGGTGAATAACTTAAAAGCACGCTAAATTATGTATTGCAAAGGGGAAATTATCATAAGCGACAAAATTATTTAGATCTGAATTAATTAACTCGCGTTACTGTCTGCCCAGATAAATATTTTATACGCGTTTTGTAATAATTAAGTTTTGTTTAATCACGTTTTCATTCCCGGTTAGCCCGAAAAGTGTAAAATCCCGATTAGCCAACATAATGTGGATTGCCTTGTATGAGTGAAAATACATATAAAGAAGCATCTATAATTATTTCGTAAAATTTATTGTGAAGAAAATTTTCAGTCTTAATTGCATTATTAATTATTGTGTTATTACGTTATTAATAACAGTGTTTGAGAAAGAAGGTCCTTCCGATACACAGTCTCGCGCTATGGAAACAAAAAGTTTTTTTTTTTTTTTCTTAAATCCTTCTTAGAGTGTTACCACTGCTAGCTTTTAAATCGTTTAGTTTTTATAATCAAAAATTCGTTGAAGTGTTGCAAAATATGAAATCGATAACAAAACAAATTTCAAATTCAAATTAGGGCGTCCACATGCCCATATTCTACGGAAGATTACGTTATTGAAATTTTTATGGCTCTAGGTACCGTTGTTTTATCACAATGCGAGAAACATACGTACCTTTATGCAGATTCTTCATTATTTAATTTCTTTAAATATAATACAGGGAAATAATACGTGGTGGCAACGATTTAAAAAGTGATACAGCCTTTTAAAGTTTTCGACGCAAAATCCCAAAACGAAATGTGAGCAAATTACTCCTTTGGACTAAAAAAAATAAATAAATAAAAGAACAGGGGCATGAACTTTCATCACAGACAGGAGATCAAATTTTTAAAGTTGTTTCGCAGATTATTTATTTTTTATTTAATTACTCATTTCGTGCTCCGTCGTTAGGTACTTCACGGCAAGGATTAATGCCCGTGAGGTACATTCTAAAGGAAACTGGCTAGTATCCACGTTACAGATGGGAAAACTACGAAAATAATCCGTAGCCAATACGTTCGCGGGGCTCGAATCTGGAACGAGTTACCAGTGTGCAGTGGTTTTTACAGCTGGGCCGCTCGCTGTATTTTCCCAGCTTAAAACATAACTTGCAATGCTTTCTTAACGATTAAAAGGTGTATTTAATATGGTGTATTTAATTATGGCAAAGCACACGAGGGCTATCTGCCTAAGGGGAGGGATGCCTTCGTGGAGTACTTTCTAAGGGAAACTGGCTAGTATACACGTTACACATGGGGAAAACCACGAAAACGCCCATGCAACCAGCCCGTTCGCGTGATTTGAACCTCGGACCGAACTACCAGTGTTCAGCGCATTTCCTTTACTCGCATACAAAAAAAAAAAAAAAAAAAACATATCTAATTTCAAATGATCTTTTGATCAATCGGGAAAGTCACTAAACATTGGTAGTTCGACCCGAGTTTCTAATCCAAGAAATTCCCCCAGCTCTTTCTTTTTTTATACTTATTTACTGTGTAAAAATGCATCGTAAAAGTTTCAATTCATGAAGCAAAAATATATTTTTAATTTATTCTTTAAAAATATTGGGAAAATTTTCACCTTTACCTTAGCATATCTTTTTATAAATCCCTTTAATAAGAAAAAACAACGAAAGAAATATTTCTCCCGCTTTCCTAGCGTGCCTTCGTGGTGTAGTGGTCAGTACACTGAGCCGGTATTTCAAAGCTCCGTGGTTCGATTCCCGGCGAAGGGTTTGCTTCATCTTGCCTGCTTCCAATTAATTCTAATGTCTCTACAGTGGCGCCCGAACTAAAAGGATTCTACACACCCAGGATTTCGCGATTGGGTCCCCTTAAAAACCCCAGTCGCCCTTTAAAAAGGGGAGTATATAAGGTATTTATCCCGCTTTCCTAACGTGCCTTCGTGGTGTAGTGCTCAGCACACTGAGCCGGTATTTCAGAGATCCGTGGTTCGAATCCCGGCAAAGGCGTTGCTTATTTTTCATCTTTCCTGCCTCAAAAAAATCCTAATGTCTCTACAAGCATACAGTTTATATGGATATCAATAAATTAAGGATTATTTCTCCATCTAATTTTCTTAACATGTTTATTCCAGAATATTCTTTCCACACTGTAGCGCTTAACTTTATGAGTTTTCCATAATCATTCAATTTCTTTATGGTAACTTTGCATACCTTCTGACAAGGAGTTATATTTTTAACCACTGTATTTTAATTCCTGTTGACTATCAGTATATTATTCACTTGTTTCACAAGTGCAGATATTTATTTTCTACTCAAATCTACGTAAAATAGCAATAAAACTTCAGTTATGCGGTGCTCCTGATCGATTGCTTGTTTCAGATTGAATGAAATTAAGCTTAATGTTACTGTTAATTAGCTTGTTATTAATTTAATTGTAGGTTTCTAATTAATTATATGTTCAGATATTTCCAAGTATACTACACAAACTTTTGCATCCCAATTTTTAGTTTTTGGTTAAAAAAATAAGCTTTTATTTACTGAGAGCCCTGATTAATTACATTAGTTTGCAGTACTGTTATCTTAATTCTTTCCTTCTAGGTAAATTTTAGAAAAAACTTCTTAGCATAATAATTTAAATTTTTTTACTATTCATACGTCAGTGTTCCAAACGCATAGTAGTGTTGTTAAAATAGATTTCATGCTAAGCTTTTTTTAAATTTAACTATTAATTTCTGCAAACATTTTCATGATTACTTTAATTAACCAAAAATATTTCTAGCACACTTTAACACACTTTCATTCGGAATAATCTTTTGAACGGCAGTGAACTATATTCAATTTTCCAGTCTAGTTCAGACATCTTGACTATTATTGATGCAATTTATAAAAAATAGAATTGGTATGCTTTATAATTATTTAATTCATAATACTATTATAATACTCTTTGCTCTAATATTGTAGTTAATGAAAGATGTTTGTAATGCTGATATGTATTTTACCAATACCTTTAATGTTCTTTGTTAGCTATTCAATTTATTACTGTTATTCAAGTAATTAGCGTGCTTGTTAGATATTCTTTACTTGTTCTTCTGATTGTAGATATAAATTGTATTCCTTTAGTTTTATTTTCCTCTTGGCTACAATTAGCTTTGAAAAGTTAAATTGTAACCCTGTAGGCAAAGGGAGGAAATATATTTTGATTTGTGCAATTGGATTATAGCAGAACGGGGAGGATTTTCTTTCGCGCAGTTGGTGTCCACTCCATACATTTATGCAGATTCTTCAATATTTAATTTCTTTAAATATAATACAGGGGATAATTTATGGTTGCAACGATTTATAAACGAATTTAAAACGAAAATAAAATGTTAATTGAATTAATTACATTAAAACTAATTAAATCATACTTTTTAATTAATATGAATACATATATGAAAGAGGCAGAGGGCTTTATAAAAATACGGAAAACAAACAGGGATCCAGAATTGTTTGATAAACTCTGGTCAAATCTTCTGTAAATTCTAATTTTGATATAGAAGTTACTTTTGTGAAAGAAAAGCACAAATATAAAAACAGAACTGTTAAAATGTCAGTCGTAAAAAGGCCAAAATTTAATTTTTAAGACTCATTCTTTTATTGTTTCGTCCTATAAATCTTGACATTTTTAAAGCATCAACTTTGCATCCAACTGCATTAATTGTAATTGTAATAATTAATATTGCATTAATTAATAGTGCAAAATCTGTCTCAAAACGAAATTATTAATCATTGTATAATGAACATTAGAAAATGACCTGCTGCCTGCTGTCTTGATTTTGTGGAAAATCGGTATCTTTTTATCTACAAAGGCACCGCGGAAAAACTTCTGGCGCTCCGGAAAGAGTATTTAGTATATCTTTGAAATATCGGTTCGCAAATAGTGCTGAAGTGTAATAAATAATTTAATACACATTTGAATACACACCTTAAATACTGAATAGACCAAGCATTCTTTAAAATGCTTAACATTGCATTCCCATGGCAGAGATTGATATCATTTATAACAGTCATTGACGACCCTTTGTGTACAGCAGCGGCAAATTTAGTTAGAGAAATGAAGAAGTCTTTGAAGTCAAGAGCTTTGAAGCTTAATGGCCCATCCATAGTTGTCAGTAAAACCGTTTTAAACAAAAAGCTTAGAAACACTACAATCTCAAATCCCAACCAGATCCTTTTGATCTTTGCCACCTGGTAAAGTCCACTTGAAACAGCGGGTGTGGAAGAATGAGCGTGGCGAGGGGGAACGGGGGGAACCGCCAGAAAGTGTGACTAATACTATTATAAGAAGACCGCCAGAAAGTGGTTAATCTTTTACCTTGGCGATTTTTTGGCGACCAACTCTGCTACAGCAACCCTCTATCTATTTTTTTTTCGCCGCCATTTGGGTGAGACTAAATTTCAACTTGGCAGGAAATTTTGATTGGTTGGCTCTGGTGACGTCATTTTGACGTATTTAAACTCCGCCTCTCATGTGGTTTACAATCAAAACTCATCATGCGCCATGTTTGGTCATGACCAAAGATGGGTTCTTCTCATGCTTTACCAAGATATCCGTATAGCCAGGGCTTAAATTGCGTCGGAGCCCACCGGAGGCTGGCTCCGGTACTTCTTAGTTTTAGGAAAAATTCATAATTTTAGCCGGAGCCCTAATTAAGAAGGCTATGGCACTTCTTTTATGTAACTGAACAGTAATTTCAGTAGAGATCTGGTCTTGGAAACTTTATTTTTAATAATAAAATTATATTAAAAATTGCTTATTAAATTCTAATTTATCAATTTGCATTTTATTAAATTTTAATTATTTAATTACTTTAACCATTAATTTTTTTAATAATGAATTATTTAATTTTTTAATTGTTAATGATTTTATTAGTCATCTTATTCCTCTTTCCTGAAGGTCTTCTAAAGGGCTCTGGTACTTCTAATTTTTGAAATTAAACCCTGCGTATAGCTGACCGTTTTGTTTTTCTAATATGCTTCCTTAGGGATTATGACAGCCATATACTGGTAAAAGGCCTTAGACCATTTACCAAAGCAAAGATCCGAAATGGTTTATATGGTAAATAAGAGAGTTCTTAAGGAAGGTTATATTGTAAGAATTTCGTTTGGTATGAAAACTTCAGTTTTCATAAAGGAAATTGGATAAAATGCAGATATTTTTTCCCCATGAGAGAAAAGTCCTAAAACTACTTCAACTGTTTTATTTTGTAAATGAAGATAAAATAGCGCCTGATATGTGTATGTACTAAAGAGGACTTCAATTATTTAGTGAAATAAATAAGGACAAAATACAAAATTTGAAATTGTAGTTTAAAAATAGGTTTTTATTTGATTAAAGCACTCGAGAGCTAACTGCCTACAGGGAAGGATGCCTTCCTGGAGAACTTTCTAAGGGAAACTGGCTCATATACACATTACATATGAGGAAAAACACGAAAACGCCTATGCAGCCAGCCCAAATCATGTTTAGAATAAAAATTAATTTGTTATTTATTATCATTTGCGATTATTAGTGGTAAATATGTATTGAAATCCATTTAGAGCAAGATCTGCAAAGAAATGAATGCGGAAGAATCTAAATTCTCAGAAGAGATATGCAATTATCTGATTATAATCAGTAGAATTTGCTTTGAGTTAATCCATATTATGTAACATTATCAAGTGGCTAAAAGTATAAAACACTGGTAATTAATTCTCCTTTCCTTGATTTGTAGTTGAATAAAATGATCATAAGGTAATTTCATGACAAAGCACTTAAAAGTCTATCATGTCTGAAATCTGCTTGAATGTTTAGTCATAAGGGTACAAGATCTCAAAATATATGTTAGAATGTGTCCGCGGTTAAAAAAGGGTTGGAGTAACTCCTATACATTTTGTGTTCATTAAATAATCTTGTACAAATGATTAGGTAAAGTTTTTTAATTAGTTGCCATTAGTTGATCCATTAACATGCTAATATAGTCTAACTTCATGCTTATTTTTACCCTATGTATCAATGATTTCTTATTATATACAGATAATATTAAGTTTTGGTCATTATTCATACTGTCAATAAATCAATATGAAGAATACATTTGTGATTTAAATTGAAAACGATTAGTTCAGTGTTTACAGATTCATGTGATGTAATGAAAGTTTATAATAAAATTAAGAATATTCTGTGGTTTATTTTCTTAACCCGCGAGCACACGCAACGGGTATGTCATACCCATGGGCATTTTTCTTTTTGTATATTTATCACTTATTCTTTCATAAAAGGAGGAAACTTGGTGTAGCTGAGTTCAAGGCCACATACTTAAATGGGGGAAATTCCTGAGGTGGCAGGTGCAACGGTTTTTTAGGAACAGCATTGTTCGGGCATGTCATACCCGCGCGTGTACTCGCATTTCTCAGTGAGTCACTTCACACTTCTCGTTTTCAAGCTTTTATTGCAAGCTTTTTTTCAAGTATAGGTTTTTCTTGAATTGTAAGCATGGCGCCGCATATTCCTTACGATGAAGAGATGAAAAGATTGAGAAATATTCTTGAAACAGTTTCTTCTGATGAGGATTCATTTAGTGAAGACGATGAAGATGTTGATAACGAAGAATATAATAGTAATCATGATTCATCCATAGAGAGTAGTGATTCAGATACAGAAACAGAAAATGAAACTTTGCAATGTAGTAATGAGTTTTATGTTGGAAGAAATAGACTCAAATGGAACAAAAATAAATTCCGGACTAATGTTAGAATTGGAGCCAAAAATATTATAACTAAACTCACTAGAAATACGAAGTATTCTAAAGACGTCTCAACACCTTTAGATTCCTGGTCACTGCTTATCGATGAAGATATGTTAAAACATGTAGTCGACAATACAAATATTTATATTGATTGTACGTGGAAATTTCACTCGTGAACGGGATGCGAAAGCAACAAATGAGTTGGAAATCAAAGCTTTAATTGGATTGCTGTATTTATGTGGAGTTTATAAATCATCCCATGTGAACGTAAGAGATTTGTGGGCAACAGACGGAACAGGAATGGACATATTTCGGGAAACAATGTCAGTGAACCGATTCCTCTTTCTTTTACGATGCCTCCATTTTGATGACATTAGAGATCGTCCCAGTAGAAGAAACATTGATAAATTAGCTTCGATCAGAGAATTTTTTGGAAATTCTGTCACAAATTGCCAAAAGGCTTATACTGTAGGAGAGTATGTGACCATTGATGAGAAGTTGGAATCATTCAGAGGTCGTTGTTCCTTCAAACAAAATATGCCCAACAAGCCAGCAAAGTAGGGCATAAAAATATTTGCTCTTGTAAACGCAAGGGTGTTTTATACCTGGAGTATGGAAATTTATGCTGGTGAACAACCAGATGGGCCATTTCAAGTTGAAAATGGTGCAAGCGAAGTTGTCAAACGTTTAATAAGGCCCTTATACAACTCTGGTCGAAATTTAACAGTTGATAATTGGTATATGGGATTTGAATTATCTCAAGATCTCCTAAAGAAGAAAATTACGATAGTAGGTACAATGCGTAAAAATGAGAGAGAAATCCCACCTGAGTTTCTGGCAAAGAAAAGAGAAGTATATTCTTCAATTTTCAGTTTTCAGAAAGAAGCAACACTTGTATCTTATGTGCTGAAAAAAAAATAAGAGTGTGATCCTGTTATCCACAATGCATTCCGGCGATCAAATCGATGAATCTACTGTGGAATCTAAAAAGCCTGAAATCATTACATTATATAACATGACAAAAGGAGCAGTCGATGTTGTAGATGAAATGGCAGCTGCGTATTCTACAGCAAGAGTAGCACGTCGATGGCCTATGGTGATTTTCTTTTTAGTGTTAAACGTGGCTGCCATTAATGCAAGAATAATTCTACTATCAAAGAAGGAACCACCAACGGAATACCGTATCAGGCGTACTTTTCTCAAAGCCTTAGGGATGCAGCTAATAGAAAGTGTTCAAAATGAACGACGACGAGCATCTGTAGTTCCTGATTCTAGACAAACACTGACCACCGATGAACATGTTAACAATGAACCACCCCCCAAAAAACCTAAAATTACTTACAAGAGGTGTGCAGAGTGCCCCAAGAAAAAAGATAGAAAGACTAGATACATTTGTGAAAATTGTAGCAAAAGTACAAGTATATGTATGGAACATATGACCCCATTTTGTAAACAATGTTCAAAATATTGTAAGTAAATAATTTTACCTCTCCTTATTCTTTCATATTTTGTCTAAAATGAAGTATTAACTTGGTTTTACATTTTAATTTCTTTTTTATTCGGAAAATTTTTAATTACAAACTTTTTATTCGGGGATGACATACCCGGCGCGTGTTCTAGTCTTCGTCGGATCGGTGCGTGTGCTCGCGGGTTAAATGAAACTTTGTTTTTCCTCTGGAAAAAAATCCAAATAGCTTTATGTAAGAATCATTAAAGAAATCTTCATCAATAACAATGTGTTAATTAATGGAAACTATATAATAATATTTTCCTTTGAAATCTGTGTATAAGCCTTAGTAATCTCAAGGTGTGAGATTTATAATGTTGTAATATTCTGAAAAGTCACTTTAATATGTATTTGGTGGTCGTGTGTGCTTAATGCATGATATAATTAAAGAAAATAAGAGTAGACAATCTCCTATAACAAAAAAATATATTAAATACTAAATTACAATTTAAATTACATTGCAGAGATCAACACAGAGCTCGGAACACAGTTCGTGCTACCTTCGCGTACAGTTGTGTGACGAGAAGTCTGAGTGAGTAAAGATGTCGCTTTGCTGCTCCGATTAAGAACTGGATTTTACACGTGGCGCCATCTCATGAATAGAAGTTGAAGTATCTGTCGGAACGCCACAGTACTCCCCCCCCCCAAGTACCATCGGTACGTTATAAGTACTTTGGGTTAAATTTAACCTTTCTTCCAGATCTGGTAGTTTTAGGTTGCTCTTTAACGGGATGTAAGCTTTCTTCCGGGAGTGATGTTGATGAGGAAGTTGTTGGATCTTGCATTAGAAATGCTGGTTTGAGAGGATCGATTCCAATCACTGATTGTTTGCCATTGCAGATGATGGTGAAATGTTTCGGTGTTCGTTTGACAACTTTGAATGGACCATCGTATGAAGGTGTTAAAGTTGGCTTGATTGCATCGTTGCGCACGAATACGTGCGAAGATGTCTCAAGCGCAGGATGTACAAAATAGCTTGGCTGGTTATGCGAAGATGCTGGGGTTGGCGAGATATTGCTCATGGTCTCATGTAAACGTTGAAGGAATGTTGGAGGGTCGATTACTGGAGTAGATTCTGGGTGAAAGAATTCACCTGGCAGACGGAGGGTTGCACCATATAACATTTCAGCACAAGTGCTACCAATGTCTTCTTTGAATGCTGTGCGAACACCAAGCAAGACTAGGGGTAAGGCTTCTGTCCAGTGTGTGCTACTGTGGCACTTCAGACCTTGTTTGAGAGATCGGTGAAAGCGTTCCACCATCCCATTTCCAGATGGATGGTATGGTGTTGTGCGAATATGGCGAATGCCAAGAAGAGAGGTGAGGGATGCGAACAAGTGACATTGAAATTGTCGGCCTTGGTCAGTAGTGATGGTGGTAGGCATGCCAAATCTTGAAAGCCACTGGGAGATGAATGCTCGAGCTACAGATTCAGCGGATATATTTTCAATAGGAATGGCTTCAGGCCATCTTGTGTACCGATCAATACAAGCGAGGAGGTAAGTGTAACCATTTGAAGGAGGCAATGGGCCAACCAAGTCTAAGTGTACATGATCAAAGCGTCTTGCTGGAAGGTTAAATTGTTGAATGGGACTGTGAGTGTGACGGGATACTTTACACCGTTGACATCTAATACATGAACGAGTCCATTCTGTGATGTCTTGATTCATCACTGGCCAGATAAATCTGTCTGCGATCAGCTTTTTGGTGGCACGGATTCCAGGATGTGCCAAATTGTGCAAGGCATTAAACACTTCACGTCTAAAATTGACAGGAATATAGGGACGTATTCTATTGTTCTCTATGTCACAGTAAATTTTAAGCGTTGGATCAATGTGCAGCGGTTGTAACTGAAGGGAGGTTTGTGGATTTGAGATTAGGTTCTTGAGTTCCTCATCATGCAATTGAGCTTTTGCAATTTCAGAGAAATCTGGGGTAGTGAGGTTGATATTGTTTACCCGAGACAAGGCATCAGCGACACAATTATCAGTACCAGAGACATATCTGATATCTGTACTAAACTGGGCGATGAAATCCAGATGTCGAAGCTGACGAGGACAACATGAGTCAGAGTTTTTTTTCAAAGCGAAGGTTAATGGTCGATGATCGGTGAAAATGATGAAGTCGTGTCCTTCCATATTGTGCCGGAAGTATTTAACAGCACAGTACACAGCAAGTAGCTCCCTGTCATATGTGCTGTATTTCCTTTCTGCAGTAGTAAGTTTTCTGGAAAAGAATGCGATTGGAGAAAGTCCTTTAGTGGTATGGGCTTGAAGCACTGCTCCTATGGCCGTGTCAGATGCATCTACCATAATAGAGAGCTGATCACTAGGTGAGTGATAAGAAAGTGTGGCTGCATTTGCCAGATCGTGTTTGCATTGCACGAATGCTGCAGATGCAGATTCAGTCCAAGGGACAGCTCGTTGATCTTTTTTTTGCTATTCTTCAGAAACTCATGTAGGCAGGCTTGTGTTTTTGCGGCATTTGGCAGAAAGCGTCGGTAGAAATTTAACATTGCTAGAAAACGCTTCAGTTCAGAGATGGCTTTGGGCTGAGGTAGGTCGTTAATTGCTTTGACTCTTTCCGGTAAATGTTTGACTCCGTTCTGGGTGATAAGACATCCAAGAAAGGAAACTGAGGGTTGACCAAGTACACATTTGGATGGATTTAGTTTTAATCCATGATCTTTAAGGCGAGTGAAAATCTGACGCAGATGTTTAAAATGTTCTTCCGCATCTGTAGATGCAACCAGGATATCATCAAAATATGGGATGCAGAAATCGAGACCAGACAGTACTTGGTGTACGAAACGCTGAAATGATTGGCCAGCATTGCGAAGGCCAAATGGCATATATAAGTACTCAAAGAGGCCAAATGGTGTAGTCACTGCGGTCTTGGGCACATCTTCAGCATGCACTGGGATCTGATGATATGCTCTGGCAAGATCGAGGGTAGAAAATATGTTTGTTCCATGAAAAAGATGGGTACAGTCTTGGATATGTGGGACTGGATATCTGTCAGGGACTGTGACGGCATTAAGTCGACGATAATCTCCACAAGGCCGCCAGTCACCATTAGACTTTTTAACCATGTGAAGTGGACTGGCCCATGGACTTTTAGATGGGCGAATGGTTCCCTGCGCTAGCATGAATTCAAATTCTTTGCGAGCAGCTTTTAGCATCTCTGGAGAAAGACGACGAGGCTTGGAAAATACAGGTGGACCATGTGTTTCAATGTGATGATACACTTCTGGCTGATGAGTATGCTGCCCTGATTTGGATGGGTTTAAAATGTCAGGGAATTCTGCTAATAACCGATGAAACCGTGTGCTGCCCGATACAACACTTATGTTGGTAGGTACGTTCGATATGTGAGAAGCTTGGCCCTGTGATGTCAGCTGAGTTGTAGCATCAATTAAGCAATTAGTCTTGACATCCACTAGAAGGTGGAAATGTGTCAAGAAGTCGACACCAATAATTGCTTGAGTTACATCCGCAATAATAAAAGGCCAGTTGAAAGTCCGGCGCAAGTTTAAATCAAGTGTCAATAGTTTGGTGCCGTAGGTTGCAATTTGGGTACCATTGGCTGCATACAGTACAAGTTTATTAAGTTGGTGAGCATTTGTTTTAGTTCTCGGGAGCACTGATATGTCAGCTCCTGTATCTACTAGAAAACATAACTGAGTTGAACGATCAGCCAGTACTATTCTGTCGATGTCGCGGACATTCTGTTGGCCAGCAGAAGACCGCCCATTTAGTTTCCCGCTTGTTCAAAAGTGCATGGAGGGGCACATTTGCGAGCTTGAGCGCCAAAATTCATATGATAAAAACATATGCCACTTGTGGGTTCTTTGTACTGCGTTCGAGTATTCTGACGAGATCGACTCCTGCTTCGGGCACGAAATTTATTACGTGGGCCCTGATTTGATCGATTGTATCTCCGTGAAGCATGAAGACTTGTAGAGAGTTCAGATACTTTTTTGGTCAATTCAGCCACTTGTTGTTCGAGGGATGAACTGGAAGGTGCAGCATTAGCAGCACTGACATAAGCTGGAGTAACAAGTTCATTAATTTTGTCAGCCATTGCTGCTAAACGGGTTAGATCTTCATTGGAAGCAGCAAGAATTATTTGTATGTTATTAGGGTGACGCGAAAGCCATAGTGACTTCAACAAGTCGTCACTAAAATGGCTTCCTGCCAGATCACGCATTCGTGACAGCAAGTATGAAGGTTGCTGATCTCCAAGTTCAAGTCCTTGTAGTAAAGTACGTATTTTTGAAGATTCACTTTCTGAATAGATTTCAATGAGCCGCTGTTTCAGTTTGGAGTATTTATCACAATCAGGTGGTTTGAGAATTAAGTCATGCACTGAATTCAGAATATCAGACTCAATTGCTGCAACTACATGGTTGTTACATGGTTACTACATGGTTACAATCCTCACTAATGCGAGCGATAGAAAATTGTGCTTCGATCTGAGCGAACCACAATGAAGGATTATTTTTCCAGAAAGGCGGTGGCTTCACCGCAACGCGTGTGATTTGTGGCTCTGGTGGAATATCGTCGGGCATACTGATAGATAATTTTCACTTTAAATAATAAACACTTAACAGCACAAATATTGTAGCATAAAGATACACTATTGATATTTTACCATGATAACAATAAATATTTTAACCATGCAGAAAAAATTTACGTAACGATACACACACAAATAATACAGGGTCAGCAATTACACACACAAATAATATTTTACCGAAATGCATTTGAAAAGAAACCCTTATTTGAGAAAAAAAAAATGATGCGTTCATTTTGTATTGCGCACACACAAAATCACCACTTCACACTGCTAAGGCACTTTCGAAGGAAAAAGGAAATCACTCCTGTAGCACGTGGGAAAGAAATTCACTACTTTCGAACACTGAGGGAAGAATTTTGCCGTAGCACGTTGGAGAAAAATTACTGATGTAGCACATTCAGCGAAAATCACTGTTGTAGCACATTTGTCACAAAAGTTGAATGATCAAAGAATTATTGCACGACGGCGAAGTCAGCGGAACGGAACAGATCACATTGATGATTTGCTGAAGCTCCTTGCGATAATATGCACGACTTTGAAAAAACACAAGCAATATATATCAATACATCTAGAAATAATTGAAGGGGTACGTTGTAGCATACGTTTAATGTCCATATTCGTTGTTATTTTTAGTCAGTTCTTCAGAATGCCTTGGATGCACGTGGCTTAGGGTCGTTGAAAATCCATTCTCAGTAGCGTGCTCAGTCAAAAGGTCACCACTTTTGGTGGTCGTGTGTGCTTAATGCATGATATAATTAAAGAAAATAAGAGTAGACAACCTCCTATAACAAAAAAATATATTAAATACTAAATTACAATTTAAATTACATTGCAGAGATCAACACAGAGCTCGGAACACAGTTCGTGCTACCTTCGCGTACAGTTGTGTGACGAGAAGTCTGAGTGAGTAAAGATGTCGCTTTGCTGCTCCGATTAAGAACTGGATTTTACACGTGGCGCCATCTCATGAATAGAAGTTGAAGTATCTGTCGGAACGCGACATGTATGCAAGTTTCATGAAAGCTGTATAATTTGCATCCATACATAAAAGCAAGAACTATGTATACATAAATTCTACAGTTTTACTGTGTGGAGCAAATCAACAAAAGCATTATCAAAGCATCACTATCAACAGTTTCATCACAAAACAATTACATTGCAGAGCATGTTTCCAAAGTATATCAATTTTTTAAAGTACTGATTCTACTGAAAATGTATTGTTTACAAGATAAATAAATAGCTCTTGCATGCTTCGCCACTTTATAAAATTTTTAAAGATTTTATTTTTATTTCTGTTATTGGTTGTCGTATATCTGCATACTTTTGCAGCCCAATGATTTATTTACTGTATGAAATTTATTAATCAATTCTCTTGGAATAATTTAAGTTTTCACTATTCATAAATTGTTATTGTAATCACTAGCGATTCAAAAATGCTCAATAACAAAATACAGTAGCATTTTCAAAAACACTAAGATTTACACTTATATGAATTTAAGAATTTTAAAGCACTTATTATATTTTTGTGGCATTTTTAATCATTTATTTAGAGAAATACCAGCACACTCTGATTTGTCAGCAGATACTGAATTATGATTTTCCTTTGTAATAATCAAGTGCGATTGTTATTCCTATTATGTTCTTTATGTGTATATGATGTTACTATCTATATTTGACTGAATCTGTAACTGCATATTTCATGCTGAAACTTTTAGTTCTTTTGCACATATTGTTGTGATAAGTCCTAATAAACACATTATATGTCGATGTTTTGTAAAATGATGTTGCTAACTGTACTGTATGTGTACCATCAACTGGAGAACTTTACACTAATAATTTAGTAGTGAAATACTGCGACAGAATATTCAGATCAAAAACTGATTAATAAATTACTTGTGTAACTAGCAAGGATGAAGTAGTGACAAGATTAAGAGCATTTTAAATTTATATACTGTTTTTAATTCATCATATTTTAATTTATAAACTATTTAGAGATTATTGGTTTATATACAATATATTTACATGATGAGATATCAATATACATGATCAAAAGAATCATAAATTATAAGTTTCATTATTTCCAATGTATCTATAGCAGCTTTCTTGTATGAAGTTGTTGCAATATTTTCAGTACTGCATGGACTTTTTCTTTTCTTTCTCGTAGAAAAGAAATTCTTTTGTTTCTCTGCTTTTTTATTTGTAGGTTCATAGTTCACCATTTTCAATTTCGGCTTTTCGTTCTTTAATTTTGTAATCACTTTATTCAGTGTGTTTTCAATATCTCCCAAAGTTGTTGATGTTACAAGTTTTGATATGATACAGTTGATCTATAATATGGTGCTTGGTTCCTGATTTTTTAAATTTTTGTGCTGAAAGATCAAGAAAGGATTTTACATCATTTGATTCTTTAGTTTTAGCTGGCTGTTCTCTATTAGGTAATCTTGTCTTTAAAATTATTGCATGTATATGTTTACAGACACTTCCTTTAATCGTGGCATCTGTGCATGTGCATACAAATGCATTGTTACAAATTTTGCACCATTTACAAACAATGTTACAATTAATGCATTGTGTATGTATTTGAGTAACAGTATATTCAAGAGTAGGGTCACTTTCTGAAATCACATGCCAAGAAAACTCATTGATTTCTGTGATATTATTAGCTGGAAAATTTATTGCTCTGTTGTGTCGTAAATTTGTTTGGTTGATCTTTGATGTGTTTGCTCCTTTTGTTGTTTTGATAAATCTCTGGAACCATTTATCTTGCACCATATTAATAAGCTTCGCAATGCACCTATCAACCCTCTTGTTTTTCAATCCATCAAGATAAGAATATTTTAAAACTCGATGCAGTGCTTCAAGATGATTGTTAGCTGTGATGTTACATCTTTTTCTATAACATTTAGCCCACAATTCACATCTGTTTGCATAATTTGAAGCAAAATAATTAGCAAACTTGTCTGTATCAGCAAAGAGTTTGCTGAGGAAATCAGATATCAGTGCTTCAAATTCTTTTATATCATGACATTCAGATACTACATTTAAAAATTTCAAAACTTCCTTTCGCTTTGAGGGGATAATTGAATTTGCTGCTTTCAGCCATGCCTTTTTAACGTGTCAGGTGCATAGAATCCTAAATTTGGCATCACACATTACTGATGTCCATGCAGTATAATATACTGGTGCATCATCACTCATAAAGCAGTTTACAGACAGCAGTCCAACTTTGTCCCTAATACACTGAAAAAATTTTTGCATTGAACCTAAATTTACTCTATTGCTTAGGCAAAATGCAGCAGGAAATCCCGAATTAAACTCGTCTATGACTAAAACTGTCGATAATTGAAAATCGTAAGCATTAGTCCCATGTGTGCTATCGATGCATATGCTATCGGATCCGAACTTTAAAAGCATATGCTTTTGAACATTTGTCATTATGATGATGCAGAAGTCACTAATTTCCAAGTGCTGATCTGCTGCTTCTCCTTGGAATTTTACAAAAAGAACTGGATTATCATCTAAACATTTCATTTTTTCTATCCAGATCCTTAAACTGACAGCATCAGTTGGATGATATTGTTCATCATTACCAATACAGTAAGAATTAGAAATGTTATGTATGTCTTTTTTTGTCAATAAATGCTCCCTGTAAATGTCTTCTTTAATACTATTCCTTGTGGAATCTAATATTTTCTGTGATGGAATGCCTTCATTTAACTTACCTGAAAATATTGCATTTATATGATAATGTTGTATAATAATGTCTGTTTTATATTGAATTTCACAATCAAGTTCATAAAGAAACTTACCTGCAATCACTTCTCGCAAATCTTTTGTTAATGGCAAATGTTCTAGATCTACTGTGTGTCCCACGTGTGTTTGGAAATATAAAATCTTAATGATGCCATTATTGGTAACTTCAATAGTAGATGGACAGTGCCCCTCTATTTTGCAGGTACCTTGTGATTTTATAGCTCTTACACCTTTAATTTTAGAATTATAAAATCCAGATCGATTACAAAGGAAGTAACTCTTTTTCCCACCTTCTTTAAGAGTTATTGTACTTCTCAAAAAATAAGAAATTTTTTCCCTTCGTTCTTCCTCACTTTTCCATTGTAAGAAATCTAAATTTGAAGGGTAAACAAATAAAAATATACAATATAAAAGCCCATTATAATTGTGAACTAGTGAATCTTTAAAACAAAATTACTAATTTAAAACTAACCAAAATCTTATTTTGGCACTGATTGTAAATAGATACTGGTCACTTTAGCAGAATTTTTTTTCTCTTCAAGAAGAGAGACCTGTGTCTAATTGCTCTCAAAACTGATAGTTTTATTTAAAATCTACACTGAAATAAAGTTGCCTAATTTAAAGTCAGGGGCGTAGCTAGAGGGGGCATCTGTCCCCGGGCGCAGAATCCAAGGGGCGCCAAACTGATGTTACAACATTTTAGAATTAAATGTTTTCCATCCTTGGCAAGTAGTAGAGGACGCAAAACCTTCAGTTGTCCCTGGGCGCTGAAAACCCTAGCTACGACTCTGTTTTAAGTTGTACATTGGCATATTTTTCTTCCTATTTGACAGTTACTAGTACTCGTGTGCCAGCTAAACAAGACTTAAAACATATTCCCCAAAGCTGTATAATAATGCAAGAAATTTATTCTTAAGAGACAAATTGTCACCAGACATTTTCCATAACATGAGTGTCAACTGGCCTATGTCTAAAGTAAAAAAACATTGTAGCCCGTTTCTTGATAACTGATACAATGTGTATAGGTTATTAAAATTTTAAGACATCGAATAAATTTCTTTAAGTAGTTTTAAAATAACATATAATAAATTTTAAGCCTCATTTACATATAAAATGAGTGTCTATCATTATGATACTAAACTTACGATTGAAGGTTGCCACTTTAATAAAGATTTTAACAATTTTTTTATTAGGTCCACATTATTTTTGATATCTTCATCATACATATGCATTAAGAAATCCATTTGTGTAATAACAGGATAGTCTTTTTTTTTTTTTTTTTTAATGAAGCACTGAAGTACATGTATAAATAATTATGTAGCAGTACATCTCTATATATGTTTTTATTATTTAGAAAATTTTTACTTCATATTTCAAATAGTTGAGGAAGAGAAATATTACTTTGAAACATTTTTACTGAAGAATAATGGGGGCTTATCAGGCTAACAGAAAAAAAGCAAGATGCTAAGGAAATTATTCTGTTAACAATTATACTCACAAAAATAGATGTATTTTATTCCCCAGCTTGATGAATGAATTTGCAAAAATAGTAATTTGTACTCAGTTTGGGGCTATTCAAATTAAAAACGTTTATCGCAGAAAATGCAAATTTCTAATATCTTACCTTTATATGTATTAAATGTCATTACAACGGAGTTAAGAGTGTATCCATGTTGATCTCTTGCGTGATTTCTTAACTCTTCAAACGTTCTACATGAAAAATTGCAGGCATTAATAGGACATTTCAAATTTCCTTCAGCCACAACAGGTACTTTATGAACTTCCCGAATGTGTTCATATAAAACCTTTTTCTTTTTGCACTTTTTGCAGCAGTACATACATTCAAATACTGGGTAAAATCCTAGTGTACGGTGCAGCCTTGGCGCGATTTTGAAAATTATCGCCAACACCAAAAATGACCCACAGAACGTCTATGTATATACTATACATTATATACTATCACTATATACATAGTATATAATAATTTATCAAGCAAAGCAGTAAAAACAATTTTGGTCAAGAAAACATCTTGCGCAATATGCTGCAAAATAAGTAAAAAATAAAAATTGTAGAAAGCTCGCCTAAAAGTTACCAAGAGCTGCCGCTCCAAAAGGTTAAAGACGTTTTCAAAAATCAATACACTGTATAACTATATATATTCTTTGAATGACCCGTTTACTACTCATCGTATATGTCCCGTTTTTACTGCTCATCATAAAAGTAGCCAAATCCCGTGTGCACCGGATACTAGGATTAAGCCAAATACTGCTATCTTTTCATATTCCATTGTTATAACAAAAAGTTATGTACCACAATAGAAAATAAAAAACTTAGGAAGCACTTCCGCAGAGAACCCGGTAAATGTAAACATCGTCAACTTTGGCGATAATAGTTCAAACCTGGTAACCCAGCGTATTTATCCTATTCGCTTGTCTGGCGTTCATTTTGTTGAATTATCACTGTCGTTGTTCGCATTTGCAGATTTATATTATTCTTCTCTTATTTATTATTATTTTTTCTGAATTTTTTAACAACGAATAGATAGAAATATTTTTGTCGCTAGATGACGGTTCTCGGTTCGGGATGAAAGGAGGTGTGAATGCTAATTTGTAACACGGCTGTTCCAAAGCCGCCTGAAATTATCTTCAGGGGGGTTTGGCTGTTCACGTAGGCCCGTCTACACGTACCGATTTTATCGGCCGACTTTCTCGTACGATTTTATCTGCGAGAGCTTGCTTGTCTACACGCAACGATTTTGTCTAAGGCTCCTCTAAACCAGGCTGAATCACCAACGTTTCTCTCTTGGCGAGGGAGTGAACGCGCTGCCAATTTTGGCGCGTTTATCGCACACGCTGGCTGAATGTCTGCTGTTTTTTTAAAGATTTATTTTATAGACGCGCGGTATTCAGCGCATATAAACTTTTCGGATAATTTATTAATTCTCGAATAGTATATAGACGTTTTCACTTAAATAAAAATTTCGCGTATATTTTGTAAACATATTCAAAATAACTTATTCTTTAGATGTTTCAGTTTCGTTAGCAGACTATAATAAATAAGATATGAATAAAAACTGTCAATAGTGTCAAATGGGGAAATAGTTAAAGCGTAGAGTGTGCAAATAAATTTATCTTAATGACATTTTAACAAAAATTTCCATAAAAACACTGTAAATTCATACTAAAAAAATAACTTAAGAATATGTTGTCATTTAAGTCTGAGGTACATGGAAATAATTGTGCAAGATTCTGAAGAAACACTTTCTTTTAAATGTGTGAAATATTTCATAACATAATATGGAAGAAGAAAGTACAGCATTCTGTGTTTTGGATGCTTTTCATCAAATGTAATATAAATACGAACTAGAAACCGTAATAAAAAATCCTTCCTCTTCAATCAGATCACCTTTGTGTTGCATTGTATTTGTAATACTTCTAAAAATCCAGTTTTTACCTAAATTAAAAAAACAGTTATTCCATAAAAGATAATAACTTTGAACGTATATAGAATGAATTTTGTAATTTGAGTTATGTTACAAAATAATTCATAGTTTATATATTTTATACTAATAATTTAGATAAAACCTGTCCAATTTAAGAATGTGTGTTAACCACATTCTTAAATTGTAAAAGGACGACTTAACCACATGTAATTCATTTCAAAGCATAAAAGAAAGCTTATTTTTTATTTTACACAGCAACAGCATTTTCATGCAGTCAAGTTTTTTTAACTGCTAGTTATTATACATAATACTTAATTTTAAACCCATTCTTATTAGAAAGCATAACTAAGAAACTTCTTTTTAAAGCACCACAGTGATTGCAAAGAATGTCGTTAAATTTACAAAAGTATTGAAGATATATTGAACAGCATTATAACAAGAAAGTACTGTACAAAATATGTAAATTTAGCATAACTTCTTTTTTAATATTTGCATAGTTTCCTCCAAATGAACCTTAATGGGAAGTTATCTTGCGAAAATTTAAAAGTATTAAAATGGCCTCTATTTAAGATGTAACTGCATTTATAATTATTTTGTAATTGCGAATAGATTATATTATTGCAATTAGATTATGCACTTACAACATAATTGCATAAAGTAATGAAATTAAGAGTTCACAGATACAATGTAATATAATTACAGTGCAATTACCTAAATTGTAATTATAATCACTTATTTCATACCACAATATTATTACAATCACAATGTAATTTAAATTGGGTACTATATTTGCATACCCTCCACTCAAAAGGAGGTACTGATAAGCCTGGAAGTTATTATCAACAAAAAGCCTGTTCAGGACAGTTTGATGACAATTTCCACCGGGCGAAAAGTACATTCTTAAGCCCAGGCAAATCATGACAATAAAAATCATTTAGTCTTATGATTCACTATATTTTAAACCCTAAATTTGAATTCTGCACCAAATTATTTACCTATATTTTAACATACTTTATGAATTATTAGAAGCGATATGGCAAATATCTTCTAAAAATAACTGTAAAATATTTGTATCCATTAGTTGATTCAGATACACACTTTTATTATTTAAGTATATCAAAATAACAGTTTCATGTTCCTGAAATACAAAAATTATGGAAAAAGTTAAAGTAATATTCTTAGAAGCATATGATATTAGTCACCAGATGCAAAATTATAGTTAATTTTTTGCCCTAAATACAATTTTATTACACAGTAGTCAAATGTGTAACTTAATAACATGTTATATAAAAAATTAATGATAATAAGTTTATCAGAAATGAATTAATTCTGCAAATAAACTTTCTGCACTTGAAAATTTTCTACACCTGAGGGGAGGGAGAGATCTAGTAAAATTAGATTTATTATAACTTCAGTTGGACCAAACACCTTCTCTCTATATATATGCATCACTAAAGAAATAAATAAAATTATCATGCTTAAAAAACAGATATACCATACCAGTTTTTTTTCCCCTTGTTACACTTTACATTGAGAAATAACAAACCGTACAACACTGAAAAATACTATCCTTGAAATTTTGTTTAAATGAAGAAACACACACCATCTTTTTATTTAAGCATTACACTTCAAAAACAGATACACATACCAATTTATTTTCACTAGCCTTTATACTGATAACATGCCATATAAAAATGAAAAGAATTATCCTTGAAATTTAGATAAAATGAAGTAACACAATGGGAAAATTTATGCACACGGACATCTTTTTTCTATTGCATGTTGTCTGACATGATCCACAAGTGCCTAAAAATGTACCCAAAGAAACGCATTTCAATATTAACAAAAAATTGTTTACAGATTAAAATTCATTCATTTCATACCAGTATTATAAAGATCATGCATGAAACAAATCTGCTTTCCCATACTTTTAAGTAAAACTTTTATACTGGAAAATAGACTATATTTCTATAATTAGAAACAAGAAAATACTAATTTGAATGTTCTGCATTCATTTCTAAATCTTTACTCCATTGCCAAATTGTATAATACTGTGATTATAAATAAACTTGCACAATCCTTGCAATTATTGAAGTCAGATTATATATATTTTGTCTCACACTATTCAATTTATTCTATTGACTTCAGATGTCAATGTCAAAATTCTGGAAGTTATTTTAACCAAGAAACAGTAGTGGGCACCGTGCATAAACAACTCATCTAACTTTTTAACAATAGTGATTATAAAATAAAGAAAAAATTATATATCATTCCAACGATATTGCAACTATAGTATAATGTTACATATATCTTTAGCAAACATTCAGATTTTATCTTGACTTTCCAAATTATTATTTATTTTTTAATAAATTTCAATATGCTAATGATTTTCATGTTACATTAGTATAAATTCCACAATTAGCACAGGAAAACAAAATCCGCGCTTTATATTAGAAGAGAAATTTCTTTTCCATATTAAAAAACATCTACATTGGCGATGTTTGGCGACGGGTACATTAACCCTAGACTAATTTAATTATAGCTATTATTACAGAAATTAGCAAATACTCAGGTTATTGTACACAAGAATTTCACTTTACTTGCACGTTATAAACATCAGAGAAGATATAAACTCTAAATGAAGGCGTAATTAACATTATACTTACTAAGCAAAGTTCAGCGCCTGGACCAGGTTTCCAATTGTCTCTTCGGCAATTATTTACCCATATTTTTCTTCTTTCTTCATTTTTAGGAAATTTTACCAATGTATGACCTTTCCGTGAATGATTTGAACAATTAATAGCTGTACATCCGCCCATTTTACACAAAAAAAACACAAAAAATTGTTGCACCTTAACCACTCAACCGCCATTAAATCTCCCACTTGGGAGCGCGAATGCCTGATGATTCAGCCTGGTTTATAGGAGCCTTAATTTTGTCGTCGGTACAGGAAATGCCTTAACCAATCACTGTCCGAGGAAGAATTCCCGCCCTATGTAGCGTCACACTATCAACAACTGTGGGGGAGTGAATGTAGGCGACAATAATAAAAATGGATGAAGATTTCCCGTTAATTGCTACTGTAGCAACATCTATGATTTTGATCTTCGCTGCTGCTGCTGCAGAAGACGAAAAAAGAAAGCGTATTTGGACGAGAAATTGGGTGAAACGCAGAGAAATTCATGGAGCCCATAATACCCTGTTCCAAGAGCTGCGTTTTGAAGACAGGGTGGAATTTGGAAAGTATTTGCGAATGATGCCGTGCGATTTTGATTATTATTAAACTTAGTGAGCAGCAAAATTAAAAAACAGGGTGAAAATGTGCTTTAGCCCACTGCTTGGCGATTTTCAGTAGCGGCGTTTTTTGAAAATCGCCAGTAAACGTTGTATAAACAAAGTTGCGAAGGCAAAGCTATGTGACGTTCATAAATGGGTGGGACTAAGATTGTGACGTCACAATGTATTTTCTACAGATGTAGAAATAAGTATACTAAATTTTTTGTATTTCAATCTATTAAATACGGTAAGTGAATTGTAACAGTTATTAAAACTGTGAACAACGTCGCAGTCTCTCATACAGGGTGAATATTTTTAAGCTTTAGTATTTATACAAGTAAAAACAGATTTTTTTAAATTTTAATTTCATATTGCCGAACATTTTAACTTTATCATCTTTACAAAATTACCTTATTGCTACGTAACGACACTATCTCTTACATACTATTTAGTAAACAATCTTCATTATTTTCTAAAAATTTTTAAGCTTTATATTAATAAAAAAAAGGGAAAATATTTATTATTGAATATCAACATCATACACAGCTTTCATTTCCATGTTTCTTAAATTCCTAAACCACGTTCTATACTTTCGTATTAGAATTCTACACATTAATAAATTTTAAAAATCTAATTTCTCACAATGAAAGAAAATATTAAAAATAAGCAATTTTAAAAAGAAAAAATATTTTCACTTACCCTTTTCAGGAAAATAAAAAGTCTTTTTGACAATGACGGCACGTTTCCCTTGCATTTCCAATAAAGTAATAAATTTACATGTACATTCACTCACCTCTCTCAGCATCACAGATAAATCCATAGCGATGGTTTATTTAACGAAATATATGCAGAAAAATGGTAAAAACACACAGATAAAAAAAAATAAAATAAAAATAAAAATAATGAAAGCTTTTAGATTTTACATTACGCCCAAAGGTCGGTTTTTTTAACGTTTTGTGTGTTGCATTTCTTTATCATATAATGTTCTTTACACTTAAACCATAAAATTCAGTTCAACAGCAATATCCCAAAATAATTTTAAAATGAGCTTATCTTTAGAATTTCTGATACACAGTTTTGCGCTATGCACGTATTTTTTTTTTTTTTTTTCCCCGTATTGTGTTGCAGTTGCTCGCTTTGAAATCTTTGAGTTTGCTAATAAAAATTACAAAATATCAATCAAATAATACAAAAAATTCCAAGTTTGGGTTTCCAGATGACCATATTAGGTTGAAAACGTATGTTATTCATAATTTGATGGCTCTAGGAACCGTTGTTTTATCACAATGCGAGAAACATTTATGCAGATTTTTCAATATTTAATTTCTTTAAATATAACACAGGGCGATAACATTTAGTGGCAACAGAATAACAACACAGCTTCAAAACATCGGGTTAGCCATGTTGGCGCGTTTATTGCCCATTGAAAAACAATCGCCAAGCAGTGGGCTAAACCGCATTTTAACCAAAAACAGGATACGATTATGCGTTGTGCAATTTCACCATCTGACAGGCTGCATGTTACTTTACGCTTTCTAGCTGATGGTAAGTTAATTTTTATTTTATTGGAAAAAAATCAATTAATTTTGATAAAATTAATAAATCAAATAATTCACAAAAATTGAAATACAAATTCAAACAATAATTTTAATCACTATTTTTTTAAATTTGAGAAATTTATAATGAATAAATATCATAATTATATCACTACATCATTTTTAATAAATTTATATTTTAAGTTTTTTTTATGTTACAGGGTGTTCCTATTCAAATTTACAGTATTTGTTTAGAATACCTAAACAAACATTGTCAAGAGTGATACCAGAAGTATTGGATGCTTTATGGAAATGCATGCAAGATTACATAAAGGTGAGTTAAAACCTCACATATCAATGTTACATATGAGGTCTTATAATTCACAACAACATCATGACCTTTTAATTTTTAAAAAAATGTTCATTTTTACAAGATCATGATACTAATATTAAGTTGAATTTTTCTCAAATTTGTAATATTGAATTAACTTCAGAGCTTGTTTTCCTTGAAATGCGATTCATTTAAAAATAGTGTTACAGGAGTGCAATATATAATTTTCTATTTAGAGTTAAGAGCCCCACCAGTGGTTGAGTGGTTAAGACAACTGTATACTGGTAGTTCGACCTGGCTTATGTTCCTTCCCAGGCGAACAGGTTAGCTGCATGGTTGGTTTTTGTGGTTATCCCATGTGTAACATAAATATGAGCCAGTTTCCCTTAGAAAGGCCTCTACAAAGGTTTCTCTCCTCTTACGCAGGTAGTCCTCGAGGCTTTGCGATATTTAAATTTAAGTAACCTATTTACAATTAAAGTCATAAAATAGCTGCATTGGGATATCTGGATAACGGATAACTTTGAGTTTTTTCTTTTTAAGTACTAGCAGAGAGAGATTTAGTATAGCAATTGGAATTTCATTACTCATGTAACATTCCCTTGAAAATGTTATGCAAACACCGTACTGATGAAATGTCTCTCCAAGTTATATTTTATACTAACCATTACACTTAAGTTGCATAAGCATGCACATTTTACCATGTAATAAATCAGGGCTTTTTAAACTTTTTTGATTGACACTTGATTTTATGGTGGTTAGAGATGAAAATGTCTCTCACTAATATGTTGCAGAAAAAGGTAAAATTTATGGCAGTCTCAGAAATTGTAGGAAATCTTTTGCAATTGCTAGCCAAAAATCTTCTGAAGACTTCGTATTAAAGATAAAGTTTCAATCCTGAATTATTTGATAAATCAGCAAGTTCTTTTTGTGATTTTAATGGCAAATGAGTAATATTTTCCACATTAATTCTAAATAGTTTCACAATATATATTAGTTCTTTGACACTAAAATTTGAAGGGAAATATTTCTTAAAGTTTTTATCAAGACATCGAAGATGTTCATTTATCATTTTTTTCAACAAGTCATCTTTTCGATTTATCTATTTCATTTAAAAATTCAGTTGTTGCAACAAACATTTCTAACAAACCCTTTTCCATCATTGTTTTCCATATGGTCATTTTCTTAATAAAAGCATCAATTTTTAATTTGAATATGACTATGTTGCAACCTTTTTCTTGAAACAACAAATTTAGATCATTTAATTTTTCAAATATGTCACTCAAATAACGCAGCTTTTGTAGCCATAACTTATTATGAAATAAATTCGCAAAATCACATTTTTGTTCAGTTAGAAAGAGAACTTTATGTATTGCCTTATCGTTATCTATTTTCAGATACATTGTGTAAAAATGTTTGGTAATTGTAAAATTATTAGAATAAGTTAAGGGATTATCAAAAACTGCTAAAATGTTTTGGCGACCTCCATGGGGGTCGCGACCAACAGTTTAAGAAAATAATTTTAAGTTATAAATGAAATTGTTTTTGCCACTCAACATTAAAATATCTCGTCAGCTTCTTAAAATTTTAAAATTGTTTTGCAGGCACCAGTTTGTTGGTCCATGCTATAGATTATAATTTGACTCAAATTCTAGAATGAACCATTTTCAATGTGAGTGTTAGTCTGTCGTAATGTTGTCTATGCTTTTCAGTATATTTAAATAAAATTTTAATTTATAAGAAGAAATATGATTATTTGAATTTGGAAAAATCATAATAAACATTGATTTTTAATTAGGGAGGCATCTAGCAATAGAATGTAGGAACTGCAGAGATTGCATAGGTCAGCAAATTGACAACCTAGTATCAATCCTGTATAAAACACATAATGAATCTGCTAAATTGACCACCTATGGGTTCATCCAAAATTCTTCAATAGACACTTTTAGTTTTGAGTTTTCTTCAAATTAAGAAGCATATATATTCAGTTATAAAATGTTTAAACATGTTGTTTAAATGAAAATTCTGTTTTTGTGTACAAACAAGCATAAGCACTTTTTGTTTATTGTATTATTGTTTGTACAACAACAGCTTATTTTTTAATCATTTATTTTCCAAAAATTATCAGTTTTTCTGTCTGTATGGCTATTGTGATCAAAAACATTCATTTACCCACAGTCACTTAGCTTTAATTCCATTTATTGTATCTGACACATTCATTACTTTAAAAACTTTAAATAGAATCTATGGTGTAGCTTAATCAAAAACAAGAGAGAAAAAATGGGAAAAAATTAGATAAAAAGTGAAACATAGGAACACAACCAAAATATTTAAGCACATTTTTTTATCTACTTCTCTGATGTGAATTTTATTATAACAAATGAGTAGCTAATATTCATTGATAAAATATTTGATTTTACTATTTGCCAATATTCAAATAGCATTTTCTGCATTTATATTTTGTATTCGCATCCTTTTTTCAGTTTCATAATTAATACTTATTTTCTCATTTCGTAGACACCAAACACTGCTCAGGAGTGGCAAGCCATAGAAGAAGCTTTTGCTGAAAAGTGGAACCTGCCACACTGTGTTGGTGCCATTGATGGAAAACACGTTATGATAAAAGCACCAGCAGGGGGTGGCAGCACTTTTTACAATTATAAAAGTTTCAACAGCATTGTGCTGATGGCATCAGTTGATGCAGATTATAAATTTACATTTATTGATGTTGGATGTAATGGACGAATATCAGACGGAGGAGTTTTTGCTCAAACAAGTTTATTTTCGATGTTAGACAATAACTTGCTCGATCTGCCTAGCCCAACACCTTTGATTCCAGGTAGTGATCCTGTGAATTATTTTATGGTTGCAGATGAGGCGTTTCCTTTGAAACGTTATCTGATGAGGCCATATCCTGGTAAAAAAAAAATCTCTCCTCAGCAAAGGATTTTCAATTATCGACTGTCCAGGGCAAGGCGTGTTGTTGAAAATGCATTCGGGATATTATCAAATAGATTTCGTATCTTGATGCAACCAATACAGCTGCCTCCTGCGACAGTTGATAAAATTGTTTCTGTATGCTGCTGTTTGCATAACTTTCTACGAGAAAGACCATCCAGGCAATTGTATACACCAAGAGAACTAATCGATCATGAAGATGAGGAGGACTTTAATTTTATACCTGGATCATGGCGAAATGAGGAATCGCTAAGTAAAATGAAATCCCTGTGTAAACAAAATGGTTATAACACAGGGTCTGCTGAAGCAAGGCTGATGCGAGAAAAAATTTGTGATTATGTAAATAATGAAGGAAAAGTTGCGTGGCAAGATAAACATATAAAATATTATTAATTTCTCAATATATGTTCCCTGATTTCTTAATATATGTTATAATAAAAAATAAAGAAATAAAGATTATTTATAATTATTTTTATTCTATGTTACAAAATATATCTAAGTTTCTTATTTATTCTGTGTTGTTCATGGAATCTAATACATTTTGTTCTGTCTGTGCATCTGTGAGAATTTGGTATATTTTATATTTTGTGTCTGTGAGAAGTTGAGTGTCACGGATTAGACTTAGTTCGGAACCAACAAAGGAACCGAACTGTGTAAATGTATTTGGAGTAGTGTTTTTTGATTTTAATATTGTAGAAATTTCTTCAAGTGTTGTTGTGGCTGCTGTGTAAATGTGATCGTGTTTCTGTTTTTTGTTTGAAGTTGTAGTGTTTCATGTGTGTCTTTTTAGCTGTGGTGGTGTTTGTGTATGACATAGTTCTTTCTGTGTCTCTTCCTCTCTCTGTGTCTCTTCAGTATCTTCAAAATCGTTGATGTCAAACATCTCAGAATGTCTAGTAACTTCTGCACTTCTTTCTTGTGTAGTAGTATCATTAAAATCCTGAAAATTAAAATAACACATTAATTTTTACTATTTTCAGCTATCATTCATTCATATATAACAAATCAGAATTAACAAGCTATGGAAAACATGCACAAATAAATATTTATAAGGATCATGAATATATTTCCTAAGCTTGATTTTTCAAGAGATATCAAAGTTGAATAGTCAAATATCTTGAATAAGAATACGGAAAAAACTCGTAATTCTGTTGTCTAAGTTGTAGCATATTTGGTATCAATAAAAACATGCAATACATATATTTAAAAGAAAATATATAAGAAGTTAATGCTTATGTTTAAGTATGTTAAAAGTAACAAAATATTGACTAACTTATGTCTGATTTAGCTGTGAATATAAGTTTATCATTGAAAATGGTATATATATATATATATATAATTTACAAATATATATATATAAAAAAACTGAGAAGAAAGCAAAGCTAATAATTACTACAGTAAAAAGAAATAATTTGAGTGTTTTTAAAAGAACAGTATCTGTGCATGTACATTTCATATTTTTATAACTTTTCAATGTGAAGCGGGGTTGGACTTCATTTACTTGTAAAAACTTGAACAATATGAGTAAGATTTTGATAGTAATAATTACTTAAAATGCAATAAGAATTCATGTTTCTCTATTAATATTTTTAAATTAGAGGTAGTCGCATATTATCTCAACCACCTTAATAAAAATTGCCATACTCTGCACATAAAAATTTCACAGGCAACCCTGTTCATAAAAATCCTTCAGTCAAGCAATGTTTTAATTGTTGTGTTATTTTTGTTGTATTGGGAATTCTAATGATTTTGACAGACATTGTAATTTTTTGGGGGAGTTGGGAACCTTTAACTTACTTTTAAAATATCACTTGTGGAATCTGCCAGCAATGGAAGAAACTGCAGTAAAAATTCCGCAGAATATAGTATTTTCTCACAAAACTGTTAACACAAACAGCGATGAGATGTGTTTGGTAAACAGTTGATGTGCAGTACAAGTTTATGCAATTTATTGGTTTTTTAAGTGAAAACAGATCACTGTGTACATTGAGAAAAAAATAACGCTAAAAGTTAGAGAAGTATTTTGCAAATTCATAAGTGTTTTATTTTTTAGTACTTAACATATTAGCGTAACCACCTCAAGTTTGGCAAATTTTTATAAATGAAAAAGAATGAGGGTAATGTTGCTTGACTGAAGGAATGTTTATGAGCATGGTTGCTTAAAGTATTGTTATGCTCATGGTCGACAGATTTTAGCACATTTGGCTAATATAATTTACACAGCTAAGTATGTATAATTAAAAAATACTAATACAGTTCTGAAAACTGTAATCATATTGATATATCAGTTAATCAGCTAATAAAATTGAGCAATATTGTATTAAATTGAGCTGTAATTTGTTTAACCAACATAAAATAATTTTCATCACGAATAAAAAAATATTTGATTATAAAGTAACGGGAAGATAATTTACCAAAATAAGGGAATCCTTTAACATTTTATTTTTATAATTTATGTTATTTGTGTCCCACAACACAGCATGGTCTCTATAAAAATTAATCAATTGAAAAATTTGATTTTCGCTCCAACGAAAAAGCGCCATGTTTCCAAAATGAGAGAGAAAAGCACGTTATCTCTGGAAGCAATCTAATTGGCTAGAGGTGCCGATTTTATCGTCGGCTAGTGAGCGGTGAACACACTAGCGTCTACATCCCAAAACGGCAGCCAATGAGAGAGGCGATTCTATTATTTTCATCGGGGAGTAGGGGAGTTAGAATGGTTTTCTGAGGAATGCAACGGCAGTGGACTATATGTTCGCTTACATTTGGAAGTTCAAAAAATTGCTAAGGTAGATTGCTCTAGTTTCTACAGTTACTTACAGGGAAATATTAGGCAGTTTTTTCGGTTTCTTTACAGAGGGCAAATAGACAATTTACCTTTATAATCTGCGTTTATCTATTTAAACTTCAGAAGATTTAAGATGAAGCGAATATATTTAACACAATGGAATACAATCTTAAGACTTGTAAATCTTTTAAAAGACAACAGCAAATTTTTAAACATTACTGTAAAAAATATCTTCTCTTCTAATTATAATAAATAATGAGATAACGCATGAATGAATTGTTAATTATATGATAACTATGCATTTATAAAAAGTTTTTAATAATGAACTATAAATAATATTTTTAATTATCGATGTATTGTTTTTTAAAAGAATTACAAGTCTTAAGCTTGCGTTCTGTTGTGTTAAATATATTCACTTCATATAAAATCTTCTGAAGTTTAAACAGATAAACGTTGATTTATAAAGGTAAATTATCTATTTGCCCTCTATCAGCAAATCAAAAAAAAAAAAAAAAAAAAAAAAACTACCTAATATTTTCCTGAAAGTAACTGCAGAAACTAAGGCAATCCACCTTTGCAATTTTCTGAACTTCCTAATGTAAGCAAACATCGTACACTGCCGTTGGCGTTCCTCAGAAAACCATTCTAACTTCCCTACTCCCCGATGAAAATAACAGAATCGCCTCTCTCATAGGCTGCCGTTTTGGGATGTAGACGCTAGTCGGTGAACACTAGCCAAAGAATCTCTAAGGAGATTACAGATTCTTTGCACTAGCTCTGAAATCGTCGCAGAGAACATGACAGATTTTTAGCGCATGCGCACATCCTGAAAATTGTTCCTCTGCGAGAAAGTCGGCCGATAAAATCGGTACGTGTAGACGGGCCTTTAGAATGAATTATAAATATGTGGCTTTCCGACAGATACTTCAACTTCTATTCATGAGATGGCGCCGAGGTTTGCAGATATATGCGACGACAAACGCTGAGAGTTTACGGAAGTTAGCGGGTCTCACGTGACAGATGGCAACACTAAGAGGTTACCGTAATTTGCGCCAAAATTGAAAAATGAAGCCAAATGTAATTTTTCGAAGTAAGCAATACACGTTTTCGCCATTTTGCTTGCACGTGCTGCTGTGGGGGAAGCAAGGTACGTAGTATTAGCGCTGATATTTTGTGTTTTAATTATCTTATTTTAGTTATGTGTTTGTCTAACCAATCTGAAAAGATGAAAATACTCATGGTTAAAATGCGGTTTAGCCCACTGCTTGACGATTGTTTTTCAATGGGCAATAAACGCGCCAGCATGGCTAACCCGATGTTTTGAAGCTGTGTTGTTATTCTGTTGCCACTAAATGTTATCGCCCTGTGTTATATTTAAAGAAATTAAATATTGAAAAATCTGCATAAATGTTTCTCGCATTGTGATAAAACAACGGTACCTAGAGCCATCAAATTTTGAATAACATACGTTTCCAACCTAATGTGGGCATCTGGAACCCCAAACTTGGAATTTTTTTTTATTATCTGATTGTTATTTTGTAAAACTTGAACGAAATGTTTATTAGCAAACTCAAAGATTTCAAAGCGAGCAACTGCAACACAATACTGGAAAAAAATAATAATAAAAAGAAAGAAAAGCAAGAGAGAAATGAAAATCTGAAAGGTTTTCAGATTTTAAATTACGTCCAAAGGGGAGTTTTTTTAACATTTTGTGTTATCTTTATTTATTAAATATCATGTCCTTCGCACTTAAACCCTAAAATTCAGTTCAAGAGCAATATAGCAAAATAAATTTTGAGCTTATCTTTAGATTTTCCGATACGCAGTCTCACGCGCTGGAGATAAAAATGTTTTTCTGTACAATGCTGCGATTTCTCGCTTTGAAATCATTTAGTGTTTTAATCAAAAATTCGTTGAAGTGTTGCCATTTCTCGCTTTGAAATCGTTTAGTGTTTTAATCAAAAATTCGTTGAAGTGTTACTAAATACGAAATCAATAATAAAATGTTTCAAATTCAAATTAGGGCTTCCACATGCCCATATTCTATGGAAAATTACGTTAGTCAAATTTTGATGGCTCTAGGTACCGCTGTTTTTATCACAGTGCCAGAAACATATTACATTTATGTAGATTCTTCATTAGTCCAAAGGGGCTTTGTCCCTGAAGGACTATTGTTTTCGTTTTGCGATTGTGCGTTGAATCACTATAAATGTCCGTTTCACTTTTCAAGCTGTTGCCACCAAATACTAGAGCCTTGCATTATATTTGAAGAAATTAAATAATGAAAAATCTGCATAAATGTATGTCTATTTCTCGCATTGTGATAAAACAATGGTACATAGAGCCATGGAGTTTTGAATGACGTAATCCTCCTACGAATATGGGCATGTGGAAGACCAAATTTGGAATTTGTTTTATTATCGAATGCAGATTTTGTAAAACTTTAACAAATTTTTGAGTAAAAAAATCAACGATTTAAAAGCGAGCAATGGCAACACTCTACAATGGGGGGGGGGACCTTTTTATCTTCAGCTGGCGCGGAACTGTGTATCGGAAATTCTAAAGATATGTTCATTTTAAAATTATTTTGCGACATTGCTACTGAACTGAATTTTATGGTTTAAGGAACATGATATTTAATAAATAAAGGTAACCCACAAAAAGTTAATCTGAAACCTTTCAGATTTTTTATGTTTATTTAATTTCTTCAGATATAATACAGGGCGATAATATTTGGTGGCAACGATTTGAAAAGTGATACAGCCTTTTAAAGGTTTCAACGCAAAATCGCAAAACGAAAACAATAGTCCTTCAGGGCAAATTGCCTTTTTGGACTAAAAAAAAAAAAATCATTTTTACGTGCAGAGCGCAAAACTGTGTATCAGAAATTCTAAAGATATGCTCATTTTAAAATTATTTTGCGATATTGCTGTTGAACTGAATTTTATGGTTTAAGTGTAAAAAACATTATTTGATAAAGAAATGTAACACACAAAACGTTAAAAAAAACGCCCTTTGTTTACTTGTTAATTCTGTTGCGGTTTGAATGTTCTTATGTGGTTTCTTTTTTTAATCCAGTGTTTCCCCCCCTGTGGGTTTTAGCCTTTTTTTCTGCATATATTACGGAAACGGCGTATAAACGTTTGTAAATTTATTTAAAGATGAGGGGGGATCCAAAAGGGTTTCCCCCTGAAATAAATTCATATATAAAACCCCTCAAAAAGACTTTACATTTTTCTTTGAAAGGGTAAGTGAAAAAAATTTTTCTTGTATGGTTCGTTTTAAAGTTGCTTATTTTAATATTTTGTATTTCTTTTTGGCTCAATCCTAGAAGATTGGAAAAGCTAAAGTTGTGCAATTCTCTGATTTTTTTTTTAATGAAAATAGATCGATATGTACATGGGCAAAGCCAATGTAGTGCGCAATGCCGACGTTGTGCGCGATGCCGAGTTTGTGCAATTCTGGGAGGTTTTTTTTAAGTGAAAATAGATCGATGTGCACATGGGCAAAGCCAATCTGGTGCGCAATGCCGAGGTTGTGCGCGATGCCGCGTTTGTGCAATTCTGGGATGTTTTTTTAAGTGAAAATAGATCGGTGTGCACATGGGCAAAGCCAATGCCGTGCGCCATGCCGAGTTTGTGCAATTCTGAGATTTTTTTTAAGTGAAAATAGATCGATGTGCACATGGGCAAAGCCAATGTGGTACGCGATGCCGAGTTTGTGCAATTCTGGGATTTTTTTTAAGTGAAAATAAATAGATGTGCACATGGACAAAGCCAATGTGGTGCGCAATACGGAGGTTGTGCGCGATGCCGAGTTTGTACAATTCTGGTATTTTTTTTAAGTGAAAATAGATCGATGTGTACATGCGAAAAGCCAATGTAGCCAATGTTTCAAATTGTGGCCAACAAATATTATCTGACTGTATTATATTTAAAGGAATTAAACGATTAAAAATCTTCATAAATGCATACATGTTTCCCTCATTTTGATAAAACAACGTTACCTAGAAACTACAAATTTAGAATAACGTCATCCTCCTGCGAATATGGGCATCTGGAAGCCCAAATTTGAAATTTGGAATTTGTTTTATTATCGTTTTCATATTTTGTAAAACTTTAATGAATTTTTGATTAACATACTGAGGAATTTCAAAGCAAGCAATGACAATGCTCTACAGATAAAAACATTTTTATCTCCAGCGCGCGAGACTGTGTATCGGAAAATCTAAAGATAGGCTTATTTTAAAATTATTTTCTGATATTGCTATTGAACTGAATTTTACGGTTTAAGTGCGAAGAACATTATATTTAATTAATAAAGGTAACACGCAAAGTGTTAAAAAATGCACCTTTGGGGCGTAATGTAAAATCTTAAATTTCATATTTTATTTTGTTTTATAATTTCATTATATTTGTTGTCTTTTTTTTAATTTCCTATCGTTGACAATATTACCTATCGTAGCTTTAGATATCGAAAAGCCATGGCTTTCACAGCGCTGTTTAATAACTAGATACGAATAAATTTCTTCGGAGAGAGCACAAATGTCCGAAAACAAATTGTCAATTAGCAGACGATAATTTATTCTTTCAAAACTATACTTGCAGTTAAAAAGAATTTCCAAGCAGACGATTTCTTTTGGAATTTTTACTTCGTAATTTGAGCAGTTAATTCATTTGCCGTTTGAATGTTCTTATGTGGTAGTTATCAATCGAGTGGTTTTATCTGTGTGTTTTTGCCATATTTCTGCATATATTTCGTTAAATAAACAATCGCTATGGATTTATCTGTGATGCTGAGAGAGGTGAGTGAATGTACATGTAAATTTATTACTTTATTGAAAATGCAAGGGAAACGTGCCGTCATTGTCAAAAATACTTTTTATTTTCCTGAAAAGGGTAAGTGAAAATATTTTTTCTTTTTAAAATTGCTTATTTTTAATATTTTCTTATTTTCTTTCATTGTGAGAAATTAGATTTTTTAAATTTATTAATGAGTAGAATTCTAATACGAAAGTATAGAACGTGGTTTAGGAATTTAAGAAACATGGAAATGAATACTGTGTATGATGTTGATATTCAATAATAAATATTTTCCCTTTTTTATTAATATAAAGCTTAAAAATTTTTAGAAAATAATGAAGATTGTTTACTTACTAGTATGTAAGAGATAGTGTCGTTACGTAGCAATAAGGTAATTTTGTAAAGATGATAAAGTTAAAATGTTCCGCAATATGAAATTAAAATTAAAAAAAAATCTGTTTTTATTTGTATAAATACTAAAGCTTAAAAATATTCACCCTGTATGAGAGACTGCGACGTTGTTTACAGTTTTAATAACTGTTACAATTCACTTACCGTATTTAATAGTTTGAAATAGAAAAAATTTAGTATGCTTATTTCTACATCTGTAGAGAATACATTGTGACGTCACAATCTTAGTCCCACCCATTTATGAACGTCACATAGCTCCGCCTTCGCAACTTTGTTTATAGAACGTTTACTGGCGATTTTCAAAAAATCGCCGCTACTGAAAATCGCCAAGCAGTGGGCTAAAGCACATTTTCACCATACTCATAATCGGGGATTCTATGATTAAATATTTACAAGAATATTTTGTCTGCGAATTTACCTGATTACGAAGTTGATTTTCGTTGCTTTTCAGGAGCTAGGATTGAAAGGTTGACACGTGAGATTGCCTTTATGAACAACCATTTTCATTTAGTTTTTGTCCACGTTGGTACCAATAATTCAAATGACGATTTAGATGAAATTCATCGTAAATATGGTTGTCTATATAAGGGAATTGAACGATTAAACCCGAAGGTCATTCTGTTTTCAGGTGTTCTCCCACGATGCCCGGATTTATATCGAGATTGTAACACGTATCACCTACAAGAACTTAATAGGAAGATACTAAACATAAATTCAAGATTTCTCGCAACATACGAAGGTAAAGATGGGTTTTTCTTTTGCAGCTCTTTTGACTATTCTTGGAGTACTTGTTTATCCAGAGACGGTTTACACCTAAATCGGAGAGGTAATCAGCAGCTGGGGAAAATTTTTGTAAAAGATATCAGGATAAGTTTGACTGTTGCAGAGGTAAGTGCACCATTTTGTTCTACATCCCTTAGCAGTTTCCCAGCATTAACCAGTATTCCTTCTGTTCTGAGTACTCATTTGGGTAGTAATCTTGGTGCTTCTGTTTCCAAACCACTCTTTTCAGATGTTGTGAAACGTTCTTTAGTTTCCAGTGTTCGGGTTTGTAATTCTAGAGATTTTTTGTGCCATGTTTCTTCTTCTAAACCGCTTTATTCAGATGTTTTAAAGCATGATGCATGATTGTTTTACTAGCTTTGTTTTGAATACTAATCCCAGTATTCCGAGTTTATCAGATTTTCCACTTCTTGAATATTCACTTGGCACTAGTGTAAATTTTTTGGATCCACCTCCTAAGCCACTTTACTCAGATGTTTTAAAACACGGATTTTCTAGTATGATTTTGGATAGCAGTTCCAGTGTTTTGGATGTATTGGATTTTCCAGCTCTCGAATGTACTGTCCACACTATATCAGGTGTTTTAAATTCTACTGGATCTCAACTTCCTGATACTGCAGCTATTTCTGAACTTCCTGGAAATTCAGTGTCTAATTCTCAACCTGCAGGCTCTTCGGATTCCAATTCATCATCATCTCATCTTGGTATCAGTTTCAATTCTTGTACTTCCATGTCTAATTTTCCAGTTTTTAAGGGTTCATTTGTTTGCTCTGATTCAGATTTGCAGAAGGCTACTATATCTGTATCTAAATTTTCTTTTATGTCGTTAGTCACTTCTCAGCCTACTGGCTTTTGAGGCTCTGTTTCATCTACTCAGCTTGTCACCAATTCCAATACTTGACCATCAGTTGTTGGTTCTTGTGCAAATTTTAATTCTTACCATCCATATTTTCATTTTAACAAGTTTTCTATTCTTAAAAATTATTCAGAATGTTCTAACATTAAGTTTGGGGGTGCAAATGATTCTAATCAGGGTGAAAGTAATGTACAGAAATCTGAAAATGGGTATGTTGAAGAAAACTGCAAAGTTATTACCTCTGTTAACCCAAATATAAAGACTATAATTTGTCCATGTTGTAAGAAAGATTTCTCTTGTAAAGAAACTTTATCAAGACACAAACGTAACTGTAAAATTTTAAATAAGGATAATTTATGTACTACCATAAAGAATGATGAAATAGAAAATAAATATCCAAGAACGTGCGAGGTATGCATGAAATCATATGCTTCAAGACAGTCATTTTTTAATCATAAAAAAAGGTGTAAATCTGTGTCTTCTGAAATTGATTCAAAATCATATATTTGTGACAACTGTGAAATAGACTGTAAAACCCGCAGTAACCTTTTCATCATAAGAAGTTTTGCTGTTCTAAAAATAATTTAAATATTCGTAAACCGTGTGTTTTTCCTGATTGCAAGGCATCCTTCCAGTTTATTAGTGATCATAATAAACATTTGGCTGAATTTCACAATTCTGAGATGGATGTGAAGGAGCTTACATTTTCATCAATGGTGGAGTTTCAGCTGTGGTTAGAATGTCATTCTAAGGAAACATTCAGTTCTTTTAAGAAGTGTTCTGGAAGTAAACATAAAGTTAATAAAGCATACCATTATTATTGTTGTCACTTCACTGTAGCACAAAAAAAAACCAGTGCCAATTTCAAGTAGGAAAAATCTTAAAGGTTCTTTACCATTAGGCTTCAGATGTCCATCCAGAATTTTAGTTTCTGAGGAACAAGATCTTGCGACAGCTATTTTTTATTCAGGTCACAATCATGAGCTGTCGTTTGAAAATACCAAATTTCAACAGCTTAGTCATAATTGTCGTGATCAAATCAAAACTTATGCTCAGTTAGGTGTTTCTACCGATCAAATTCAAGAATTTATCTGAGATGGAAGTGGATCACGTGATAATAGAGAGAGCTTAAGTATTAAAGATAATTTTCTAACATGTAGGACTATAAATTACTATGTAAAGCATGTAATGATTTCTTCTCTTAGTGATGATTCACTTTCTGTTGCTGCCATAGTTGAGAAATTTAGGCAAGAATCGTATGACCCTATTCTTATTTACAAACCTCAAGGAAAACCAACATTGTATGGTCCGAAAGGCCTTGACACACTGTCTTTTGCACTAGGATTGCAGACAAAGGAGCAAAAAGAAATGATGATTAAAGGTTGTAGCAGGATTTTATGTATAGATTCTACTCACAAAACAAATCAGTATGATTTTTTTTTATTTGCTAAATTTAATTGTCCCAGATGAATTTGGTAGTGGTTACCCCGTAGCACATTTTATTTCAAATCAGTTGGATCAGGTTATTTCTTAGTATCAAATGTGTAATACCTGAGCTTAATATTAATTGTTTAATGACAGATGATGATAAAACTACACTTCCTGCATTTGAAAAATCATTTGGTCCAGGTATTAAACATATACTATGTAAATGGCATGTACATCGTGCATGGCAACGTAGTTTATTTCGAATGGTTTCAAGTCAAAAACTTAGGGATGAAATTTATTTTAATTTAGTTATATTGCTTGAAGAAACTAATTCTTCTTTATTTATTTCTATGATGGATAATTTCCTTCAAAAGTTTCGAGCTGTTGCACCATCGTTCGTAAATTATTTTGAGGAGTATTATTATCTGTGGTCAATGGCATGCAGAAACTTCCCTCATGCATTCACAGATACTAACATGTATTGCGAGTCATTTCACAATAAATTGAAAACTATACTTAAAACGTAAATTTAACAGACGCCTCGATAATTTAATTAATGTGCTTTTAAAAATTGAAGAAGATATTTACATGGCTTATAAGTATAAAGTTGAAATTAACTGTAAAGAGAGCATCTACCCGCCAACTTATAATAAATGACATGAATCTGGAATGAAAATACCTGATAGTGATGTAACAGAAACACATCCTTGTTTGTGGTCTATAAAATTACAGACACGTAAAAGTATTCAATATACAGTTAAGCGGTTGCATGAACTATGTTCAGAAACAGATCATTGTTATTCAAAGTGTATTAACCTCTCCTGTCTAAATCTGTGTCATCATTTATATAATTGTAATTGTCCAGACTTCAGCACACTATGTAAACACGTACATAAAATACACTCAATTACATGCAGGCAACCAAGTCCTTCTGTAATTGCAACAGATATCCTTAAAGAAGAAAACTCCTCCCCTCTAGAATTGATTAAAAAATCTAATGCTATTTCAGATACTGTTGTGTGTAACACTGAACCTAAAATTAACACTTGTAAGACTTTAATGTCTGAATTATTAGTTATGTTGCCGCATCCAACAATCCAAAAGATATTAATACCTAGTATAACAAAGAATTTAAAAGATATAGTTTCTAATTGTAAAGGTGCAATAAAATCAAACCATTTGAAAGATTTTTTTGATAAAATGCCATTTACTCAGATTGCTCCAAATTTAAAATTATCACGTCAAACTCTATTTCGTACAACATCTGTGAAAGGTATAAAACGTAAAATTCTAGATTATCGAGCTGGGGAAACACTTCTAACATTTCTCGATATAAAATCTCTTGATCCTTATATTTCAAATGAAGAAATTTTAGCCCTGAAGGCTGTAAATAATAATTTTCAGCTTGGCTGCCTTAGTGACAATATTATTGATGCTTTTTGTTTTTACTATTCTTCATAATACTTCTTCCATAGCTGTCAAATGTTACCATACACCATTTTTTCAGTCAGGTAATAAAACTCAAAATGTATGGAAAAAAGCTGATTTTGCATCTGTTGATTTCTTTTTTATTCCAGCTCTTATCAATAATAATCATTGGGTTTTACTTGTTGCAAAGATTAGAGATAGAATGTTTCAGTTTTATGATCCACTTGGTTTTAATGTCGTTCAAAATTCTGTGTATTCATTAATTCATTTGTGGCAAAGTATCCTTAATAATGTTTTAGATATATGTCATAATTGGTATTGTTCGTTTCCCAATCACGCTATTCAGAATGATGGCATGAGTTGTGGAGTATTCATTTGTTATTATGCCTATCAGATTAGCAGAAATTTAGATGTTAAACAGGCTTTCAATTCATATGAATTTGGGAAGTTTATTTTTACACAATTAGGTAGAGAGATTGTGAAAATATAGATGTTAAATATATAATTCATTTGTTTTAAATATTATTTAATTTTTGTTTTCTGACCTATTGATATAGCATTAAACTCACATAGGTAGTATTTTATCTTGTGTTTCCTGTGCCCTAAGCTTTTTTATATATTTTACTGTCGTAACTTGTAAATTCAAAGACTGCATTTAGTATGAATTTTCTTTTTTCTTGCTTTAAACCTTGAATTGAGTGTTTGTAAAATTTAATTCCGAAATGTATTTCCCGTATTAAATTGGTCTTGTCTTGTTATTTTTAGTAACACTTGATGGTACTTAGTTTCAAAATTGGCTGTTTAAAGCCTTGTAACATAGTTTTTATATAGGCCTTAAATTATCATTTTTCTTTCAACTAGCTGATATAATTTTCTTTGAATGTTCAGAATTGACGTTACCAAAAGAGCAGCTATGTAAAAATGTTAGTTTAGGGGAACCAGCATGGTAACGAGCTTGCACAGTACCTCTTGGGTGGCATGGAAACCTGTGTAATTTTATATTGTCTCAATGGATTTGAAAAAAAAAAATTTAAGTATTCTTTATAGTTAATGCTTAAGTTAGATTTTCACAATGTGTTATGTGTTAAAATACTGTTTTTATGCTTTTCTAGTACTATAACCTTTTAACAGTGACAGGAGGATAAAAGCACCAAAAATAAACCCACTGTGGTTATTGCCTATGCGACAAAAGTAAATTCTTCTAGCTATTGCCTATGATCTAAAGTGATACTTCGGTTCCTTTGCAAAGTAGTATAAACACAAAGTAAAGATCCAATTGTAATTCAAAAAGTAAAAACTCAAAATATATGAAATACTAATTAAGAAAGTTAGAAAATGGTGAAAGCTTAACTTGATTCAAAGTTAAAAGTTTATATGTATGTAGAATAAAGTTTAAGCTATCTCAAAACATATTAGAAAAAATACTACAAAAAATGTTAAAAAACAAAAACTACTACTAAAGCAGCGGTAAATGGGAAAATGCAAGGCGACGCTGCTTAGCTGTAGTTTTTTTGGGAGGGTAGTATTTTTTCTAATGTGTTTTGAGATAGCTTAAACTTTATTCTACATATTAACTTTTAAGTTTAAATCAAGTTAAGCTTTCTAATTTTCCTAACCATTATTTCATATATTTTATGTTTTTACTTTTTGAATTACAATTGAATCTTTACATTGTGTTTATACTACTTAGCAAAGGAACCAAAGTATCACTTTAGCTCATAGGCAATAGCTAGAAGAATTTACTTTTTAAATTTTATTTACATAAATATATTTAATGTACATGTAAAATTTCTTTTTCATACATTCTTAATGTTAAATTTTCATTTTTGTCTTATGAGAATATGTTTTTGTACACTTGTTTTTACAAAGTTTGCATTGTTTTTAAATAATCAAAGGCAGAAGTGTCATAAAGCAATTTTTTCAGGTAAGAAAATAAAACTTGCTCTTATAAGAATTATATATTCCGATTTGAAGATTGCATTTCAAGTTTGATAGAATGACCAGTTTCTGTTTTTTTATGAGCAATTTGAATAATTTTATTAAACAGCTTTTTAAATCTTGATTTTTACTGGAGAAAAAGACGAAACTCTTTCGCATCTATTAATTGTAAAAGTCAACTAATTTCTAGCCAGGACAATAATTACTTGGTTTGTTGATTGCACTTCGCTTTTAATTCCATTTTAAATATGTTAATGAGTAAATTCATTCCTTTTAATAGAATTCTATTTTTATTTTTCAAAGAAGAAAATGTATTCAATAATACCCCTGAGAAAATTCGTAATATCTCAATTTAATTTTTATTATTACTAATATTGGGAGAGTCAGCGGTGGTCCTAAACTGACTGAGTAGTCTTAATTTTTCACTTGTCAGATATACTTTCTTTACTCATTAGCAGATGTTATTTTGTTGACATTTTTAAATTAAGATAAGTTGTTAATCAAATCTATTATTTATAGCTATATATCAGAAGTGCATATACTAGTTTCAAATTTTTTTTTTTTTTTTAAATGAACCATTAAAACCCAGCAGGTAATCGAATATATGTTTATCAGTAGCTATCTGTAGAGTGAAACAGTAACTGCGTGTGAAGCTAAAACACAACTTTTAAATGTTTTAATTTTAATAAAATACAATAAGGTATTCGTATTTGCATAGAGTTGGGGATTATCATCAAGATAAAAAATTTGGCAATTAGGGCATTAATGTTTTAGAGCTTAGGATAAAAATGCAGATTTAAAATAGTTAATTTTCATGGTGTTCCAAATGGAGGAAATGTAGATTGTATTTATAAAACTACCTTTTAATACATTTTTGAATTGCCACAAGAAGGCATGCAGCTTCTCTTAAAAGATCACAAGATAAACTATTTCGTATTTCAAAATTTCACAAAGGACATTATATGACCTCTAATGCAAAAGGATATTGTCTGATTTTAACTTAGCAAGAAAGGAAGGTAAGAAAACAGTTATAAAGCAATTCAAGAAAGGGCTAGCTTACCAAAAATTTTAGTTCAAGGAATTCGACTTTCAAAAATGATGACTCTTAGTTTGTAATAAGTACTATTTTCACAATAAAAACTTCTTAATATTCAGTTAATTGATTAAAAAAAAAAGCATACGACTGCTGTCACAAACATCCTGAGGGTAGTTGACCCTATCAGTTTTACCTGTGGCTAAGTGAATAAAACAGCTCTAAACTTTTATCACTTAACAAAGGTTTGAATGCTGGCAAAGAGGCTAGTTTCACGCTGCTTTTATAGCTTTGCTCATACTGTGTATGTAAATATGAGCCAGTCTTTATGAAGTCCTCCATGCTGTGACGAATTCAGAAGGCAAGAGGTAGTGTAAATAAATTTATTGGGGTTCTTTTTAGGCTATATGCAAAAATAAATAAACTCACTGCAGGGTGAGGGGGGGAGAACTATAACAACCAGACATTGTGAATAAAGTTTCCATTTAGCACTGATTGTAGATAAAAGCTCCTGTTTCAAAATAATTCAAGATGAGGCTGTTTAGAATTAATCGTCTCTCCAAGTCAGTGGTTCCCGGACTGAGTTGGATACTGTCTGGTAAGGTAACGCGAGCCCGGCTACCTCACTGTAAACTCTTGGCAGAGATACTAATGCGTAGTACTAACTACGCAGAGCGAAATAAAATTTGTGCATGGCCAAGCTGGAAAAACCAAGATAATGTTTCTCTTTTCACTTACTGTAACTCACTCTCACTCCTTCTCTAAAACTGTGTTCCGTGATTTTGTTCCATTTGTCCTGGGCATGTTGAAAAAATATTGAGGATCCTCATTTGTTTGTAATTTTAAAAGTGCTTCTTGACTGGCAAGAGGACCTTGATTAAAAACCGGATATAATGAAGACACCTGGGGACTCAAACCAGGTGGTCTGAGACAACGCACCTATAAACTGATGAAAGGGAACAGAACAATGTCTCCCTTCGGACAACTATAAGAGGAACAAAAACTTGAGTTTGTTTTGTGGCTGCTGGTCACTTTCTTTCTGAGAATTCGTTAAGAAATGCTCTGTCCATGGGAACTTTCAAAGCCGCCATTCTTTTTCTCAGAATGTTGTGGTGGTCGATACAATAGCTTAAGCCGTTGCAATGCCCTGTTCTGTTAATCAATTAAACATTAACTTTTGCAAAGTTCGAACATAGAATTTTTTTAAACAGATCAGTGCATATTTTGCTGATTGGAGATTTTCCTCTCTGGGAGCTATAGAAAAAGTTATTTTTTTAATCAAAATCCTCAATGTCTTGGAGTCAGTCTTCATCTTATTTTGAAAAATTCCATAAGTGGAAGAATGTATACATAGGGTATGAAGAAATATGCTCTGTGTAAGTAAACTGAAAGCATTTTCCCAAATAACTTTAAAATAAGAATCACAAAAAAAAAAAAAAAAAAAAAAAAACACTTCTTGAAGTGTTACATAGCAATAGGTAATAAAGAAGAAATATTAAGAATTATTTACTTCCAGGCATTCTTCCTTTCAAAATAAATCTGAGCATGTAACTTAAGTGAAGATTGAAATATCAAAAAATTCAGTACATAAATGAAATAAAATTTGTATATTCAGTAAGCATCAGGGATGTAATTTTTAAGCTCTCTCTTTTATGTAGGCAACAAAAAAAAAAAAAAAATCTATCCCTAACTAAAGGAATATGTGAAAATAATTAAATTTCAATGAAATGGTAAAATTTGGTTTAACTGCAGTAATTAAGTTTGTATGATTTTATTGCTATTTTATTTGCACATTTACTAAAAATTTGTATATTCAGTAAGCGTCAGGGATGCAATTTTTAAGATTTCTCTTTTATCTATCCCTAACTAAAGGAATATGTGAAAATGATGATAAAATTTCAATGAAATTGTAAAAATCAGTTTAACTGCAGTAATTAAGTTTATGATTTTATTGCTATTTCATTAGCACATTTACTACTATAATAATACATATTTTGACTCTCGTATATATTACATAGTAAGAGATGGACTATGAAATGCTTGGGATATGCAAATTCTTGATAAATAAAATTTCCAGATAATAATATATAAAATGCAATTGGCAAAAAGTCCTGTTAATGGAGAAAGAAATTTCAGGTCTAATACTATAAAAACTGTCTTCTTATTTGTTATCAGCTTCTAATCAAAAGCCTACAATTAATTATGTAACGTTTAAAAAAAACTTCACACATAAATTTGTATGTATTTGCTATGCTTTTGGCATATGAAATTAAAATATCTTCTTATTAAATGTCATCATGAAAATTAAAGGAGATGTTGCCAAATTTGCACCATTCATTCCAGTGGGAGCTTAAAGAAAATGGCCAATTTTTATTTAATATCATGATTCAAGTTAAGGATATAGCATATCAAAAACTTAAATTTTGTATGATAATTTTGCACTTTGTATCACCATTGTTCATTCATTTTTTCCCAGTTTAATGTCATAAATTATAATTAATCCGATGCTAAAGTCTTTCATTAAATTTTGCTTGTTTTCACCTTTTTCAGAACTTAATTATTTTGTTTTTTATATGTTGAAGAATCTTCCATTTTTGCAGTCAAGTTCTGGCAAAGATTTTCAGTCAGTAGATAGATAATTAATCAAAATAGATACAATATTAATTTCCTGTCACACTAAAAGATGTTTAGAAATTGTTACCTATAGCCTATTCAACTTGAGGACCAATTTAATGAAAAATCTGTTAGTAAAACAGGTGAAAACAATTTCTGATAGAACACCTGTGTTCAAGTGCACTTCCAAATTCCACTCTATGCAGTGACCTTGGTCCTTTTTGCTCACCACAAGAAATCTATGTTCCCCTCTAGTAGTAACAAAGGACTTCTAATGGGAACTGAACTATGTAACTTCCCACAACTGGTGAGAAGAATCAGAGCTAACAATAAGGACTATTATAGTTACTGTTAGCCTTGGGTGAGGCCTATTCTCTGGAGGAATTCTTAGAACAGTATGATGGATATAACAGTGGGGAAGAGGGAATGTAAGAAAGGTGTGTAAATGTAAATCTGTTCACAATTTAGAAGTTATCAGCAGGGTTTCTGGAGGCCTGTCCCTGCTTTATATGTCACTTAAATTTTCTGAAATTAAAAATTTTCCAGTTAGTTGATAGTCCAGCTTTTACTGTATTTTAACATTTAAATGTTATGGATATATAATACTGCTGTATTTAATAATTATTTAAGTAAATTATATTCATAAGTGTTGTCACTGGCTGCTATCCACATAGGTATTTGTTGCACGGGCAAGTATCACAATGGGATTTGTCCAGTGGTCTTTTATCCGGGAACCTATTTTAACTTGTTCTGGAATTTTCAAATATATTTTAGGAAATGACTGAAAAGAATTAAGCATAATTTCCTGCTTTTTGTATGAAAACCAGATTTCTATTTTTCGGTAACTTATTGGGAATTTCTTCTTGTATGAGTGGTTTCATAAAGGCTGATTACATACAAAATATACAGATGATTGATGAATTAGATATTAATGAAGTTTTTAATTTGGTTTCATAAAGGCTGATTACATACAAAATATACAGATGATTGATGAATTAGATATTAATGAAGTTTTTAATGTAACAGGATATTTAATCTTGATTGTGCTGTTATTAAGGATTTAAATTTTGTGTAACATTAAAAGTGAAATTATAAATTTAAGTTTTATTGTCTTTATGTAACATATTTTTTTATGCTTTAAAACACTTTTTTGTTGAAATAATTTTTTTTTAGTTGCATGGTAGCTGAATGATCTCTTATATGGATGGATGCCATGCCAGTATAAGAAGAGATTAAGTCCCAATGGCAATTGTTTTTGTGATTGACTGTGCAATATATTTGTAAAGCTTTCAGAAAATAATGCTTTTAGGACATATAAAAATATGTTCCCCATATAGAATTTAAAGAACATCTGGTAAAGTTACATTTGAATTCTTGTTAATTGTTAAAAAAGCAGATGGTATATTTCACAGAAGATGGATGATATGTTTCACTTGTTTTTATTCCAGATTTCTGTTATTTTCAAATATTGCAACTATAAATATTCCTCAGATTTAAGAAATGTGGCCAGCACATCTCTAACCATTTTGAGACGTGGAATTGACAGAATAATAACGAGCTTTATGTGAACTATCAGTATCTAGTTGATCATTTATAAATGAAATCTAATTAATTTGTTAACTTTATGGCTCAGTCTTAATTATAAACACTAGTCATTTTTTAGTATTCATTCCTCCCATCAAATATAAAAAAAAAATAATGATACATGAAGTCATCCTGTGGTCATATATGGTTTCGGATTCACAAATCAATGACTTAATCATATTTTTTTAAATCTTTAGAATTCTCAATATAGTGTCAACTATGTCAGTCCATTTCTTTGTGTAGTTGCTAAATTGTATCCTTAAAAATAACACATAACAGTAACATTTGGTGGAAGCATTTTTATTGGAAAAGTGAAATAAATATGAAATTATGGACTAAGGCTAATACATTTAATTGCTTCATAATGAATTTATTCTCATAGCTTTTAGCACAATTCCAAAATACATTTAACGCTTGTAAATATAATATGTTGTTCTCAATCACGTACCTATTTTAAATACCAAATTTCAGAAGTTTCTCTTGTCTTTTTACAAAAGCTTGTTCCAAGTGTTAAAAGTATCACTTCCAGTGTATATTAAGAAAAATCTAGTTGTTCCCATTGATATAAAAGTCTTAAATACCAAAACTGGAAAGTAAGAAGATGCAGATTTGATATAGTATGGAGAAAAACTGTAAAATTAAAAAAGATATGAATGGGTGCATTAAATACAAAGTAGTGGTTTTTGCTTATTATTAAAGCAAAAAGCATTACTTTGTATTTAATGCATCCATTCATATCTTTTTTTAAATTTATCTTTTTTTATACTAAGTTCCAATACAGCTTGCAAAAGAATTTTTTTCCATTAAAAGAAAAAAAAAGATAAGACCGAATTTTAACCATATTTAGGCATAAAACTCTTGAAGCAGTTCTAATTGAAAAGTTAACCCTTTAACTGTCAAGTTATTTTGATGATTTGGGTACACAAATTGTCAAATTTTTTTATTGGAAAAACCAAATGTACCCGAAATAAACATCTCCCGATATATATTCGGGTATGACAATACGATGCACTCAAAAAAAAAAAAAAAAAAAAAAAAAAAAAAAAATTACCCTAAGAAATACTCGGGCATGACATTTTTGAACACCAGTGCTCTCGGGCATGACAGTTAAAAGGTTAAATATAATGGGAAAAGAAACTTTATTTAAAAAATTCTATAATTTAGAGCTTAATCTTACTAAGCACCTATAAATATTTATATTCATTATTCCTACCTATAAATATTTATATTCATTATTTGTAAAGAAATTAAAGTAATTTTATGATCATTATATGTACTATTCTTTTGTATCTAAAATTCAATTTTTTTTAAATTTTATTTTTCTGTAGAAATCAGAATTCAAAAACCTAAATATATATGATTTATGGATTCTAATTTTCTCTATGATTATTTTTGATTTAAAATATTTGCATCAATAATGTTTTAGTAAATTTTGATATTTCTGCTTTAATAAAAGGAAAATTTCTAATAAAATATGCATATAATTTATAAGATTTTTATTTATTCAATTTTATATAGAGAGATATTTTAAGCTAATCTAATTAAATGGATTACAATTAATGATTTAATTAAAAATTAATAAATGGGTAATAAAAATATGCTTTATATGCACATTTTCAAATTTGTAAAAATGTCATTCACACATTGACTGCTGACAAGTTTTGCTCTTGGTTGGAGTATAAGTAGTGTAAACAGGCCTTATGAGCTTCAAGCAAAGTACCACTTCTAGTTGTCCAATTTTGCCCAAAATCTAATCAACTCTTTATGTACGAATGTAGAAAGCTTAAATATGGAAAATGGGAATTTTTGGAAGTTCCAGCAAGCGTTATTGTTGATGGAAAAATTTTCACACACAAACAGACATCATTCTAAAAACAGCTGAAACATGTTGTTGAGTTCCCTAATTCGCGCTTTTTCGTGGAAAACATCCTTTAGAACAGCGAAAAAAAGGTTGTAAAGCCCTTTAGAAAGGCACGATCCAAATCACTTTTCTGCCCTCTTTTATTACTGTTCCCTAATGAGAAGAGTCATTATAGGGGCCCACCAGCGGCCGAGCGCTAACGCCGCTGAACACTGGTAGTTCGGTCCGAGGTTCGAATCCCGCGAACGGGCTGGCTGCATGGGCGTTTTCGTGATTTTCCCCATGTATAACGTGTATACGAGCTAGTTTCCCATAAAAAGTCCTCCATGAAGGCATCCCTCCCTTAAGGCAGATAGCCCTCGAGTGCTTTGCCGTAATCTAATAAACCAAACCATTATAGTGGTTATTTGTGCCCTCCCCATGAAAGTAGTAAAATTTACAGAATGAAAAACATTCTAAAATTTCATAACATCAGTTTGACACCTGAAGAGATATGTAGCTAGCCACTGCTCAGAAAAATGAAATGTAAGTGAAATATAAACGCATAAGCATAGGGCCCATACGCACTTGGGGCTATAGGGCGTACGCACTTGAGGTTACGCATGTGTTCCTCAGCGGACACATGCGTTAAGATGGCCTTGGCATAACTAAACTGAAGTGCAAAATTAAGAAAATTTGCAAATTATGTCTATTTTTACAAAAAGTTTTGAACCAAAGATACTAATTATGGCTCTAAAGAATTATGATGAAACATGTCGAATATAAAGCGTACGCATATCTGCGGAGGGTATCTAGGCCGCACGAAAGGTTTTCGGCGATTTGTGTACTTGTACTTCTTCACAACATTTGCTGTGTTTCTCGCAAGAGTGGGGGTAAATTTTATGACGTATCAGGTAAAATTAGTAGCCAAGAATGTATAGATGATGGAATAAGGGGGGGATTATCAGTAGATTGGAGATAGGACAGTCAAAAGCACAGATGGCTGCAATGTAAAGTCCAGTGTCATTTGCAATTTCCGGAAGTAGTTTCAGTACAATGGATCTATATCGTTCCTATTTTATATGCACTTCCGAGAAGTACACAATGGATCTATATCAAGAAGACCTGGACAAGGTCCACAAACATTTAAAACGATGAAAGAATCATAATTTAGCACATTCAGGGTGGCGACACAGGACCGCTACAGCTGTTATGTGAGATGTGTGCCGTCAATGTAACTCGAGGTTTACGGTCTACAGTTGCCTCAAAGCTTCGTGAGATAGGGCTGTATGCCAGGAAAATCTCTGGTTGCGTTCTGCTCACTGCAGCACGGAAGAGAGCATGTTTAGCATAGTATAGATGACATGTGCCTTGAGCCAGATTTCAGCGGAGCAGCGAGCTTTTTCACAGGTGAGCCGCGATTCATCCTGGGGCACTGATTCTTAGCGTATCTTTATCTGGAGAGAGTATGCAACAAGATACCACCCCCTCTTCATCAGAAAAAAGATCATTATGGTTGTGGAAGTGTAATGGTTTGAACAGGCATTATGTTGAATAGCCACACACCCTGCATGTGTTTGACAAATGCTTCCAGACTATTACAAGGTACAGAGAGACCTTAGAGCTCTCTTTTCGACTTTCCAGGAGCGCAGTTGGTGGTGGGTTCCTGTTAATAAACGATAACGGTCGTCTATAAAGGGCTCAGCTAGTCAACCATTACTTGTAAAGTAAAGTAAGTATATTTGTCAACATAGACTGGCCAGCTAGATGTCCTCACCTTAATCCTATAAAACATGTCTTCGACGACGCTTTTGGTAGTCCAGTTTAATCTCGCCATTTCCCCCTCCAAGAACTAAAGCGAAGTTGAAAACTGCCTTGCTGTAGAAGTGGGATCGCCTGACACAGGGATTCCTTAACTGCCTCATGTCCAGTATGGCGTCACCTTGCGCGACCTGTCTGGCTGTGAGAGGGACACATAGCCCATATTACACTTATTTTTAGTTCGATATCACAACGTGGATTTTCGACATCCTTGCATCGTGAACTTTATTGACAATCGCGCATATATGATATGATTTTTGAATAGTACATCTCTTTCTCTAATATAAATGTATATTCATAGCAAATTTCGTTAAAATCTGCTCATTAGTTTTCAGAAGTTCATTGCTAGTTGCCTAAAATATGGATACTTTTGTGGAGGAACCCACCAGCGAAAGAGTGGTAAGATCGCTGAACACTGGTAGGTTAACCGGGGTTAAAATTCAGGCGAACATGAAAGGTTTCATGGCTTTCCTCATATAAAACGTGAATGTGTGCCTGCTTTCCTTAAGAAGTCTTCTACGATGGCATCTCTTCCCACACAGATAGTCCTCGAATTTCTTTAATTAATTAATTTAACTTTTAAGTTCGTCGAAGACTTCGAGAGAAAGCGGCTTATAAATCACGTTAGACACGAGGGAAAAGCAACAAGCTGCAATTTCGAGTTTTGACTTCCCAGCAGCTACACTGACTACCAATAAGTATTTGGACACCTGTGATAGAAAAGAAAAAATAATTTTATTCAAAATCAATAATTGGTAGAGCCTCCACGAGAGGTAATTACAGCGTGGACCCTCCAGGGCATACTTTTCACAAGTCTTTGTATGACAGCTAGTGGTATATTCTTCCACTCGGCTTGGAGAAGGCATAGAAGTTCCTTCGCCAATTTTGCACGGGTATTGCATCCCTGAATTCGGCGATGCAACTCGTCCCAGAGGTTTTCGATAGGGTTCAGGTCTGGACTCTTGGCAGACCAGTCCATTCGATGAACTCCATTGGCACCATACCAAGCCTTGGTTAACGTCGAAACATGACAACTGGTATTGTCGTCCTGAAAGTAACAGGGGTCCAACCCGTAAAACTGCCACAACGTAGGAAGCACATTATCATCCAAAATAGTGCAGTAGGCATCGGAGTTTAGCTTACCATGAATGGGGACCAAGGGTCCCAGCCCATACCAGGAGAAACACCCCCAGACCATAATTCCACCTCCGCCGAACTTAACTGTTGGCACAATGCATTCTGGCAGGACACGTTCTCCAGGTAGACGCCAGACCCAGACCCTGCCATCCGAACGGTAAAGGGTGAACCTTGATTTGTCACTCCAAAGAACCCGTTTCCACTGATCTACGGTCCAATTTCGATGTGCTTTGCACCACATTAACCGAACAGCGCAGTTGGACTTTGTGATCAAAGGCTTATGGGCAGCAGCACGACCATTAAAACCAAGCAAATGTGCTTCCTTACGGATGGTATTCATTGAAACAATACTCCCGGATGCCTGTAGAAACTCCTCGCGGATGAGGGACATTGGTTGGGTGTGGTTCTTCCGAATTTCTCTGGACAGCACTCGTCGGTCTCTATCTTCCAGTTTCGTTGGTCTGCCGACTCGGGGCACATTCCGACAATCATTGCACACCTTGCACTTCTTAATCACATAGGCCACTGTCGATGTACTTCAGATCATTAGATATGTCCCTTAAGGATCGGCCACATTTGTGATACCCGATAATTATACCTTTCTCGAAATCAGAGAGCTCCGAACTGCGAGGCATCTTGCACGCGACTAAAGCCGATGCTGTTTCCTACACGATATATACCTGCGGAGTCCGTGACGTACCTTAGGACCACAGATATCATCATTTGCATAGGTGTCCAAATACTTATTGGTAGTCAGTGTATAACCACTAGATTATGCATATGAATCAACATGAAAATGTCAAGCTTATTTTTCCAGCGTAGAGTTGTCATCCCATTTGTGAAACGTACTGTTCGTTTCTCCTCTATTCAGATATTTTTTCCCTTATATCATTTTGGATATGCTTCCTATACAGAATAATAGTTCAATATGCATTTGTTTTATTTTCATTTAATAAATTTTAAAAAAAGTTTGGGGGATGAAAAGAAATTACCCATCAATAATTTATGGCCTTTGTTTTTAAGTGCCACTCCTTTCTTTCACGACATTATAAGATACCAACAAAATGCTTCGTAACTTGCCCAGAAATATTATCAGTAAATTTGCCAGCATACTTAACGCCTGTTTCACACTAAATTACTTTCCTGATCTCTGTTATCAAGCAAAGACCTTTCTTCTCCCCAAATCTGACGGATATCGACCTATCAGTCTGTTATCCAGCCTAGGAAAAATTTAGGAACGAATTATACTTACAAGAATCGAGCCATATTTTCATCTTTTACCTAACGATCAATAAGGCTTCAGAAAAAATCTTAGCATGACTTGCCAACTCGTGAGAATTGTTGAATTCGTCGGATCTGCATTTCACAATAAGTGTTGCGCTCCTTATGCTGGACGTGGCAAAAGCATTTGACTGCCTCTGCCATGAGAGGCTCATCTTCAAGCTTATCAAACTAGGACTTCCTAGAGAACTTTTTCTTCTGATCTTCTCCTTTTTGCAAAACTGTACATTCTTCGTTGCACAAGGAAATGAAAAGTCAACTCCAAGACCTATAAGATCCAGTATCCCGCAAGGCAGTATCCTTGGTTCTGAGCTTTACCGCCGAATTTCGTGTTTTTTTAGGGATGCATGCCGCTCCAAATCTGCAAGAGTAACGATGATTTTCGCCAGCTAAACGCTTTTACTTACTGCTCAACAACGGCCTGTATCCCCTCAAAGCACACATATTCCATTACAAAATCTCTTTATTTCATCCCCTCTATCTGCCTTTCATTTTTGGCTGATATTTTTTAATCACTTTGTATATGTGTATGTTTGTATAAGATAAAAATTCTATTTTTATTTCAGGCCCTTTAATTTTTAATATGGAAATTCTTCCTTTTTGAATTGCGTTATACACCAGGCTCTGTTTTATTTCAAATAAAATTTAAGAAGTAAACATTATTTGCCGATAGCTTTGAGGGAATGCTTTGATGATTCAAAATGTCCTATTGCAACATAATCTCTCTCCAAAAATTCAAAATATTTTAAAACGCGGCAAACTCTTCCAAGCCCGCATCTGTTAACATAATTAGTACCTAATTTATCTGCTGAAATCTACATGTGTGTGCAAATTAAATGCCCATCACTTGAAACTGTACGTTGCTAAAAACGAAGGATCAAATATTTCGAATCATAAATTCGTCACAATCAAGAATAACGCCATAATAAAAAAAAACTGAATGATTTTTTTTTAAAAAAGTACAAATTTGGTAAATTACTTTAGAAGTTCCAAAAACTTTTGATTTGGAATATTATTTTTCGTCCTATCTAACGGTACAAAAATTGAAATTCTGCACTGTTTAAAACATGGATATGAGAGAAAATACATTACCCAACATTGGAAAATGCAGCACCAAGCAGGACAGGCCTAAAAATTACGCAAATTTCAGGGTAGACGCACCTCACCGAATTATGCGAATGATGTGAGATGTGCAGCTCTCCAACGCACGTTGAAAAAGATATAAGGGAAGGAACCTGCAGAATGTTCAACTTTAGTGCCGTTATTTCTGCTAGGGAAATCATCGTACAAAATCTGTTCTTATCTTAGAGGACGCGTCTAATAGCAGAGAATGCCAGGCCGTCAACGGAGGCAGTTACAGCAGAATTTAAGAGGGGCATGGTGATCGGACTGAGAAAGGCAGGTTGGTCCATACGGCAAATCTCAGCTGACACACACCTTGATGCGTCCACAGTACCAGCTGTGGCAACGATGGTTGGAACAAGGAAATGTGCCAAGTTCGACGGGTGCCGGTGCAGCCAGAATGACGTCAGCACGTATGGACCGACGCATTCGACGACAGGAGGTGGTGCACTCGCAAGTCACTTCTACCTCCATTCTGCAGCATGTTCAAGACAACCTGCATGCTCCAATATCGACCAGAGCTATTTGCCGTCGATTGGTGGCTAGTGGCCTGCATTCATGGCGTCCGCTAAGAAACTGCAATTGACCCCACATCATACACTCCAACGTCTGCAATGGTGCCGTGCTCGAGCGATGTGGACGACGGAATGGCACAAAGGTCGTGTTCTCAGGATGACACAAGCCTCTGTTTCTCCAATGATAGTCTCCGCGTACGAGTGTGGCGTCGATGTGGAGACAGGTTCAATCCCGGCAGCAATTGTGGAACGCTCCACTGCGCGACATCATGGTTTGGGGGCCAACTGCTTACGATTCCAGGTCACCTCTAGTTCGTATTCAAAGCACTATGACGGCCCAATGATACGTGGATCATGTGCTGCGGTTGCTGACACTTCTGTACCTTCAGGGCCAATGCCCTCTATCAGCAGTACAACGCCCGACCACACACTGCTCGCATGAGCCAACGTATTCTGGAAGGTATCTTTTTGTTAGTCAAATTGCGCTTTGCGACGCTGCCAACGGGCTCACAGGCCACAGAACAACCCTCTTTTCGGCCTGTGTTATTGAAGTAAATCCACTTTTCATCACAAGTGACGATCCGGTCCAGAATTTTGTCCTTGCGTTGATATTCGAGCAGATTAGTGCAGGCCCGAACACGTATATCCTTATCTTTTTTAGACAGTTCATGTGGCACCCAGCGATTGAACTTATACGTCAAGTTTATGCGACGTATAGCGCGGCTAATGGATATGGGACTAACGTCTAACTCCTTAGCAAGTTCTCGATGAGTTCTATACTGATTTTCTTCTACAAGTTCTCGCAAGCAGGCCTCATCAACGTCAGTAGGCCTGCCAGAGCGCTCTGCTTTTGAGCCCAGTCCTTGTTTTTGAACTTTCGGTTCCAAACCTTTTTAGTGTCATATGTTACGACATTAGTACCTAAAGCTGTAGCACATGATTTGGTGACATTTTGTAGCTGATTTTTTGAAACATAATTGGAAGTAAATGATGGTTCTAATCTGGTAGCGTGATAGTTCTATTTCAGACACCTTGTACTTAATAGTAACGATAATTTTTTTACAAATTTCACAACACAGTGTATAAGCTAGTTCTCTCGCCTTATTAGCATGCATTCGCAGTTTAGTGGTCAGCACGCTGGGCGCGTATTCCATAGGTCCGTGGTTCGATTACCGGGGAAGGTGTTGCTCATTTTTAACTTCTCCTGCTCACAAAACATACCTAATATCTCTACAGTGGCGCCCGAACTAAAATGGTGGTTGATGATGATTCTCCACACCCAGGATTTGGCGATTGGGTCCCCTAAAACCCCAGACGCCCTTTAAAAGGGAGAGTATATAAAGAATTTCTCCTGCCTTTGTAGTGTAGTGGTCAGCACACTCGGCGAGTATTCTAGAGGTCTGTGGTTCGATTCCCTGCCAAGGTGTTTGCTAATTTTTCCCTTGTTCTGCTTCCAAAAAATACCTAATATCTCTATGAGTGTTCTAAAACAAATCTCTTTTTTTCAAATGCCAAAAATCATTTGACAAAATATGATTAAACACGCCAGCGTATTATGTTTGCGAAGACGTTATTTGCGGTGGCGGGAAAGTTTCGTTAAAACCCAATATTGATGTATGTTATTGATTCCCCTTAAAAAGTCGGGATCTGTCCATGGAATCAGCAATAATTCTTCTGCTTTACTCTATTATTTAGTTTTTATTTACACTGCTGTACCTTTATTTATAATCTGGTAGCTTATATTCAAATCTAAAAATGCTTTCTTAATTGCCAATTATTACCACAATAGCCCACTTTTGCATTCTAAATTTCATTTCGAATTTCCCAGGAGAAAATTTCCTTTATTTTGCTTTGTTATTCTCCCTCCTTTCAGCATGCCTTCGTGATGTAACGGTTAGCACACTTGTTTCGTATTCGAAAGGACGAGGTTCGAGTCCTGAAGACGAGGGTATTTCTCATTTTCCATATCCTCTTGCTCGAAAATAACCTAATGACTCTACAGTGGCCCCCGACCTAAAAGATGGTGGATGATGATTCTTCGATCAGGATTTGGCGATTGGGTTCCCTAAAGCCCATATCACACGGCGTTTGTTTCACATGAACAACTGTTTCGGACAATTTTTATGCCTGTTTTACTATTGAAAGAAAGACGTGCGACTTTTTCCTTCCTTTCGAAAAAAGTTGCAAGTTGTTCGTTTTCAACCAATCAGCTATCAGCGCCGAACGCTGCTATCTTGTTTGCAATGGAGAACCAGTTCTCCCTGTGTTAACCCCAAAGCGAGCTGTGGTGATTGGCTGTTGTGACAAAGCAGAAAAATTGTTCCAAACAGTTGTTCTTTCGAAACAAACCGACGTGTGATAGCAGCCTAAGGTATTTTCCCCCCTCCTTTCTGCATGCTTTCGAGGTGTAATGGTAGTACACTCGGTGCGTATTCGAGAGGTCTAGGTTCGAGTCCCGGCGAAGGCATTGCTAATTTTTCACATCTCCCATATCAAAGAAATCCTGACAATCTACAACTGAATTGAATTATTTATATAAATATAAAAAAGAGGGATTGTCATTGATTAGAATGAAGACATAAAATTATTTCTGAAAACATTTTTTAGAAATTTGATAATTAGCTTTAAATAAGTAACCTAATCTGAAGAGAAGGTGAAAATGTAATAAATTGATAAAAGAACTAATTTTGTAGGGGGGGGGAATTCTCGTAGTAGAAATGAAAGAAGTAATATACGTTTTAATCTTACAACAACAAACAAACAAAAAAAAAAAAAAAAAAAAAAAACTGAGATATGTAAATTTAACGAGTTATCTTTTGACTTTCATTTTCTAATCAGTGAAAAATTAACATTAATAAAATTTAAGCTATCCAAATGAAGAAGCTTATAATTTAGCATTTAAATACCTAAATGATATACAAATAAAAATTTCATCACAACTTTCTAGCTTTAAAAACCAGTTATTTGAACAGTAAGACTGCTTTAAATATTTTGAAGATAATTCTCTAAATACAGCCTAGTTCAATCATAATGAAATTTGAAGCTGAAATAAGGCTAATATTCCCAGTTACTGTTGCTGATGGTAAGAGAAGCTTCTATAATCTTAAAATAAGAAAAAATTATGAAACATCTTCATCTATTCTCTGTATAGAATATGAATTAAGCTATCAAATTTCTTCTGGAAAAAATATTGATGATTTTGTTCTATAAAGGTAAGGAGAATTAAATTATATACAGTCAAAAGTCTTTAATCCGGACTCGTCGGGACTTCGGCGATTCCGAATTATCGATTTTTCCAGATTATAGATCATCAGTTTAAATCTGGTAAGATTGCATGCAGAAGTTATAAAATTAAAAATATGAAACCGTAATTTATGAAATAAAGAACAATTATGATCTAAAGGATATCAAAATTGACAAAAAAAAAAAAAGCTTAATATTTATTTGTTTTTTTTATTAAACATTTCTTTCAATGTAAGTTGTTTAAGTTGCTTTGTTTTATGTGATAATACTTTCTCTTTAATTCTATAAACAGACATAATTTCTTCTTCAGTTACAAAGTTCTGCTGGTCAAGTCCTATAATTGCTGTGTCGAGAATACCGACTAATTTGTCAATCGAAATTTTTCCGTTTTCAATAACCTCTGTGTCACTTTCTTCACTATCGGAAGCGAATTATAATGAGGAGGAATTTGATTTAAATCATATCAAAGACGGAGTACATGGAGATAAAATACTGCATTTAGTAAGGAATTATAAGACAAATAAAATAAAAACATCTGCCCTGAAGATAAGGATAGTGCTGACAGATCAACTTCCAATTCATTGCGCGCAGTGTCGTTCCCTTCCCCCGCAGAGCAGCGTGAAATTGATAAACATATTTCGGAATGATTAGATAATCAAAGGATATGCCTTTATCCATTTTTTGCAGCAATTCCACTTTTGGTTTAATGGACTTCGAAACATACTTTCGCTTTGTAGATCCTTTACATATTAGTAAATATATATTGGAAATTCTATTTGACATAATCGAAAGTTCAAGCTTACTTTTATAAAATTGCTGTAACAGTCTGCAAAAAATAATAAGCCGGATCCAATTCGAAGATTAAGGAACAACGCAATCTGCAACATTACCTGAATTAGATAATTTCAGCTTAGCTTATACCGTCCGTTATACATTAAACGCGCTTGCGTAAACGTATTATGCGCATGCGCACACGCATATTCGCAGCCGTAAAGGTCTTACGTGCATGCGTCGCTTTGACGCATGCGCAGAAATTTTGTAGATTTGAGGTCCGGATTATATATCATTCCGGATTATGGGTGTCCGAATTAACGACTTTTGACTGTATATAAAATTACATAATTAGTACAGCATTTTTTACATTGCTATCTATTCTGTTTCTTTGATATTTGCTATTTTTTAAACATTTCTCAGTTTATAAATATAGATCATTAATTGTAACATAATTTTTCTGAATATATAAAGCTATGATTGAACATATTATAAGTAATAGAATGTTGTGATTTGAAATATTTATCTTCAATGAATATGAAAGCGTATAAATATCATTAATTTCAATAAACATAGGGGTATGCCTCTGCTTAAGGCAAAAAAATATCTATGTAATGCTCTACTTAGTTAGAGTCAGCATTGCAATATATGTTTTAAAAATTCCTCAGTGTAACCTCAAAAATATGTATTGATATTTATAATTATAAAAACACATAATTTCTAGACCTTTCACCAGAAAACGTTGAGGCATTATTTCCAATTCAATCAGTTCTTATGATTCAGAGAACGTAAAGAGATAATATAAAAATCAGCTCTGTGCTTCAAATCCCTAATGCATTATTTATGGAACTCCTAAATGTATTCTTTTCATGTGGTATCTGTTGTCATGACTTTGAGCACACATGTTTGGGACAAGAATATTTGCATCTGATAAATGTTTGTTAATATAAATATTCAGTTTAAATTGAATTTTCAGAATATATTTTCATATGTGAAATTTTCAGAAATTTTTATACATGGAACATACCTTCATCCACATTAAGAAACCTTATAATGTATTTTGCTTATATCATTTAATGACTATTATCTAAAAATATGTCGCATTACTTAGCATTCCTGACTGCATAACTTTTCTTCTGTTTTATCTTCTCAGAAACAAAATAAATCATTATATTTTAATGCTTTTCTGCATAAATTATTTTCTTTTATTTAGTCCCAGAAATAAAATAAACCAACTTACTTTAATGTTTTTTTCTGAAATAATTTAAAGTAGTCTTTTAGATATTTTCAGTAACAATTTGGATATAAAAGTTCAGCTGAACTTTGGGAAGTGGCCATTACATGTTTTGCTATGCTTTTGTACACTAAAGCCTACATTTAATAATTTTATTGCATCGAATCTACTGTCTCTTATTTTAGATTACAAGTGAATCATTTCTTATGGGATTCACGATTAGGCCTTTTCAACACTAGATTTTTTTTCCACTTGTTGTAATCTCAACTATTTCTAAATGTTAGGTTAGGTTATTTAACTATGGCAAAGCCTTTGAGGGCTATCTGCCTAAGGGGACGGATGCCTTTGTGGAGGACTTTCTAAGGGAAACTGGCTCGTATACACGTTACACATGGGTAAAAACACGAAAACGGCCATGCAGCCAACCCATTTGCGGGATTCGAACCTTGGACCGAACTACCAGTGTTCAGAGACTTTACCGCTCGGCCACTGGTGGGCCCCTATTTCTAAATAATGTCATCTGGTGTGACCGCACAGATTCTAGTGCCAGCTCTCATGAGGTTTCAGGTGGTTTATAGACGTCTTTTATTTCCTTTCAGAGGCAGATGTAAATGCTCCAAGTCCTTATATGCATCATAAGAGAGTGATTTTTTATTACTGAAAAACAGCTAAAACAGAAGCAAAATGCATGGTCTTTTTCTTCACTATGATTAATTAATTATGATCTCCATTGTTCAAGTCCCTGATGCAATGATTTGGTGAATATTTTCTAAAATAAAATAATTATCCCCTTTCTCTAGCAGATCTTTCAGTTTTTTGGCATCACTTACAGAAGGATTCTATCTTATCACATCAATGTTGAAGTACATTACTCAATTTCTTTTATGAAGAGAAAAATGCTAAAGCAATGCAATTATTGCTCTCATTATTACTAATGTCAAAATTACTAGGATAACACGTCCTGATTTTGGTGGGACAGTCCTGCTTTTTGGAGGACTATCCCGTGCCCCACAGATTTTTAAAAATGTCCCGCTTTTTTAGAAAACATCTGCATTTCTTATTTTAAATGTACTGTTAAAATATATTACCTATTATTTATTAATTATTATAGTAAATATAAAGAAATAAAAAATACATAAAAAAAAAAAAAACACACATAAAATGTATGCAGAGTACACTAAAATAGGCGATGTAACGAGTTAGATTTACTCGGTGGTGTTCGATCATTGTCGTTACGTCTCGTCAAGGAATATCTATTGTTAATGGAGGAACAGCTAGCATTAGCTCAAGGGCTATTTGCTTTCTACACTATAAACCAAATCAAAGTTTCAGATCAATTGATTGTACATCGTAAATGATCAAAACATTGTACGACAAAAAATCTGCAGAAGCAACGACAAAAACTGAAGCAATTATTTGTAATGTTTTTTCACTATATTCGTTTTCACAATTGCAGAAACAATTAGATTTTAAATGCACATTTATATCCATATATTATGATGCTTCGAACCACAAAAATTTTAAATTATTTTCCACAATTGTTAAACTTTTTGATCTAGAAACAGAAATTAAAATTAGAATATTAGATTTTATTTCACTGCCGGGTGAAACTTCAGAAATAATTTTTGATTCAATAAGTACTATTTAAAAAAATAATAATTTGAACTATAAAATCATTGCCTATTGTGAAGATAACACTAATGCAAATTTTGGTGGAAAAGGTAGAAGAAGCATCAATAACATTTTTACGAACTTAACGAACATTTGAACCACAAAATTATTAGAGTAGCTTGTTGGAAAGAAGGAACGGAAGACCCTCAGATGTATCCCCAGGGGTGTTCTCTATCAAAATTTGGATGGCTGCAGCATTAACGTAGTGGAATTATACCTGTATTACCAACAGTTTAATTTGCATATTCCACCACATGATGAAATGATGCTTGGTAATGAATTTGGAAAGAAATGAAGGACAGAAGATATGTTTCTAGTTCCATATAATTTGATATTAGTCTAACACTGACATACAGTGTGTTCATTTTAAAGCAGATAAGAAATAAAATCATTATTTCAGTCTTGTATCTCTATTATTACAGTTGTTTTAAAGGGAGAATCAAGTAATAGAAAATAAAATAAAAAATAGAAATGCAAAACTCAAATAATGATTTTTTTAAATGATCTGTCTTATAATAAATGCACTGTGTTATGAATAACACAACATATTGCATTACACTTTACTCATATCTTATCACAAGCAACTTCAGTCCCGTCTTCCCTAGGATACTATGTTCAGCTGTTTCTTTGTAATATACATGTCAACAACCTTATATTTATGTTAGAAGATAGGGATGTAAATGTATTGATGTATGCTGAAAATTTGGTGACATGGTCTTCCATCCTCAAAAAAGGTACACAGAAATAGTTAATTAAATGATGTCATGAAGACTTGAGTACTTGGTGCCAATTAAATAACATGCATAGAAACAGAAAAGCCTGCCTGTATAACTTTTGTATTGTGTCACAAGCCTTTTGACTTGGAGTTTTATATAATAATATCCATGTGCCTCAATACTAAACTTTTAACTAAATGGGAATTGTCTTAAATAGAAATTTGTCTTGGAATTAATGGATTGGAGGAATTATCATTGAAATAATTGTTTCTAAACTTTTAACTACATGGTAATTGTCTTAAATAGGAATTGGTCTTGGAATTAATGGGTGGAGGAACTAACGTTAAAGATAAATAATTTTTTCAATGTAATTAAACAACAGGAGAGTAAGGTGGGGATATGCGACTTCCACTTTATTTACAACTTACAAACCTACTTACTGTTATGAAATATTCCAGCACTCAATTAATAACTGCCTTTGAGGATTTGAAGAACAAATTGGAACAAATGCAAAATCAGATTCTTCACCTTGACTGGCATTGAAAAAAACAACCCTAAGAGTTACTTTTATACTTAACTGGACAACTGTGCATGTCTCATGAGATACAAATTTCCAACTCAAGTTTCAACAACATTCTTAGACTTTCATAGATGTCTCGGATAAACTTTGAGCCACAAAGCTTGAAATTCAGCAGGGTTTTGTTTAATTTACATTGAGGGAAAAACTCAAGGATTTTGATGATTTACTAGACTGGTGCCCTTGTGAAGATACAATAGTTGTGTTTTGATTAGCAGTGGAATATCATTGCTGGGCTGTCCACATGAGTAAGACTGGAATTTTTAATAGTCTTGATTATCTCTGCCATTCTGGCTTTATGGATAGTGATCACTTCCTTCTTTGTCCTGCTCTAATAAAGAATTCTCTACTTAAACATAATTGGGAAGCTCGAAATAACATGAGACTTTTTTCACACTATTTTAAACTTTAGTAATTTAAATTTAGCATTTTAAACTTTAGTAATTTAAATTCTGGCTTGGCTATTGAATTCTAATTTTATGCTTATATGCTATATTTTAATATTGTTTTATCACCTAAGGACAAATTTTCAAAGGTTTTTCTTTTCAAGTATATAGTTTAAGAAATTTAACTCATAATATCCTAAAATATGATTTCAACTAACAAGGAATAAATAACATTTTTATGACTTGAGTATCAAGTATAATAACTGAAATTCAAATATTTCTTATTCGTAACATATTTTACTTGTATTCACTATCAAACATGCCAAACTTGAATAACACTGAATCTTGAAGGATCTTAATATCCAGTACTGTAAGCCTGAATACAGATGATACTGTAAGCAGCTTCTGTTTTATTACTTGATAAATACAAAGTTCTAAGATTGAAAACGAGGGGAAAAAAAAAAAAAAAAAAAAAAAAAAGATTAAAAACCTAGGAATTGAAATACCACAACATATAAGGGAGAGTTAAATAAGCACGTAACTAAAAAAATAAGAAAACTGTAGCATGTTTTTCTTTAGTACTACTACTTTAATACATTTTATTACCTGTTACAACAAGTTTGATTGTTATGGCATTTGGATTTACAAAGTAGATCAGCTGATTTGCACAAACAGATGTTCGTAGTACACTTTTTTTAACAGCTGCATTTTCTAAGTCCTTGTACCCCAACTAAAGAATTTTTTTTTTTTTTTTTTTACTATTTCACATACACTTACTTCTTCTATACCAACTTCTTCAATGTTCAAAAAATTTTTCTTTACAAAAAATAAACTGCTTTCCTGTTTACAACGATTTTAATTTACCGAACTTACTATCAAAAACATAAAAACTCATCATCTTAAATATCTCTAATAACGGCTATTATTGATTTTGGATCCATTTTTGATCTATCAATATCAGGTACTTTTATTTTAACATTTTTCCAAAAGTATTTGTCCAAATGTAGGTTTCGGAAAGTTTTTAGTAGACACAGTCTTCATCTTCTTTGCCTGCTTCTGAAGTCCTTCCTTAACTGTCTCTCGAAACACTTTCACATTTTGAGTTTTCTTGATAATTGCACCCGTTGTGTCAGAGCATATATCTGGTTCTTTCATTTCAATTCAAACTTTAGTATCTGCTTCCATTGTTATGTCTGATTATTTTTCATATGCATTATTATTATCTTGCAATTCTAAATCAACTGTTGATTCGAGATTAGTTTTCCCATTTTCTGTATTAATCACACATTCATTAGTAATACATACTTATAACTTTTTTCTAAATCCTGTTCAGTGGTCATGTTACTAATCAAATTATGTGGCAAAACTGAGTTAGCAAGTCCTAGCTTCATAAGACAACTTTGCAGGACATCACAGGATAGCTTCATTAAGATGAACATTTGAATCCTTCCTGATATGCTTTGTTTTTTATTTTTGAACAAATTTTAATCCTTCTGACCAATTTCCTATCTTATTTGTTTCCAACATGTTCTCAACATCTTGGTTCACCCGTTCGACAGAACTTTGTGACTGACTGTGTCTCGGTTTTCAGTGAGCTATTTTTATATCACTCCACATTTCACATAAACTGTTTATGATTTGATTTGGTTGCAAAATTCCCTCCTATTATCAGAGTAAAGAATGCTCAGGGCTCCAAAAGCTATGAAAATATGCAGAAAGTGATATGCTACTTCAACAATTCTTTTACTGTGTAAACATCGGAGTAGGACAAATTGTGCAAGATGATCTTGATGCACTCAAATGAATTTCATATCATGATCAGTATTGGACTGCATATCTATTAGGTTGACTTGGCATCGAGAATTCATTTCACTATGCACAACTGATTTAATTACAATCCCATCTTTCACAGTTTTTTGTTTCTTCTGACATGGTTCGCATAGTCTTAAATATGTGAAAATAGGTTCTACTGTTACATTCTTGTACTTACGATTCAGTTCTTTAATCATGCAAGTTCTTTCACCATGGCCAATTGCAATATGAGTGCTGTGTTGAATACTTCATCAGTTGTAACATAATATAGGATTTTTGCAAATAGTGATATTATAAGTTTGTCCTTTCCTCCAATTAGAATACGACAACGTTTCAACCTTCTGTAATGAACTGTTTGTTTCTCCATCACATATTTCTCACTTGTTAAATAAAAGCAGTTATCAGGCTTATTTTTTACAAATTCAGACAAAATGTCATAATCTTTTTCCGCATAACATCACTCATTTCCCATCAGCAAAATAAAAAAAGCAAAGTATGTAAAAATGGAAACAAACTTCAGGGAAAGTGCAGAATCACCCCTGTTTAGCGCACTTCTCAAAATCGCCAACCTGAAAATAACAAGTCTAAGAATTGCACAAACTCAGTGTCCATGTACACAACGACCTATTTTTGCTTAAAATAACATCAGAGAATTACACAAACTCGGCACTACGCACTCCCTTGACTTTGTCCAAGTGAACATCGATAAGTGGGCAATTCTGCACTTGCGCCCAAACTTCTTCTTTTTTAGATCGTAGCTGCTTACACTTGTTTAAATTATGTCCAAGTTAGACTGCGAATGGTGCAAATAAGGAGAGGCAGGAACAGAAAAGTGTCATGACGGAATTTGTGTGCGGAGGCTTATTCAAGGTTGATTTAAATCCCTCGTTTCAGGATTTTACCAGAAGGCATTGGTAACTCCTCGGTTTTACCTCAAAGGCTGAAGTGGAATCATATTAAAGCATACTTCGAGCTTTTAACAAGCTACTTTGGTAAAAGCTAGGTTTTACTGGTAAAACCTAGGATTTACCAGACTTTAGGATCTTACAGTAACATATCTCCATTCATACTGCGTATAATATTTTACTCGTAAAATATATACGATTCTCTTATATTCTTATATATATTGATTCAAATAATGAATAAAACTTAAATGCAATAATGAAAAACAAGTGCAAATGATTTTTTAAAAAGTACGTAGCTTTTTCTTAATATTTATTAAATTATAAAATGAACAAATATAATTTTTTCACAATTTTTATTTATTAAATTATAAAATGAACAAATATCATTATTTCACAATTCACAAAATTACACATATATACAATAGTTAATATATATTATTAGTAATCTTCCTTTTACTTACTGTTTATTCCTAATCTACTTTTTTTTTTTTCTTTATTACAGATACTTTAATAATCCCATTAAAATATTCTCGTGCTTTCATTTTAAACGATGTTATGATCATCAGTAATGTTATGATCATGTTATCAAAAACAGCAGTAATATTAAAGAATATGAAGATTTAAAAATTATTAGAACACTGCTCGTATTTTGTTATACTTCTAACTCGGAAAAAAAAAAACTTCCGGATTCTACAATTCTGAAGTTTTAGTTACATGCTCCATTACATAACGCATTTGTAATCTAAGTTTGTTTTATTTGGTTATTAATGCAGTTATATGTAATCATGTCGAAACATTTATCAATACGTAATGGATGTAGTTACCAAATAATTTTTTGCCATCGGTGTTTGTTTACATCATGATATTAAGGATTTTCTATAAACTAAACTTCTCGAAATTCACATAGAAAAGTGGAAAACAGCCAATTATAGTAACCCAGACAAATAGTTTGTGACGTATTGTTGCCACCAGTCACGTGAGACCCGCTAACTTCCGTAAACCGTCAGCGTTTGTAGTCGCATAATTGTAACGGACTTGATGGCGCCACGTGTAAAATCCAGTTCTTAATCGGAGCAGCAAAGTGACGTCATTACTCACGCAGACTTCTCAGAAAATTTTGTAAAAAAACAAGTTATCAATTGCATTTTGAAAAAAAAAAAAAAAAAAATTATTTCAGGCTTGTCTTGAACAGAACAGCATACAGAAACATACAGCATACAGCAGAGTATTTTTAAATTTACGGGAAAGTAGGACTTATGTGAAAATTCATAAACATTGGCTGTCTAATGTGAAAAGTGAATTGCGGTTTAATATGTTATGTTCATAGCTTGTGTATTTTGATTATCTAATCAAATAAAGAATGATCTGTTCTTGCAAATTTCTGCTGGAATAACTGCTAGAATATCTATCCCATTTCAGATGAACAGAAAGCAAGTGTTGTATTCTTATTCAACAATTACAATACTCTTGCATAATACTTACAAGGAATGAGTTAGGTTATTTAACTAAAGTGCTGTCAATTTTATTTCTTATTTACATGAAGGATGTATCACACAATGCTGTGTAGGCTGGTGAACTAGCGATGATGACTCAAAATGCATCTTTGCATTCAGGCATACACTCTTTATAAGAATATAACCATGCACTGGAGTCCTAGCTTCAGCAGATACATTTTGTTGTGCTATGCAATCTCTGTGGGTCCTAAATTCTAAAAACTTTTCCACTCCTAAATTCCAAAAATTTTGCTACTTGATATTTCTGTAAATTCCAAAATTTGCACACCTGCCATAACTGCACTGGGTGTGGCCTCAGTTATCCAATGTTCCAACAAAATCAAATATTGTAACGTTATTTTAGACCAGACTTTCTTAAACTGTAGATCGCAACCTCCATCTACAGCAGGGGGTCGCAAAAAATTTCAGTAGTTTTGGTATTAAACTTAATATAATAATTTTACAATTACCCAATATTTTTACACAATGTATCTGAAAATAGATAAAGATAAGACCATACAGACAAAGAGAAAAACAAAAATGTTTCAACGCATTCTGTTTATAATATAAACGTTCACTTTACATGCTTTGCACGTGACGCTGTCATTTCGTCTGTTAATTAATTAAAATTTTCACATTGTTCTATGTCTTAAAAGGAGAAATTAAAGATATGACCTAAAACTGCAATACTATCTTACAATGCAAGTGAAAAAATTGACAGTTTCACTCGCACGTGTGTCAGATTTTCTCAATGCTTATAGGGTCCCACAAAATTTTCATAAATATTTTGGGTCGTGAAAAAAAAATCTATGATAAAAAAGGCTCACGATTGAAAAAACATTTAAGAAGCTCTGTTTTAGACTAATCAGTTTCCTGACGCCAACCCAATTTTTTGCCTGTTTTGTTTCTCAGCCGAATTATGTTTCTATGGGAATTTTTCTATATTTTTACTGTTTCAGCTGAATGGAAAAACACTCTAAAATGTTTCAAATGACTATTAGGGGAAGAGAATCAAATACCCCACATTATTATTATCTCTATTTATCTCCTGTTTTGATACTGAGTTATGTTTTTTGATAGAATTTTTCCATATTACATATTTCAGTTCAACAAAAAATCAACTTTTAAAATATTGAGGAAAAGCATGTACTAAAATGCTTCAAAATGAAAATGTGGGATAAATAAAATTATAAATTAGTTTTTTCTAGGAGTGTAGGAGTTCTTATATATAGTATATAAAGAAATTTGGAACCAACTTTTCACAAAGACTTAAAAATTGAAGTTCAAATGATCTTCATAAAATCTTATAAATGTAGAACAAGAATACTTTAAAATGTAAAAATTAACATGTTGACTGCCGCGCGCATTTTACGTGATTTGTCCATGACAGCAACTTGAAATTTTTATTTTTGCGATATATATTATGTCGAAATATTATCTACAGAAAATAATGTTATATAATTGTGCTTCATGCTGCTGGTCACCAGCGACCTCCAAACATCTGTAGACCATTTTTGTGATTTATAATTTAAATTTTTACGATTTATTATTCTTCAAACTATTATAGTAACAATGGTACTATTTAAAAATTTATCAGTATCAATATTTATTCTAGTTATGTATTTTACTATTGGTCGCGTTGCCAGTGGCACCCACGGCGCTGTATAGCCAAGTCGAGTGCAGGTCACCGGTGACCACCACGGCAGTCAACATGTTAAAATAAACCATCACAAGAAAAACCGAAAAAGTAGTATAAAAAGAAGAAGAAAGGTGAGGAATCCAACCAACTTTAACATAATATCATCAAGAGGAGGTATGTTGAATTTAATTACATTTCCCCTTCTAAAACAAAATCCTTGCTTCTCTGTATCCAGAATCAGCTGATGAACCATTTCAATATATTTTTTTATCTTAATAGTTCACAAAAAAAAAAAAAAAAAAAAAAAAAAAAAAAAACATGCCCTTAAAAATGTAGAAAAAATTAAAATTCTGCAGTGGAAAATCTTTGCAAGTTCAAAATAATTTTAACACAAAACTTTACTAGAACCTCTTATCAAACAGCAGTAGCAAAGGAAAATGGGGGGGAGGGGGGAAGTAAAATCAAAAGTTAAAAATATCTTCCAATTTAAAAAGATTTTACTAGTCTAAACAGGATTTTATCAAATTAATTTTAATTTCAATTTTTATTCTTTCTGAAAAATTGGTTCTAAATTTCTTTTTTTATATATTTACTGATCAATTTTTAGCAGCATAATGCACAAAAATTTTTGGAAGGATTACAAATTTTCCTTTTAAAACATTATTTGTATATACATAGTCCAAACACATCTGTATACAGTGGAATACGTTTAACGCGAAATATCGGTGAACACGAAATAATGCAACGGTCCCGACAAACTACTATGTATTTTCATGCATTTTGTTTCTCTTAACACGAAACAAAAATCGCTTAACACAAAAAGATATTTTTTCTGGAAATGAACAAAATACAGAAAACACTGGTATCGCTGGCGAGTTTTAAACGGGGTGTGAAATGAAAGAGAGGTGGTTTCACATGTTTTGTAGAAAAGAGGCTGATTTGGCTTTGAAATACCCTCGGAATAGCCTGTGACACGAGCCAGTTTTGTTTATATACGGTACTTTCGCCTTCCACGCCTACAAACGCCACACAAACATCTCATCAGTTAGCTTTGGAATTCAGTGATGAGTACATGGCAGTGTCAGTAAAAATTAGTGAGTTTGGCTCATATGTTGCACTGCATAGAATTCAGCGACTCCAAGGATGAATGAAAATTATTTTCATTACACACGATTCTCAAAAGTATCAGATTCTTCGGCGGCGAAAGAAATGGAGAAGTAGGATATTGAAACTGAGCTGACACTTAATGAAATGTTTGAGAAAGTTTCTGTATTAATGAACTGTCTTACTGTACTATCGGAAGAATTCGTTGCAGTAGTTGAGAAGACTCAGATAACCGGCACTTGGCGCAATTTTTTCTGCCATCTTGAAGCGGCGAAAATCGCCAAATCCTCGGAAGGATTTTTTTGACGCCAAGAGGGAAATGACGTGAAAAGAGGCTTTACAAAATTTCCCTCTTGAGCCCGATATAGGGAAGAAACCCGTGCTAGGCGAAAATGCTAAAAAAGACAATGCAAAGAAAAATATCAGATTATTTTCCCAAAACTCAAAAAATGTTTTGTTTTTCAAAAACTTGAAAATTTTGTATTAAATTCCGTTACGTTCTTGTGGATGTTTTTGTTTCATTGGTTTTTATTAAATACATGCATATATACATATCTATGTAAATAAAATGTACTCTAATAAGCTTAATTTTGTTGAATATTTTTTTTTTTTTTTTTTTTTTTTCTCTTTTCAATAACACGAAAAAATATTTCAGTCCCCTCAGTTTTGTGTTAAATGATTTTCACTGTATATCTGTTGCACATAAATCCCTTTCTTACATAAAATAACTATGAAATCTTAAAAAAGTACATAGTATGAAATTTATAATGGCAAACATTAAAAATAGATGAAAGTAAATAAAATTTAAATTATAGAATGTAGTTTATAAAATTAATAATAAGTGGTTAAAATATATTTTTTAATTACTTAAAACATGGAAGTTATTTGGCAGAGATTGTTGGATATAAAATTACTACTTCAAATTTTCAGATTACTATTGTTCATATTTAAAGTCTCAACTTGCAGTCTTAATCCACATAACAACCATTGTAAAAATCACCCGTTATCATATTCCAAAGATCAGCAGCATACATTTTTTTTTCAAAATCGTAGATAATATTAAATATTGGCTTTTGATAATCAAGTTGATACAAATAAGATGAACTGTTTTTATGATTTTAGACTAGTAGTTTATTCTTCCACTCACTTATTACAATATTTCATTTTTTATATGCTCAGCTATCCAAAATTTCAAGAGCTTTCTGGATATTTTTTTGTTGAGTTTTTACTATACATACATTTCAGCATTTACATCGTCAAAATTACACAGACACATACTTGAAGTGAATTTACTTTTACAGCTAAACACAGGAACTGGAAAACAAAAAAGTACTTATTCGGAGATTGTATTTCTTTTTCGTTCATGAAAATGAAAGTTCATTACACAAACATGCATTCACACTGCACAAGCAGGTATGAAATTCTTAATACATTTAATAATCCTGATGATTGATTACGCATTTAGTAAATAAATCAGAAAATGGAAGCACTTTCGCAGAGAACCCGGTAAATGTAAACATCGCCAACTTTGGCGATAATAGTTCAAACCTGGTAACCCATCGGATTTATCCTATTCGCTTGTTCGAAGTTTGCAACCATTCCTCTTGTGTTCATTTTGTTGAATTATTACTGTCGTTGTTCGCATTTGAAGATTTAGGAACAGCTTTAGTATTGATCCTTTTGGCGATTTTTTGATTTGGCGACAAACTTCGGTCGCCAATGTATACCCAGCTTTGAAGATCGGAAAAAAATGGCGGATTGTCAACAAAACCCGATCTAGACTAAATAACAATCCTAAAAAATAAGCTCTTAATCAGAATAAACAGTCTTTCTCTAATTTTCAACATTTCTAGTACTGCTATGATAAATTCTTGAAACACTACCGTAAATGAATTTATGGCAGTGATTATGTTATGAGTAATAAAATTTACAAAAGGTTAATATTTTAAATTAGAAAACATAACATTAATGTATTAAACATTAATATTTTAAGTAGTTAGTTAATATTTATATTATATTAGTACTTAGCTAATATTTAAAATTTACAAAAGGTTAATTTTTATGTTATGAATAATGAAATTTACAAGAGATTCATAAATGCATTTCAAACTAGTAGTATATGTTACTTTAGTTTCTTAGATTCTGTTATTAAAAGAAAATAAAAAAGTATTTCAAAGTGAAGGAAATCAAATTAAATTATAATGAGCAAGTTTTGTAGCAGCGTTAGAAATACTTTTTATGATTAAATTTTGTAAATGGTAAAAATATTAAGAAGTGTGTATTTTTTAATCCCTAAATTTATTACAAGTAATTTATGTTTATAATTTAAAAGCTAAAATTAAATTATCATAATGAGTAAATTTTGTACCAATGGTAATAATACAACAATCATCATAAATGATGATTTCTGTGAAAAATTCGAACAGTCATTGGAATCCACTAGTGTTGGAGTGATAAGCCACTGAACAGTGGTAGTTCAGGGTATATGGCTATATGGGAGTTTTTGTGGATTTTCGTACATGTAATGTGAATCTGAGCCAGTTTCTCTTAAAAAGTACTTAATGAAGGCATCCTTCTGCTAGCCAGCATATATATTTATTTTCTATTCATAATTCTCTCTTATTTTCTTATTTCTTAATTCTAAATCTTACTTCTGAAGTGAAGAAGTGTTGCATCTATAGGTCGAAAAATATGGTCAATATGTTTGCAAAATCCTATTCAGTTTTGGACAGCATTTAAATAAAATAAATAATTTGTATATGATGCAAACAAAAATGCATTACACTATTTCATGTAGTGAATAATTAATCGGCACAAAGTATAATGTAACATTCTTTATTTTGTAACCAGAGTTATTTTATGCTTGGGATCTTCACTATCAATTTCATCCATCCATTTTCCCACCAGAATCTAAATGAAGTTTTTAGTTTGTAAAACAAACCGTGTTTTCTTTCGAGGCCACGTTACTAGGTTGCTAGATAAGATAAGATTTGTAGTCTTCAGTCTTGCATTGTAATTGCTGATACAGTCAAAAGTCGTTAATTCGGACACCCATAATCCGGAATGATCTATAATCCGGACCTCAAAGCTACAAACTTTCTGCGCATGCGTCGCGTTCACGCATGCGCACGGGCGTTTAAGAGTGCGCGTAAGACCTTTACGTCTGCGAATATGTTTGTGCGCATGCGCGTTTAATGTGTAACGGAGGTATAAGCTAAAAATTTGTGCACTTTATTACTTGATTCAGGAAGTTCTGTGTCATTGTTATCAAAAGCTGTGTTTGATACAATAAGATTGGATACTAAAGTTAGATTTTTATCCAGACAGGTTCAAATTAAAACTATCAATTCCAATTTACATTTTTCAGCCTGTGCAGAAATATCATTTAAGATAAACAAGCAGCATTTTAAACACGCCTTTTATGTATCTGATGCTTTTCAACAAAATTTTCATGGAATTTTAGGTTATGACTTTTTATCCAAACATGATGTCTTAATATGTGCTAAAAGTGCAGTTGCAAAATTTAATAATTTTGATGTACCTCTAATTAATATGGCTAATGTAAAAAATTATAATTGCAATCCTGTACCTTCAGAATGTTATGCAATTTTGAAACACAAAATTATGTTAGATCCTGGAGAATCGACAATTGCGCACTTAAGAGTCAATAGTCCTCATGCTAACAATCAACCTGTCCTTTTTCAACCAACTGTAAGTAAACACGATATTGAATTGCATCCTGCGATCCACACTCTAAACGACAATTCCTTCATTACTGTCATCAAAAATGTTGGTTCGAACAATGTTCATTTAAACAAAAATCAGAAGCTAGGTCAAGTCACATCTGATATTGAATTTGCTGAGACCATACCTGATTCTGTAAATTCGGATACTCCTCAAAATGAGTATTGCAATCTTATAACTCCATCAAAAGAGGTTTTAGAAATAAGGAAACAAGAATTGTTACCAACTGACTTTGATCTTAACCATCTTTCTCTTGAACAAAGGCAGTGTTTATTGGATGTGTTAATCTCTAATTATGCAGCTTTTTCCAAATCTTTAAAATCACTTGGCTGCACTGATAGGGTAACCCCACAAATTTGTTTTAGGTCTTCGAATCCCATTAGGACCCTCCCGTTTGAAATTCCTTATTCATTGCAATCCCAAGTTAAAGAAGATCTTCAGGAATTGCAGGAAGCTGGTTTAATTCATCGAAATGTTGCTGAATGGGCTTGTCCCATGCTGTTAGTAAAAAAGAAGCCAGATCCCAAATACCCTAATAATCCACCCAAATACCGCATGGCTCTTGATTTAAGATTGCTTAATTCTATTATTGAACATTCAACATATCCTCTTCCAAAGATTTCAACGCTTATAAACAACATCTCCACTTACAAGTACTATTCAGTACTTGACTTAAAAAATGCTTATTGGCAAATTAAGCTTCCCGATCACTTGCAGGATGTGTTAACATTTACTACACCTTTTGGATCCTTTGCTAATAGAAGGCTAGTTTTTGGCTTAAAGACTGTCGCCAGTACTTTTCAAGCTTTAGTGGATACGCTTATTGATGAACTAAAAATGGACGGCATCGTAGGTGTGCATGCATATCAGGATGATATTGTAATAGGTGCTTCTGACTTTGATGATATGATGACTAAGTTGACTGCAGTATTGAAACTTTTATCTAAGTATAACATAACACTGTCTCCTACAAAATGTGTCTTTTTCAAAACAGCTATAGATTATTTAGGATTTCACATCTCTCATAACTTAATTGAACCCATTTCAACTAATATTGCTAAGATCACTAACTTTCAACCACCTAAGACTGTCCGCCAGGTCAGAAAATTTCTAGGCCTTTGTGGTTTCTATAGGCATCTCAATTATGCCGAACTTACTGATATTTTGACACAATTGACTAGTAAGAAGAATAAATTTAAATGGACTGATGCGCATAGTGTTGCATTTGAGAAACTTCAGCATATATTCTTTTCTGAACCTTTTGTTATCTTACCACAATGGGACAAGGAATTTATACTGAATACTGATGCCAGTGGTCATGCTATTTCGGGAGTTCTTCTGCAGGAACACAACAATGAATTGCATCCTGTGTCATATTATAGTCGAACATTGTCACCATCTGAAAGAAAATACACAGCTATAAAATTGGAACTTTATGCCATTTATCGGTCTGTTACTGCTTTCAAATCATATTTATATAATCGAAAGTTTACAATTTTGACTGATAGTAAACCTCTGTTGCATTATCAAAAATCTACGTCACCTGCTGACAACACGACTAGGTGGCTTATGGAGTTAAGTGAATATACTTTTGAATTTAAGCACATTCCTGGAAAATTAAATTCTCTAGCTGATTACATGTCACGTATGCAAGATCCTGATCATAATCAGCCAGTGTTGGCTGAAAACTCTGAAGATAACTCAGTTATTCTTCCGTTTGTTGAAACAAATCTTGAACGACCCCAAGTGAATGCCCTGATTTCTTCTGGAGATCCTGCTCATGAAATTTCTGAGTCAACGTTTCTTGCTGAGCAAAGTTCGGATCCTTTTACTTCAGAAATTATCACAATTTTGAAAAATCCTTCCTTGCTTAATGCTGCAAAGGTACATAATTTCTTCATTAATGAGTCAAGCAAGCTTCTTATGTTTATTTCAAACAAACAAAATAATGCTGAGTTAATTGTTGTTCCACAAGCACTGAAATCTAAAGTGTTAGAAATTTCCCAGCTTTTCCAGCTTTTTCTTTTTGTAAATTTTGATTCCCTTTAGATTATAATTGTTCTTTATTTCATAAATTACGGTTTCATATTTTTCATTTTGTAATTTCTGCATGCCATCTTACCAGATTTAAACTGATGATCTATAATCCGGAAAAATCGATAATCCGGAATCGCCGAAGTCCCGACGAGTCCGGATTAACGACTTTTGACTGTAGTTGAATTCCACGCCGTTTAAGTTTTTAACCAACTTTGCATTAAATTGCTGATACAGTCAAAAGTCGTTAATTCGGACACCCATAATCCGGACCTCAAAGCTACAAACTTTCTGCGCATGCGTCGCGTTCACGCATGCGCACGGGCGTTTAAGAGTGCGCGTAAGACCTTTACGTCTGCGAATATGTTTGTGCGCATGCGCGTTTAATGTGTAACGGAGGTATAAGCTAAGCTAAAAATTCAATTAATGTTGCAGATTGCGTTGTTCCTTAATCTTCGAATTGGATCCGGCTTATTATTTTTTGCAGACTGTTAGAGCAATTTCATAAAAGTAAGCTTGAACTTTCGATTATGTCAAATAGAATTTCCGATATATATTTACTAATATGTAATTTGTATCTACAAAGCGAAAGTATGTTTTGAAATCCGAAATCTGTTTATCAATTTCACGCCGCGGATTGGAAGTTGATCTGTCAGCACTATCCTTACCTTCAGGGCAGATGTTTTATATTTTATTTGGCTTATAATTCCTTACTAAGTGTAGTATTTCATCTCGATGTACTCCGTCTTTGATATGATTTAAATCAAGTTCCTCGTCATTATAATTCGCTTCCGATAGTGAAGAAAGTGACCCAGAGGTTATTGAAAACGAAAACATTTCGATTGACAAATTAGTCGGTATTCTCGACACAGCAATTATAGGACTTGAACAGCGGAACTTTGTAACTAAACAAGAAATTATGTCTGTTTAATAGAATTAAAGAGAAAGTATTATCACATGAAACGAAGCAACTTACATTGAAAGAAATGCTTAATAAAGTAAACAAATAAATATTAAGCTTTTTCTTTTTGTAAATTTTGATACCCTTTAGATTATAATTGTTCTTTATTTCATAAATTACGGTTTCATATTTTTCATTTTGTAATTTCTGCATGCCATCTTACCAGATTTAAACTGATGATCTATAATCCGGAAAAATCGATAATCCGGAATCGCCGAAGTCCCGACGAGTCCGGATTAACGACTTTTGACTGTAGTTGAATTCCACGCCGTTTAAGTTTTTAACCAACTTTGCATTAAATTGATTTATTTGAATTTAAATTTTACATTTGAACTTAATTGTTATCATAAGTTATCTTGCCACAAGTGGTTGACTGAGTAGTAAGTACAAAGTGTGCCTTCTGTTCTGTACATCTAAACTTTATAAGAGAATAAAAGTATATCTTAATAAGAATATATCTAAACTTTATAATAATAACATTTAAAGACATTGAAATCAGTATCTAAGTGCTTGCCATGTAGTCAAATTTTTATATATAAATTGTACTCTTACTTTTATTATAGAGTTTTTATTACAAAAAATTCAGATTTCTGTTAGATAAAATGTTTAAGTAATGTAGAAAATTGGCATAAAATTTAAAATAAAAAGTCGACTGTTATGTCAACATACTATTAATAAAAGTAATAATACTCAGTGAAGGTTATTCATATACAGCTATTAGGTTGTAAGATTTACAAAATTTGAGAACTGTAAATTATAAGCAATATATTCCATAATCTAAGCAACATTATATTTTTTATAGTCAGTCAAATTATAAAAATGTTATAAAAGCAATAATTTTGGTCCTGATTTGAACCTATGAATTCATGCAATTACACATCCCTATAGTTCTAATATGAGGCAAAAAAGTAATCTCCTTAGCAAAGGAAACACAAAGAGTTTACCTCATGCTACTGAAAATGTTTTTTTTTCTTGGGGGTTGGAGCTTATAATAATATGCAGAGTTGACATATGAAAAAATGTCAAGACTCATGTCATGTAATATTAAAAGCATCAGTTTTAACTATCAAATTTTAAGCTTTTTTAAAAATATTTTAATTGCGCTTTCCTAACATAAACGGAAAGTTACGTGGACAGAAATGGCGGCATGTTTTGCAGCTCAGTATTTAGGGTTATCATAATTTTACATTTATCGCTCCAAAATGTTGCCAAACAAATTTCTCGCCAAAAAGGACTAATACTAAAGCTGTGCCACGTGGATTTTATTAATTTTATGTGCCCAGATTTACATTATTCTTCTGTTATTTATTATTATTTTTTCTGAATTTTTTAACAACGAATAGATAGAAATATTTTCGTAGTTAGATGCCGGTTCTCAGTTCGGGATGAAAGGAAGAAAATACGGCGGGAGGGGTGAATGCTAATTTGTAACACAGCTGTTTACGTTGTGTTCTTAATTATTAACAGCGCTAAGAAACATGAGGTTTCCAACCTTTAAAATAAGTCAAAATGTGCATGTGCATTTTAAATAATTAAGTAATGCTTTTATTTTTATTATTGGTCATTGTCATCTAAAATTATGAGCATAAATCAATTTTTATGGCTTAAAATTTTAACAAGATTATATATTGTTAATGCTTTTCTAACAATAACCTTTCAGAGGATGGCAGGTGTGACATAAATAGATGATTAAATTGAAATAAAAAATATTATTGATTACCTAAGATAACAGAATAGTTTGATGCATCAAAATTGTTTTTGTTTTCTGTGTTAACTGGAATTTAAGACAATTTTTTTTTCGTATATCACGTTTAACCGGTTAATTTCAGTATATTAATACTAATTTATATTTTTTAAATGAATTTTTATTTCCGTTATAAACGCTTAATATATTCTTTTCTGTGCTAACTTGAATTTAATACAAATTTATTTTCGTGTATCACGTTTAACCGGTTAGTTTTACATCTACATGCTTATTTATCTGTGAATTTTTACTACCATATGCTTAATATATTGTTTTGCCTGCTAATTTCAACTTACATGCACTAAAAATCAAGTTTACGGCTCGGCTCATCGTCGATGAACCGCGAGCTTGGCGAGTAAAAATGCAGCGGCGCCAACGGGTTCTTTCCCGAAGCGCCAACGGGTTCTCTGCGGATGAAAACCCCAGAAAATATTTTAATGTATAACAAATGAATAGTAAGTAGCTAAGCTTTTAGTTAGTAGTTAGCTTTTATAAAACAAAGCATTACGAGGATATTTAATGTATAAAGTTAGGTAATTTAGTAAATTTCAGTTGTTCACCAAAGCAATGAATTATGAAGTTCCTTGTATATCTTTATAAATGAACTTTATTGCTGTTTTAAGCAATTAAACAACTGTTCAAGTTATTTTAATAATTTTGAAATATATACACTAAAAGAAACAATAAAATGTATTAATCTATTTGTCAACCTTGACTTTGGCACGAAAGTCTGCAGAATGCTTCGTAGTTTTTAAGCACATAGAGGCACTGCAATTCTTATTCCTTGATCTGAAGTTTTCTGCAATGTTTTTTTTTTTTTTTTTTAATTTAAATTGCTGTATTGGCACACATACAATTTTTGTATAGTGGCTTCAGATGTGGATAAGTTTTTCGAACACTTTCGTTTGTTTTACTGGCGTCGCTGAATTTTGCGATGAAATGCAGCACATTTATTGCCGAGTATCACCTTCCAGATTTTTCATACTGTTAATGTATACATCAGCAGTGAATTATTCTCCTCTTTCCTCAAATACACTACGGCGATAAACAATAACCATTCACTAAAGATTTTGCGTAAATTCCCACTCATAATAATTTAAATTGCGAAAATCTCACAATTAGCACGTAAACACACTATTCAGCACCACAATTCTTTCGAAAGCGCGCCATAGTAGTCAAAAGTGGGGTACGCCGTCTTGCTAGGTGAAACTAGCCGATATTTCCGTGACGTCAAAAATTCGAAAAGTGGGGTAGGGTTTGGAAATACGCGTTCCGTTCCGCTGACTTCGCCAGTCGTGCAATAATTCTTCGATCATTCAACTTTTGTGACAAATGTGATACAATAGTGATTTTCGCTAAATGTGCTACATCAGTAATTTTTCTGCAACGTGCTACGGCAAAATTCTTCCCTCAGTGTTCGAAAGTAGTGAATTTTTTTCCCCATGTGCTACAGGAGTGATTTCCTTTTTCCTTCGAAAGTGCCTTAGCAGTGTGAAGTGGTGATTTTGTGTGTGCGCAAATACAAAATGAACGCATCATTTTTTTTTTCTCAAATAGGGGTTTCTTTTCAAATGCATTTCGGTAAAATATTATTTGTGTGTGTAATTGCTGACCCTGTCTTATTTGTGTGTGTATCGTTACGTAAATTTTTTCTGCATGGTTAAAATATTTATTGTTATCATGGTAAAATATCAATAGTGTATCCTCATCCTACAATATTTGTGCTGTTAAGTGTTTATTAATTAAAGTGAAAATTATCTATCAGTATGCCCGACGATATTCCACCAGAGCCACAAATCACACGCGTTGCGGTGAAACCACCGCCTTTCTGGAAAAATAATCCTTCATTGTGGTTCGCTCAGATCGAAGCACAATTTCTACAAGATTCAACCATGTAGTTGCAGCAATTGAGTCTGATATTCTGAATTCAGTGCATGACTTAATTCTCAAACCACCTTGTGACGAGGTCACATTGAATTAATTATTTACTACGTTATGGCAATATTTAGATATTTGCATCAGATTCCTTTGGTGACAGTTTCATTTTTTTCGCCAACTTGTGTTGTAAGGTGAGGAACAGATTTCATCAGACAACTGTTGTAAGCGGAGGAAAGTATTGCATCAGACAACTGTTGTAAGCGGAGGAAAGTATTGGATCAGACAACTGTTGTAAGCGGAGGAAAGTATTGCGTCAGACAACTAGCGTCTTTACTTCTGTTTGCCTGGGTAGCTGAAGGTATTTTGCGATTGGTTGCCTTCTGACGCTGGATCTTTTTTCATTGGATGGACAGCGAGGGTGACGGTCGCTCGTGTAACGAGCTCCCGCCAACGCAGGGTAATTCTCTGAATTTGTGTGAAAATAATGTGGTTTTTGATGAAGATATGAACGAAGAAAGGGATCATGCTCCCCCTGTGCAATCGGCGTCGCCAGATGATGAACGGATGAATCTTGTCATCCAGTTCTACGTTCTGAAGCAACAGTTTGAAGCTATCCAGAGGCAGAAGAGCTTCATGAAGCGAACTCCTTCTCCGCTGGACACTAATGGATACGATCAACTCGACCGGGCGGGTAAGTCACTTTTCCACAAGATTAATGACATTGCTAATGCTGTAGATGTTCCAATTTTTCATCTTCCCTCAACTAGAGAGGAATTTTTAAATATTTTGGAGAGCGAGCGCTTAGCCAAGATGGCCGCCGCTCAATCCGCAGAAGATCCTTGCAAGCACGAGGCATCTAATCCCACGCACGAGGTGCGGGGGAAACCAGTCCAGTCTACGTCATCGCGGAAGCGAAAGACGCAGACAATAGACTCAGACGGGTTTATCACCCCCGCGGCTCGAAAGCAAGGGAAGGCGCCTATTGTGGATCTTACAATAGATGATTTGGCTTTAAACGCTAAAGATAAAAATAGCTCTATTCCAAATTCTAAATTGACAGCCGCTGAAAAAATGCTACTCCTAAAAAGGAGAGGAGTACTAACAGGTACGAGAAAATCAAAAATTCTTTAATCAATGAGCCTTCTAATGAAGCAGAAATTGTTACTGCAAGTAAAAGTGAGGGAGTAAATTCCGAGCAGGCACGGAACGTTCCCCCCCCACCGCAGTCTGAGATTCCGGCAATACATCTCAAAAGCAGCAAAAACTGGAAGACGCAAGTGTCTTTCATGAGAGAAATTGCCCCAAACTTACGGAGCATACTGACTGGACCTTATCTCAAAATTTTTGTTCAGACAGAGCTGGAGTTCAGGGAGGTTACCCGCTGGATGAAGCAAGCCGGCATCCAGTTCAAAACTTTCGACTTAAAGCAGGACCGGCCAGTCAAAATTGTTATCAGAGGCCTCCCTGTTGAAACTGAAATCGGGGATATCAAAGAGGAAGTTGAGGCGATGGGATTTAAAGTGCATCGCATCGTTCGCCTTACTCAGCCTGGCTCCAGACACCCAATGCCACTTGTATATTTACAAGTTATCCCACACCCCTTCCTCGATCATCTGTTTGCCGTCACTGACATGTGGGGCACAGAGATCAGCATTGAGCGTTACCGCGGCCGCAAGGGCCCTACTCAATGCTTTCGGTGCCAGGGCTTTTTCCATTCTTCGGAACTCTGCACTCTTCCAATCCGTTGTGTCAGATGCTCTGGACCCCATTGGGCACGTGAGTGTACCAAAGGATTAGATGTACCAGCCACTTGCTGCAACTGCGGTGGAGATCACCCAGCATCGTACAAATCTTGTCCCCGATACCCAGGCAACAAACGGGCTCGCGGTAAAAATTCCGCGCCTAGGACTAGGGCAGCTGCTCCAAAAGCCCCCCCTCAGGGTTCTTCTAAACCCCCAGCAAACGCTGAGACAAGACGCCCCATGCCTGCTCCCCCGAGCAACGTCAGTTCACCATCTTATGCACAGATGGTGAAGAACACCACCGAGCACGGATTCAAATCCACGAATCCAAGACTGCCGGTTGCAGAAGCCCCTGCAGCCCCAGCAGTGTCAGCCACAGCAGAGTGTAGCAATGATTCAGACGACGTCTTCTCATCTACACTAAAATGCTTAATTGAAATCTCCCGCGACCCAGCGGTAGACAAGCATATTCTGCTCCTTGCCTTCAAAAAAGCAATGCCTAAACTCAGGCAAGCAGATGCTTTAATGAGGGCATTTTATATTTATGAAAGCTATGTTGAGCTTTCAACCTAATTAGGCTTTTTTAGACCCATGTCTTCTGTTTTTTCAGTGATGAACCTTTAACAACGGCTTAAAATTCAATTGTATAAATAACAGTTCAAACACCATCAGAGAACTGACCATTTGCACATGGAATGCCAATGGTTTAACTTCAAAAATTCACGAAGTTCGTGATTTTGTTGTAGAGCACGATATTGACGTGTTTTTAGTCCAAGAGACTCACCTTACCCCAGGGAATACTCCCAAAATTGGGAATTATGACATTTATTGTACTGACAGGGTGTCACAGGGCAGAAATCCCTGTGGCGGCACTTGTATCTATGTGAAGCGTTCGTTAAAGCACCATATGATACCGACCCCTGATTTAAATTTTTTGGAAGCGACAATCATCAAAATTTTCCTTCAAAATTCCTCCCCGCTGACAATAGTCTCAGCTTATTTACCTCCACTGTCTACAGCACGTGGAAGGCCAGCTTTTCCTGTCAGTGATTTTGATAAAATTTTGAATATTTCAAATCACCTAATAATTGCTGGTGATCTAAATTCACGCCATACCGCATGGTTTTGTTCTAACAGGAACAGGTATGGTATTAGTCTAAATTCATGGTGCCAGAGTAACCATGTACAGATCATTGCTCCTACCCTCCCGACCTTTTACCCTCATAGAGGGTCCCCTGCAGTTCTTGATCTGGCTGCCTTTTATAACATATTCTTTCGGCATGAGATAAAAGTGATTCAGGAATTGGACTCTGATCACTACCCCGTTTTGATATCCCTAGATATTCAAAATCGATACTCAAAATTAGAGGAGCAAGTCTCAACAAACTGGGACGACTTTAGATTTATTTTGGAAAAAACTTCACTCCCTCCCATCAAAATTTCCAGCAATTCGGACTTTGACAGGCATATCAAAAGTTTGGAGTCTTTACTGAAAGAAGCGAGAGCTGCGGCTTCAAAGCCACGTAAACATCCAGGTGCTAGGCTCCCACCTGAGACTAAATTCAAAATTAAGCAGCGAAATTACTTGCGAAGAATTTGGCAAAGGTCACGAGATCCCAATATCCGTGCCCAATTTCGCAAGATACAGAACGAGATAAGGACCGAAACCCGCTTATTAAAACAAGCGGAGTGGAAAATATTCATTGAGTCCCTAACGACTGAAGACAAATCGATTTGGCGCGCAGCCGCCCGATTACGCAAACATAAAACACACATTCCGCCCCTTCAAACGGCCGATGGCGCGCAGATGGCCTACACTGACTCAGAAAAGGCAAATGTCATAGCTGACAGCCTTGCAACTCAATTCACAACAAACCACGACTCCTACTGTAACCGTCCGGTTACACAGGGGCGCATACAAGCACGGGTTAAAGATTTTCTATCACAACCTACCACACCAGAACTCAGGCCGACGGACCCTTCTGAAGTCATGGTTCATTGACAAACTGAAACCTGACAAGGCACCTGGTATAGATTCTATTTCGAATCGCATGATCAAAAACTTCCCCCCTATGTTTATCGTATGGATCACGGTCCTCATAAATTTAATGCTCAGGAGAAGCTATTTCCCCGACTGTTGGAAAATTGCAGCAGTCGTTCCCATTCCAAAACCGGGACAAAATTTAAACCTGCCCGTCAATTACAGACCCATCAGTCTGTTATCTTCTCTCTCTAAGATCTATGAATTTGTCTTACTTAATCGCCTGAATGAATTCTGTCGGGATCAAAATTTACTAATCCCGGAACAATTCGGCTTCCGACCTAAACACTCCACGGTACACCAGTTACTCCGTGTAGTGGAATTCATTCATGAAGGCTCTCGTAAGCGAGAGAGAACTGGAATTGTCTATCTAGACGTTGCCAAAGCCTTTGACAGGACTTGGCATGACGGGATTATTTACAAGCTCATGCGGCTTGGTTTTTCGGCTCATCTCATTAAAATTATTAACTCGTACTTGACCGGACGCAGTTTCCGCGTGCGAGTTAACCACGAATTCTCCTCTCCCCGCCCAATCTATGCTGGGGTGGCTCAAGGAAGTCTCCTCGCCCCCGCAATCTTTAACCTTTATGTGAATGATATTCCTAAGGCCCCAAATATCGATCTTGCACTATACGCAGACGATACAGCCATCATTTCTCAACACTCCAACACCCTCCAGGTAATCTCACAATTGCAGAGTTACCTTTCGACCTTAGAACTCTGGCTCGGTCTGTATAAAATCAAAATTAATGTCGCAAAATGTGCTGCCACCATGTTCATCCGAAGAAATATCCCAAATTTACCCAATTTAATGCTCTTCGGTGAACCTATTCCCTGGGTCTCTTCTTACAAATATCTAGGTGTTTTACTAGACTCAAAATTAACTTGGCAGCCTCACATCCGCAAAATCATAGCAGGTGCGACAGCTGTCAAGAACGCCCTACGCCCCCTCTTAGCTAGTCATAGCGACCTGTCAACTGATAACAAAATCTTGCTCTACAAATCAATGATTAGGCCGGTTCTTACGTATGCGTGTCCCGTATGGGGCCCATGCGCACTGACTAACAGAAAACATGTCCAAATTTTTCAATCTAAAATGCTTCGGCAAATTCTAAAAGCTCCGTGGTATGTACGGAACGAAGAGATTCATAACGACCTCAAAATTATGCCCATTAATCGCTATATACAGCGACTTTCGGAAAAATTTTTCAAAAATATTCAACGTGTCGCTAATCCTGTGCTTCATATGCTACCCGTATACGATCCTGCAGTTGCTTCTTCCCGAAAGAGGCCCAGAGCGGTACTCAATAGGGAATATTCGGCTCTGCCTTTTAAACGGGCTAGATATGAGCACACCGATAACCACGTGAATAATTACCTCTCGTTCCTTAACCCCCCCCGCCTCTAAAGTTCTTTAATGCACACGGCATTAACTCGAGGAACCTCTTTAACGTTTCTTTAACAAGAAACATCACAGTCAAATAGGACTGCTTTAACTTACTATCATCTTTCAACTAAAATAAAACTGAAAAAGTTCCCTCTAAAACTGAAAAATATTCTTTAAATTTTAACTTCTCTCTTCTTTTAAGAAGGAACTTTCTTAGGCGCTTAACAGCGTCCTTTTTGGCTTTTAAAAACCGCAATGACTAGCGGTCAAAAATAAAATGAAACTTCTCCCTCCCAGCTGATCACTGACAGAACCACTTTTTCGACCTGTAAACAGGTTCCCCCCTCCCCCCCACCTCGAAGAGCGCGCATCGGAATTCCCCTGCGTGCCCTTCATCTGACGTATGCCAAGAAAATGATTATCAAGGTTCAAGGAAACTTCACCTTTTATATTTCTAGTCAAAATTTTTATGGCTGCCCCTATCTAAATTATTCTGGCCCTTTTTCGGCGCAAAATTAAGACCTTCTGAGTTTTTTTGCCTTTTTTTGACTCAGTGTGAAGGCACTTACTCCAAGTCATTCGGCTTATCAAAATTTTTACCCTATTTGACAATACCCTCTTTCGGATGATTAAATTTCCTTTGAAGATGTGGAGGTAAAGGCGTAATTGCCTATGAACTCCGTAAATTGCACTTCCTTGATCCTTTTTTCATTGGGCGGCAAAACTTAACTGTGGAACTTTATAAAAGGCGGTATTTTTTGTCTACGAGGAGGGAGGAGAAGGAGGAGATTGTGAAGGTGCGAGATGGAGATGCTGCATAGAGAAAGACAGTAAGAGTGGAGTAAAAATGCAAACTTGTGGGAGTTTATCGTGCAAGCTTTCTTTGGTCTCCCAGTGTGTATGAAGGAAGTGATTTTCTTTCTCTTTGATGTTGTAGCTGCAAATTTAAGCTAATCTCCTTTTTTCCCGGGCTTGTCATTTTCGCCCGGCATCCCGATGAAGAGTACCTGCATGTGTGTGAGCTGAAATACACCAAGTCTTCGAGGGGCTGTGTGGAAGAATTGATCTATTTTTTTTTGTTCTGAGTGAGGAGGCCTCATATCGTCATGTGACATACCGGAGTACAAAAAAAAGGGGGAATATCTCTTCAGTATTGTTGGTATCCAATAAAGCAAGAATTAAATCAGTTTTCACGTGTTTGTCACTCTCTCGTCACGGCGGGCTATAGACCTGGATCTTGTCCTGGGGTAAGTTGCCACTATATTCCTGTTTATCATAACATGTGACATATACGTTTGCCACCACAACCAACGAAAATAATTATTACCACACTTGGTGCCGTGCCCAACCGTTTCGTGTGCTGTGGCAATTACATTAACGTTGCATTGAACTGTATCTATTCTAAGACTGTATTTAAAGCAGTTGTATTTATGAATGTATTTAAAGTGAATATAGATTGTATTAATCACATGAATGATTCAAAGTCTAACTTAAGTCTTATGCTGCAGTGGTAAATTTGTTTGATATTATTTTTATTTGTATTATATATATGATTTATAGTATATGCCTTTATTAGGCAAAAATTTGCATATTTATCATATGTGTGATTTCATAGAATGTTATTTTGTTTAATTGAGTATGCCTAAGACACGACAACAATCTCTTGAACAAATGGAAACTAAAACATTCACATTTAATATTGCATCATTTTCTGGTGATCCTGATACCGTTCGCTGGTTCACTAGCCAGATTAAAGAATATAAAACTCTTAATAATTGGAATGATAAAGTAGCACTATTATATCTGAAAAGTAAACTTGTTGGTGCTGCACAGCAATTCTTTGCAGAATCGCCTGCTTGTCAAAATGTGACTTCCCTAGACGAGGCTTGTGAAAAACTGACAAATTTCTTTTCGAAGGATTCTAACTCTTCATCTAATTTAATTGCTTTCCAGACCATTCAGCTGTTACCTGGTGAGTCAATGAAAAGTCTTGCTCATCGCATTGAAACTTTGGCTCATGCTACATACAACCATGTTCAAAATAGCAAAGCATTGAACCAAATAAAATCTTTGCAGTTTCTAGCTGCTTTACCAATAGAACTCAAAGAAAAATTAATTAGGGAATCTATAGATAATTTTGATCAGCTTGTGAATTTAGCTCAGCAACATCATTCTAATTCGCAAAATTTGAAAATAATGCAAACACATTCCATTGCTTTGAATAGCAAAGATGATGCAATTGAGAGTTTAAAAAGTCAAGTTGAAAACCCCAGTCTTCACATTGCATTACAGAATGAAAAATGTCAGTTTTGTAATTTAGATAAGCATCCCTTAAATCAATGTAATGCTGTTTTGTCTTTACGGACAAGTAATCCCACACATGTTCAAGATGCAAATGACCACTGTGTAAATTGGATGCAAGAAACTCCCATATATCCTCCATATCCACTTCCATGCTTATACTGTCATAAATTTGGACATTCAATGTCAGTATGTCGGGCGTATTTGGCGATGTGTAGCCCTCGTCAGAACCAGGTTAGAAGTTCGAGTAACTATGTTAGCAGTCGTCCTAATCTCACTAGACCACAGTTCTATAGCAATAGTACGCGACAAGGTGATAACTCAAATGTTAACAGATTTCCATCTTATTGTCGGAGACCAAATTATTATAATCAGCCAAGATACAGTACCCCTTTAAGCGCAAGGGGAGTTCACAAGTAGGTGGCGATGTGACCTCTAATGTTTCAACTAAGTCATCAAAAACCAACTATCATGCGAGCAAAGAATCGGAGAGTATTGAAACATATTTAAATAAGCAAATGATAATCAGTGGTAAACCCTCGAGTTCTATCAAAGAGTTTTTGCAACAATTTCATGTCAAAAGTAAAAGTAATTGTTTACCTATTGCGCATATAAATAATGTCTTTTCTGATTGTACTCTTCCTTTGATTCATGTAACATTTGGTAAAAATTTGTGCACTTTATTACTTGATTCAGGAAGTTCTGTGTCATTGTTATCAAAAGCTGTGTTTGATACAATAAGATTGGATACTAAAGTTAGATTTTTATCCAGACAGGTTCAAATTAAAACTATCAATTCCAATTTACATTTTTCAGCCTGTGCAGAAATATCATTTAACCCTTTGAGGGGCGGTATATAAAATAATTTAAACTGTGGTAAAATTTTGCATGAACTATAACTTATGGACCCTAAGGACACAAAATTGAGACTTAAAAAAATTCTAGAGCGAAATCCGGAATTTTGAGAGCCGGTATATATTTTATACCGGCGCCCCTCTAGGACATTTTTTTCCAGGTAGTTGCCAACTGTTAATCTTTGTTTTTTAAATTAATTTTGGGTACTTTTGATGTGCGTCTGTAGTGATGAGTGCTTGAATATAGTTATGTAAGTCTAAAGACAAAATTTTCTTAAATTTCGGCAGAAATTTAAAATTTTAAAAATAAAATTTATGTTTTTATGCACTTTGATGATGCAACCCAGCTGAACATACTTATGGGTAAAAAGCTCTTCAACTTGATTTAAATTCAATATTATTTTATAAAAAAATTAGCAAATATAACACTGCTTGTGTAAATCGTATCATGCTGTAACTGAACTAGTATAATATTACAAGCAGATGTAACTCAGCCGAAAATTTAAAAAAATTGAAAAATGAAGCACTACGACCGACTCAGCTGAGAAATTATGTTGCATTTTTGAAGTTGTATTTTATGCTTTAGATAATATGTGAAAAAAACCATGCTTCATACTATGATACGAAGAATTGCCCCCCCCTTCACGCACACACACTTTAGATCACGGAGGACCGTAAGGGTCCCTTTTTTATTTTTTGTAAATATAGGTTGTAATATATCTTTTTGTTCAGGAAGAAACACCGTTAAACAAATTTATTATTTGATACACCTCAAAGCTCTTATTCTGATTTTCAACCCCTTTGGCTTCATAGGGGACCCTTTTCAACTTTTGGATAAATTTTAGTTTGCATCTAAAACGGGGCTTAGAAATACTTTTCCTCCTTTCACCAACTGTGAAAATTTATTTCCGAAACAACTTATTTGTATCAACCAGAGCGCAAATTTCTCTTGTGTTCTCTAGTCTTTCATCTGAAATTAACAAAGAATTAAAAAGAATTTCCCTAAAGAATAAAAGCATGCTTTCAAATCAGCAGTTTTTGTGATTACACTATGAGATGGACCTTAAGTACATTTCCATTTTAAGTGAGCTTTCCCTTTGTGTGATCTTATCACACTTCACAAAGGGAAGAAGGCCTGGCTCCCGAAAGACAAATTGGTTGTCAATCATCTCTTTTCATTTTCTTACATTCTAGGATTTTGGAAAACAGGAAGCAACAGGTGTCTTTTGGGGGCTAGCATGCCACGTTTAAACCCTACAATTGTGTGAAGTTTTGACCCCAGACGGGAATTTTGAAATCGATGAGTCTTTCTCTTTGGAAAGAGATAAGTGCTGAAATAAAAATTTTAGCTAAACACAGACGAATGAAACTTGAGCTGAGTACACAAAGAATAAATGAAACTAATATACTTGTATTCAGTCCTAGCGCAGAGTCAGAAAACTCCCCATTCCTCCATGAACATAATATTTAATCCTAAACGACTTATAAGTTAATCATGAAATATTATTACATCATAAACTGTTATAATAATAAAGAAATTCTGTCACGTCACAGAATAGAAAAGGAGAAGACTGGTGCTGCCATCTATTGGCGCGGTACCCTCAGTGTGGGCGCCGGTATATATTATATACCGGTTTTAAAATCGTATAAATAATTTGCTGTTAATTATCACTTCTGACTGAAATGAAGTAAATATGTAAGATTCAGCATGTGTACGTCATATATTTGCAGATTTTGAATTTTTTCTTTCCCTCCAATAGAATTTATCAATCTTCCAACATGATACCTTGGAACGACGTAAATTAATTTCATAACTGTAAAATATTGAGCATTCATAGAGTGATGTTGCCATTTAGAATCGAAAGAAAATACTAGACACGTACGATTATAGCTTTTGGTGTAGAAAAGTTAGCATTTTTTCGGAGGTTAAAAAATTGACAAACAACCGGTATATATTATATACCGGTGCCCTTCAAAGGGTTAAGATAAACAAGCATCATTTTAAACACGCCTTTTATGTATCTGATGCTTTTCAACAAAATTTTCATGGAATTTTAGGTTATGACTTTTTATCCAAACATGATGTCTTAATATGTGCTAAAAGTGCAGTTGCAAAATTTAATAATTTTGATGTACCTCTAATTAATATGGCTAATGTAAAAAATTATAATTGCAATCCTGTACCTTCAGAATGTTATGCAATTTTGAAACACAAAATTATGTTAGATCCTGGAGAATCGACAATTGCGCACTTAAGAGTCAATAGTCCTCATGCTAACAATCAACCTGTCCTTTTTCAACCAACTGTAAGTAAACACGATATTGAATTGCATCCTGCGATCCACACTCTAAACGACAATTCCTTCATTACTGTCATCAAAAATGTTGGTTCGAACAATGTTCATTTAAACAAAAATCAGAAGCTAGGTCAAGTCACATCTGATATTGAATTTGCTGAGACCATACCTGATTCTGTAAATTCGGATACTCCTCAAAATGAGTATTGCAATCTTATAACTCCATCAAAAGAGGTTTTAGAAATAAGGAAACAAGAATTGTTACCAACTGACTTTGATCTTAACCATCTTTCTCTTGAACAAAGGCAGTGTTTATTGGATGTGTTAATCTCTAATTATGCAGCTTTTTCCAAATCTTTAAAATCACTTGGCTGCACTGATAGGGTAACCCCACAAATTTGTTTTAGGTCTTCGAATCCCATTAGGACCCTCCCGTTTGAAATTCCTTATTCATTGCAATCCCAAGTTAAAGAAGATCTTCAGGAATTGCAGGAAGCTGGTTTAATTCATCGAAATGTTGCTGAATGGGCTTGTCCCATGCTGTTAGTAAAAAAGAAGCCAGATCCCAAATACCCTAATAATCCACCCAAATACCGCATGGCTCTTGATTTAAGATTGCTTAATTCTATTATTGAACATTCAACATATCCTCTTCCAAAGATTTCAACGCTTATAAACAACATCTCCACTTACAAGTACTATTCAGTACTTGACTTAAAAAATGCTTATTGGCAAATTAAGCTTCCCGATCACTTGCAGGATGTGTTAACATTTACTACACCTTTTGGATCCTTTGCTAATAGAAGGCTAGTTTTTGGCTTAAAGACTGTCGCCAGTACTTTTCAAGCTTTAGTGGATACGCTTATTGATGAACTAAAAATGGACGGCATCGTAGGTGTGCATGCATATCAGGATGATATTGTAATAGGTGCTTCTGACTTTGATGATATGATGACTAAGTTGACTGCAGTATTGAAACTTTTATCTAAGTATAACATAACACTGTCTCCTACAAAATGTGTCTTTTTCAAAACAGCTATAGATTATTTAGGATTTCACATCTCTCATAACTTAACCCATTTCAACTAATATTGCTAAGATCACTAACTTTCAACCACCTAAGACTGTCCGCCAGGTCAGAAAATTTCTAGGCCTTTGTGGTTTCTATAGGCATCTCATACCCAATTATGCCGAACTTACTGATATTTTGACACAATTGACTAGTAAGAAGAATAAATTTAAATGGACTGATGCGCATAGTGTTGCATTTGAGAAACTTCAGCATATATTCTTTTCTGAACCTTTTGTTATCTTACCACAATGGGACAAGGAATTTATACTGAATACTGATGCCAGTGGTCATGCTATTTCGGGAGTTCTTCTGCAGGAACACAACAATGAATTGCATCCTGTGTCATATTATAGTCGAACATTGTCACCATCTGAAAGAAAATACACAGCTATAAAATTGGAACTTTATGCCATTTATCGGTCTGTTACTGCTTTCAAATCATATTTATATAATCGAAAGTTTACAATTTTGACTGATAGTAAACCTCTGTTGCATTATCAAAAATCTACGTCATCTGATGACAACACGACTAGGTGGCTTATGGAGTTAAGTGAATATACTTTTGAATTTAAGCACATTCCTGGAAAATTAAATTCTCTAGCTGATTACATGTCACGTATGCAAGATCCTGATCATAATCAGCCAGTGTTGGCTGAAAACTCTGAAGATAACTCAGTTATTCTTCCGTTTGTTGAAACAAATCTTGAACGACCCCAAGTGAATGCCCTGATTTCTTCTGGAGATTCTGCTCATGAAATTTCTGAGTCAACGTTTCTTGCTGAGCAAAGTTCGGATCCGTTTACTTCAGAAATTATCACAATTTTGAAAAATCCTTCCTTGCTTAATGCTGCAAAGGTACATAATTTCTTCATTAATGAGTCAAGCAAGCTTCTTATGTTTATTTCAAACAAACAAAATAATGCTGAGTTAATTGTTGTTCCACAAGCACTGAAATCTAAAGTGTTAGAAATTTCCCAGCTTTTCCAGCTTTTTCTTTTTGTAAATTTTGATTCCCTTTAGATTATAATTGTTCTTTATTTCATAAATTACGGTTTCATATTTTTCATTTTGTAATTTCTGCATGCCATCTTACCAGATTTAAACTGATGATCTATAATCCGGAAAAATCGATAATCCGGAATCGCCGAAGTCCCGACGAGTCCGGATTAACGACTTTTGACTGTAGTTGAATTCCACGCCGTTTAAGTTTTTAACCAACTTTGCATTAAATTGCTGATACAGTCAAAAGTCGTTAATTCGGACACCCATAATCCGGAATGATCTATAATCCGGACCTCAAAGCTACAAACTTTCTGCGCATGCGTCGCGTTCACGCATGCGCACGGGCGTTTAAGAGTGCGCGTAAGACCTTTACGTCTGCGAATATGTTTGTGCGCATGCGCGTTTAATGTGTAACGGAGGTATAAGCTAAAAATTTGTGCACTTTATTACTTGATTCAGGAAGTTCTGTGTCATTGTTATCAAAAGCTGTGTTTGATACAATAAGATTGGATACTAAAGTTAGATTTTTATCCAGACAGGTTCAAATTAAAACTATCAATTCCAATTTACATTCTTCAGCCTGTGCAGAAATATCATTTAAGATAAACAAGCAGCATTTTAAACACGCCTTTTATGTATCTGATGCTTTTCAACAAAATTTTCATGGAATTTTAGGTTATGACTTTTTATCCAAACATGATGTCTTAATATGTGCTAAAAGTGCAGTTGCAAAATTTAATAATTTTGATGTACCTCTAATTAATATGGCTAATGTAAAAAATTATAATTGCAATCCTGTACCTTCAGAATGTTATGCAATTTTGAAACACAAAATTATGTTAGATCCTGGAGAATCGACAATTGCGCACTTAAGAGTCAATAGTCCTCATGCTAACAATCAACCTGTCCTTTTTCAACCAACTGTAAGTAAACACGATATTGAATTGCATCCTGCGATCCACACTCTAAACGACAATTCCTTCATTACTGTCATCAAAAATGTTGGTTCGAACAATGTTCATTTAAACAAAAATCAGAAGCTAGGTCAAGTCACATCTGATATTGAATTTGCTGAGACCATACCTGATTCTGTAAATTCGGATACTCCTCAAAATGAGTATTGCAATCTTATAACTCCATCAAAAGAGGTTTTAGAAATAAGGAAACAAGAATTGTTACCAACTGACTTTGATCTTAACCATCTTTCTCTTGAACAAAGGCAGTGTTTATTGGATGTGTTAATCTCTAATTATGCAGCTTTTTCCAAATCTTTAAAATCACTTGGCTGCACTGATAGGGTAACCCCACAAATTTGTTTTAGGTCTTCGAATCCCATTAGGACCCTCCCGTTTGAAATTCCTTATTCATTGCAATCCCAAGTTAAAGAAGATCTTCAGGAATTGCAGGAAGCTGGTTTAATTCATCGAAATGTTGCTGAATGGGCTTGTCCCATGCTGTTAGTAAAAAAGAAGCCAGATCCCAAATACCCTAATAATCCACCCAAATACCGCATGGCTCTTGATTTAAGATTGCTTAATTCTATTATTGAACATTCAACATATCCTCTTCCAAAGATTTCAACGCTTATAAACAACATCTCCACTTACAAGTACTATTCAGTACTTGACTTAAAAAATGCTTATTGGCAAATTAAGCTTCCCGATCACTTGCAGGATGTGTTAACATTTACTACACCTTTTGGATCCTTTGCTAATAGAAGGCTAGTTTTTGGCTTAAAGACTGTCGCCAGTACTTTTCAAGCTTTAGTGGATACGCTTATTGATGAACTAAAAATGGACGGCATCGTAGGTGTGCATGCATATCAGGATGATATTGTAATAGGTGCTTCTGACTTTGATGATATGATGACTAAGTTGACTGCAGTATTGAAACTTTTATCTAAGTATAACATAACACTGTCTCCTACAAAATGTGTTTTTTTCAAAACAGCTATAGATTATTTAGGATTTCACATCTCTCATAACTTAACCCATTTCAACTAATATTGCTAAGATCACTAACTTTCAACCACCTAAGACTGTCCGCCAGGTCAGAAAATTTCTAGGCCTTTGTGGTTTCTATAGGCATCTCATACCCAATTATGCCGAACTTACTGATATTTTGACACAATTGACTAGTAAGAAGAATAAATTTAAATGGACTGATGCGCATAGTGTTGCATTTGAGAAACTTCAGCATATATTCTTTTCTGAACCTTTTGTTATCTTACCACAATGGGACAAGGAATTTATACTGAATACTGATGCCAGTGGTCATGCTATTTCGGGAGTTCTTCTGCAGGAACACAACAATGAATTGCATCCTGTGTCATATTATAGTCGAACATTGTCACCATCTGAAAGAAAATACACAGCTATAAAATTGGAACTTTATGCCATTTATCGGTCTGTTACTGCTTTCAAATCATATTTATATAATCGAAAGTTTACAATTTTGACTGATAGTAAACCTCTGTTGCATTATCAAAAATCTACGTCATCTGATGACAACACGACTAGGTGGCTTATGGAGTTAAGTGAATATACTTTTGAATTTAAGCACATTCCTGGAAAATTAAATTCTCTAGCTGATTACATGTCACGTATGCAAGATCCTGATCATAATCAGCCAGTGTTGGCTGAAAACTCTGAAGATAACTCAGTTATTCTTCCGTTTGTTGAAACAAATCTTGAACGACCCCAAGTGAATGCCCTGATTTCTTCTGGAGATCCTGCTCATGAAATTTCTGAGTCAACGTTTCTTGCTGAGCAAAGTTCGGATCCGTTTACTTCAGAAATTATCACAATTTTGAAAAATCCTTCCTTGCTTAATGCTGCAAAGGTACATAATTTCTTCATTAATGAGTCAAGCAAGCTTCTTATGTTTATTTCAAACAAACAAAATAATGCTGAGTTAATTGTTGTTCCACAAGCACTGAAATCTAAAGTGTTAGAAATTTCCCAGCTTTTCCAGCTTTTTCTTTTTGTAAATTTTGATTCCCTTTAGATTATAATTGTTCTTTATTTCATAAATTACGGTTTCATATTTTTCATTTTGTAATTTCTGCATGCCATCTTACCAGATTTAAACTGATGATCTATAATCCGGAAAAATCGATAATCCGGAATCGCCGAAGTCCCGACGAGTCCGGATTAACGACTTTTGACTGTAGTTGAATTCCACGCCGTTTAAGTTTTTAACCAACTTTGCATTAAATTGCTGATACAGTCAAAAGTCGTTAATTCGGACACCCATAATCCGGAATGATCTATAATCCGGACCTCAAAGCTACAAACTTTCTGCGCATGCGTCGCGTTCACGCATGCGCACGGGCGTTTAAGAGTGCGCGTAAGACCTTTACGTCTGCGAATATGTTTGTGCGCATGCGCGTTTAATGTGTAACGGAGGTATAAGCTAAAAATTTGTGCACTTTATTACTTGATTCAGGAAGTTCTGTGTCATTGTTATCAAAAGCTGTGTTTGATACAATAAGATTGGATACTAAAGTTAGATTTTTATCCAGACAGGTTCAAATTAAAACTATCAATTCCAATTTACATTCTTCAGCCTGTGCAGAAATATCATTTAAGATAAACAAGCAGCATTTTAAACACGCCTTTTATGTATCTGATGCTTTTCAACAAAATTTTCATGGAATTTTAGGTTATGACTTTTTATCCAAACATGATGTCTTAATATGTGCTAAAAGTGCAGTTGCAAAATTTAATAATTTTGATGTACCTCTAATTAATATGGCTAATGTAAAAAATTATAATTGCAATCCTGTACCTTCAGAATGTTATGCAATTTTGAAACACAAAATTATGTTAGATCCTGGAGAATCGACAATTGCGCACTTAAGAGTCAATAGTCCTCATGCTAACAATCAACCTGTCCTTTTTCAACCAACTGTAAGTAAACACGATATTGAATTGCATCCTGCGATCCACACTCTAAACGACAATTCCTTCATTACTGTCATCAAAAATGTTGGTTCGAACAATGTTCATTTAAACAAAAATCAGAAGCTAGGTCAAGTCACATCTGATATTGAATTTGCTGAGACCATACCTGATTCTGTAAATTCGGATACTCCTCAAAATGAGTATGGCAATCTTATAACTCCATCAAAAGAGGTTTTAGAAATAAGGAAACAAGAATTGTTACCAACTGACTTTGATCTTAACCATCTTTCTCTTGAACAAAGGCAGTGTTTATTGGATGTGTTAATCTCTAATTATGCAGCTTTTTCCAAATCTTTAAAATCACTTGGCTGCACTGATAGGGTAACCCCACAAATTTGTTTTAGGTCTTCGAATCCCATTAGGACCCTCCCGTTTGAAATTCCTTATTCATTGCAATCCCAAGTTAAAGAAGATCTTCAGGAATTGCAGGAAGCTGGTTTAATTCATCGAAATGTTGCTGAATGGGCTTGTCCCATGCTGTTAGTAAAAAAGAAGCCAGATCCCAAATACCCTAATAATCCACCCAAATACCGCATGGCTCTTGATTTAAGATTGCTTAATTCTATTATTGAACATTCAACATATCCTCTTCCAAAGATTTCAACGCTTATAAACAACATCTCCACTTACAAGTACTATTCAGTACTTGACTTAAAAAATGCTTATTGGCAAATTAAGCTTCCCGATCACTTGCAGGATGTGTTAACATTTACTACACCTTTTGGATCCTTTGCTAATAGAAGGCTAGTTTTTGGCTTAAAGACTGTCGCCAGTACTTTTCAAGCTTTAGTGGATACGCTTATTGATGAACTAAAAATGGACGGCATCGTAGGTGTGCATGCATATCAGGATGATATTGTAATAGGTGCTTCTGACTTTGATGATATGATGACTAAGTTGACTGCAGTATTGAAACTTTTATCTAAGTATAACATAACACTGTCTCCTACAAAATGTGTCTTTTTCAAAACAGCTATAGATTATTTAGGATTTCACATCTCTCATAACTTAACCCATTTCAACTAATATTGCTAAGATCACTAACTTTCAACCACCTAAGACTGTCCGCCAGGTCAGAAAATTTCTAGGCCTTTGTGGTTTCTATAGGCATCTCATACCCAATTATGCCGAACTTACTGATATTTTGACACAATTGACTAGTAAGAAGAATAAATTTAAATGGACTGATGCGCATAGTGTTGCATTTGAGAAACTTCAGCATATATTCTTTTCTGAACCTTTTGTTATCTTACCACAATGGGACAAGGAATTTATACTGAATACTGATGCCAGTGGTCATGCTATTTCGGGAGTTCTTCTGCAGGAACACAACAATGAATTGCATCCTGTGTCATATTATAGTCGAACATTGTCACCATCTGAAAGAAAATACACAGCTATAAAATTGGAACTTTATGCCATTTATCGGTCTGTTACTGCTTTCAAATCATATTTATATAATCGAAAGTTTACAATTTTGACTGATAGTAAACCTCTGTTGCATTATCAAAAATCTACGTCATCTGATGACAACACGACTAGGTGGCTTATGGAGTTAAGTGAATATACTTTTGAATTTAAGCACATTCCTGGAAAATTAAATTCTCTAGCTGATTACATGTCACGTATGCAAGATCCTGATCATAATCAGCCAGTGTTGGCTGAAAACTCTGAAGATAACTCAGTTATTCTTCCGTTTGTTGAAACAAATCTTGAACGACCCCAAGTGAATGCCCTGATTTCTTCTGGAGATCCTGCTCATGAAATTTCTGAGTCAACGTTTCTTGCTGAGCAAAGTTCGGATCCGTTTACTTCAGAAATTATCACAATTTTGAAAAATCCTTCCTTGCTTAATGCTGCAAAGGTACATAATTTCTTCATTAATGAGTCAAGCAAGCTTCTTATGTTTATTTCAAACAAACAAAATAATGCTGAGTTAATTGTTGTTCCACAAGCACTGAAATCTAAAGTGTTAGAAATTTCCCAGCTTTTCCAGCTTTTTCTTTTTGTAAATTTTGATTCCCTTTAGATTATAATTGTTCTTTATTTCATAAATTACGGTTTCATATTTTTCATTTTGTAATTTCTGCATGCCATCTTACCAGATTTAAACTGATGATCTATAATCCGGAAAAATCGATAATCCGGAATCGCCGAAGTCCCGACGAGTCCGGATTAACGACTTTTGACTGTAGTTGAATTCCACGCCGTTTAAGTTTTTAACCAACTTTGCATTAAATTGCTGATACAGTCAAAAGTCGTTAATTCGGACACCCATAATCCGGAATGATCTATAATCCGGACCTCAAAGCTACAAACTTTCTGCGCATGCGTCGCGTTCACGCATGCGCACGGGCGTTTAAGAGTGCGCGTAAGACCTTTACGTCTGCGAATATGTTTGTGCGCATGCGCGTTTAATGTGTAACGGAGGTATAAGCTAAAAATTTGTGCACTTTATTACTTGATTCAGGAAGTTCTGTGTCATTGTTATCAAAAGCTGTGTTTGATACAATAAGATTGGATACTAAAGTTAGATTTTTATCCAGACAGGTTCAAATTAAAACTATCAATTCCAATTTACATTCTTCAGCCTGTGCAGAAATATCATTTAAGATAAACAAGCAGCATTTTAAACACGCCTTTTATGTATCTGATGCTTTTCAACAAAATTTTCATGGAATTTTAGGTTATGACTTTTTATCCAAACATGATGTCTTAATATGTGCTAAAAGTGCAGTTGCAAAATTTAATAATTTTGATGTACCTCTAATTAATATGGCTAATGTAAAAAATTATAATTGCAATCCTGTACCTTCAGAATGTTATGCAATTTTGAAACACAAAATTATGTTAGATCCTGGAGAATCGACAATTGCGCACTTAAGAGTCAATAGTCCTCATGCTAACAATCAACCTGTCCTTTTTCAACCAACTGTAAGTAAACACGATATTGAATTGCATCCTGCGATCCACACTCTAAACGACAATTCCTTCATTACTGTCATCAAAAATGTTGGTTCGAACAATGTTCATTTAAACAAAAATCAGAAGCTAGGTCAAGTCACATCTGATATTGAATTTGCTGAGACCATACCTGATTCTGTAAATTCGGATACTCCTCAAAATGAGTATGGCAATCTTATAACTCCATCAAAAGAGGTTTTAGAAATAAGGAAACAAGAATTGTTACCAACTGACTTTGATCTTAACCATCTTTCTCTTGAACAAAGGCAGTGTTTATTGGATGTGTTAATCTCTAATTATGCAGCTTTTTCCAAATCTTTAAAATCACTTGGCTGCACTGATAGGGTAACCCCACAAATTTGTTTTAGGTCTTCGAATCCCATTAGGACCCTCCCGTTTGAAATTCCTTATTCATTGCAATCCCAAGTTAAAGAAGATCTTCAGGAATTGCAGGAAGCTGGTTTAATTCATCGAAATGTTGCTGAATGGGCTTGTCCCATGCTGTTAGTAAAAAAGAAGCCAGATCCCAAATACCCTAATAATCCACCCAAATACCGCATGGCTCTTGATTTAAGATTGCTTAATTCTATTATTGAACATTCAACATATCCTCTTCCAAAGATTTCAACGCTTATAAACAACATCTCCACTTACAAGTACTATTCAGTACTTGACTTAAAAAATGCTTATTGGCAAATTAAGCTTCCCGATCACTTGCAGGATGTGTTAACATTTACTACACCTTTTGGATCCTTTGCTAATAGAAGGCTAGTTTTTGGCTTAAAGACTGTCGCCAGTACTTTTCAAGCTTTAGTGGATACGCTTATTGATGAACTAAAAATGGACGGCATCGTAGGTGTGCATGCATATCAGGATGATATTGTAATAGGTGCTTCTGACTTTGATGATATGATGACTAAGTTGACTGCAGTATTGAAACTTTTATCTAAGTATAACATAACACTGTCTCCTACAAAATGTGTCTTTTTCAAAACAGCTATAGATTATTTAGGATTTCACATCTCTCATAACTTAACCCATTTCAACTAATATTGCTAAGATCACTAACTTTCAACCACCTAAGACTGTCCGCCAGGTCAGAAAATTTCTAGGCCTTTGTGGTTTCTATAGGCATCTCATACCCAATTATGCCGAACTTACTGATATTTTGACACAATTGACTAGTAAGAAGAATAAATTTAAATGGACTGATGCGCATAGTGTTGCATTTGAGAAACTTCAGCATATATTCTTTTCTGAACCTTTTGTTATCTTACCACAATGGGACAAGGAATTTATACTGAATACTGATGCCAGTGGTCATGCTATTTCGGGAGTTCTTCTGCAGGAACACAACAATGAATTGCATCCTGTGTCATATTATAGTCGAACATTGTCACCATCTGAAAGAAAATACACAGCTATAAAATTGGAACTTTATGCCATTTATCGGTCTGTTACTGCTTTCAAATCATATTTATATAATCGAAAGTTTACAATTTTGACTGATAGTAAACCTCTGTTGCATTATCAAAAATCTACGTCATCTGATGACAACACGACTAGGTGGCTTATGGAGTTAAGTGAATATACTTTTGAATTTAAGCACATTCCTGGAAAATTAAATTCTCTAGCTGATTACATGTCACGTATGCAAGATCCTGATCATAATCAGCCAGTGTTGGCTGAAAACTCTGAAGATAACTCAGTTATTCTTCCGTTTGTTGAAACAAATCTTGAACGACCCCAAGTGAATGCCCTGATTTCTTCTGGAGATTCTGCTCATGAAATTTCTGAGTCAACGTTTCTTGCTGAGCAAAGTTCGGATCCGTTTACTTCAGAAATTATCACAATTTTGAAAAATCCTTCCTTGCTTAATGCTGCAAAGGTACATAATTTCTTCATTAATGAGTCAAGCAAGCTTCTTATGTTTATTTCAAACAAACAAAATAATGCTGAGTTAATTGTTGTTCCACAAGCACTGAAATCTAAAGTGTTAGAAATTTCCCATATATCCCATCTTGGGGTGGAAAAGACTTATGAGATTTTATCGAAACGTTACTTTTGGAAGGGCATGTATAACGACACAAAGAACTTTGTCCTCTCGTGTCATTTATGCAACAAATATAAGTCGTTCACTCCTAAACAAGCACCATATAAAGCCATCAGAATACCTAAGTACCCAAATGACTTTATTTCCATGGATATTGTCGGTCCTATAAGGAATTGTGGCCATGTTCTTACTGTTTTAGATCATTTTTCTAAGCATCTTGTTTTATATCCACTTAAAAATCTTACTGCTGAAACTATTACAGGGCATTTATTACAATATATATCTGTACATGGACGACCGGAAATTATCTTGACTGATTTTGGCACACAATTCACTTCATTAGTGTTTGAATCAATTACAAAATCATTAGGTATTAAATTATCGCATTGTACTCCTCAGAGACCGGAATGAAATGCACAAAGTGAACGAGTTAATACTTCAATCAAAACTTCTTTACTCACCCTTCATGAAAAAGGTGTTTCATTTCAAAATGCATTGTTAATCCATCAGAATATTTACAATGGTACTATTCATCCTTCAATAGGCTTATTCTCCTAATATTTTGCATTTTGGAAGAAACTTATCTTTAATTTTTGATACATTTCATCCTGATCCAAGGCCAGCTCAATTGGATAAATCCCATTATTTGTGTGATCTTCTAACGCAGCTGAAATTAACTTATGAACATGCCTATGAGACGCTTGAGCGAAAACAAGTAGAACAAAATACTCGTCAACTGAAAACTGCCAAATTAAGATCATTCAGTATTGATGACGTAATGTATCTGAAATCTAAGGATACATTTAAACCCAGATTTTCTGGACCATTCTGTATTGTTTCAAAATCAAGTGATGTAAACTACACTATTCGAGCACTTGACAATGAGTTTGCTCAACCATTCAAAATTCACATCAATCGCCTTCGTTTAGCTCCAAAACGATTCTCTCACTTAGTTCAAAATCCACCTCCTGCTCCTCAAGTTACACATCAGTATAATCTAAGAAAAAGACAGCACTTTTAAATTTTCTCGTCTTAACATAGTAGTGGAGAATGTTGATATATATGAAAAGTTATGTATTGTTAAGTAGTGTGTTTATATCTAATTGTACCAATTTATTCTGTTGCGCCTCTTTTGTTGAATTCTTATGATTGTGCAGGCATAATCATTTGGGTTTAAGGCTTGATCACCCTTAAATATTAATTATAGATTCAACAACATTGTGCCTAACATATTTAAAATGATTAAAGGTGTTTTATTTTTCAAAATCTCTCTGTATGATGTGATTATAGTTGTCTTATAATATTTTGTCATCATAAATGCTATTTATTAAGTGTAACTAGGAGTATGTAAAAATTGCAATTTTGCTTTATCATAAAGAATGTTTTCTTATTTTATTGTAACGGTTCTCTAATCTTTAGTCACCATGAGATTTTATACGCCCTACTTTTATCTTGAAACTGTATGTGTTATACTACATATTTATAGCATGAAACATGTTTTGCATGAAAAGTTGGTATGTGAATTTTGTTTGTTGTATAGCATGAGAAGTATTGTATGTCATGATATATTTAATTTCGTCCAAAGTTTCGATGCATATTAACTTTATTCTAAGGGTTTGTGCTGCTCCCTTTTAGGTGCTAATTCAGAATGTTGGTAATATCTAGCTACATTGCAGTAGCATGAAATAATATATGTTAAACTATATTACATGGTGCTACTAAATTACTATAGCATGATATTCTATTACTGTGCCTTTGAGGACTCACTGTTAATGCATTTACCACCACAACTGTCTTATGTCTTGCAAGTTAACTTTGTTTACACATGATATTTCTGTGTTTGTGTATCCATATATCTTCTTAAATGCTGAATTCTGTGCAAATAGAACAGAATGTAGGTTATGAACTATATGAACAATGTTCACAAATTGTTTGACATCTCGACTACTTTTGCGGACTGTGTACTTTTTTTAACGCACACTTATTATCAATTATGTGCCTAGTTCTTCAATATTTTGGACAAATTATGTGAATGTGCAATGATTATATCACTTATTACTGAGTACACGTGTTAGAGACTGTGCCTGAATACTCAGTACGGTAATTATGCTAAATTTATAGACATCATGATATTATGGACTCTAATATTTTTCATGGACTTTTAAAATGAATGCTTCCATTACTGTGCGTGATGCACAGAAGACTATCAATTGAACTTTAATCATCTTTGCCAACAGTATAAAATTGGATTCTTTGCACAATTATCCATATACTTTGGTGTTAAACGATATCAATTTAATTAAGTGATCTCCATGTTTTAATATGTTAGAAATTGTATGTTTATTTATGGCGCATTTGATTATGTTATTTGTCTGGCATTTGTATACTATGTACTTTTATTTATTATGTAAATAGCAATTTGTGTGTAATATATGTATTTTTAACCAGCACTTTCACATGAATTGGCATGTGTTGATATGAGGCTCCCTCTTAACACTAGGAATGTTCTTCGTGTACATAGGAACTTTTTTTTACCCTTTTTTTTCCGAAGGAGGGGTGGATATGTGACGAGGTCACATTGAATTAATTATTTACTACGTTATGGCAATATTTAGATATTTGCATCAGATTCCTTTGGTGACAGTTTCATTTTTTTCGCCAACTTGTGTTGTAAGGTGAGGAACAGATTTCATCAGACAACTGTTGTAAGCGGAGGAAAGTATTGCGTCAGACAACTAGCGTCTTCACTTCTGTTTGCCTGGGTAGCTGAAGGTATTTTGCGATTGGTTGCCTTCTGACGCTGGATCTTTTTTCATTGGGCGGCAAAACTTAACTGTGGAACTTTATAAAAGGCGGTATTTTTTGTCTACGAGGAGGGAGGAGATTGTGAAGGTGCGAGATGGAGATGCTGCATAGAGAAAGACAGTAAGAGTGGAGTAAAAATGCAAACTTGTGGGAGTTTATCGTGCAAGCTTTCTTTGGTCTCCCAGTGTGTATGAAGGAAGTGATTTTCTTTCTCTTTGATGTTGTAGCTGCAAATTTAAGCTAATCTCCTTTTTTCCCGGGCTTGTCATTTTCGCCCGGCATCCCTATGAAGAGTACCTGCATGTGTGTGAGCTGAAATACACCAAGTCTTCGAGGGGCTGTGTGGAAGAATTGATCTATTTTTTTTTGTTCTGAGTGAGGAGGCCTCATATCGTCATGTGACATACCGGAGTACAAAAAAAAGGGAATATCTCTTCAGTATTGTTGGTATCCAATAAAGCAAGAATTAAATCAGTTTTCACGTGTTTGTCACTCTCTCGTCACGGCGGGCTATAGACCTGGATCTTGTCCTGGGGTAAGTTGCCACTATATTCCTGTTTATCATAACATGTGACATATACGTTTGCCACCACAACCAACGAAAATAATTATTACCACACACCTGATTGTGATAAATACTCCAAACTGAAACAGCGGCTCATTGAAATCTATTCAGAAAGTGAATCTTCAAAAATACGTACTTTACTAAAAGGACTTGAACTTGGAGATCAGCGACCTTCATACTTGCTGTCACGAATGCGTGATCTGGCAGGAAGCCATTTTAGTGACGACTTGTTGAAGTCACTATGGCTTTCGCGTCTCCCTAATAACATACAAATAATTCTTGCTGCTTCCAATGAAGATCTAACCCGTTTAGCAGCAATGGCTGACAAAATTAATGAACTTGTTACTCCAGCTTATGTCAGTGCTGCTAATGCTGCATCTTCCAGTTCATCCCTCGAACAACAAGTGGCTGAATTGACCAAAAAAGTATCTGAACTCTCTACAAGTCTTCATGCTTCACGGAGATACAATCGATCAAATCAGGGCCCACGTAATAAATTTCGTGCCCGAAGCAGGAGTCGATCTCGTCACAATACTCGAACGCAGTACAAAGAACCCACAAGTGGCATATGTTTTTATCATATGAATTTTGGCGCTCAAGCTCGCAAGTGTGCCCCTCCATGCACTTTTGAACAAGCGGGAAACTAAATGGGCGGTCTTCTGCTGGCCAACAGAATGTCCGCCACATCGACAGAATAGTACTGGCTGATCGTTCAACTCAGTTATGTTTTCTAGTAGATACAGGAGCTGACATATCAGTGCTCCCGAGAACTAAAACAAATGCTCACCAACTTAATAAACTTGTACTGTGTGCAGCCAATGGTACCCAAATTGCAACCTACGGCACCAAACTATTGACACTTGATTTAAACTTAAGCCGGACTTTCAACTGGCCTTTTATTATTGCGGATGTAACTCAAGCAATTATTGGTGTCGACTTCTTGACACATTTCCACCTTCTAGTGGATGTCAAGACTAATTGCTTAATTGATGCTACAACTCAGCTGACATCACAGGGCCAAGCTTCTCACATATCGAACGTACCTACCAACATAAGTGTTGTATCGGGCAGCACACGGTTTCATCGGTTATTAGCAGAATTCCCTGACATTTTAAACCCATCCAAATCAGGGCAGCATACTCATCAGCCAGAAGTGTATCATCACATTGAAACACATGGTCCACCTGTATTTTCCAAGCCTCGTCGTCTTTCTCCAGAGATGCTAAAAGCTGCTCGCAAAGAATTTGAATTCATGCTAGCGCAGGGAACCATTCGCCCATCTAAAAGTCCATGGGCCAGTCCACTTCACATGGTTAAAAAGTCTAATGGTGACTGGCGGCCTTGTGGAGATTATCGTCGACTTAATGCCGTCACAGTCCCTGACAGATATCCAGTCCCACATATCCAAGACTGTACCCATCTTTTTCATGGAACAAACATATTTTCTACCCTCGATCTTGCCAGAGCATATCATCAGATCCCAGTGCATGCTGAAGATGTGCCCAAGACCGCAGTGACTACACCATTTGGCCTCTTTGAGTACTTATATATGCCATTTGGCCTTCGCAATGCTGGCCAATCATTTCAGCGTTTCGTACACCAAGTACTGTCTGGTCTCGATTTCTGCATCCCATATTTTGATGATATCCTGGTTGCATCTACAGATGCGGAAGAACATTTTAAACATCTGCGTCAGATTTTCACTCGCCTTAAAGATCATGGATTAAAACTAAATCCATCCAAATGTGTACTTGGTCAACCCTCAGTTTCCTTTCTTGGATGTCTTATCACCCAGAATGGAGTCAAACCTTTACCGGAAAGAGTCAAAGCAATTAACGACCTACCTCAGCCCAAAACCATCTCTGAACTGAAGCGTTTTCTAGCAATGTTAAATTTCTACCGACGCTTTCTGCCAAATTCCGCAAAAACACAAGCCTGCCTACATGAGTTTCTGAAGAATAGCAAAAAAAAAAAAAAAAAACGATCAACGAGCTGTCCCTTGGACTGAATCTGCATCTGAAGCATTCGTGCAATGCAAACACGATCTGGCAAATGCAGCCACACTTTCTTATCACTCACCTAGTGATCAGCTCTCTATAATGGTAGATGCATCTGACTCGCTGATGCCTTGTCTCGGGTAAACAATATCAACCTCACTACCCCAGATTTCTCTGAAATTACAAAAGCTCAATTGCATGATGAGGAACTCAAGAACCTAATCTCAAATCCACAAACCTCCCTTCAGTTACAACCGCTGCACATTGATCCAACGCTTAAAATTTACTGTGACATAGAGAACAATAGAATACGTCCCTATATTCCTGTCAATTTTAGACGTGAAGTGTTTAATGCCTTGCACAATTTGGCACATCCTGGAATCCGTGCCACCAAAAAGCTGATCGCAGACAGATTTGTCTGGCCAGCAATGAATCAAGACATCACAGAATGTATTAGATGTCAAAGGTGTAAAGTATCCCGCCACACTCACAGCCCCATTCAACAATTTAACCTTCCAGCAAGACGCTTTGATCATGTGCACTTAGACTTGGTTGGCCCATTGCCTCCTTCAAATGGTTACACTTACCTCCTCACTTGTATTGATCGGTACACAAGATGGCCTGAAGCCATCCCTATTGAAAATATATCCGCTGAAACTGTAGCTCGAGCATTCATCTCCCAGTGGCTTTCAAGATTTGGCATGCCTACCACCATCACTACTGACAAAGGCCGACAATTTCAATGTCACTTGTTCGCATCCCTCACCTCTCTTCTTGGCATTCGCCATATTCGCACAACACCATACCATCCATCTGGAAATGGGATGGTGGAACGCTTTCACCGATCTCTCAAACAAGGTCTGAAGTGCCACAGTAGCACACACTGGACAGAAGCCTTACCCCTAGTCTTGCTTGGTCTTCGCACAGCATTCAAAGAAGACATTAGTAGCACTTGTGCTGAAATGTTATATGGTGCAACCCTCCGTCTGCCAGGTGAATTCTTTCACCCAGAATCTACTCCAGTAATCGACCCTCCAACATTCCTTCAACGTTTACATGAGACCATGAGCAATATCTCGCCAACCCCAGCATCTTCGCATAACCAGCCAAGCTATTTTGTACATCCTGCGCTTGAGACATCTTCGCACGTATTCGTGCGCAACGATGCAATCAAGCCAACTTTAACACCTTCATACGATGGTCCATTCAAAGTTGTCAAACGAAAATTCAAAGTTGTCAAATTAGATGTCAAAGGTGTAAAGTATCCCGCCACACTCACAGCCCCATTCAACAATTTAACCTTCCAGCAAGACGCTTTGATCATGTGCACTTAGACTTGGTTGGCCCATTGCCTCCTTCAAATGGTTACACTTACCTCCTCACTTGTATTGATCGGTACACAAGATGGCCTGAAGCCATCCCTATTGAAAATATATCCGCTGAAACTGTAGCTCGAGCATTCATCTCCCAATGGCTTTCAAGATTTGGCATGCCTACCACCATCACTACTGACAAAGGCCGACAATTTCAATGTCACTTGTTCGCATCCCTCACCTCTCTTCTTGGCATTCGCCATATTCGCACAACACCATACCATCCATCTGGAAATGGGATGGTGGAACGCTTTCACCGATCTCTCAAACAAGGTCTGAAGTGCCACAGTAGCACACACTGGACAGAAGCCTTACCCCTAGTCTTGCTTGGTCTTCGCACAGCATTCAAAGAAGACATTAGTAGCACTTGTGCTGAAATGTTATATGGTGCAACCCTCCGTCTGCCAGGTGAATTCTTTCACCCAGAATCTACTCCAGTAATCGACCCTCCAACATTCCTTCAACGTTTACATGAGACCATGAGCAATATCTCGCCAACCCCAGCATCTTCGCATAACCAGCCAAGCTATTTTGTACATCCTGCGCTTGAGACATCTTCGCACGTATTCGTGCGCAACGATGCAATCAAGCCAACTTTAACACCTTCATACGATGGTCCATTCAAAGTTGTCAAACGAACACCGAAACATTTCACCATCATCTGCAATGGCAAATAATCAGTGATTGGAATCGATCCTCTCAAACCAGCATTTCTAATGCAAGATCCAACAACTTCCTCATCAACATCACTCCCGGAAGAAAGCTTACATCCCGTTAAAGAGCAACCTAAAACTACCAGATCTGGAAGAAAGGTTAAATTTAACCCAAAGTACTTATAACGTACCGATGGTACTTGGGGGGGGGAGTACTGTGGCGTTCCGACAGATACTTCAACTTCTATTCATGAGATGGCGCCACGTGTAAAATCCAGTTCTTAATCGGAGCAGCAAAGCGACATCTTTACTCACTCAGACTTCTCGTCACACAACTGTACGCGAAGGTAGCACGAACTGTGTTCCGAGCTCTGTGTTGATCTCTGCAATGTAATTTAAATTGTAATTTAGTATTTAATATATTTTTTTGTTATAGGAGATTGTCTACTCTTATTTTCTTTAATTATATCATGCATTAAGCACACACGACCACCAAATACATATTAAAGTGACTTTTCAGAATATTACAACATTATAAATCTCACACCTTGAGATTACTAAGGCTTATACACAGATTTCAAAGGAAAATATTATTATATAGTTTCCATTAATTAACACATTGTTATTGATGAAGATTTCTTTAATGATTCTTACATAAAGCTATTTGGATTTTTTTCCAGAGGAAAAACAAAGTTTCATTTAACCCGCGAGCACACGCACCGATCCGACGAAGACTAGAACACGCGCCGGGTATGTCATCCCCGAATAAAAAGTTTGTAATTAAAAATTTTCCGAATAAAAAAGAAATTAAAATGTAAAACCAAGTTAATACTTCATTTTAGACAAAATATGAAAGAATAAGGAGAGGTAAAATTATTTACTTACAATATTTTGAACATTGTTTACAAAATGGGGTCATATGTTCCATACATATACTTGTACTTTTGCTACAATTTTCACAAATGTATCTAGTCTTTCTATCTTTTTTCTTGGGGCACTCTGCACACCTCTTGTAAGTAATTTTAGGTTTTTTTGGGGGTGGTTCATTGTTAACATGTTCATCGGTGGTCAGTGTTTGTCTAGAATCAGGAACTACAGATGCTCGTCGTCGTTCATTTTGAACACTTTCTATTAGCTGCATCCCTAAGGCTTTGAGAAAAGTACGCCTGGTACGGTATTCCGTTGGTGGTTCCTTCTTTGATAGTAGAATTATTCTTGCATTAATGGCAGCCACGTTTAACACTAAAAAGAAAATCACCATAGGCCATCGACGTGCTACTCTTGCTGTAGAATACGCAGCTGCCATTTCATCTACAACATCGACTGCTCCTTTTGTCATGTTATATAATGTAATGATTTCAGGCTTTTTAGATTCCACAGTAGATTCATCGATTTGATCGCCGGAATGCATTGTGGATAACAGGATCACACTCTTATTTTTTTTCAGCACATAAGATACAAGTGTTGCTTCTTTCTGAAAACTGAAAATTGAAGAATATACTTCTCTTTTCTTTGCCAGAAACTCAGGTGGGATTTCTCTCTCATTTTTACGCATTGTACCTACTATCGTAATTTTCTTCTTTAGGAGATCTTGAGATAATTCAAATCCCATATACCAATTATCAACTGTTAAATTTCGACCAGAGTTGTATAAGGGCCTTATTAAACGTTTGACAACTTCGCTTGCACCATTTTCAACTTGAAATGGCCCATCTGGTTGTTCACCAGCATAAATTTCCATACTCCAGGTATAAAATACCCTTGCGTCTACAAGAGCAAATATTTTTGTTTGAAGGAACAACGACCTCTGAATGATTCCAACTTCTCATCAATGGTCACATACTCTCCTACAGTATAAGCCTTTTGGCAATTTGTGACAAAATTTCCAAAAAATTCTCTGATCGAAGCTAATTTATCAATGTTTCTTCTACTGGGACGATCTCTAATGTCATCAAAACGGAGGCATCGTAAAAGAAAGAGGAATCGGTTCACTGACATTGTTTCCCGAAATATGTCCATTCCTGTTCCGTCTGTTGCCCACAAATCTCTTACGTTCACATGGGATGATTTATAAACTCCACATAAATACAGCAATCCAATTAAAGCTTTGATTTCCAACTCATTTGTTGCTTTCGCATCCCGTTCACGAGTGAAACTGTACTCGTCAGACAACTGTACGCGACGGTAGCATGAATTGTGTTCCGAGTTCTGCGTTGATCTCTGCAATGTATTTTAATTTGTAATTTAGTACTTAATATATTCTTTTATTATAGGAGATTGTCTACTCTTATTTTCTTTAATTATATCATGCATTAAGCACACGACCACCAAAAATAACCCATAAATCATGGAATGGGAGGAACCCATAAATTCAAGAAATCAATGTTCTTGAATCATGGGAATGTATCATGGGAGGAACCCATAAATTCAAGAAATCAATGTTACCTACTCTGCTATTAAATCAGTTGCACGTTAAAGTTCTAATCTTCTATTTGCACAGATTTAATAAATATATATACTAATTTTTCAATAACTGGAATAAAATCTTTAAATCTGTTTATTTTTATGGAGTCAATCAACAGTTTATTTTTGTATTTCTTATATCAAGTGCCCAGAAAAAATCCAGTATGATCATTATGTATTAGTTTCTATACTATATTAACTTATTAGTTGTATTTTGCTGTTTAGCTTGAAGAGAAAAATTAAAAAATTAAAATAAATGATATTTAGCTTTTAGTTGCCTTTCATTTTTTAATTAATCTCAAATAAAACATAGTTCAGTTTGCTTTATAAATGAAGCTAGCTATTCAACAGAAAATTCTTCATCAAATCATGTGAGTGCTATTTGTCAAAAGGGAGGAGTGCTTTTGTGGAGGACTTTCTAGAGGAAACTGGTTGGTATCCAAGTTACACATTGGAAATTTGCAAAAATGCTCATGTAGCCCACCCTTTCGATTGGAATCCAACTCAGGTCAAACTATTAGTATTCAGTAACTTTACTGCTTGGCCACTGATGGGATCCAAATCAAACATATGTTTAATTATTAAAATGAGCTATTGAACAGCAAATTCTAAAAGAAACGATAATTACTTATCCAAAACAAAAGTAACATAAATTTATCCAAACCATTTTAATTTGCTAATTAAAGGAGATTTAAACAGTTTATTTATAATTTGAAACCATGCAATATGATTTCTTAATTTTTTACAAAGTTTAACCATACACAACATGATACACCATTTATTTAGTATTATTAACTAATTTTATGAGGTGCATAGAAATTTGATGAAAATCTCAATTATAAAGTATAATTTATATATCACAATGACAAGTTTACATAAGTAAGTTGAATCAAGGATATTTTGTTGTTGCATATCTGTTAAATATAAAAACAGGATCAAATTAAATTAAGATAAATTAAAATTATTAAACATTTATTATTATACTTGTTTTGTGTTATAAAAACCTGCTGAAATCGGAAATCGGTGTAGAGTAATAGTTATTCTGATCATTCACAATTTACGAATTTTATTTGAGAAAAGATAACGTAAGCTCAAAATTATAAAAAGAGCAATCTAACTATGAGATGTTAGAAAATAAAATTAGGACTAATATTTTGAAACTACATCTGTTCAAAGATTAATAAACCATGCTTCATATTGAAAGACTTTTGATGATCCTGATAAAAACTTAATTCAGAAAATACTGAAAAATTATTTCAGTGATACGAATTATTGTTATAGTATTAAGTGATTAAAAATATTTCAGAGTATACTGTAAATACTTCTCCTTATAAAATAGCGTTTAATACGTTAAAGCATTAAAATTCATGATTAGCTTATGGAAAATTTCTGTCTGCATACGAACAAAAAATTTCAGTAAAGAACAAAGAAAATGCGCGAAGATCCCAAAATCACGACAAATTGGCGACATTTGAGTTGCTCTTCATTACTATGACAAACATAAAGTTCTTCTAGTAACCCGGAGCCAAAACTCTTCATCTGAACGTCATGCGTGATTGACATTCATTATAACCAATGAGAGGGGACCATTTAGTGGAAGGAGCGAGAAGAGGTCCGGTTAATAACGTGTTCCCTAAGCATGTTCAACTACATGCATTATTGAAGCTGATTTCCACAGGGTTGCCACTCAAACAGGAGAATGAAATTCCCTGACTTTTCCAGGTTTTCTAGGTATGTTTCGAGAAAATTCCAGTCTATTCGCGTAATGTACGTTGGCTGTGCTAAGGGGTAAATTAATTATGGTATTACTTGTACTGTGTAGCAAATTCACTTAATTATTCAATAAATCCCAGAGGACATTTATTCTTAATTATTCTTGGTACACTTTGTTTGATAATTTTGTTTACTTTTCCACTTAAGAAACTTAATAAAATTTAAGATATATACATTGGATAACAATTGTACGTTTTATTTAATTATTACTCATGATCATCACCAGTTCAATACGAGGCTAATCCGGTTCTTATAAATCACAACGCAATGCTAAAAGTTAGGTTAGATTTTAGGTAAATTTAATTTGTGTGAGGTGTCTTCTTAAAAGGCACCTTAACACTTGAAAACACAAATATAATTATAATAGGAGTTGTTTTCTCCTCTGAAGATTGAGATTAGAATCTTCCCAATCTGGAATAAAATAAGGCTTTTTTTGCAGACATTCTGCAGCTAAATGAAAGAAAGAAATCTATTTAATGATATTTTTTTACTAAATTGAGGTATTTTATATTTATTTCGCAGCATACATAAGGAAAAAATATGTGCATTAAATTTTGTGATGGTATGTCATCATACTGCTAGAATTAATTTCAGGATTATGCCAGAGAAAATTTCCTGAAATTTGGAAATATTATTTACAAATGATAAATAAGTTTAGAGGGAAGAAGCAACATTAAATGATAAGAATAACATAAAAATAAAGATAATTGCTTAAAAATTGAATTAGAATAATCAACGATATTTTAGCGAATATAGTTATATTACATGGTTAGCCTAGATGACTGATTACTATTTTTTTTTTTATTTTACTGCAAAATGACAAGGTATTTATTAAAAAGAAAAGAAAAAAAAAAAAAAAAAAAAGATTTTGCGGTAAAATCCTAGTATACGGTACGGACTTCGCACGATTTTGAAAATTGTCGCCAAGAACAAAATGACTCGTTTACTGCTCATCATCATGTCGTTAAATCCCGTTGTACCATACATGGAGATTATTCTAACCAAAGCTGTATATATAATATATAATTTTTTCTGTAAAATAAATTATATACATATGTAGTTGTTACATCATTATTATAAAAAATCATCTGGTGCAAAGTAAGAATATTTGAATATTTAGAAATTTATTTTATTCTTATTTTACCTTCTTTTTAAATTATATTATTTTTATAAATTTTTCATATTACTGGATTTTTTTCAACCAAAACGACGTAATTTGCAATTTAAATGTTTTATTTAAATAAACTAAATTTTTAAACAAAACCAGAAGTTTCCTTATAAAAGCGGTGCTAAAACGATCAAGTTGCAATTGCAGTTCTGTTTACGAGTGACGGGGGGGAGGAAAAGACGTGGGAAGGGTTTCAACTCACAGCGCAACCGCTGCACTGAATTAGCGCTGCAGTCAACCTATCTGGCGGCAGCTAGTATTAGGGGAGTGACGACGCTTCTTTTGAAACAGCTTTGATTCTAACCAAAGAACGTCTATGTAAAGAAGAAAAGGTTCCATACACGTAAATGCTATTACGCGGCTAGAAAGCGGAGGGAAAATTTACCAAGGGATTTGGCGACGGAACCTGGCGGCCAGAATTTCCCTCTCCGCGATGTGTACAGGAAATTGAGAAACACGTGTTAAGAAGAAACGTTCTTTGACAAAAAAGAAAATACGAAAATCCGTTTTTAAATTATTGCGAAAAATCCAAGAAGAAACGTTTTATCAAAGGACGTTTTTTCTTGGATTTTGCGCAATAATTTTAAAAACGGATTTTCGTAGTTCTTTTTTTTTTCTCTCAAAATAACTAATCCCTGAATTAATTTACTTGCGCTAAAAGATATTTTCTTTTCCTTTAGAGTTTAAAGAAATTTTAAACGATATTCATTTTATGAATTCTTGATAACGTGACCTTCGAACTTCGATACCGGTTTCGAGCTTTGGCGACAGATATATCGCGCATGCACAGCTGTTTCCCTCTATGATGAAACGGAGCCACGTCTGTTGCAGAGAGGTTTTCTTTCTTTACAATACATAATTTTTGATTCTAACCTTCATGGTACCGTATACTAGGATTAAACCCATTTTGTTTTATACGAGAATAGGTACTTTCTTTAGATCATGCACTGCACATGCGATTCTCGAGGTTACTGGAAACCAAAATTTGCTGGTTGATTTGCCTTTCTAAAAGACAATCAAATTGGAGCTGCGAAAATTGGCTCTATGCAAGCTGCCCGAATGACACTCACGTGATACACAATTCGCCAAAAAAGTGATCTCTTCCGACGTCGGCGCAAAACTCGCCTTTTTTGGCGGGATCGCTGTATGAAATTCCCTGACTTTTCCCTGAATTTTTTTGTCAATTTCCGAATTCCCTGACTTTTTCCGGTTTTCCAGGTAGCGTGGCAACCCTGTTTCCAATAACGTCTGGAAAGTTGAGCGCAGATAACCAAAATATTTGCTCAGCCAGATATTTAACATTACTATTAATACGATATCAAAGAGAACATGAAAACTTAGTATATTTGTTCAAAAGAACACAGAAATATTACATTTCGCAGTATTTAATAAGAAAATGGGTGAATAAGTACATAAACGACACGAATTTTTTTTCTTCCTTTTAATTGCACACACAAACCAATAAACTATATACAATTTATAAATAATTTTGTATTCAAAGTTAATTAAATATTTACAAAATCAAAAATAATTCTTACCTATACATTCAGCAGAAAACGAATTATGCCTATAATTACGGTCTGTGCAAGAAAAAAAAAATAATATTGATTAAAATTAATCAAAAAGACAATTAAATTAAAAAAAGACTATTTATTTAAGTGGAAAAAGCATTAAAATTTTAATTTATTTGAATTTCAACTTAAAATTTGGAACAATAGATATAACTCGTATACTCACCACCACACCATCCGACCACGTTCCAGAACAAAATGGAGCTCGATTCGCATGGCACATTGGAGGCATGTTCATGCGCAGATGGTCTCTGTGCAACCAGTCGTACGTTTAGCATTTTTACCATGTTTGAGCTAGCCGTCCGACGTCGTACGGGTAGCGTATTTCCAAACCCTACCCCACTTTTCGAATTTTTGACGTCATGGTCAAATCGACTAGTTTCGCCTGGATGGTAATTCTTGAGCATGCGCTGAAGGGCGAGATGTAACATAAACAGAACTTTGGCTTGCGCTTGTAAACAATATTAAGTGTATTGTCCGAAAGTGTATTCGTTTATGTAATTGCATAATTTTACTGTTTCTGTAATAAGAAAACTTCATTCAGATAAAATTTATTTTAATATTAGTATTATCTGGTTATAGGATTATACGCAATGCTGAATACTCTAGGTACTATCGTAATCTTCGCATAACCTTTCACATTGGATTTTTCCTTATCATTTTAAAATAAATTGTATTATAAAGATTAAATCAAAGCAAATTACTTTGTTAGAGATGTGAATGTTCTGACTGAATTTTCTTTTTATCACTTATTATTTATTCCCTCTTTGAAAACACATTCATATTTGACAAATAATTATCCCCGCTTTAAATTTTTTGATTGTTTAAAAACTATATTTGTCAATAATGTAATAAAAACTCACTAATCTAGTGCTTCATAGATCAATATGACAACGAATTCAAAATGTTTTAAAAACAGTTCTTTAATCTTTATTTTGTAGTAGATGCAACTAATGTCACAGAGAAAAAATATCTCAATAAAAAAGTTCTCCATGTTAATTCAATAGCAAAATTATTTCTATTTCAGTGAGAAATCCACTTTCAATGCTTATATAACAGAAAAATGTAACATAAGCATTTTAGAAGTTTTAAATAGAAGCTAAAGGTTTACTGTACGATTTTACGTAAGAAACGTAATAATTTACTTTCATTCCTTTTAAATCGGCATATTAGTTTCCAATCAACTAAAATTTTTGGCAAGTTAAAGACTTAACACACAGTATTCTGTCACTTAAAATATCAATTAATTGTTCTTTTTCATTTAGAGATACATTGGAATTGAAATCACCAAAGGCAAAATGGGTCACAGATCCAACCTAATTCCTTATTTGGAAATTTTTCAAAAACCTTTCTGTCAATTTTATCATATGTCGTTTTAAACAAGAAATCTGTATTATTTTCTTCAGTAAATTGTGAAAAGCATGTTTCTGTTTTTTTGTTGTTCAATTCTCCTTGCCAAAGTATTGTCTTAGTTTTAAAAGCTTACATTAGTACAAACTGCGACACAGTGTGTCTAGGTAACATTGTTTCAAAATGTCTGTTAATAATTTCAAATATTTTCTCTCCAGTTGCTTTTCCTTCCCAAATATTACAACATAAAAAATATTCTACTGCATTGTTTTCAAAAACATATCTCACATAAACGATAAATTGAAACATTTTAGTAATGTCGGTAGTTTCAAGTTTTATAGTAAAGACTGAATTTTGTATCGTATAGTGTTTGATATGACAAAAATTTGGTGAGAAACAGTATCTTTTTTAATGCTATTGTTTTTAAATCGTTACTATATTTTTCTGCATGCATAAATGATGTCATTTTAATTGCTGAAGGAAGAATGAGTGATTCTCCAATTGTATGAGGTTTTAAATTTTTTGCAATTAAGTACGAAACTTTTAAGGATGCCTGTAAATCCTTCTCAGGAACCGTTGTATATTTTTTCAAAAACACATTTTAATTTTTCATGCTCTCAGCTCATTCCTTAAAAAAATTCTTCAGATTTATTTAATTAATCTTTATGTTTAGTTTCTAAGGTACTTTTCAGTTTCACTGGTGCAAATCTCGCCAAGCAGACTTTGTTGACGACAACATACAATATACACATAAAAAATGTTAACAACTGTTAGTTCTAAGAATTTTTTATTTTGAAGGCACAAACATTTTAATATCTTTTAAAATTTTGTAAAAAACCAATAAATAAAGATAATAAATTTGTAAAAAGACATTAAGAATTTACTATGTTTTCATGGTTCAACACCCTGATTTGCCGGTTCGTATCACGTAACACCACGTGATCTCATCGCACGTAAACTACGCTACAAAAATCTAATTCTCTCAGTAATTATCTACATTAATTTCAAGTTAAATCTTAATTTGGAATCCAAGTTTAAATGCAAGAATTATTTCAATTCGTACAAATAGCTTACTCAGAAATTATGTAAAAACCGCAGTGCTTTACTTCGCTATAGCATCCTCATTAGAATTGATGAATTTAACCCTTGATTTTGCCTTTTCTATGTTTTTGCCTTCGGGTGAGTGGTGTGATTGCAGTCTACACTGGTGTGCAAAATTAAGGACGAGACTTTGTACAAAAGCTTTCCAAATCAACACATTTAATACCGTAAGATCCCCAATACGTAAGGACATGAGTAATGTAAGCAACACATACTAAAAGAGAAATCAGAGGGATAAAAAGAAGCTTTATTGAAAAAATAGCATGGAGCGCAATGCGACTGAAGGCCGAAACATCCCTGTGATGGGTGTTCAGCAAGAAACATCCGGGCTTTAATAGGGGATATGATCTTCCCTGATTGCTAGGCAAGTTTCACAGCGTCTGCTCATGCTGAGAATGAGGGTGTCAATGAGTTGTTGACGCATCGCTGCCCATTCATCTTGCAGTGCCAATCGAAGCTCCGGAATCGTTACTGGTGGTAAGGTACGAGCTGCCAAGCGTTTGCCTAGAAAATCCCATACATGCTCGATGGGATTGAGATCGTGCCGGCCTATCCATACGTTCAATATCCTCACTCTCTAAGAGCTGTTCGGCAGCTACTGTGCGATGACAATGGTGCATTGTCGTCCATGAAAAGGAACTGCGGACCCATAGCGCCTCTAAAAAGACGCACATATGGAAGAAGAATCTTGTTACAATAACGGGTCCCGTTGACTGAACCTGCGTCGAAGATGTGAAGGTCTGTATGACTACCAAGCATGATGCCTACCCAAACGAGAACACCGCCACCTCCATACCTGTCCCTTTCAATGATGTTCGAGGGATGATTGCGGCTTCCCCGCTCTCTCCAGATGAGTATGCGATGAGAATCGCTACTCGGACTGAATCTGCTCTCATCTGTAAAGAGTACTCGTCCCCATTCATTGTCTCTCCAATTCCGGTGTTCTCGGCACCACAGAGAACGCCTTCTCCGATGGGCAGGCGTTAGAAGTACACACCGTACAGGGCGTCGTGCAAACAGACCACCACCGTGCAGTCTTCTGGCCACGGTAAAACGCGATATCGGTCGTCCAATTGCCTGTGTCGTGTGTCTAGCGATTTATCCCGCTGTCTGCCGCCTGTTTTTTCTGGCCTGTAAGGCAATATACCAGTCATCTGCGAGTGTTGTTCCTCGTGGACGACCACTACTAAACCCCCCGGGATAGCTGTTCCTGTAGTTTGAAATTGTCTCCAAAGTCGTGAAACGATGCTGTGAGCAATTCCGAACTCTGCAGCCACACTTGTCACACTGCGGCCTTCCTCCAATTTCCCAATGATTAGACCTCGGGTAAAAGCATCCAGATGTCGTCTAACAGATTGATTATTCGCCATTTCTCGCTGAGGCAGCAACTCGGTGTGATTTTAACTGCTATACAGCGTGCAATCTCTTTGCCAGAAATACTGATCTTACACCGACAACATGCTTTATACTACTCAGACACTCCCCCATTATGTCTACCTGCATATCTGCGCATGTGCTACCGTACATCACCTTACTTAATCTCCTGATTGGTCTTTCTGTCCGTTCTGCCTCTTCGTTCAGCTGATATGCTAATTGTTCGACTTCGTCCTTAATTTTTGCACACCAGTGTAATTGTCTTAATTATCGCGAATGGTCTTGGGGCATAAATTTTAATTATCTTGTAAAATTTCTATGTAGTTGTATGCCAGTATTGAAAGAAACAATCTGATAAGAAATGGCTGCGACTTTTCGAAAATGAGGCGTAAAATGTTGGCAGCGGAGATGTTCCGTTTGGCATCAGTAGTACCGTTGTTGGCGACTTTACTGTTCGTGGCGGGAAAAGTACCGTTTCTAAATGTATTTTTAATTTCGCAGGTTTCATGCTTTCCATGTGCCAAGTTTTCACTGCATTTAACACACAATGGATATTTTTTTTCCATTGATAATGCAACATGTAAAACAGTATAAAATAAACTTTTCTTGATATTTACTCAATTTTCTTTTTTTTTTTTTTTTTTTTTTTTTTTTTTAGAAGTAGAAAGAGAGCCAATGGTTACATTTTTGTTTGCATTTTCATTAATAGTTTTTCTCTAAGTTTATTTGATGTTGGTGCATCCATCCCATTTCTCTTACAAGAGATTTTGGGCCATTCAACCATCGTGAACAAAATTGCAACGAAAGCAAAATTGTTTTTATTATCCTTTGAGACACTACTGAATTTTCTAATCCTTAGGAAATGTTATGCGCTTACTTGACAACAAATTTGATTAGAAATAAGAAACATAGTTTGTAAATGATGCGTATTACAATTACAAATTGCATGCAAGACATTACTAAGATAGCCGAAAAAACTAAATCTTAGCTGCGCGTATGCAGTTGCTTTGAAATTTGATTCGAGCTGTTTGGAAATCATCAAACATAACACATGAATCAAATGAAAAGCAATAAAATCAGAATTAAAATATGGAAATGTTTAATTTAAAATTCCTGGCAAATGTTAAAAAACATCCAAAATTCTCTTCAAATTCCGTATATCTTTTATTGTCAAATAAATTTCTTTGAATTTGGTGACCCCCCCCCCAAATTTGTTCATAACTCCCAGGTTAAAATTTTGTAAAAAAAAAAAACAAGTTATCAATTGCATTCTGAAAAAAAAAAAAAAAAAAAAAAAAAAGATTTCAGGCTTGTCTTGAACAGAACAGCATACAATAGAGTATTTTCAAATTTACGGGAAAGTACGACTTATGTGAAAATTGATAAACATTGGCTGTCTAATGTGAAAAGTGAATTACGGTTTAATATGTTATGTTCATAGCTTGTGTATTTTGATTATCTAACTAAATAAAGAATGATCCGTTCTTGCAAATTTCTGCTGGAATAACTGCTAGAATATCTATCCCATTTCAGATGAACAGAAAGCAAGTGTTGTATTCTTATTCAACAATTACAATACTCTTGCATAATACTTACAAGGAATGAGTTAGGTTATTTAACTAAAGTGCTGTCAATTTTATTTCTTATTTACATGAAGGATGTATCACACAATGCTGTGTAGGCTGCTGACCTAGCAATGATGACTCAAAATGCATCTTTGCATTTAGGCATACACTCTTTATAAGAATATAACCATGCACTGGAGTCCCAGCTTCAGCAGATACATTTTGTTGTGCTATGCAATCTCTGTGGGTCCTAAATTCTAAAAACTTTTCCACTCCTAAATTCCAAAAATTTTGCTACTTGATATTTCTGTAAATTCCAAAATTTGCATACCTGCCATAACTGCACTGGATGTGGCCTCAGTTATCCAATGTTCCAACAAAATCAAATATTGTAACGTTATTTTAGACCAGACTTTCTTAAACTGTAGATCGCAACCCCCATCTACAGCAGGGGGTCGCAAAAAATTTCAGTAGTTTTGGTATTTCTTAAACTTAATATAATAATTTTACAATTACCCAATATTTTTACACAATGTATCTGAAAAAAGATAAAGATAAGACCATACAGACAAAGAGAAAAAAAAAAATGTTTCAACGCATTTTGTTTATAATATAAATGTTCACTTTACTTGCTTTGCACGTGACGCTGTCAGTTCGTCTGTTAATTAATTAAAATTTTCACATTGTTCTATGTCTTAAAATGAGAAATTAAAGATATGACCTAAAACTGCAATACTATCTTACAATGCAAGTGAAAAAATTGACAGTTTCACTCGCACGTGTGTCAGATTTTCTCAATGCTTATAGGGTCCCACAAAATTTTCATAAATATTTTGGGGTCGTGAAAAAAAAATCTATGATAAAAAAGGCTCACGATTGAAAAAACATTTAAGAAGCTCTGTTTTAGACTAATCAGTTTCCTGACGCCAACCCAATTTTTTGCCTGTTTTGTTTCTCAGCCGAATTATGTTTCTATGGGAATTTTTCTATATTTTTACTGTTTCAGCTGAATGGAAAAACACTCTAAAATGTTTCAAATGACTATTAGGGGAAGAGAATCAAATACCCCACATTATTATTATCTCTATTTATCTCCTGTTTTGATACTGAGTTATGTTTTTTGATAGAATTTTTCCATATTACATATTTCAGTTCAACAAAAAATCAACTTTTAAAATATTGAGGAAAAGCATGTACTAAAATGCTTCAAAATGAAAATGTGGGATAAATAAAATTATAAATTAGTTTTTTCTAGGAGTGTAGGAGTTCTTATATATAGTATATAAAGAAATTTGGAACCAACTTTTCACAAAGACTTAAAAATTGAAGTTCAAATGATCTTCATAAAATCTTATAAATGTAGAACAAGAATACTTTAAAATGTAAAAATTAACACGTTGACTGCCGCGCGCATTTTACGTGATTTGCCCATGACAGCAACTTGAAATTTTTATTTTTGCGATATATATTATGTCGAAATATTATCTACAGAAAATAATGTTATATAATTGTGCTTCATGCTGCTGGTCACCAGCGACCTCCAAACATCTGTAGACCATTTTTGTGATTTATAATTTAAATTTTTACGATTTATTATTCTTCAAACCATTATAGTAACAATGGTACTATTTAAAAATTTATCAGTATCAATATTTATTCTAGTTATGTATTTTACTATTGGTCGCGTTGCCAGTGGCACCCACGGCGCTGTATAGCCAAGTCGAGTGCAGGTCACCGGTGACCACCACGGCAGTCAACATGTTAAAATAAATCATCACAAGAAAAACCGAAAAAGTAGTATAAAAAGAAGAAGAAAGGTGAGGAATCCAACCAACTTTAACATAATATCATCAAGAGGAGGTATGTGGAATTTAATTACATTTCCCCTTCTAAAACAAAATCCTTGCTTCTCTGTATCCAGAATCAGCTGATGAACCATTTCAATATATTTTTTTATTTTAATAGTTCACCCCCCCCAAAAAAAAAAGAAAACATGCCCTTAAAATGTAGAAAAAATTAAAATCCTGCAGTGGAAAATCTTTGAAAGTTCAAAATAATTTTAACACAAATCTTTACTAGAACCTCTTATCAAACAGCAGTAGCAAAGGAAAATGGGGGGGGGGGGAGTAAAATCAGAAGTTAAAAATATCTTCCAATTTAAAAAGATTTTACTAGTCTAAACAGGATTTTATCAAGTTAATTTTAATTTCAATTTTTATTCTTTCTGAAAAATTGGTTCTAAATTTCTTTCTTTATATATTTACTGAACAATTTTTAGTAGCATAATGCACAAAAATTTTCCTTTTAAAACATTATTTGTATATACATAGTCCAAACACGTCTGTATAGAGTGGAATACGTTTAACGCGAAATATCAGTGAACACGAAATAATGCAACGGTCCCGACAAACTACTATGTATTTTCATGCATTTTGTTTCTCTTAACACGAAACAAAAATCGCTTAACACGAAAAGATATCCTTTCTGGAAATGAACAAAATACAGAAAACACTGGTATCGCTGGCGAGATTTAAACGGGGTGTGAAATGAAAGAGAGGTGGTTTCACATGTTTCGTAGAAAAGAGGCTAATTTGGCTTTGAAATACCCTAGGAATAGCCTGTGACACGAGCCAGTTTTGTTTATCTACGCTACTTTCGCCTTCCACGTCTACAAACGCCACACAAACATCTCATCTCTCATCAGTTAGCTTTGGAATTCAGTGATGAGTACATGGCAGTGTCAGTAAAAATTAGTGAGTTTGGCTCATATGTTGTACTGCATAGAGTTCAGCGACTCCAAGGATGAATAAAAATTATTTTCATTACACACGATTCTCAAAAGTATCAGATTCTTCGGCGGCGAAAGAAATGGAGAAGTAGGATATTGAAACTGAGCTGACACTTAATGAAATGTTTGAGAAAGTTTCTGTATTAATGAACTGTCTTACTGTACTATCGGAAGAATTCGTTACAGTAGTTGGGAAGACTCAGATAACCGGCACTTGGCGCAATTTTTTCCGCCATCTTGAATCGGCGAAAATCGCCAAATCCTCGGAAGGATTTTTTTGACACCAAAAGGGAAATGACGTGAAAAGAGGCTTTACAAAATTTCCCTCTTGAGCCCGATATAGGGGAGAAACCCGTGCTAGGCGAAAATGCTAAAAAAGACAATGTAAAGAAAAATATCAGATTATTTTCCCAAAACTCAAAAAATGTTTTGTTTTTCAAAAACCTGAAAATTTTGTATTGAATTCCATTAAGTTTTTGTGGAAGCTTTTGTTTCATTGGTTTTTATTAAATACATGCATATATACATATCTATGTAAATAAAATGTACTCTAATGAACTTAATTTTGTTGAATATATATATATATATATATATATTTTCTTTTCTTTTCAATATTTTTTAACACGAAAAAATATTTCAGTCCCCTCAGTTTTGTGTTAAACGATTTTCATTGTATATCTGTTGCACATAAATCCCTTTCTTACATAAAATAACTATGAAATCTTAAAAAAGTACATAGTATGAAATTTATAATGGCAAACATTAAAAAATAGATGAAAGTAAATACAATTTAAATTATAGAATGTACCTTATATTTTTTAATTACTTAAAACATGGAAGTTATTTGGCAGAGATTGTTGGATATAAAATTACTACTTCAAATTTTCAGATTACTATTGTTCATATTTAAAGTCTCAACTTGCTATCTTAATCCACATAACAACCATTGTAAAAATCACCCGTTATCATATTCCAAAGATCAGCAGCATACATTTTTTCAAAATCGTGCATAATATTAAATATTGGCTTTTGATAATCAAGTTGATACAAATAAGATGAACTGTTTTTATGATTTTAGACTAGTAGTTTATTCTTCCATTCACTTATTACAATATTTCATTTTTTATATGCTCGGCTATCCAAAATTTCAAGAGCTTTCTGGATATTTTTTTTTTTTTTTTTTTTGTTGAGTTTTTACTATACATACATTTCAGCATTTACATCGTCAAAATTGCACAGACACATACTTTTACAGCTAAACACATTTAATTATTTACTTTTACAGCTAATTGCTGTATTGGCACACATACAATTTTTGTATAGTGGCTTCAGATTTGGATAAGTTTTTCGAACACTTTCGTTTGTTTTACTGGCGTCGCTGAATTTTGCGATGAAATGCAGCTCATTTATTGCCGAGTATCACCTTCCAGATTTTTCATAGTGTTAATGTACACATCAGCAGTGAATTATTCTCCTCTTTCCTCAAATACACTACGGCGATAAACAATAACCATTCACTAAAGATTTTGCGTAAATTCCCACTTATAATAATTTAAATTGCGAAAATCTCACAATTATCACCTAAACTCACTATTCAGCAGCACAATTCTTTCGAAAGCGCGCCGTAGTAGTCAAAAGTGGGGCAGGCGTCTTGCCAGGTGAAACTAGTCGATATTTTCGTAACGTCAAAAATTCGAAAAGTGGGGTAGGGTTTGGAAATACGCGTACGGGTAGATACTTCCCATGGATCAGCAGATTTTTCCCTTAAATGATAAACTGGAAATAATAATAATAATAATAATAATAATAAACAAATTATGTAGATCTTAGATTAACTTAAGAACTTCAAATGAACAAGATTACACAAAATTTACTTATTTAATGATCCTAAATTTCTTTAAAGAAAAGTCATAGTGAAAATGAATGACAGCAATCTAAATAATAATACATAAATATGCATGTGTGTGATGTGTATAAAATAGTATCTTTCATGGTGTTTTTCCATGAAAGACACGAATATCTCTAACTGACGAGAAATTATCCGGTATTAAAAAAAAAAAAAAAAAAACACGATTATTTTTCAACAAGTCTTCTCATTGGTTGTTGTACTATCGTTTGACGTCAAAATGTGGGCGGTGCAAAGGAGAAGCCGATCGGCGAAAGCCTTAACGTTCCGCACGATAGAGGCGCTTGAGGATACCACTTTTCTCTCAATCGTTAGTAGCAGTCGAACGAGAAGGAGCCGCTTGCTACGTCACTCTCGTATCGAGATCTCGTCGCACGGTACTAGGATACGGCCCCAAGTATGATCACCAAGTAGTTCATCCAATGAGAGCAGACCGTAGCAGAAATAGTCTGCTGCAGGCTTTGTAAATATGCCGCTGTCATCGTTAAGCAACATTGCAGAAGCTACCATTCTTACAAGACTCAAACAACATATCGAAAGCAATGACATACTTATCCTGTATCAAATCGGATTCAGAAGCCACCACTCAAAGACTCATCAGCTGTAATGAGTAGTAAGGCTTTCGATCGTGTTTGGCTGGATGCTATCATATACAAGTTACACATTCAGGTATTCCAGGATTAAATCACACACATAATAAAATCCTTTTTGACAGGTAGACACTTTGTCGTTTGCGTCACAGGAACACTTTTACACCCAGGCCTATCATTGCAGGCGTCTCTCAAGGCAGCCCTCTTGGACCTAAGCTTTTTAATATCTACGTGAACGACATTCCCACTATGAGCAACACAATACTTGCAATGTATGCTGATGACACTATGATCCTTACACAAAGTGCATTTGTGAATCCAGCTATACAACGGTTACAAGACCATATACATGCATTAGAGACTTGGCTCATTAGATGGGAAATTAAGGTAAATGTGGAAAAAACACAGGAAATTTTGTTCGCACAAAAGGAAAAATTCAACAAAAACTTACAGCTTTACGGAGTGTCAATTCTCTGGGTCAAGCAAGTCCTTTATCTTGGGATGATCCTCAGTCAGTCTTTCATTGTTCCCACACATTGCATCTATTACCAGAAAGTTTCGAGTACATAACAATACACTATTCCCCTTAATAGCTCGAAACAGTATTCTTTCTATAGATAACAAGGTACTCTTTAAGGTATTTCTCCCGCCTTCTTGGTGTAGTGGTCTGTACGCTCAGTGAGTAAAATTGAGAGGTCCGTGGTTCGATTCTCGGCGAAGCCGTTGCAAATTTTTCATCTTGCCTGCTTTAAAAAAAAAAAAAAAAAAAAAAAAAATGTCTCTATAACTCATTTACAAGTCTCTGTAGCGTCCCATTCTGTGTTATGCGTGCCCAGTTTGGGCTTAAGTAGATCGTTAAGAAAGAAATTGCAAATAGCACTATGCATGTTCTTATAATTTTGCACACTAGGTCTCGCATTTACCTTGTATTTGTTTGTCACAGTTGTTCTCACCAAGGCTGCTTGAAGAGTACACACTGAAGAGCTGTACTTACATACAGCTTTGGTTCTCACCGGCTCGACCGGCTTCTTCAGATGGCATTCTCACTTTGCTTAACAAATCGTGTACACTCTACTTTTTATAAATAATTACCTTAATCTCACTTACTAATCTCATTAACAATAGTTATTTAAAGAAAAAGTCAAGTCATGTATATTGTAAATATTTATATATCACTGTTAGTTATGCTTTTGTAATTCGAGGCAGCTTAATCTCGATTAGGAGTAGGGTCTATGACCCATGCACCCTGTGCTACACCATGACTTTCGTTGCGTACAAATGTTAGCAGTCACACCCTCCCATCGTCTGCAATCCTGACTGACGGTCTCACTCAAGCATTTCCCTACTTTTAGCGCTAACTCAGACAGCCGGAACAAAACTTGCAAATCCTGGAAGTTAATCAGCTGCATATCCAGCGGAACTTGTAACAAATTCTAAGAATTTTCTACTTTGGGTTAATATCGCTTAAAAATTTTTGAAACGGGTCTGTCGTTTCTCTTCTCCACATAAATTCTGCGAGATGACTATCCAGATGATGACGTGTCATTCCTCTATGTTTCTTATTTCGCCATTTGGAGCTCCTCCCCAATCTTTCTATTTTTTGTCTGTGCATTCCAGTTTAAGTTCTAGGTAGCAAATAAGGGAAGCCGCAAGTTTATTTTTTATACTATAATAATATTTTTTAATAAAAAATACAGGTATCACTTTGTTTTAAAATCCGAAATTTCTTCAAGAACAAATAAGTTGAGTACATTTACTTTTCAAAAACTGCATCAGCCTTAATAAAAATTAAAACGAATTGTATGATAAAAATTGAATTTTACAGCCCAACATCCGCTTTAAAACTGCAAGCAGAGTAACTGCGATTGAAACAATATAAGGGATTAAAAGAATTTCTACCATGTACGTTTGTCGTACAGTAGTAAACACATCCACCGAGCAGCTGGTAAATCTTTAGCAGAAACAACGATCTAATGCTCTCGGTATGTTTAGCATCTGCAGACGGAAACGTAAATTAATTAAAAAAATTCTATTTAAACAGAAAGTACTTTTACCAATTATTTTCAACAGGTGCTACATTCAGTGTAATTGCAGCGTTGAAAAACGTAATTTTATTTAAATATTTAGATGCATAATTTATACAATCTTCCTTTTTTGATTAAATATTAGAACTTTTCCCCTGATATTCCTATATGCAGTAATTAGTACATAGCAACTCTGGTTTAGAAGACATTTTTTTATTACATTCCAAGTCAGAAAATAGGCCTATCTAAGCATTAAAACATAGCTGATGCAATTAAATTGATCTAATTAAAAAAATTAAACACGTATTTCAAATTCAGAAATTTCAGAAATTATATATACATATATATGTAAGATATCAAAGTATGAAGACAAATTTAATACTGAATTAAAACTTAATTGGAAATAAATAACCTTTAAATTCTTAATTTTAATTACATACGTCCCCTCTTCAAGATTTCATATTGCACCATGTTACAACACGCTTTCCCTGCAATAACCGCAATGTGAAATATTTTGCCCAGTATTAAAACAAAAACTTATAATACTACTGGCAGTTACTACGCATCACTGTTTTGCTGCTTTCTCTGCCAAGTAAAGTCACGTTTCTTCGCTAAGCTTCTTTTTCTATTACATAAAATGTAAACTGCGTATATATAGAAATTGCGGGAAGCGTTTAAAAAACCTAGTGTTGTACCAGTTTAAGAAAAAGTATATTTCTGATTAATTCTTCCTGTTCAAAATTAAAATGATTTTTTAATCATGAAACCAGTCATAATTTTCGCTTCAGTCAGCTTTACACAGCAGTTTTTCTCAGCCGTGACCAAAATAGGGAATTGGTTTCATCTTCTAGAAAAACTATATATATGTGTGTAAAAATTTTAAAGAGAAGACTGAAATACTTGCCATCATAGCCAGTAGAGCAATTATTTTATTTCTTTACAAAAGAATGTTTTTTGTTGTAGACAGATAGTTTTGATGAAAACATAAATAAACTGGTAAAGTAAGTAAGTGTCATTGTTCTTGAAGAACTACGTCGACATAGTTGAGACTTTTTGGAATATATCTGAAGAGAAGCACGTGTAAACAAATAAGCAGTGGCGAAGTGAGAGAAAGAATGCGACATGTCGAAGATGGCAACTTGGTTCAAAATGGTTTAGCTTTGTTTTGACTGGTTAATATCAAAATTGTTATTTGCAAATTTGAAATTATTATTCGGGAGAAGCATTATGCAAGTATCTGTGTCAATAGCATTGATCAAGAATCACATGATATAAATTAATTTTGAAATGATACAGTTTAGAGCAGGGGTTCTCAATCGGTGGTACGCAAGAGAAAAACAGGTGGTACGCAAAGAAGCAAAGTATTAAAACCCCAACATCTCGATTGAGTTTTTTCTCTAATACTCATGAATTTTTGCGATAAGAGCTTTGTTCAAGGCCGCTTGACTAACAAAAAGGCGAACGATCTATCTGCATGGCAGTTTTTGTGGTTCTTCCAAGTTGTACGTTTCACAAATATTTTCTTAGCCATAGACATAACAAAATTTTCCATAAATGATGTTTTTAAAAGGAGTGATAGAAATGGATGCTTTGTTTAATAGAAAATAGAAATAAGTTCCTATAAAAAAAGATATGGGGTATAAAATGATCCTATAAAAAGATAATTAATTCTCTTTAGATAAAAAAAATTTAGATTAATTTTTATCGATTTATTAGCATGTTAGCACTTTATGTCGCCATTTCCGGGATCATATTGCTACATTGTCAATGAGAATCATTTTTTGTTTCGGATTGCTGTCTCTAACAGCAGGTATTTTTTTTTTTTTTTTTTTTTGGTGCTTTGTGTTCTTTACTTTTCTACGTTGATTTGAGAGTACGTCGCCTGTGTTTGAAGAACTCGTATTGTATTGTGCATTTAAATATTTGTGAAAAAATAATAAAACGAACCTAAATTTTCAAAGTGAAAAAATGGCTAGGATTCACTAAGTGAAAAAATGACGATTGACTGGTGATGGATCCAGGATAACGTACTAGCTTTAAGAATATCGGAAAGAAAAAATTGCTTCTACAAAATATAATTAAAGTTATTTAACATTTGGATTTACTTGGAATGGAGATGAAATGGATCCTCAACCTCAATGTGTTGTTTGCGGTGAACTGTTATCCAATCAAAGTATGAAACCATCGTTTCTTAAGACATCTGGAATCTAAGCATGCCAATTTAAACGATAAATCTGAAGAATATTTTAAGAGGAAATTATCGGGGTTCCAAAATAGTAGACAACTAATGGAAGACTTTGTTACTTCAAGAGAAAAAATGCTTTGCAAGCTAGTTACCTGGCAAGCCTAAGAATTGCTAAGACTGGACAGGCTCACACTATTGGAGAAAATCTTATATTACCAGTAGCTAAAGATATCGTACCATTGGCGGATTCCATAAAAGAGACACTTATTCAAAAAATAATACACAGTGAGTATTTCGCATTGCAATTGAATGAAAGTTCTGATATAACGAACTTGTTCAATTATTAGTTTACATACGTTTCGAAGAAGATAAACGAATTGTTGAAGAGTATTATTTTGTGAATCTCTTCATGACACAGCAATTGCAAGTGAAATTTTCAAACTAATTGACAATTTTATGTTTGAAAATGATATTATTTGGAATAAGTGCATTGCCGTATGCAGTGACGGAGCTCGGGCTTTAACAAGAAAACATTCCGGAATGACTTCTGAACTAAAGAAAGTCGCCCTTCAAACTAAATTTACTCACTGCTCCATACATCGTGAAGCTTAGAAGCTAAAACAATCCCTGAAAGTCTGAAAATTGTTTTAAATCAAGCTGTGAAAATTGTTAATTTTATTAAAAGCCGAATATTTCTAGAATATTTACAATTTTATGACAAGAGGTGGGCAGTGAACATGAAATGCTTTTGTTATATTCCGAAGTAAGGTGGTTATCCAGAGGCAAAGTTTTAAATTGTCCTTTTGAACTTCGAACAGAAATTAAAATTTTACTCTGTGATTCAAAATTTGAATTACAAAAATGCTTATTTAGTGAATTATGGTTGGCGCGTTTAGCATATTTAGCTGATACTTTTGTAAAGTTAAATGAATTAAATTTAGGATTACAAGGACAAAATTTTGATTTTTTATCATTAGAGATAAAACAAAGGCAATGATAAAAAAATCGAGCTAATAATCAAAGAATTGGATAACAATATTTTAAGCTTTTTACCACTTTTAGAAAGTTTTCTAACCGAAAATAATTTCAAAATAGAAAAATTAGCATTCGACATTAAAAACCATTGTTATTTTATTGTTAAATAATTTCAACATGTATTTTCTCGATAGAAATTTATTGAACTCGCAGGAAATTTCTATCAATGAAGATTTGGAAAATAAGACACTAAATCACTGAAGATTTAAAAAATAACTCACTTGTTAATTTTCGACTTGAAAAATAAATACAGAACAAAATTAAAAGTGGATTCTAATTTACGCTTAAAACTAAGTGGAAATAAGACCAGACATAAAGAAATTGATTTCTCTTAAACAAGCCCAAATTTTCGCACTAAATTTTAGAATTAAAGTTATTATAACTTAAATTTTGATAATTAAAATGGTAACCAATTTTTAATCTAATATTTTTATGTGTGCATATTTAATTCAAATATTCAATAGGTTGTGCAAACGGCAAAATATTTTTTAGCCCAAAGAGCTATTAATTTCAAAACGGCATTTGGCGTCGATTCACTTTCCAAACTGTTGCCACCAAATATAATATTTAAAGAAACTAAATAATGAAGAATCTGCGTGAATGTTTCTCGCACTGTGAAAAAACAATGGTAACCAGAGCCATCATATTTTGAATAACATAATCTTCCAACTAAACACGGGCACTTGGAAGCCCGAGTTTTGAATTCGTGTTATTATCTATTTCAACTTTAACGAATTTTTGATGAACAAACTCAACAATTTCAAAGCGAGCAATGGCAACACTCACTCCCCCCCAAAAAAATACCTCCAGCGCGAGAGACTGTGCATCATAAATTATAAACATACCCTCTTTTAAATATTTTATTTTATTGCTGTTGAATTGAATTTTATGGTTTAAGGGCGAAGAACATGATATTTAATAAATAAAGGTGACACAGAAAATGTTAAAAAATATAAAATCTGAAAGCTCTCAGAATTTTGTTTCAACATTTCTATCCAGAAAATGAAAAATAATCATTGTCAAATATGTAGTGATGGTACTAAAGGTTTTCAATTTTTGTTTAGATGGTAGGGGTTAGTCAAACGGTTGAGAACAGCTGGTTTAGAGTTTATTATAAACAATTATTATTCTTAGGATGGAATTGGGAAATAACGAAACTATAGAGGACATTCAAGAGACTATTGAGAATTGGAATTTTGATTTATATTTTTTATCTTACATGCATAAATATGTACAGATTTCAAACTATCATATCACTGAATAAACAAATCAAAGTTGATGAAAAGGGAGAGTCACTGTATATTTTTTCAAGTTTTGGAATCAAACTGGACATGGCTATCTCATTTCCTATTCTACATTTTCCCATGGTACTTAACTACACTGGTTTCCAAAAATTAAGGAAAAATCACAAAAATAGCGATAATTCGTCCCCCCCCCCAAAAAAAAAAAAAAAAAGCCAATCCGTATAAAATTTGAATATGTTGTTTAGTAAGAGTTGTTGAGCGAAACTGCAGTATGCAACTTAGTGGCGCTGCAGTAGGAATGCGTCATCTTCCAGAAGGATAAAATTGCATGTTTGAGAGAAAGCCTGTAAATTTCGCTGTGATAAGAAATCTGAGACAGCCAATTCGTAACAATGACCTCCAGGCATCACCTACTCGAAGAATAGCGATGAAAAGCTATTGGGAGACTAAAGGCAGGACTGTCGCGTTTGCTTACTAGAACTTTACTTCCACGAACGCCCTCTGGCGAAAGAGACTAAAAGTAGTCAGTTGAACGGCTGACGCGTCTAACAGATGTATAACGATAGACCGTCTCCGTATAAATTATGCTTGTAATCATTATAACTTGTAAATATTTTGTAGATATCTTTCATACGAATTAAAATTTCTTAAAAAGTTTATAGCTGTGTTCGAAGTTCATCATAGAGACGGATACCGACAAGAAGGAAAAGCAGGCAGTTCAGGGCAGCCCTATTTAGAAGGTAAGTGAACTTTCACTTATCTATTTAATGATCAAAAAATTTTAATAGTACAAAGTTGATAAAATTTTTTAACATGGCGCCCGAACAGGGACTGCCAGTAACTGCTGTTTTCCAAACTATTGAAACTGTCTAAATTGATATCAGTTATATAGACAATACATAAGCATAAATAATTAGTGAATTGCTGATACTTGTTGAATTGTTGAATATTAAATAATGACGGAATTCATCGATACATTGAAAAGGAAACGCGGCCACATAAGGGCTGCCGTTACAAAATTAATTGGCCGAATCGAAACTGAATTACCAAAAACAGAAGTGAATGCAGAGGAACTAGAAATTTCCTTAGAACTCTTAAATGAAAAATCGAACGAGTTAAAACAAATAGATGCCGATATAGAAAAATTAATAGACATAAAGGATCTTGACCAGGAATTAAACGGTGTTGACGACTATCGTGAAAGAATAACTACATTTAAATACAAAGCTAACAAAAAATTGAAAGAAATTAACATAGAACAACAAAAATTTAATGTGTTACGAAGCACTGAACAGTTAAGTGAAAGTATTATAGAAAACGTTAAAATCGAAAGTCATAATGTGAAGCTTCCTAAACTTACGATTCCGAAGTTTTATGGCGAGAGCTGCGAATGGCTGACATTTTGGAACACTTTTTCATCAGCCATACACCAAAATAAAACGCTTGACGCTATAAGCAAATTTAATTATTTGAAATCCTTTTTGGGAGGCACTGCTTATAACACCATTGACGGTTTCGATTTAACCGAAGAAAATTACGAAACTTCAGTTAAACTCCTCACAGAAAGATTTGGAAATAAAGATGTACTGATAAACGCCCATATAGATAAATTACTGAAAATAAGACCTCTAAAAGATTGTAATGACATTCAAAATTTCCGTAAGTTATTCAATTATATACAGAAACATATTCGATGTCTTGAATCATTAAATATGACCTCAGAAACATATGGAGCTTTATTAACACCTATTTTGCTTAAAACATTGCCCCCAGATTTGGTTTTGGAGTATAATAAAACAGTTCGGAAATCAAATTACGATTTGAGTCACCTAGTGGAATTTCTTTCTGAGCAATTAGTTGCGCGGGAACGTACATTCCAGACGGTCCAGCCAAAGGCGGCGCCGCAAAAGCATAACAAACTGAGTGAAACCAGACCTATTGCGAAACACACAGCTTCGGAGTTGACGAACGCAAGTTTGCGGGGGGGACAAACACCATGTGTTTTCTGCGACTCTTCTGATCACGAGTCTATAACGTGTAAACAAGCATCTTTATGGTCTACTGAGAAAAAAAGGGAGAAATGCAAAGCGAAATTAATATGTTATCGCTGTTTACACCCACGGCATCTTAGTTTTAATTGCACTTCTAGAATAAGGTGTGAATTATGTAAACAACGACATGCCACTATAATGTGTTTTAAAAACGAAAACGGAGAAATTAAGGAAGAACAAATTGAAAATAAGGCCTTAACGAATAATTCATCCTATGAAAGTGTAATCTTGCAAACTTTGATTGTCAATGTTTACGGAGATGGTGAAAGCAATTTTATACGAATAATTCTGGATACCGGAAGTAGCAGATCATATATCAGCACATTTCTTGCGGAGAAATTAAAACTAAAATCTTTAGGTCAGGAAAGTGTGACTCATGGGCTTTTTGGAGGAATAGAAAAAAGGGAAAATCACAAGTATCTGATTAAGTTAAATAATCCAGAAACAGGATTCACATGCGAAATGGAAGTTTTGAGCCAAAAAACCATATGCTCACATATTCCAAAATTGGAGGATAGGGAATGCTTAAAGAAACTAAGAGGTTACAAAATTTTTCCCAATGATGTAACTAATGAGAATTCTTGTTTATTTGAAAAACACCCTAATGAAATACACATGCTTGTAGGAGCAGATTATGTCGGAAAACTCTTTACAGGGGAAACAAAACACGTAACGGAGAGTTTAGTAGCGATGAATACACACCTTGGTTGGACTATATTAGGGAGAACGAAGGTAAAGGGAAAGAATTTTAATGAACTTCTTTTATCACTACACATTAGTGACAGAAACATTTGTGACTTGTGGTCTCTTGATTCTATCGGAATAACTGAACCAGCTCTTTCGCAAACAAAACAAGAAATAAAAAAGGCTACAGAAAATTATTTTATCCGTACTTTAGAAAGAGATGACGCTGGAAGGTATCAGTTGTCACTGCCATGGCTTCAAATTCATCCTGAGTTGCCAGATAATAGAATCCTTGCAGAAAAGCGTCTGAAGTCTTGCGTGAAAACCCTTCAGACTAAGAATTCCTTAGAAGCCTACGAAACTGTTTTAAAGGATTGGGTAGAAGAGGGAATAATTGAACCTATCGATATTTCGGAGGCAGAAAAGATCAAAGGGCATTATCTGCCACATAGAGCAGTGTTTCGGGAAAATTCGACTACCAAAATTCGACCAGTGTTCGACGCATCTGCAAAGGAGAAAAATTCGGTATCTCTGAACGACTGCCTGGAAAAGGGTCTTAATTATCTTGAATTGATCCCCAAAATTTTGATAAAATTTCGAGAGGGGAAGTATGGAGTAATTTCGGATATAAAAAGAGAATTTCTTCAGATAGGTGTGAATCCAGCGGATCGAGATTTTCTCCGCTTCCTATGGTGGGAGAAAGGACAGCCTGAAAAACTGACTATATATCGGCACCGAAGGGTTGTATTCGGCGTAAACGCCAGCCCCTTTTTACTCGCTGCCACGATTAACTACCATTTGGAAAATGTACCAAAACAACATCAGGAAATAGCTTCAAAGCTAAAGAAAGCCATGTATGTGGATAACTGCGTAGCGAGCGTGGAATCAATTGAAGAATTAAACTCATTTATCAAAGGATCTAGAGAAATCATGGCTACTGCAAAATTTGACCTAAGAGGTTGGAAACATAATAGACTTAAAAATGAAACTTCAATTCTAAACCTTTCTGATAAAGATTATGAAGATGTTGTGTCAGTATTGGGATTGAAATGGGACTTGTTTGACGATACTTTGTCTTGTCACGTAAAATATGAAGAAAACCCTGTATTGAGCAAAAGTTCTTTCCGAATTGAGTAAAATCTTTGACCCAATTGGGTTTACTAGTCCAGTTACTCTCATGCCTAAACTGATTCTGCAAGAGTGCTGGAAACAGAAAATTAACTGGGATACTAATCTGCCGAATGATCTAGCAAGGAAATTTTTCACATGGTCACCTCAGTTAAAATATTTGAAAGACATCAAAATTCCTAGATTGCTTCCCAAAATAGACGAAAGTACCACTCTGCATGTATTTTCAGACGCAAGCAAGGACGCGTATGCGACCTGCATTTTTCTTAGACACAGCGGTGAGAGTGGAGTCACTTGTCAATTGATACAATCTAAAGCGAGAGTTCCTCCCCTAAAAGCACTCACCATACCTCGACTAGAGATACTCGCTTGCACTATTGGAGCCAGGCTCTCTCATACAATAAGAGAAGACTTGAAACTAAAAGAGGTTCCAGTTTTTTACTGGACGGATTCCACAAATGCTCTCTTTTGGATAAAACAGAAAGAAAATTGGTCCACTTTTGTAGCCAATAGAGTAAATGAGATTCGAAAATTGAGTAACTCAGATCACTGGCATCACATTCCCGGAAAGTTTAATCCTTCGGATTTGCCATCACGCGGTTGCTCTGCAAAAGAATTGAGGAAATCCGAATGGTGGAAAGGACCAGATTGGATTTATCGACCTCCAGAAGAGTGGCCTATTGCAGATGGAGAACATCCTGACTTCGATATAGTAAATGGAGAGAGAAAACGAACTGTGGTTTCAGCCAGCAATAACACGAATACAGATAAATTTAACCTTTTTGACAATATTTCAAAATTCGAAAAGATCATAAAGGTCGTATCTTGGATCTTTAGATTCGTTAAAAATGCTACAACACCCCCATCTGAAAGAACTCATGGGAGAATTTCAGTCGAAGAACTAAAAGGAGCTGAAACAGTGGTTTTCCGACTCATCCAACGAGAATCTTTCGAAGGATTAAAAGATAAAAGAATACGTGCTCTAGAACCTATCATGGACTCCAATGGCCTTATAAAAGTGAAGACACGTATCTTTCAGAGAGACGATGATGCTGACTTTCGTTACCCAGTTTTACTTCCCTCAGGACATCCATTAGTCGTAAAACTGATCAAATCTGAACATGAAAGGCTAAGTCACGCTGGAGTACAATTCGTTATGTGCGCTTTGCGTGAAAAATATTGGATCGTAAAGAACAGGAAGACAGTACGCAAGGTTATAAAAAACTGTGTACGATGTCGAAGGTTCGACTCTGATTCATATAAGACTCCTCAAGCGCCACTACCTGAAGACAGAATAAGAGATGCTTTAATTTTTGAGATTATTGGTGTTGATCTGACGGGTCCCTTAATTTTAAAAGGACGCCAAAAAACATGGATCGTCATTTTTACTTGCGCAATATATAGAGCAGTTCACTTAGAGCTAGTCTCATCTCTATCAACTGAAAGTTTCCTGCACGCGTTCATGCGATTCATCGCTCGAAGGGGTAGACCTGTCACTGTATACTCTGACAATGGAACCAATTTTGTTGGATCAAATAATTTGTTTAAGACCATAGATTGGAATTCTATCTTAGAAAACGCAACAGTTAAGAAAATTGAATGGAAATTTATTCCCCCTTCCTCGCCATGGTGGGGAGGGTGGTGGGAAAGATTAATTGGAGTACTAAAGAGAATTCTTCGAAAGGTACTAGGAAAATCTTCTCTGAACTACGAAGAATTGTTGACAATCATTTGTGACTGCGAGAGCATTATGAACAACCGTCCTCTCACGTATTTGTCAGAAGACGTAAAGGATTTAAGAGCTCTCACCCCAGCAATGTTTCTAACAGAAATTCCAGAGACTGGAGTTCCTGAATTAGATCTTTTGGATTCTAAATCCATCAATAAAAGATACCTTTACAGAGCCAAATTGAGAAAAGATTTACGAAAAAGATTTCGATCAGAATATTTAGGACAACTAAAACAAAGCTCAAAATTCATCCGCGAACCATCTTCTGTGAAAGTTGGTGATCTTGTAATTGTGTCCAACAACGGAAAAAGGATAAACTGGCCCTTAGCTAGTATCGTGGAAATTTTTCCATCCCTCGACGGATACATTAGATTAGTGAAACTGAAAACTGCACAAGGGGAGATTATAAGACCTACTAAGAACCTCATACCTCTTGAACTCAACTTTACACCTGAGTCAGATATGCAAGTGAGGTACAGAACTCGACGTATGACGAAATCTCAAAAGACTTGAACTACAGGTCAGTTGAGGTCCATCCTCTGCTGATACTGGACCTCAAGGTGGGAGTGTCGCGTTTGCTTACTAGAACTTTACTTCCACGAACGCCCTCTGGCGAAAGAGACTAAAAGTAGTCAGTTGAACGGCTGACGCGTCTAACAGATGTATAACGATAGACCGTCTCCGTATAAATTATGCTTGTAATCATTATAACTTGTAAATATTTTGTAGATATCTTTCATACGAATTAAAATTTCTTAAAAAGTTTATAGCTGTGTTTCGAAGTGAATCGAAGTTCATCATAGAGACGGATACCTACAAGAAGGAAAAGCAGGCAGTTCAGGGCAGCCCTATTTAGAAGGTAAGTGAACTTTCACTTATCTATTTAATGATCAAAAAATTTTAATAGTACAAAGTTGATAAAATTTTTTAACACAGGACAAAGTTAGACAGAAGTAGCCAGATGGCTAAATGTAAGTCCTTCTGTGGTTCATAGACTTTGGTAAAAATTTCTAACCACAGGATTCCGCAACGAGGTTCAGCAAAGGACGGCCAACTCCTACGACGAGCGCTGATGACCGATATTTGTTGTTATGTGCACGAAGGAATAGTATCGCCTCTCAACACAGATACTCCTTTGCTTCAGTCACCAAAAGGTTGGTGTCACTGTCAACTGTGCGCGAAAAGGCTTCACGAAGGAGGTCTGTTCACAAGGCGACCAGCGATTTGCTCACAGAAAGGAACGTTTGATGTAGGCATTTCAACATATCCACTGGATTTTTTATAGCCTTCAACCCAGAAACTTGGTGGCCATGAGTCTAAAAATAGATTCAACTCGTTTCGAATGTCCTATGCAGAATGGAAAATGGAACCAGCATGATGTAGTTGCAGGCGTGAAGAAAGGTAGAAGTTCGAAGGAGTGATGTAGGGACTATATGATGGTGTGGCAAAAGCTCCATTCCAGTTCATACAGAGTCCAGCCGCTGAATGCAGACACATGTGGTCTTCCATTACCTTGATGCAACATTACACTTTTGCGCCGGAACTCAGTCTGACGGTTTCCCTTGGATATTGGATCCCATAAGATTATTACAAAAAGGAAAGATTACTGCTTTACAGAGGTTGAAATTATACCATGCTCTTCAAGTTAGATATGCACGCAGTAAATTACTTTTCTCGCCACTTTATTCAAAGTGTTGTCTGGATATCATATACAGTCAAAAGTCGTTTATCCGGACTCCTAGGGACTTCGGCGATTCCGGATTATAGATCATCAGTTTAAATCTCGTAAGATGGCATGCAGAAATTCTAAAATTAAAGATATGAAACCGTAATTTATGAAATAAATTATGATCTAAAAGGTATCAAAATTAAAAAAAAAAAAAAAAAAAAAAAAAAAAAAGCTTAATATTTATTTGTTTACTTTATTAAACGTTTCTTTCAACGTGCGCATACGTAAAGCGTACATTACGCATAGTCGAAATTAGAAAATTGCAACCAGAAAACTATTTGATGTTTATTCGTGATATTTATAATGACAAGGAATTTGATTTAAATCATATCAAAGACGGAATACATAGAGATGAAATACTACATTTAGTAAGGAATTATAAGCCGAATAAAATAAAAATATCTTCCCTGAAGATAAGAATAGTGCTGACAGATCAACTTCCAGTTCATTGTGCGCTGCGACGTCTACCCCCGCAGAGCAGCGTGAAATTGATAAACAGATTTCGGAATGATTAGAGAAACAAATCACCTCTCTGTCACTTTCTTCATACCTTTATCCATTTTTTGCAGCAATTCCACTTTTTGTTTGATGGACATCGAAACATACTTTTGTTTTGTAGATCCTTTGGGAGCTCCAGCATCGGAAATTCTCTTTGACATAATCGAAAGTTCAAGCTTACTTTAATAAAATTGCTCTTACAGTCTGCAAAAAATAATAAGCCGGATCCAATTCAAAGATTAAGGAACAATGCAATCATCAACATTAACTGAAATAGATAATTTTAACTTATACCGTCCGTTATACATTAAAAGCGCATACGAAAATGTATTCTGCGCTTGCGCACACGCATATGCACAGTCGTAAAGGTCTTACGCGCACACGTAAACGCCTATGCGCATGCGCAGAAAGTTTTTAGCTTTGAAGTCTGGAGTATAGATCATTCCGGATTATGAGTGTCCGAATTAACGACTTTTGACTGTATAACAGTTAGTGACATTCTTCCACAGATCTTTTCATCTCAAATTTACAGCACAAACTTTTGTTCTTCCATGAGACTTGTAGGGCACTAACCTACCTTTCTTCTAACATTCATACGCTGCATTTAATTTTTCCATCTTCTAATGTGTTTAAGCATTTCAAGTTCAAACATGTTTGCTTCAAATGCGGTGCGGGTATAATGGAGTGGGTTACCAGAATTTCGCCATAGCTTGTAAAGGTAGGAATAGTCCCAGCATACTAACTGTGCCCCAATTTTGAGGGAGAACACACCGGGAGGAGCAGATCAAGAGTCTCCCATCTTTCTTTTCATACCATCAACCACTTGAGAGCTTTTATTCACCATGTATAAATAATATACATGTACAAACATCCAGGATTCGAACCTGGACCAATGGTATGACAGACATCATGACTAACCACTATATCATCTGGGTGGCTGAAATAGCAATACACAGAAATCCGGCATTGCATTTTCAAATACAATTAATAAACTAATAATGAATTAATTGATTTAAGGTGATAAGTTTGGAGAGCTTCCTTTTTTTTTATTATTATTCAGGTTTTTTACATTAATTGCTCTCTTTCCTCTTTTATATATGATCCATATAAAAGAGGAACACTCTTTACATTTAAATACTATACAAAATATCTAATACAAATTAACAAAATAATATAGGCACACAAGTTAATTGTTTGGTTGGAATGTTATGTAAAATCGCTATAGTATGAAAACAAAAGACTGCGATGATGGATGTCAATACAGTCAAAAGTCGTTAATTCGGACACCCATAATTCGGAATGATCTATAATCCGGACATCAAAACTAAAAACTTTCTGCGCATGCGCCACGTTGACACATGCGCAGAGGCGTTCACGCGTGCGCGTAAGACCTTTTACGACTGCGCATATGAGTGTGCGCAAGTGCAGAATACGTTTTCGCGTGCGCATTTTATGTATAATGGACGTATAAGCTAAAATTATCTAATTATCTATTTCAGTTAATGTTGATGATTGCGTTGTTCCTTAATTTTCGAATTGCATCCGGCTTATTATTTTTTGCAGACTGTAAGAGCAATTTTATAAAAGTAAGCTTAAACTTTCGATTATATCAAATAGAATTTCCGATAGATATTTGTTAATATGTAAAGAATCTAAAGCGAAAGTATGTTTTGAAATCCGAAATCTGTTTATCAATTTCACGCTGCTCGGCGGCGGGCGCCTAATGAATTGGAAGTTGATTTGTCAGCACTATCCTTATCTTCAGCGCAGATGTTTTTATTTTATTTGGCTTATAATTCCTTACCAAATGTAGTATTTCATCTCGATATGCTCCGTCTTTGATATGATTTAAAACAAGTTCCCCGTCATTATAATTCGCTTCCGATAGCGAAGAAAAGTGACAGAGGTTATTGAAAACAAAAAAAAATTCGATTGACAAATTAGTCGGTGTTCTTGACACAGCAATTATAGGACTTGAACGGCGGAACTTTGTAACTGAACAAGAAATTATGTCTGTTTAATAGAATTAAATAGAAAGTATTATCACATGAAACGAAGCAAAACTTAAACAACTTACATTGAAAGAAATGTTTAATAAAGTAAACAAATAAATATTAAGCTTTTTCTTTTTGCAAATTTTGATACCCTTTAGATCATAATTGTTCTTTATTTCATAAATTACGGTTTCATATTTTTAATTTTAGAATTTCTGCATGCCATCTTACGAGATTTAAACTGATGATCTATAATCCGGAAAAATCGATAATCCGGAATCGCCCGACGAGTCCGAATTAACGACTTTTGACTGTATAGATATATAAAAATCTGTGCTTTGAATATATACATACAGTGTGTCCATAATTAAACTTGAAATTTGCGAGCAGTCTGTAGCGGAATTGGATGAAAATTGAGTAATGACAGAATGAAATGATGGGAATTTTATTAAGGGGAAAAAAAAAAAAAAAAAAAAAAAAAAAAAAAAAAAAAAAAGAGGGTTTCAAAAACCACCCCTAGGTGGCATATCATAGCTTTATTGAAAACATTTAAATAATCTACAAAAGTTTACAAAGTATGCTCAATTCTCTGCTACCATCTGGAAGCGTAAAATAGCACATTCGACTGCTGAAAGCAGCATGAACTAGGGAATGTTGCGCAGATGGCGTAATTTGCTTTCATAAAGGTCGGATAGAGATGTGATGGGATCACGGTAGACCATTGTCTTGAGGTATCATCCCCAGAGCCAAAAGTCGCAAGAATTCAAATCGGAGGATCTAGGAGGCCAAGCTGTGAGTAACTTCCTGCTGATGATTCTGTTGTCACCGAGATGGTGGCAGATCACTTGTTTTACACAACGAGCGATGTGTGGAGGAGCACCATCCTGCATAAATACCGTGGTTGTATCACATCCCCTTAAGAGCCAGAATAACAGATTGCTCTAATAATGAAGCGTATCGTTGACCGGCGACAGTGCAAATCACAGGTCTTGCGGCGCTGTGCTCTTTGAGGAAAAAAAAAAAAAAAAAAAAAAGGAACCACAATGAAGGTTGCAGTAAAGCTACACCAAAACTATACTGGAATTTGTAGGAATTGATGTGGGTTTGTAGCAGCCCAAATATGGCAATTGTCAGCGTTAACCGCACCATCCATATGAAAGTGGGCCTTATTGGTCCAGAAAATGTTCCATGGCCGTCCATCCTGGAACTCAACTCGCGCAAGAAACCGCAACACAAAAGTTTGTTGACTATTCAGACCAGCTGGTTAAGAGCTGCTGCATCAGTGACAGTTTACAGGGATAGTAGCATAAGACCTTTTGAAGAATCTTGCAAACCATGGAACGAGGTCAATCAACAGATGCTGCAATACACCGAACACTAGTGCTGCCTATGGTTTGCGATCTGTCTTCCTCCACTTGCGTCACTACATCATCCATTACCTGTGCTGCAACACACTTTCATCCCCTTCCTGGCTGAATCCCCAATGTTAAAATTAGGAAATTTGAAGAAAATTTCCCAATCATGTTTGTTAGTCCTTGACTAGTGAGTGGACCTTTCCATAATCGCTTCAAAGACTGAAATTTTCACAAAGCTTCGATAGCAGAGTCTGCATTTTTGTAAAACAATTTCACCAGCAAAGCACATTCCTGGAATCTTCCTTGAATTGGAAATGAGTATAACTGCGGTTCACCTCTTTATAAGGTTGCTGTATGCACACAGGGATACTATGGTTACGACATTTGCATATGCCAATAGTTTACATTGCACAACACCATCTAGTGATGGTTTTTTAAAAACTCATTTCCACTTCCCTCGATAAAATTCCTATCATTTCATTCTGCCATTACCTAATTTCCATACAATTCTGCTGCAGGCTCCTTGCAAATTTCAAGTTTAATTATGGACATCCTGTATATAGCATACAATTCAATCATTTGGTAACAAAAGCTTTTAGCCATCTAGGTGTCTATATAGTCTACTAGGCCCACCAGCGGCTGAGCAGTAAAGACGCTGAACACTGGTAGTTCAGTCCAAATCCCGTGAACGGGCTGGCCCCATGTGTAACGTGTATACGAGCCAGTTTTCCTTAGAAAGTTCTCCACGAAGGCATCCCTCCCCTTAGGCAGATAGCCCTCTTGTGCTTTGCCATAATTAATTAAATAATCCCTATAGTCTACTAAATTTTTCCCTCTGATAAATGACCTGAGCAATAATTTAGTTTCCGTCGTTATTTAGATACCTTTTGTTTTACTTTAAATGCATAAAGTCATAGCGTACAATGGGAATTCTTGCACATGAAAGCGCTTTGCTTCCAGAACTGATCAACAGTACTTACTAATAAGATGCATGTTGAAAGAAGTGACAATACAAAAACGAAAAGAGAAGGAACAAGAACAGAAGACAAACCAAAACTGCGTGATCATTTCAGATACTGTATGGTATGTTTTTTGAAAATGACACCCTTTGCTCCCGAGTCACCATTATTGGAGTTATTGTTAAAATGCCACTTTATTTGTGATCACATTTGCCCACAGCTGTTTTGATAACATTAGATGATGAGAAAAATATCCTGCCAAATAACAGTGGAATTTAATTGTTGCAATATAAATATAACTAAAGACATATAAGTAGGTGTTTTCACACGATTTTAATTAGAAAAATGCAAAAGTTTGTTTATGAACTGTTTGTTCACAGCATTTACAGAAAATATTTGACTGATGTTATGCCTCTAATTTAAACACTTAACATCCCTAACTGGGAGAGAACATGCCAAAGTAAAATTTTAAATTAGGCTAAAAAGCATCTCTAATTTGGTTGAATGTTTCAGGTTTTTTGCCCAGTTTTACATGATTGATTAAAATCCAAACCAAGCTGTCTGATGACTTAATCACTTCGATATATATATATATTGTGATTTGGCAATTCCTGTTATCTATTTTGACCCTATTTGGTGACTTTACTTCAGTTTAAAACTAATTTGTTCCATAATACTTTGATCACATTAACCGAATTGATGAACACAGTAAATGATGCATTTTCCGATACAAAAAGGAGGGACTTTGGCAATTTGAAACAGGCGTATGCAGGCCACTGCTTTTAAAAAGTACCTATTTGTTTATTAATTGGTTTAAAAAATACTATTAAGTCAATGCTGCTGGTAAGCTCACATGGTAGAATTCATTCTTTGGTTCAGAAAGAACACTAAATTATCCTTTTACAAGCAGTATAAGTCTGAATTTCCTTCTTGAGGAAGAAATCTTAAGCTGCCCTATGACAATACATGGAAGACAAAATTCAACAGTAGGGAACTAACTGACTTTGGATTGTTGTTAAGAAATTGACAGTCCAATGTGATGCCATATTTATGCAAAGCTGGTGTTTCAGTAGTTGTAATGTATACTAGTTATCACTAATTAAAAAAAATTACAAAAATGATGTTTATTACATGTAGAATTAAAAAAAAAACTGAACTACAGTATGCAACACATATTAAGGTATAAAACTATTAAGGAACAACGTACAGCTGAGTTCCAGTGCAAAAAGGTCCATCAAGATAATGCAAGAGCACATGTGTCTGCATTCACCGGCTGGACTCTGTACAGACTCAAATAAGATGTTTTGCCACACCCACCATATAGCCTTGACATCGTTCCTTCAGACTTTTACCTTTTCTAACTCCTGCAGCTATATCTTGCTGGTGCTATCTTCCATTCTGCACAAGATGCCCAAAAGAACATTATTCTGTTTTTTGACTTATGGCCACCAAGTTTTTGGGCTGAAGGCTTTGAAAAACTACCAAAACGTTAGCAGAAAAATCATAGATTTGGGTGGGGATTACTATCCGTACTAAAGATACTGCTTTCATGTTTATTTATTTATTTTTTAACTTTATCAAGAACGTTTTTTGGTGGAAAACTTTCATCAGAACCAGATATATTCATAAACTAAGCACTTAAAATAGTTTTGTTCAGACAGATTTGCAATCGTCAATCATATTTTTAAATGACTGACAATACAGTTTCCCATATTTGAACAAAATATTTTTTAAATTAAACAAACAAGAATTTACTTTTTTTTTTATTGTTTTTATAATCCATTTGCATCTGAGTATTCTTTTAAAGTCACAGACATATTTTAAAAAAATGCACTACTTCTACTAATAAAACTTCAGAATATTAAGAAAAAATTAGTTACTTACTAATCTGCTTTATAAAAACAATATATGTGATACAAATATGAAGAATAAATTGCAACGTAAGAATGTAATGGTAAATAAAGATGAAAAATATTTTCTGTTAATTGCAAAGAAGGGGGAAATTTATTATCATTTATTAAAATTTAAAATAAACATTATTTCAAATATCTTCCCTTATAACTGATAATGAAGAAATTCAGAGCATAAAGCATTCACTATCTATTAATAGGTAAAGAAAGTGTCATTTTCTGAAGTTTTTTCTGTGCTAATTAATTCATTTGAAAATAAACAGAAACATTTCTAATAAGAAACGAAAATATTTCTTTATAATAAAAGAAAGAAAAATACTCTCAGGCTTAAAAAATTTAAATAAATTTCAAATTATTTCTATATATGTCTCAACAATAAATTATTAACATTTGATTGCATACATACACTGTTAAATACAATTCTTACAGATAAAAGCATAAATTACTGTATAAATTCAAAGTTTTAGAATATCAACAAATGAAGTGAGAAAAAAAAATCTTATTTAAAAAAAAACTTTTTACAACAATATTGTATATAATACAAAAAGGGAAACAATAACACTTTGATTATATCCAGGATATCACAAACTGCCATTTGTAAACGGTCAACATATATACTTTAAAAATTTTATATCTTTACCAAACAGCTGCCAATAAAATATAGTAATATAATTGTAGAAGGAATACATAGAAAACAGAAAATTTTCTTTTCTTTACAAAAGCATATCCAAACTAATAAAAATTTTATTAATGATCTCTATATCAAACGAGCAATATTCTATCTACATCTAAGTTTCAGACCCAGTGACCTCTCACTGCATATTGATAAAAATTATCACAAAATTTAATAAATGCAATTCCAGATGGAAGCACAAGCATTTCAGTTTTAAGTATCACAGACAGCAATATTTAACGCACTGGAGAAGTACCTAAATAAGGGGAAAGAGATTGCATGGGTTGTGGAGGTGTTACATCCCCATTCAAGTATGTCTGATTACTTGCAAATTCCTCCAGTGTCTCTCCAAAACGAGTCCATTCATCGGCCTTTGGATTGGCTAATTGCTTAAAATAAATAAATAATTAAATAAATAGATATAATGCAAGTTTACAGAATGTCTTAGATACTTAACAGTTAAGAGTTTAATATACAGTCAAAAGTCGTTAATTCGGACACCCATAATCCAGACCTCAAAGCTAAAAACTTTCTGCGCATGCGTCGCCTTGACGTAAGACCTTTACGGCTGCGAATATGCGTGTGTGCGTGCATAAAATACGGTTACGAATGCATGTTTAATGTATAACGGACGGTATAAGCTAAGCTAAAATTATCTAATTCAGTTAATGTTGCAGATTGCATTGTTCCTTAATCTTCGAATTGGATTCGGCTTATTATTTTTTGCAGACTGTTAGAGCAATTTTATAAAAGTAAGCTTGAACTTTCGGTTATGTCAAATAGAATTTCTGATATATATTTACTAATATGTAAAGGATCTACAAAGCGAAAGTATGTTTTGAAGTGCATTAAACAAAAAGTGGAATTGCTGCAAAAAATGGATAAAGGCATATCCTTTGTTTATCTAAACTTTAACGTTTGTTTATCTTTAACGCTGCGGCGCGTGCAATGAATTGGAAGTTGATCTGTCAGCACTATCCTTATCTTCAGGGCATATGTTTTGATTTTATTTGGCTTATAATTCCTTACTAAATGTAGTATTTCATCTCGATGTACTCCATCTTTGATATGATTTAAAACGAAGCGACTTAAACAACTTACATTGAAAGAAATGTTTAATAAAGTAAACAAATAAATATTAAGCTTTTTTTTTTTTTTTTTGTAAATTTTGATACCCTTTAGATCATAATTGTTCTTTATTTCATAAATTACGGTTTCATATTTTTAATTTTATAATTTCTGCATGCCATCTTACCAGATTTAAACTGATGATCTATAATCCGGAATCGCCCAAAGTCCCGACGAGTCCGGATTAACGGCTTTTGACTGTATTTAATACTATTCAAAAGTTCAGAGACTTTAGAGGAATATACATGTATCCATAAAAGGACTTACACAGCTTTTATTTTTATAACCACAGATCATTTATAGATACAATTCCAATTACAAATACTTCAAACATGAAAAATAATCATATTATGGCATTTTAAAATTTAGAAAATAAATTTTGTAAAAATTATGAAATCTAACTTTGTACACAAGATTTCAGCCTATAAAATTAATTTTACAATAAATGCATGGGACTTTTTTATTATTTATTTAAAACATGACAAATATTTTTGTACCGGACATTTTCCTCTATGGAAACATAGACAGTACATTTAGAGAAACTTTTTACCTACAATGTTGAAACTGTTTTCATAAAAATTCTCTACCTTGTTTTCAGAAAATTTGTAACTAGATAGGAGTAAATTACTTGATGTAAGTGCATACAAAGGTTATATGTCCAAGTCCCATCCCAATTTTTATTAAAGACTGAGCAAAAGGATGAATTTTGAAGGACTCACACTCCTCAACTGAAAACACATGCCTAATATCAATATTTAAATATATGACACCTTTAGCTATCTTTTTTGAACACTCTGTATGAGACGAGCGAAATGTTCTTCAAAATACCAACAAACAGAATTCTCCTCAAAATGTATCTACATTTAAGTGATGAAATTATAGCTGGTATATCCTCAAAAATAAAAAAGCATAGCTTAAGCTTATTGATATCTGAAGAACAGAGAACAGATGTTTTAAATATGATAATACAATTCTCATTTAGCAAACTGTAATGAATCAAAAGATATCCAAACTAATATTTTTATTTTATTTTTGTTAAGCCTAATCAAGAAAAAACCTTTCTTGTTGCAGTTCCTCTATTTTTCTCAATTCTCATCTCCCTCAAAAATCCAAAATTCCCGCTTATTTGCATTTTCTTGATAATGTGAATTTCATAGGACACAGGTTGTTTTAACTGAAGTATTTATATTTAAGGCATAAAATTTTAGTTGCATATTTATCCCCATTTTTTCAACACAAAAAAATATTAATTTTCATCATTATTACCAACTTTAAGATTGATTTACTTTTGATTTTACTAAATTTATATAATTTCCTGAAATACTTTATATTAAATAATAATATTTACTCTTAAAAATTTTTCTCACATTACAAAACGGACTGAAAATTCAAATGATGATTCAAACAATTTTCTAAGCAAAAACCTTGCTCTAGAAATTTTATGCACATGCAAGCTGCTAATATTTGATGTACAGATGTAAAATAAAATTGATTTTATTACTCTGGCTTTTTACTTTGTAGACACTAAAAATAAACAATTACCTCTCCTACATCATACAGCCAAATTTTTCCCATAGAGTCACCAACAGCAACATGATGCCCTGAATGTGTCCAGGATACTCGATTTAGAGCAGGGCTTCCATCAATTTGAATGCCAACAGTAGGAAGCTAATAATGAAATGCTCCTTAATAATCAAGCAATATTTGTAATTAATTCATAACAAAATTGGAGTTTCCTTATTAATATTACTGTACCTCAGAGTCACAATTTAAGTTCCATAAATCAAGATTTCCTAGCCCATCAACACAGGCAAATAAAGCTGGATTCACAGGAGACCAACTGACATCAAATACATAATCTGAGTTATGCTCAAATGAGTATAATGGTTGACTTTCCTGCAGACGAAATACAAAAGCTACATAAGTACTTTTTATTTGCACTATTTTCATTTTGTCATTCACTATGTGCACTAATAATAGACATGTATGATCTTTGATATAATGACTAATACAAAAGACTCAACCAATCTATCATTAGACTGGTAACTTTTTTTTCCAGTATAAACTAGAATCATGCTGTAATTGTTTTATTACTTACAAAAGCTTTCCGTTAGGAAATATATAACTATCTTTATTTGAAGGCAACGAACATTGCACATTTAAGTGCAGTTACTTTCAGCCACTTATTTACTTCCATATTATAAACTTTCTTGCAACAGAAAAAGAGAAAAAATGATTCTTCACATGATGTCATTTATTGGTGTGATGCTGAACTTCAACAAGAAAATAATTAATATAAATAATTAAGTATTAAATTTATCAATTTTTTTTGCATTATTAAATTCTGCGAATATTAAATATTAATTTTTGGATAATTAGCCTTGCTGAAAACTAACTGAAGGTTTAGAAAGATGTCTTTTGCCCCATGTTGAGTTGAATATTAGACCTTGGAACCAACATATGGCTCCTTTGAATACTTGAATATTTTATTCAATACAAATTTAATATTTTTATGATTAATTTATTTAAATTTCATCCACACACATAAACTACTATAATTTAGTACTTCAGTAATTAAAATATTTAATAAAATAACATACAGTGGTAATGCAATTTTTATTATCGTAGTACAGTAATCGAGACAGTTCGTTAATAAATCATAACAATTGAATAAATATTATTTTGTCTTTTGTAGCTATGGGTTACCAGACTGGCAGCATTGAGTTGTAGTAGGCAAATCGCCACAGTACTCCCCCTCCAGTGCTAACGATACCCTACAAATACTTTGGATTGATGCAAACTTGATGACCTGAGCATGTTCTTATCGTAGCATTTGATAAGTCGGAAGTCGTGGTTTCTGTCGAAGGCTTGCAAAAGCTTGCACTGAAGATAGATGTGGGTGCACATTGGAGATAGATGTGGATCTTGAGATGGAATTTGCGATGGTGAAGATGCATTCGCTCCAGTGGCTTCTGGTTTCCAGATTAATGCTGGCTTAAGACAGTCGATACTAACGACAATTTCTTTTTCATTGACCAAAATTTTAAATGTTTTTTTCATTTCGAGCTAGCACTTGATGGGGCCCCGAATACTGTGGTGCGAGAGAAGGCTTTAAAGCATCACATCTAAGAAAAACATGAGATGAGTTTCTAAGTTCTTTATGCCCGAACACAGTTTGTTTGCAATGAGCGCTGGCAGGAACTGGTCGCAATTTTGACATACAGTTTCTAAGCTGATGCACAAATGTAACAGGATCTACGTTGCAGGTAGATGGATTGACTGAATATATGAAATCCCCAGGCAAACGGAGATTAGTACCATATACCAGTTCGGCAGAATAGGCATTCAGATCCTCTTTTAACAGTGATCGAAGACCTAGAAGTACAGTAGGTAACACATCAGTCCACTGTAATGCAGTGTGGCATCGGATTGATTGTTTTAAAGAGCGACGAAATCCCTCGACAATTCCATTGGAACTTGGATGGTAAGGGCTGGTTCTCATTTTGTAAATGCCCAAATACTTAGTTAGTGACGTGAAGAGTTGGGAATTCGAACTGACGCCCCTGGTCAGTAGAAATCTGTTTCGGAACTTCAAATCAAGAAATCCAAAGTGTAAAATGCCTTTGCCATCATATCAGCTGAAATATCTACCAAAGGAATGGCTTCGGGCCAGCAAGTAAATCGATCAATGCAAGTAAGAATATAGGAATATCCATTAAACGGCGGCAATGGCCCGGCCAAGTTGAGGTGCACGTAATTGAAGCGAGACGAGGGCAAATTAAAATTTTTAAGATGGCTGGTGGTGTGTCTGACAATTTAGACAGCAACTGAGAAGGCCTCATATCATCCAACTGTAAATCGTGCAACAGCTGCTCGATTTTAACTGTCTCGGATCTTCATAAACAGAAATTAATTTTTTTTTTAAAGATTTGTATTTGCCAGTCGCCGGTAGATTCAAAATTATTTCATGAGCTGATTGCAGTACCTCTGATTCTAACGCGGCGATCACTGTATAAAATTGAATTTCATCGGCATTAATGTGACTCAATTTAAACTGCGCATCCAATTGAATGAACCATAAAGATGGGTCTCGGCGACAAAAAGGTGGTGGCTTATACCACTCGCGCCAACTGTGAAGCAGCATCATTGTCAACCATTTTAGATCAATCAAATACGCACAATAATGTATAGAATATGCACAATAATAATATGTATAGAATATGCACAATAATAATGTGTATAGAATATGTGCAATACTAATATGTATAGAATATGCACAATACTAATATGTATAGAATATGTACAATAATAAATAATATGTATAGAAAAATAATCAATATGTATATAGTGACACAGTTTCTTGGTACTTGAAATCATAGAAATTGGCGGTTCAAATGCAGCAGACGATACATATATCCGCTAAAATTATGACAGAAATATGTTGACTCACCGGAATGCAGCACAATGCTTGGAATCAGAGGTGAAATGCCTTACTGGCATCTCATCACACTGGATAACTTACTGTTGCTCAGAATTTTGATATTTAATCTCCATATTCATGCAACATTGAAGGTTGCTATTCGTAATAAATACGAGTCACCAATTGTGGTGATACAATTTTTATTATCGTAGTACAATAATTGAGACAGTTCGTTAATAAATCATAACAATAGAATAGAATGAATATTATTTTGTCTTTTGTTGCTATGGGTTAAAAGACTGGCAGCGTTGAGTTGTAGTAGGCAAGTTGCCACACATCCTGACAAGTATTTTATTGCCATTTACTAAATACTATTGTTAATAAAATGATGACAACTAGTATTTTATTGCCTACTCATGAACAGCACATTCCATACAATGATTAACAGATATGGCATATTCTTAGTCAGCTCTCCCTAAGGGTCATTACAAACAGAGTCAACAATATATTCTAAAAACTAATAATGTTTCATTTTTTTCGCAGAGAATGCTTTAGTTATACTTTAGAGACTTCCCATTTCTAAAAAAAAAAAGCCTTTCTTCCATATGGTATAAATTAGCTTAGAATACAGAACCACTTGTAGAGCTATGAATTACTATAATTTCTGCTAATTTAACATTGCTACTAAGAATCTGTTGCTGACTACAATTAGGAACCATATGAGAGCTATCACATTTACTTTTGAGTGGAAATATATACAGTCAAAAGTCGTTAATCTGGACTCGTCGGGACTTCGGCGATTCCGGATTATAGATTATCAGTTTAAATCTGGTAAGATGGCATGCAGAAATTATAAAATTAAAAATATGAAACCATAATTTACGAAATAAAGAAAAATTATGATCTAAAGGGTATCAAAATTTACAAAAAAAAAAAAAAAAAAAAAAAAAAAAAAAGCTTAATATTTATTTGTTTACTTTATTAAACATTTCTTTGAATGTAAGTTGCTTCGTTTTTTATGTGATAATACATTCTCTTTAATTCTATAAAAAGACATAATTTCATGTTCAGTTACAAAGTTCCACTGTTCAAGTCCTATAATTGCTGTGTCGAGAATAACGACTAATTTGTCAAGCGAAATTTTTTCGTTTTCAATAACCTCTGTCACTTTCTTCGTTATCGGAAGCGAACTATAATGACGAGGAGTTTGATTTAAATCATATCAAAGACGGAGTACATCGAGATGAAATACTACATTTAGTAAGGAATTATAAGCCAAATAAAATAAAAACATCTGCCCTGAAGATAAGGATGGTGCTGACAGATCCACTTCCAATTCATTTGCGTGCCCGCCGCAGCGTTAAAGATAAACAAACGTTAAAGTTTAGATAAACAAAGGATATGCCTTTATCCATTTTTTGCAGTAATTCCACTTTTTGTTTAATGGACTTCGAAACATACTTTTGCTTTGTAGATCCTTTACATATTAGTAAATATATAGCAGAAATTCTATTTGACATAATCGAAAGTTCAAGCTTACTTTTATAAAATTGCTCTATTAGTCTGCAAAAAATAATAAGCCGAATCCAATTCGAAGATTAAGGAACAACGCAATCTGCAACATTAACTGAATTAGATAACTTTAGCTTAGCTTATATTGTCCACATTAAACGCGCATTCGTAAACGTATTTTGCGCACGCACACACGCGTATTCACAGCCGTAAAGGTCTTTGCGCAGAAAGTTTGTAGCTTTGAGGTCCGGATTATGGGTGTCCGAATTAACGACTTTTGACTGTAATCCATTTGCAAAATAGGCTTAACTTAATTGTACAAATACATAATTTCTTTGCTTATAAAAGGAAACCTCTCATTAATGCCTTTCAATAACAAAATTATAAACGAATATTCTTGATATGTTTCTACCAGTGGGATCTTGTTTTATGGACAGACAGTATGTTGTAATGAATTTTAAACAAATTTTATATGTATGTCTGTTAATAAAAATATATTATTTCATGTTTTGTTGAAGGCAAGAACTTGCCAGAACAGTAAACCATGTAAAAGATAACTGAAAACAGTATGGCTAGACATATGAACTGATTGATATATTTACTCGTAACTAATCAATAAAGAAAACATTAACTGATTCTACATTTCTTGAAACACTTTAAATTCAGTTAAACGTATTCATTAATTAAAAAAACTAATCTTTTTCAAAAGACTGTCTTCTATTTCAAATCTTCATTTTTGTTTTTAATAAAGCTAATTAATGAAGCATTTTAAAACAAGAAAAGCTTTTTCAACATTTACAATTTTATCTGCTAATTCTTAATACACATTAGGTCCTTATAAGGCCTTTATTTTAACAAATGTTAGTCACACACACGTATTTCTAACAATAAAAATGTCTTTAATAATTGCAAAAATTCATGTTATATCATTTTAAGTTCAAAAAATACATTTTATAAAAATATCAAAACCTTAACTTTTATGGTCCTCTGTTTCCTACAGTTATATTTAGTAAAATTTTATACTCATTTGAGAAAAAGGTAGAACTAAATTGACCGACGTGTTTATTTTCAAAATTTCGTATTTTTTTATGTCAACTTTCAGCTTACCTCAAGGTATTGGTTAAAAAATACAATAATTCAAACTCGATTCACCTTATCCACTGTCTTAAAAGTAATTAAATGATCTGTTGTTTACTAGAGCGTAACACTTTAAATTTATAATTTTGTTACAATTAGTATTCTGAAAGAATTTTCTTAGAGGTAATTTATACATATTCTAATGCTATAAATCTGTCATTATTGTCATGAAGATTCATTATTTTAGAATCATAATCTAATAATCCCACAACGAGTTAGCCATATGCCAATACTGAAGTTTACCACTATTTCAGAACACCAGTGTTATGAGATAGCGAATAGGATCTGTTTGAAAAAAATTACACTATCAATATTTTTTGTGCCTGCAACAGTAAAGGTCATCATTCAGTTTAACATCAGAAACTCTCTCCCTCCATAAAAGATATTTTATTTCTAATAACGTAAATTTCATTTTTCAATTTGAGTACAATTACAGAACATAAACTTAGAATTTAGAATTAAATAAGTCTGTCAATTTTTGCTGGACTGAAATAAAATTTTTTGTGTTTTATTTTTTGAATAAGTAAAACTTTATGAAAATACAACAGTAATAACCAGGGGACTATGCAAAAAATTTATTTTGTAATTTTTACAAAACTGATTATTTAAACTTTAAAATGACAGAACATGATTATTTGTTTAATTTAAAACATTTTCATTGAAAGTATATGTCTGTGATCAATAGCTGTGACAATAAAGGCTATACGGGGACTTTTGTTGGCATGGTATATAATCAGAACAACTTAGCAAACTTTGGTAAGATAACATTTAAAATTAGTTCTACACTTTCATTTTATTGATGAAAAGAATAATTTTACAGCAATTGTTGCTGATCAAAGAACAAAACTGGATATTTTATTAAATCTTACTGTTCATGTATTTGACATTTTTTACATCTTGCTGTTTATTTTACATTTTATTAAATCTTATTGCTCGTGTGTTATTGAGGTTATAATTGTGCATGTACACACTTGTTCAAAAAGAAAGAATTCATATTGCATTTTTCCAAATCACATCAACTGCTATCCTACTTTCTTATATAGGGTTTGGTCTTCTTTAAAAGCATACGATTAGACTCAACCTCTACAAGCTGTAACTACTACAGTACAAAGTCCGTAATACGGACGTCCATTATCCGGACCTCAAAGCCACAAACTTACGCATGCACAAACAGCCAGTAAAGCGTTTACAAATGTGCGCTTCCGATAGTGAAGAAAGTGCCAGAGAGATTATTGAAAACAAAAAAATTTCGATTGACAAGTTAGTGGGTATTCTCGACACAGCAATTACAGGATTTGAACAGAGGAACTTTGTAGCTGAACAAGAAATTATGTCTGTTTATAGAAGAGAGAATTAAGAGCGTTTAATACCCCTTTCTCATGTCGATTTTTAATAACAGATGGTGCTACGAACGTTGAGCGCTAAAGACTCAAATCTGTAAGACTACCTACAGCCCGGTTACTATGGCAACGACGCTTCCCTTTCTTTGTACTCGTTTGGCGGGAAAGTGAGTAAGCCATAAAACACTTAAACACATCCCCTCAGTTGAACAAAAGGACCTGCTGTCATTTCTTCCGTCTGTGACTCAGACTGCAGGGTATGTTTTGAACAGGAATAGAACTTTTTCACTTTTGTGTTGAATGAAAGATATCTATGAGATACGTGCAGCAGTCGCTATTTCTTTTCGCAAAATTTGTTCATCACGCTTTTCAATGTTGCGTAATGTTTCATAATTTGCCGTTATTCTGCGGAAGAAAACAGTTTTTAAAAATAACTAGATTTTTAAGCATTTCGGTAATTTCATCGCGACATAAAAATTATATATAAATGAATTTATACTTGATGATATGTGTATACATAAATAGCATGCACATAATATTCCATTTACTTATCCATCCATAATATTCCATAAATATGTGTTAGCACTTTCCAAAGCTTTATATATATTTTTTACTTGTATTATAAAATCGTATAACACTCCTAACTATTATTTTTTTATTTCAAAAGTGGATAAATCATTATCAAATTTTTCTAGTACACGGCACATTATCTGAGATCCGCTTTGAATGAAAACTACATAAAGTGTTATAATGAACAATCAGTTTCAAGATTTCACTTGATACTGAAATGCATAAAATCAAATTGCGTTTCTATGTTTCAGGTTTATAAAATACAGCTGATAATTGAAGGGGTAAAGTACAAGCTGATAATACATGATAAGGGGGAAGAAATTCCTAAATTACAAAATTGAATATTATATTTTACTAAAGTAAAATGATACATATTATAGATACATCCTAAAAAACGATAATATTTATATATATATATTGTATATCGTATATATATATATATATTATATATTTATATGTATATGTACTCTTTTCCGGATGCAACTGTAATTACGTACTGAGCTGGTTTATCATCTTCCTGTAGCGACGCATTTGGATTTGCTGTGAATGAATTTGTTTCATTGAACAGGAACAAATAGGAAACAGAATATTGAAAATTGAATTTGTTTTAAGCATTAGTAATTTATATATGTTAGATTGACTAAAAAGAGTATATTCATGCATAACGTATAAATAAGCGAAGTGAATACTTTTTGGCAATCATTTTTCTAGGATGATCATTTTTGAAAATAACCAGTACTGTTGATAACATAAACACCGGTACGATCTATCTGCCTAAGGAAAAGGATGCCTTCGTGGAAGACTTTCTAAGGGGAATTGACTCCTATGCACGTTACACAGGGTAAAACCACGAAAGCGCAGCCAGTCGGGCCGAGCTACTGGTGTTCAGCTACTTTACTGCTTCGTGCCTCATTTCAGAGCGGATTCGCTATATATGAAACAGAGCAATGTGCTGTTACCGTATTTAGCAGCCTGCCTTTTTCCTTGACCTAGCATAAAAAAATAAAATAGCAAAATTATAACAGCGTTTCTAAAAAGATGCTTTGCTATATTCTCATTAAATCTTTATCATTTTGCGCTACTAAAAACGAAGTACGATTATTTCAAATTCAAAATTTTATAACATTACTTTACAGAAAGTGATCTCATGTCTTCTAAAAATGAAACCCCACATCTGTTTCTATCCAAGCGGCTTACTTTCTAGACAAAGTAATTTCAGTGTAACGTACGTTCAGTTTTATCTAACTTTGAACGAAAAAAAAACTATGTACATAACAGGCAAAGATATTAACAGCACATAAATTTACTCAATTATATTGGATTACCAGAGGAGAAAAAAATAATCCGATGAGATAATTCTCTGAGAATTCATAAACGCTAAATTAAGAATAAATTTTATAAAATGTTTGCTAATGAATACATGTATTTGCATAGTAAGTTTCCTTTTTTAAAAATTTTTCCATCTTTATCACGTTTATCGGAGTGTCGTATTTAACTTCACAATTATGCTCCGAAATTTCATTGCTGTAGATTGGATGATTACCAATATATAATCCTACTAGTAACCAGAGCCAGTATTAGAGGTTTTTGCTGCTCACTACAATATCTGTGGCTCTTACTTCTGCCACACGCCGCCAGTGGCTGAGTGGTTAAGAATATTGATTACTGGAAGTTAGACCTGGTTTCGGTTCGATCCCAGGCGAACCAGCTGGCTGCATGGTTTGTTTTCCTGTTGTGCAACATGAATACGAGCCAGTTTCCTTCAGCAATTAGGCTCACCCGCGCCCAAGCGGTTAAATCGCTGAACACTGGTAGTTCCGACCTGGGTTCGAATCAAGGCGAACGGGCTGGCTACATGGGCGTTTTCATAATCTTCCCCGTGTGTAACGTGTATGGGGAGCTTTGCTATAAACTAAACTAAGCCTTCAGAAACTTCCTCCACGAAGGCATCTGCTATCTGCCACCTCGTGGCTTTGCTATATTCAAAGAGCCTAACCCAATTCTAGCACTCAGTTCCTCTCTAAATTCTAGCGGGCGAGCGCTAAAGTCGCCTATTACTGGTAGTTCAACCTCGGCACATTATCTGAGTTCAGCTTTGAATGAAAAGACTACTGAACTATTTTGAATGAAAAGACTGTGGTTAAGACTACTGAACATGCACTAGCATCTCGTTGTATCCTTTACTGTCAAGGGTTTTACCTTTCTCCATATACTATTTGTGATTAATACCACGGCAATCCCACCAAATACAAAAGAATGATCTTTTTGTTAGTCAAATTGCGCTTTACGATGCTGCCAACGGACTCACGGGCGCAGATCAACTAAATTTTTGGCCTATGTTGTTAAAATAAATTTATTTTTCAACACAAGTGACTATCTGGTCCAGAACTTTAATTTTGCGTTGATATTCGAGAAGAATAGTACAGGCTCGAACACGTCTGACCTTATCTGCTTGAGTCAGCTCATGCGGCGCACAGCTGACGTTTATGTGATGCATAGTGCGACTAATGGAGAGATTCATTTTTATGGGGCCCACCAGCGGCCGAGCGGTAAAGTCGCTGAACACTGGTAGTTCGGTCCGAGGTTCGAATTCCGCGAACGGGCTGGCTGCATGGGAGTTTTCGTGGTTTTCTCCTTGAGTAACGTGTATACGAGCCAGTTTCCCTTAGAAAGCCCTCCATGAAGGCATCCTTTCCCTTAGGCAGATAGCCCTAGTGTGCTTTGCCATAATTAAATACACCAACACCAACCATTTTTATGGATAATACCACGGCAATCTCACCAGATCCAAAGCATGATCTTTTCGTTAGTCAAACTACGCTTTGCGACGCTGCCGACAGGCTCACCGGGCGTAGACCAGCTCCCTTTTCGACCTGTATTGTTTGTGTAAACTTGTCTAACTTTGAACGAAAAAAAACTATGCATATAACACGCAAAGATATTACAGAACATAAATTTACTCAATTTTATTGGATTACCAGAGGAAGAAAAAATACTCAGATAACTCTCTTAGAATTTAAACGCTAAATTAAGAATAAATTTTATAAAATGTTTACTAATAAATACAAGTATTTTAAATAATAAATTTTTCCATCTCTACATATACCACGTTTATCGGAGTGTCGCATTTGACTTTGCAATTAAGCTCCGAAATTTCCTTGCTGTAGCTTGCATGATTACCAATATACTTACAATCCTACTAGTAACCAGGGCCACTATTAGGGATTTTTGCTACTCACTACATTATCTGTGGCTCCTACCACACGCCACCAGTGGCCGAGTGGTTAAGACTACTGAATACTGGAAGTTCGAACTGGTTTGTGTTCGATGCCAGACAAATCAGCTGGTTGCATTGTTTGTTTTCACCGTGTGTAACATGAATACAAGCCAGTTCCCTTCAACAATTAGGCCCTCCCGCGGTAGAGGAATTAAATCGCTGAACACCGGTAGTTCCGACCTGGATTCGAATCAAGGTTAACGGGCCGGCTGCATAGACGTTTTCATAATTTTCTCCATGTGTAACATGTATGGGAAGCCAATTTCTCTAAGAAAGTTCAACATGAAGGCATCCTACTGTGCTTTGCCATAATAACCTAATCTAAGCCTTCAGAAAATTCCTCCACGAAAGCCTGCCATCTTAAGAAGGTAACCCTCGTGGCTTTGCTACATTCAAAGAGCCTAACGCAATTCTAACAATCAGTTCCTCCCTAAATTCTAGCAAGCGAGCCGCCGAACACTGGTAGTTCATCCGGAGTTCAAGCCTCGATGAACGAGTTGGATGCATGACCGATTTTGGTGTTTTCCAAATTCACCTGCTTTGGCGTAATCAAACTCTATAATTCTAAACAAACTGACGTTCGGTTCGGCTCTAGCACCACGTTCCAAATTATAATTACAGCTCAACAAATAAATGTCTGGCGTATACATTCGAATAATCTAAGTAAAAAAAAAAAGGGGGGGGGCTTTTTAATTTCTTCCTCAACCAAGCATGCATGCACATAAAGCAAATAAAGAAAAACTTATGGAGTGCAACAGGCTTCTAATCCATAGTTAGTGATCGCCATAATTGGGAGCTATAAAAACGCTATATTGACGGGAAGGAGAAAATTTTACTTCCTGAGTGAGCTAATTCAGAACTAGTGTTATTTCATCTGTCATCTTAAATTTAAGATGCCTAGTTACGTGACTAACAAAAACCTAGTATTTATATGAAGCTTGATAAAAATCAAAGTTTTGAAGACGGTATATGGGATCACGTTCGGTTGATTACCATTATGATCAGCAAATAACAGCAATTTACTGATGTCTTTCTTATCTTTATATTCAGATGTAGTTTTCAGGGCAACTAGAGAAAATTTATTAATTACTTTTATTATTTTTGATACTTTATACGTACGAAGATACATACTAGGAAGAGAGATCTAACTATTATATTCGAACAAATAAAAATAGATCGTGACGTGAAGACCCTAGAGATACGGCTTCTGATTGCTATTCAAATTTTTCCGTATTAGTAGCGATATAATCGAATAATCTTTCAAAGATTATTGTTTACCGATTTTAGGTAACAACTAGAAAACATTTTTTTGAACTTATCCTCAAACAATTTTGCTATTGGTAACGAATACTGCTGTATCATGAATCAGGTACGGCGCTATGCATTTTGCTGACTTTGTATGCAATAAATTCTGTTGTCAAGTGCCCTTCCCCCAAAATTCTAAAATTTTATTGCTTGATGCTTCGCTGAATTTTACAATTTTGCTGTACCTAAATTCTGCCGTACCGGCAGTGTTCATGATTTCAAATCCCCCCCCTCCCCGAGATTTACTGTGTTATCTGAAAAACAGCTCACAAGTTGCTAAAAATAGCTATAAAACTGGTTCCACAGCTTTTAGCAACGGCCTCCCGTTGTGCGTTGTGGAAACTCAGCTTTTGAAAGAAAAGGAAGGGGAATGATTTCTCCCTGACTACAGTATAGATCAGTTCCGTGACTTTGTTTGAGCTACTGCAAAATGTTCTGAAGTAAACTTTTTTTCTGTTTCGGCAACATTCATTTTGAGAATTCAACACCTGTTCATTAGCCCTTAGTAATTGACAGAAATGCTTTTAGAAAGTAGTGGGTTCATTGATACCAACAAAATGGTTGGTATCAATGAACTGGGGATACGTTAGTTTCAGTTGTTGAGTTCAAATGAACCTTTCAAATACCAAAATAGTCCCTTTGCATAATCGAAAGGATTTCATCTGAGAATAATTTTTCTACTTAAAAATGAGTTTTGCAGTACTTTTTAAATACTACTTGTATTTTTATTTTCGAAAATTTTCATAAATATTGTAATTAATTATTTCCAATTTTGATAACTCGCAGAAAAAACACAATTTTCAAGAAATTTTTTTATTATGGTTATTCAAACTTATACTAATATACAGCATCTTTTATATTCCTTATACATTTGACACTGCATGCTTAAACCTGCATGTAAGTTTCTCTTCCTTAGTAACTCCTTACCCAGAGACGTCTCAATGAAAGCCAAATCATGCACAAAATTTACACCTGAAAAAAAAAAAAAAAAAGAAATATGATAAAATATTTTTAACACCATATTCTCGAAAACAGAGTACATCACATACCCCCCCCCCCCAAAAAAGAGAAATTACAAGAAATACAAATTTCTAACAGAAAAATGCATTTTCAAACAGCTGAAATTGTTTCACAAATTAATAATGCAGATAGCAAATGTAACATATGGCACTATTGCCACTCAGTGTAATCTCTGCATATCCTAAATTCTGCTGGCTGATGTCTTCGTAAGTTCTGAACATTTTTTTGCCTCTAAATTCTGCTGCTCAGTGCCCTCTGCTAAATTATAAAATTTTGCTATGCACTATTATCTAAATTCTAAATATTTTGACTACCACTGGTTGCACAGGCCCTGATCAAAGCAAAGAGGCAAGATGCTACCTGCTATTGATAAACTGCCTTATAAATACCACAGATCTAAATAAATATCAGTTTTATTTCCAAAACAGAATTATCTCACAGCTAAAGCATTGCCTTTGCAGAAAATCTTCTAAATGGAAATAGAATTGCATCCACATTACATGTGCAGAATCCCAATAATTCATTATAAACATAGTTCCAAACCATAGTTAGGCTTAGAACCCACAACAGTATTCTTCTTGGAAGTCTTCCTAAGGAAATGGTAGTATATTCAGGGAACATGTGGGCAAAATCATGACAGTATATCACAAGCCTAATTCTTGACCATACATACTAGAAAGATCACAGAAATTCCTCAGGGGAAGCTAGATTCATATAACAAAATTTCATGCAACATATGGCATATGGGAAAAAGCAAGGCACATTATAATCACTAGCATAGTTTATACCCAAATGAGTCGCAGATGGTGCACTATGTGCTCACAGCTGATTATCACTAATGCAGATATATATCTACTAATATTTAGAAGATGATGTCAGATCAGAATTGCATGAGAAATAAATCAAAAATCATCAATCAGATGCAGGAAATTGGTTTCAATCTGAAACAGCAGATGGATAATTGAAAAGGTTAGTAGAATTACCTTTTTTGCAGAAGCAGTATCTTCACAGAGGATATCCTAAGAGAAAACTAATATACACATCACGCTTGATTTATACCATAGTACCACAACATAAGAATAAGTTAGACCCTTTATACTCCAGTCTTTCAACAGTAGTAGTGATTTTGAGATCTTCCTCACAGAAATGGCTGGCATTCATGTTACATAGGAGTAAAACCACAATACTTCACTGCAAGCGCAGTTTACAGCAATAAATGGAAAGAAAGGTCTTCAGAGATGTCACTGAGAAGCCAAATGGCTAAACGGCAAATTCAAGTTAAAATTTTCAATAATTAATGTTGGCCAGATTAATTTGGAATAATTCTGCCTTCATATGTTTATTCACCTCACCAAACTCTTTATTATTAAACAATATTTACAAAATATATGTAGTTTATAACAAAAATTCTACAAATTCAAATACAGAGATTTCAAAATACAATATTTGTACTGATACAATAAAGCTAAAAAATACTTATTCACACCCAGAAAACTCAAATGTACAATTGTTATTCAGAAGAAATGCAGTAAACAAAAAAATAAACAAGAGACTTATAAAAGATAAATACAGTCAAAAGTCGTTAATTCGGACACCCATAATCTATAATCCAGACCTCAAAGCTAAAATCTTTCTGCACATGCGCCGCGTTGATGCATGCGCATAGGCGTTCACGCGTGCGCTCAAGACCTTTACGACTGCGCATATGCATCTGTGCCGTTGTATAAATGTCATAATTCCCAACTAACAACGCTTCGTAGTCAGACCTTGCTATGTCACAAAAACTAGTTTGGGCATTAAGCTTGAAGTTTTCAACTTTGTGCCGACTTGATATAAGAGTCGACCAATCAGAGCATATACATGAAACTTATTGAGAGAGAAAGCTGTAGACACATACATGCATGCACAAATTTAGCTTCTCTAATTGGCTATGGCTTAGACCCTCTCTCGCAGGTGTGAATGGAACTCCCACATTTTATGCCTTATGATTATGCGTCTATGACATTTATACCATCATCTGAACAGAGCCTTAGGATGGCATACTAAGAAGATGCAATGTCTTGTGGGGATAAGCAATTTATACTCCTAAGCCTAAAAAAAAACTTGGGGGGAAAAAAGATCACGACTTAAATTTGTTGTCTAATTGCTCTAACTTGAGGCACATTACGAGAGGAAAGCAAAGGTAGTAATCAGAATTATTTAAAAAATTTTATCCTTATATTTTTCTTAAAAATTCTGTAAAATAATAAAATTTTTGGCTTTCCTCAAATAAATATATATGGAAAAAATAATAGCCACATAATCACAGATTTCATTTTGTTATATTTTATTAACAAAATTTAAATTATTAAAAATCTCTTTCATGAAGGGAACATAAAACATCATGAAAACAATGAAAAAGAAGCAATATTTAAAAAAGATAGTAGATGAGGCTCCCATCAAAAGAATCGAACCCCAAAATATTTTCATTTGCTTCAGTGTCCCGTCTGAAAATTTCACTGATTTCAATGAATATATTTTTAAAAAAATCTTTTATTTTCAAGTTCTTTCATGCAAAACGTCCAAATTTGGTACAAATCAAATTCATCCCCCTCTTTTTGATAGCTACAATATTATATTTAACAGTTTTAATAGCTATCAGTATGTAAACAACATAATGTAACACCATAAAAGAAAAACATAAATGATGACATTTTAATTTTGGCATAGAGAAATACATATTTACCCCAAAAGAGAGCTTGTATTTCTACCTTCTACGTCAGAGTCAATAACTGAAATGTCCAGATCAGAACTGAGAAGAAAAGAACCATAATTAATTTAATTAAGATACAATAACACGCTGACCAAGTATTAATTTAGAAGTCAAGCAACAAAAATCAGCATCATATTTCGAAATACTCACTATTTGAAAATATAACGCTGATTTTGGTTGCTTGACTTCTAAATTAATACATAATTAGTTAACCATAATTAAGTAACTGTAAGAGTTTCAATATCATGCACAGCTAATATCTATTTTTGAAATAAACCAACTTACCTCAAGAAAGCCTGGTTTGTCTTAGGAACATTAGTTGTAACTTCTGGCGTAGAAAAGTCAAATTTTTCACTTCCAGACCTAAGAATGAAAGAAATAAACTGCTATAACATAATTAAAAAAAAAAACATGAATAAATGAATAACACATAACAAATTTAAGCATTAAGCTATGTATGACTACCACCCATCTCAGACAGTGCGACAGATATTGCTGTATACTGTTTCGCCATACCTTGTGTAGCTATTATATCATGCTGTATAACCGCAGTTTAGAAAAATTACAAAATGTGTTATTTATATCTATCTAAAATGGTACATTACTACATGATTTGTAAGAATAAATTAGAGGGTTCTGCGAATGAAATTCCTTCCAATTAAAAAATGTAGGAATAAAGAAAATGCAGGAATTGCAAATGCAGAAATGAAAAAGGGATTATATTTTTTGCACGGAATCCAGATGACATATTTTTCAACATTTTAGAAATTTCAATATTAATTTTAGGGGCCTAAAATATTAGGCCCCTAAAAGCAGAATATAGTTTTTAAATGTTCAGACAATCTTCCTATGAGAAGAATTCCTTTGAGAAGTACACATCTGAACCACAATTAAAAAACATGTACAAGAACAGAGCTAAGGACTTCTGTTTGCAGAAAGTCTGTCACATAACATATGAAAAGTTTCTTATTGGTAGATTTTTTATCAGACAGATATTTTATTGTTATATAGAGAAAGCATTCACTCCTTTTCTACTAGAGATAATTCAATTTGGACAATGGCAAAAAGGCTAAGCAAGCCTGAGCGTATTGGTCCCATTCTTGGCACTAGTATGGTTTACACTCAAAATACATGGCAGATATTTTCTAATTACCTGCATCCCAATATCAATTCAATTCAGCTTTTGGTGGAATTTACCATTTGTGACATATTTTTCAAAAACTACACTTCACAACATGCATACATGACAAATACACAGAACCATAAATAAACAAGCAATAATATATATTTATATATAAATTTTACTAAATGATTATAAAATGTTCCAACGCTAAAAGAAAGTTTTAACATCCAAGTAAATGACATAATAAAAAAAAGCAAGTTGAACAGCGAGCACATGAATGAAATGTGCATACACCTGTAAAAATATACCATAGGTAACTGACAAAGCATTTCGTAGCAAACATATGACTATAAAATTTCCAATAATAGAATGTAATGATGGTGAATTCAATTTAGATTGCAAGAACATGCTCATACTTTTGAAAAGATTCAATTATTTCAGCAATTCCTTGTGAATTGGAATTTACCCTTTCAATATTTCCCAACAATTTAGTGTGAATGGAGGAATAAATTGTTATAACAGAATTGAACAATTATTAGCATCCCCTCATACACACACACAAACATACACATACAAAAAAAAAAAAAAAAAACCTTACTTTGTAAAAAAAAATCATCCGGGCAATGATTCTTCTTTGACACAGATGCAGTTGTATCAATAATTTCTGACCTTCAATAAAAAAAAAAATACGCATATTTTACTTCGGAATTAACTTACTACGAAATCATAAATACGAGGTAGTCGATATAAAGAATAAAATATTTCTCACCTTTCGAAAACATCCGCTTGTTCGGAATCTTCCACATCTCGGGAATTTAACTTCATATTTTTTTTCTTGAGCTTGACGCTTTCGCTGAATTCTGGATCTCTTATTAACACCAGGATGTTTTTTCGGTCGTCCTTGATATTTTCGCATATTTTTGCTAACTGACCACAGTACAAATAAATGTAAACAAACCGAGTGCGGAATAGCAATGCAATAGGGTTGCCGTAAACGTCATTCCGCTGACAGCTGACACTGTTTAGTGAAAACTGTGTATAAAGGAATATATGAAACGCTTCTAAATATTATTTAGAAAAAATATGATTTATAAGTGATATCAAAATCAATTACTTCGTGAATTTTTGCAGAAATAAGATTACAATGCTAAATTTTAACTCGTAGCGCCATCTATTGATGGCTTTCCAAACTACACATTAAAATTACGTATTTCAAACTAATTTTTTTAAAATATAATATTTAAGTAAATTTCATTCCAAACCTGATTCTAACATTTTGATTCCAAAATTGACCTATTGCTTTATATTTCTGCCAAATTTCACGCAACATAGTTTCTTAATTAGCGATTCTGCGTGTAAACAAATTTTTAGTATTGTAATGCTGCTGTAGTAGACCACCTTAAAGAGAAAGTATTAGCACAAAAAACGAAGCAACTTAAACAACTTACATTGGAAGAAATGTTTAATAAAGTAAACAAATAAATATTAAGCTTTTTTTTTTTTTTTTTTGTAAATTTTGATACCCTTTAGATCATAATTGCTCTTTATTTCATAAATTACGGTTTCATATTTTTAATTGTATAATTTCTGCATGCCATCTTACCAGATTTAAATTGATGATCTATAGTCTGAAAAAACCACTAATCCGGAATCGCCGAAGTCCCGACGAGTCCCGATTACGGACTTTGTACTGTACAACCCAAAATCATGAAGTTGATGTGGAATTTTTGAAGGCATTATCAATAAATACACTTGTTAACATTTAGAATGGTCAATGTCATGTTCAGATTTAAGTGGCCCAGTACTGTGAGGGTACATGCTGATATGAGTTTTGAAAATTCCCCAGTCGATAATTTTATAAATATCATTGGCATCCAGCTTGCTGATTCCTACATGTGCCAATACTGGCACACGATCCGAAGAGAGATCATTAATGACTTCCATAGTGATCGGCAGGCTGTCAGAGATTATGAATACATCAAGTATGTCTGGGTATAGTCTTGATTACATGTGCCTGAAAATATATTCATCGGGGAAGGGGGTAAATATATTAAGGGTTGTTGTAAAGAAAGTTCAGAAAAATTTCTCTACTTTTACTGGTTTTACAGCCCCACAGCTAATGTGCTTAGCATATGGGTCACTTACAATTATGATGGGAAAGGGTTTACTAAGCAGGCTGCACAAATGGTGATCTTGTAACCTAAGATCAGGGGTGTTATAGTACATAGCACTACCACTGGAAGGTTCCTAGTCCCAGTATATATACATAAGCTTCAAATAATAATGAATTTGCACTCAAAATTACATAAAATAAATCTTTGTTATGAAAACACTCATCTTTCAACAAGGCTACCAGTCTGGGATTTTTAAATTTAAGTGATTATACATAAACCCAGCTCCAATATTTTTGGCATCCAAGGCAATGAATACATGTGGCACTCTATCTAAAGTAAATATATTCATACTTCATTCTTCTCTCTTTCATTCACCCTAGCCTGTGATTAATCTATATAATTTGGAAGTTAAGATGTACAGAAAAAAAAAAAAAAAAAAAAAAAAGAAGAGATAATCCAAGGGTTGAAAATCACAAATTTATATTCCCAGTCAATTGTGAAGCATACATATATTACAGCCGAACATCAGTCAGCTCTATGAACAAGAAAAGTTTACACACATGATCAGTGTTTGTAAACATATGATAAAAAGCTTCTATAATTACAACAACAGCTTTAAATTTATGTGACTGCTTTTTATAATTTTTTAAATGTGCTAAAAACCTTTGAACTACCCTGTAATTTTTCAGAAATTCAAATAATTCTACAAAAAATTCACCTAATTACCCTTAAACTCCACAATTTAACAGTCCAGTCAAAGGAAGAAGTCAGGAAAAGATCAGGAAATTCGGTAGGACCTCTGCTTTTGTGAGTACTAATAGCAGTGACTGGACCTTGATGACTTTCAAATGCATCAACAATTCCACTTTTGCTACCATGGCGGCAAGCTACAATATCAGATTAAAACATTATTCTAATTTATATATGCAGTACAGATATGATATGAGGATAAGATGTACTACAATAATTTTCATTTGAAATATTGTGATTCATCACATTAAACATATGTGAAATTCTGTCTACCGAATATTTTTTATATGTAATTCACTATTATTACTGATATTAAAAAAACTGCACAAAATAAATATTGAAACTGACAATTTTGAAGAGAATAAATAAATCACGATATTAGAATAATAAGATGAAAATTTTTTTTTAAAAAATTATAATTTTTCTAAGATTTAAAAAACCTTCAGAACCTATTTTAAAAAGCTGATATGTTTTTATTCAATATTCCTCCTTGAAATTTTTAAATGAAAAAATTCTGATATAGCCACTTTTAGATCTTAAATGATGCTATATACAAATATGAATATATTTTAATAAAAAATACGACCAAAACGAATAATTTAGTTAAAATTTACGGGGAATGTAAAATATATTCAGCTTGAATAATAATTTTAATAAACATTTTTGTTTAAAGATTTCTTACATGTACTTTGCAAAGAAACTCATTTGCCTATAGTGAAAATACACAACATTATCATAAAAATTAATTCAACTTACTCGTAAAACCTGCTCGTATTATACTGAAAATAAGCTTACATGTACAGAAGATAAACTAGCAAAAAAAAAAAAAAAAAAAAAAAAAAAATATATATATATATATATATATATATTTGATGAGTGATTTTTCAATATATTATTTAAATAAATAAGATTCAGCATATGCACAACTAAATATCAGCCACTGGAAATGTAATTTTATCCATTTTGCCTTAATAACCAATCTAACCAAGAAGGTATATTATCTATCACAGAATGATATATTAATCTTCCAAGGATTAAAGTTTGTTCTCAAGTTTTTTTTTTTTTTTTTTCTTTTAAATAAATCCTATTTATTCCTACTGAGATTTTTCCTCTAGACTTAATAGTATCAGACTGCACACTACAAATACTTGGAATTTACAAAAAAATATAATAAAAAATTTAAAAAAAACTGCAATTTCAGAACTTTAAATACAGTATAATATCTCAGAGTTTATAAATAAAATTTTTTTAATTAAAAAATAAAAAATATCATAAAGTTTAAAAAACCTACAATCTGATTTTGCTCTGCCAACTGCACTTTAATGCCTGATACTGTTTTAAACTAAACAATCAAAAGAGGTCTACTATGATCTGTTACTTTAAAATAAGAATTTCAAAGTAATATTCCACCTTATAACCATGGGAATGATGGTTGCAGCAGATGGTTCAAGTCACGTAATGCCCCTCTCCCCACTCCACTCACATTTAGCGTGTTTTGCTTCATAAAAAGCATGTGAATGAAGGCTGCAATCTCATATGAGGTGGAGATGCAGTCTGGTGATGATGACAATACAATATGATTGTAATGGCCTTAAAATGCATATTTACAGAAACAGCCTATAGTTTGGGAATTAAACCCCGAGAAATTGAAATGGAATATAAAACGTTATAGCTAAAAAAAGTTGTTTGAAATAGCATTTCTAGATAGAAGGGAAAAATCTTGTGATAATATTCCATGATAAATGAATGTCACGTGCAGTCTTCATCACTTATTTAATACGGAAAAGGTTTGATTATTCTAGGTGCAGTTTTGTACTTTCTCACTGAATCATCTGTGCATGACAATTGCAACAAATATGTCTCCCAAATCAAGTACAAACATGTTCTGGTTTGCCAGGATGAAAAATCCATGAACTAAACACAAACATTTCAATATGACTTCCTTAAAGATGTTCAAAAAGGAAGGGGCTCTTCTACTCTTTCCTCTTATTTATTAAATATACATAGGATTACTGTAAAACAACTTCAAAATGAGGAAACATTATGATAACATAATGGCTAGTCACATGAAAATTCATTTCCTCATTTTATTAATGAACTAAAAATAAAAATTTTCCCATAATTTGTACGCTGACAAGCCAGAACATAATAACCATTCCCACATTTTTTAATGAACTTGTCTGGATAACGTGGACTGCCCATGATTAAGTGAGAATGGTATTTAACTGCCGCTGGAGAAGATAAGGAATCATTCTTGCATTTACTTTTGCGAGTGATGGGAAAGGCTCCTGATCTAAGTGAATTTGGCAGAAGGCAGATTGTAATGGCCCAAAGACTTGGAATGAGTATCTCCAAAGCTGTGCGACCGATAGGTTGTTCACAATCTGCCATTTTTAGTATTTATCCAAAGTGGTTAAATGATGATGAAACCAGCAGTAGAAGCCAAGGTGTTGGACATCCACACATCATCAAAGAAAAAGGATGTTGGGGACTGCCTCCCTTGGCACAGCAGAATCGGCACCAGACAGTGGCTCACTGACAGTCCAATGCAGTGCAGGTTCAAGTACAAGCATTTTGGAACATGCAGTTTGGCAGACGCTGTTGGATATGGGACTGCACACTCCCCTCGTCCCACTCATGTGCCTTTGTTGGCCAAGCGTCATTGTCAACTATGCCTACAGTGGGATCAGGAACATCGATACTGCACAACGGATAAGTGGAAGACAGTTTCCTGGTCAGATGAATCACAATTTTTCATTCATCAACTCGATGGTCATGTTAGGATATGCCACCTTCCAAGCGAGCAGTTGCTCCCTCCCTGTACAGCTGGTCATACACAGGCTGGTGGTGGCAGTACTATGCTTTGGGGATGTTCTTATGGATGGATCTGGGACCTTTAATTGTGGTAGAACAGATCATGAAAGTTGTGGACCATCTGAACATAATTGTGGATCAGTTGCATCTTTACATAGCATCAAGGAACTTCATCAAGGATCAGTTGCATCCTTACATAGCATTAAGGAACTTATCAAGGATCTTCCCAAATGGAAACTGAATCTTCCAGCAGGACAATACCCCATACCACAAGGCTTGAATTATGTTGGAGTGGTTCAAGGAGCATAAGGATGAATTCCAATTAATGTCCTGGCCACGTAACTCGCCAGATTTTAACCCAATGCAGCACATTTAACCCTATTTTAACCCAATGGATGTCATGGAGCAGCAGCTAAGAGCTCAAACACCACCATGTCAGAATATCTTGACTTTGGGTGACTGCTGCTTAGTGAGTGAGTGAGTGAAAAATTATGGCGCAAAACCAAGGATGATTATAACGTGCCAAACATGAGATGGGGTGATTATAATTGATGAAGTTAAAATACAATAATTAAAAACAAGTAGACAAATGTACCAAATCCAGAGGATGAAGTCATATAAAAACAAGTTAAAAGCACACATTTCAAATTCAAGACACAATCTTCAAAACAAATTACATTACGTAGTAAAAGCCAGTCTCTTAAATTATAAAATAAATTACAATTGACCTCTCTTCCGATTAAACAGTCGAGAGGTAAGTCACAGCTATTAAAATATTTCTGGCGAAGACTATTAAAACATGAACACTCAATAAAAATATGATGAACAGATAAACAAACATTACAATTAAAACAAAAAGGCTCATTTGCAGCTTTGAGAAGATAGTTATGTGTCGCTCTAGTATGACCAATTCTGAGGCGAGTCAAAAGAACTTCCTCCTTACGATTTCCAGCAAAATCCCAATGCTCAATTCTAGACTTGATATTTCTCAACTTGTTGTGATGCTGAACATCCCAAATTTGCTGCCATTTTTTTCGGACCTTTCCCTTGATGACACAGCAGATATCTCTAAAAGGGATAAGGCAACTGGACAGTTCAACAGCAGATTTGGCTGCGATATCTGCAAGCTCATTTCCCTTTATTCCAGCATGTCCAGGAACCCAGCAGTACAGGACTTCATATCCTCGAATCGTTAAGTTTATATGAATTTTGAGAACATCCACTACCACAGGATTCTGAGTGTTGGGAAAAGATTCCAAAGATTTAAGAGCACTATACGAGTCTGTATAAACTATGAACTTTTTGTGGCAGAGCTTTGAGATGTACAAAAGACCATAATATATTGCAGTTAGTTCAGATGTTAGGACTGAGAAAGCATAGTGCAGGCATCTGCCATCTATGTAATTTTCAAATACAAAAGCCATTCTGACATGATCATTTGACTTTGATCCATCTGTGTATATCGGATAATAACTGCTATACTTGTGCCTGTCCTCAGTGAAGAGTTGTCTGTAAACGACCTCGTTAGTGCTTGCCTTCACGTGATGTTTGAAAACATCAAGAAGCTGAATCCGTGGATTTTCCCAAGGTGGAATTTCAAAATTCTGTACTGCTTGGGGGTGCATATCAGAGAGGGAAAGTTCCTCAATGACAGGGCGAACTCTTAAAGGAAAAGTAGGAACACAGGATGCACGTGTTTCAAATAAAGTGTTATACACATTATCAAGTAAGCACAGCTTATTGGGATGTTCCGGTTGGGATAGAATATTAAAATATTGCAAAAGGGACAATTGCTCACGCCTCAGATAAAGTGATGGTTCGTTAGAGTCAACATAGAAGCTCTGGACAGGAGAAGTCCTGAAAGCTCCTGAACAAATCCGCAGAGTTTGATGGTGAACAGTATCCAGTTTCAACAATACTGATGACCGGGTGGATCCGTAGACAACTGAGCCATAGTCCAGTTTAGAGCAGACAAGCGCTCTGTAAATGCGAAGTATAGAGCAACGCTCTGCACCCCTGGATGTGTTCACCAAAACTTTTAAAATATTTAGTGTTTTTAGACACTTCTTTCTCAGGTTTAAAACATGAGAAAGGAAAGCCAATTTTCGATCGAACGTCACTCCTAAAAATTTTACTTCGGGCGCAACTGGAATAATTGTACCATTCAGATATAATTCTGGCTTAGGATGGAGACCTTGCTTCCTACAAAAGTGCATGCACAAAGTTTTTTGCTTTGAAAATGTAAATTCCTGTTTCTCTGACCATTCTTGGATTTTATTCAGAGCCATCTGCAATTGCCTCTCTATGTATCTCATGTCTGCCCCTCGACAGCTAATCTGTAGATCATCAACATATAGAGATCCCAAGATGGTGAGAGGAAGTTCTTTTAGTACAGAGTTTATTTTTTAAATGAACAGGGGTACACTAAGCACACAGCCTTGAGGCACACCCTCTTCCTGTTCAAAAATATCTGACAAAACAGAGCCAATCCTTACTTGAAAAGTCCTAGTATTCAAGAAATTCTGAATGAAAATTGGTAGGTTGCCGTGCCCCAAAGTATACCGTATCTCCATGCCTTATCATAAGCTTTCTCAATGTCAAAGAATATTGAGACAAGGTGACTTCTTCCAACAAAAGCTTTCCGAATAGATGTCTTTAAGAGGAGCATATTATCTACGGTCGTTCTCCCCTTTCAAAAACTGCTTTGATAAGGCGATATAATATTATTCTTTTCCAAGAAGTAGTATAGGCAGCTGTTTACCATCTTTTCAAACAGTTTGCATACACAACTGGTAAGGGCAATTGGCCGATAGTTCGAGGGATTCCTTGAATCTTTCCCTGGCTTAGCAATAGGAATTCCAACAGCTCTCCTCCATGCACTGGGAAAAGTACGCTCCTTCCACACTCTATTGTAAAGAGTGAGAAGGGCATTCAGTGACTTATAGATGTTTTAGCATTTTGTAATTCACGCCATCAAGACCCGGAGAAGACCTATGTGTCTGCAATAAAGCTCTCTGTAATTCCAGCATATTAATGCTCTATTGCAAGGCTCAGATTTGGACGAGTTGAATGCGATGGGATTTATTTCAGAGTGCTGCTTGATAGAGAGAAATGCAGGTGAATAGTTTCTGCTGGAAGAAACGGCAGCAAATGTCTCACCAATAGTATTCGCAATTTCTTCTATGGAGCTAATCACTCGGCCATCTTTTTGCAAAAAGGAAAGTGAGAGGTCTTTATATATTCCGCATGCTTTTCGAACTCTTTCCCAAACCCGCTTACTAGGTGTGGAGGATGTTATTTACGACACATATGAAATACAGGAATTCCTTTGGCTCTGCCTCCTTACTTTTCATGCATTTGCTTCGGCTCTTTTAAATGCTATGAGGTTTCGCAGAGTAGGATATCTACGAAAAATACCCCATGCTTTTTTCTGTTTTTTCAGTGCTTCATGACAGTCGCGATTACACCATGGTTTCGAATATTTTACTATTTTTCCTGATGTTCTAGGAATGGAAAGCATAGCTGCCTCAATAATAGTATTAGTAACAGCTTCAACAGCATCATCGATATGCGCATCTTCTACCATTTCATCTGTGAGCTCTGCAATGGAAGAGAAGAGTTCCCAGTCTGCCCTATCGAGTATGAATTGAGGGGATCTCGACATGGGGTTTGCTCCGTGCCAGAGAAATAAAAATGGGATAGTGATCGCTGTTGTAAAGATCATTTCCCACACTAAAAGAGCAAAAAGGCAACAGAGATGGTGAACAGATGGCAAGGTCGAGAGCGTGGAATGTCCTTGAAGGCTCATGGAAGTACGTATCCTGCCCATTATTCAGGAGACAAAGGCTATGATCTTCGATCACCTGCTCTGTCTTTCCCGGCAATTTGTATCTTTACTACCCCAGAGCAGACTATGGCTGTTAAAATCTCCTATTATGATATAGGGCTCAGGCAGCTGCTCTATAAGATCATTTAAATCTTGCTGATCAATGTGCTCATTTGGAGGCAAGTACAGAGAAACAACTGAAACAATAATATCAAAATTTGTTTGAGTAGCGACAACTTGGAGGGATGTCATCAAAGAAAGTACATTTGAGGGATAATCCAGTGAGATGAGGAGACCTACATCTCCACTGGCACGCTCACCTGCAAGGTTATCCTTCCTGACGAAAGAAAACCTCCGAAGTTTTGCATGTTGTTCTGGTTTCAGATTTGTTTCCTGTATTGCTAAGCACACAGGATGATACGCATTTATTATAGATTTGATGTCAAGCAAATTTCGGTGGAAACCGCGACAGTTCCATGACATGAGGGTGGCCATTATGAATGGTGTTTGTTCTTTCTGTGCTGTGCCGTTCTTTTTTTTTTTTTTTTTTTTTGTGGAAGTAGATGCCTGGGAACTTCTAGACCCTCTTCTACTTCCATACTGTCTGAGTCTGCAGATTCAGAAATAATTTCATCATTGCTGAAACTTTTATTTTTATTTGATATTTTTTTGGTGGCAGTTTTGGGTTTACTTTGAATGACAGTCTTTTGTACTAAATGAGTTGAAGTTTCTTCTTTCTTGGTGGATGTAGTTGGTTGAGTTTTATTTGCTAGAATCTGCCTACCTATTGATGTTTGGGTGGACAATGTACGAGATGATTTAACAGCACTGGCGTATGATGTATTTGGTCGAAGCTATGTGCTTTGGACTAATCTTCTGGCTTCGGCGTACGAGATGTTCCTCGTAACTTTTGCAGTCTGCACTTCTTTTTCCAATTTCCATTTTGGGCACAGGCGTGAAAATGCTGTGTGCTCACCCTTGCAATTTATACACAGAGGCGCAGCAGTACAATTTTCAGAATCGTGGCCAATCTGTGAGCATCGGGCGCATATCAGGCTGCCACAACAAGACGTCTTAGAATGGCCAAAACGCTGGCATTGGAAGCATCGCATAGTTTTTGGAATATAAGGTCTTACAGGACAATTTAAGTATCCGGCCTTAACATTCTTAGGCAGATCAGGCGTGTTGAAGGTCAGGATCACATGTTTCGTGTTGATCAACTTACCTTCCTTACGCATTTTGATCCGCTTAACACCGCAGACATTTTGGTCGGACAGCTCGGAAGCGATCTCTTCTTCAGAAACATACAGAAGGTCGAATCCTGAGATTACACCACAACAATTTTGACTTATGTGCTGTTACAGTGACATTCGCTTGCCCAAGTTTAGTTATTTGAAGTAAAGAAGCAGACTGGGTGGCTGAGGTGGTATCAATAAGCAAGTCTCCAGAGCGGAGACGCTTTATATTTCTCGGCTCACCAATACAAGAATGAATATATTTATTTATTAAGAAAGAAGACATCTTCTGCAGCTCGCCAGAAGGACTAGAAATAACTAGGAAACGGGGACTACTATTAGGATTATTTGCATTTGCATCTGTACGTAATTTTTTTGCAGTAGACTTTTCAGAACTAGGTTGAGTGACTGGTTTAGCAGTAGACTTATCAGAATTAGGTTGAGTGACTTAAATCTTTTATGTGATAAATATGAGAGTTTGCCATATTGAAGAGAGGAAAGATTCGGGTCTGACGGCCCCGCCCACCACGGAGCCCAACAAGGGAACACAGATTCCTGCGTTAAGGCTAGCCGGACCTATACGCAAACTGAAGCCCACAGTCGGCTTTCCCGAAAGCAGGTACTCCCGAGAGCTTATCCCCAAGCCACTGACACAAGGACTAGTGACCAGCCGATTGACACCCGTGAGAACGACTAAAGTGCCTCCCGTTTAGCTGAAGCAGAGGCCAAACAGGGTTCGTACACATTTCCTTAAATGAAAATTAAGGACTTTTAAGGACCACCAAAGAAAATATTAAAAACCTATCAGGGAAAAAAAAAAAAAAAAAAAAAAAAAGAGCAATTATCCATACAACTGACTTCATGCTTGTAATTTCACTTTAAGAAACTAACAGAAGTGTGTATTATGCACTATTATTAAATTCACTTTAATACTTACCATAAAACAATTTTGAAAATTAAACTAACTCCGTACAAGTTATGAAATAGATAACATTAAATTAGGAACATAATTTCTTTAAAAACATGTATAAGTGTATTTTACACTAATAACAGTCACTATTTTAGAGATTTACATGATTATTATTTAACTTATTTGATATTTATTTAAACACAGTCAACTACTATTATAATCACAATGTAAGAATATTTTGCAGATTAAAATAACTGATTTGTAAACATACAATTTATTTCCTTGGTTTTTTTAAAGATACTAGAATAATAAACTGTACAATTAAAGATACAAAACATTTGTGCTTTTTTTAAATCTGAAATCTTTTCAGCTATTTTAACATCTAATTTATTTATGTCTATTTCCTTTTCTTTAACTATTCTTCTAAGTTCATTTGCTTTGATAAACAAATCAATGTTCATGCTGGTCTCAGCTTCATTTGCTAAAGCATCTACTTCTTCATTAATATCTTTAATGTCTATTTGAAGAAATTTTTTCTTCTGCTTCATGTAATCAATTTCTTCCTCAATGATATTTCTTTTCCTCTTTGAATTTTCAGATTTAGTTAAAGATTTTTGTTCTTCTAAATATATGCGAAATACTGCATATATTTAGGCCTTGCAGAAGCTGCTGCTGATCTCATCTTTTTATTAATTTCGATATTAAGAACACCTCCAGAAAATTTTATGTAATCAAATACTGTGCGTTGAAAAATGTATGATGAGTCACTTAAATTTTCAATTTCAATTGCTTTATTTACAGAGAAGCCCCTTTCCACAGAGGCCTGTCCATGTGACAAGATAAGAATCATTTTCACTATTTTCCATACTTTTGAATAGTGAAAATCATGAAAATAAGAAGTGAGAAATGTGTCAAGAGAAAGATTTTGAGGATCAAAAGTAGAAAATTCATGTAAATTTGTCTTAACTACTTTGTCTAGAAATTCTCCAAACTGTAGTAGAATTTCATCCCAATCATCTTGTAAAACACGTTTATTCTACATTAATACTGTTAGAACTATTTTCATTTGTTCTGTGCTTTTTCTGAACTTTTAACCATCAATCGCGGGTCTATACAAGATGCATTTCGAACAAGAGAATAATTTATTGGACATTTAGACATTAACTGTTGTACTATTGTTAAGACACATTGTTGACCTTCTTGTTCAATGCAAAACTTTCAGCTTGTGAAATGACCTTCTTGCGGCATTTATCATTCATTAACTGCTCAGCAATGAATCCCAAATAAACTTTACTTTTATCAATATAACAATTTGGATCATTAAAATTAAATTTATAAAGATTTTCTGCTTTAGTTATTTTTGAATATTCTAGTTTCAAAATTTTCAAGTGCTGAAGGCAATCATTTACAAGTTTTAAGATATCTTCAGCAAAAAAGGGAATAAGTGGTTTATCACTTTGATAATATTCAAGTAAAGGCAATAATATTTTTGACAGAGAGAGAAAAAAATTTAATTCTATAAGAAATGTTTTATCTTTAGTTGCCTCCAAAATATTTGAGAAGGATTTCGATGAATTTTTTTTAAACTTCCCCATTTCAACTTCTTTAATGTACAGTAGCAAGTCATCCCATATTTCAATGGCTCTTTCAACTGCTGGGATATTTTGCAACCATCGGTAAAAGCAGAACTTCACAGGTAGCTTTTTTAAGCCAGATATACTTAAAAAATCTTCACGTCTTGCAGGAGAATCTTTAAAAATCCAATATAAGGAGGATAAGAATGATGGAATGTCCCAGCCAGTGGATAACATCCTATGCTTGAAAGTATTGTTAAGAATGTGTAAACCACATGTCCCTAATGTCAAGCATTGAATGTTACATTCCTTTGTCAAGTCCTGTTGCAATCAATCATAAAATTTCCAGTTTACTGCAGGACCATCCATCGATATTTGTAAGAGTTTTGACAAGTCTAGCTTTTCAACACATTCATAAAATTTGGATAAAATAATTTCACTTGTTGCATGCCCTATAAATGCAGAAGTAAGGTACTGAGTTCTGACTTTATTTTCGTGATGCCAGTACCTCACATAAATATCTAGTTGCTTCTTTTGATTTGTCAGATTAAGAGTCTCATCAAATAGTAATGTAAAAAACTCAGCATTTTTACAATGCTTTAGTAACAAAGTTTTAAAATAAGGGACAAGACCAAAATAACAGATATAAGCACATTTCTTTTCACCACATGAAAACTATTTTGCAATGGAACTATCCGGGAACATTTTAGTGAATAACGACCCAATATCATTGCACGATTTAAAAGAATAGTGGCTTTTGATGCACTTAAAAGCCCACAATATTTCTGCATCTGTAACTTCAGATTTGAAAAGAAAAGAATTGATTTTATTATTTTCTACACTTCTTGATGTTGAATTAGCAGTTACATCTTTTCCTGAAGTAGATGGTTCTTCTAACTTGACAAAATTCATGATACTGTTAGAAGAAACTCTGCAGTTGAGAAAGGAAAGATGTTTTGCAGCTAAAAGGGGCATTACATGCAAGGCTTTAGTAAAATTAAGTATCGCATATATATGTATATAATGTGTATATATATATATACATATACATAATAAGATATATATATATATATATATATATATATATACATAATAAGAAATCTATATATATAATAAGAAATGTATACTGAAAATATACATTTTTACTATATATATATATTGTTACGAATTTCATATTTAAAAAGCTAATGTTAGTTAAATTATAAATTAAATGGTTTTATTTCTCGCGCAGTGCAGCGCGTGACGAATATTAAAAGAAAGCTAAGCTGAAAAAATTGAAAATACAAGAGCGTGTGCATTAAATAAATAAATATCTCTTTTTGATTTCGAGAAAGTACTGGAAAATTCTAGCGCGTGATTTTAAAATCTTATAAAAGGAGGAAAACATCTCAGTTCGTACTTGTTGCTTCGTTTGTTGTTGTTTAGAAAACTGCTCTTGTTGATTGTAGCGAATTCGCGGATTAGCGTTCTTTAGCTGTTTTGAATTACGTTCTATTGGACATTTGAGTAGTTAAAAGATAACTACTGTGAGATACTGTAATACTGCATGATAATTTGAGAAAATTTAAGCATTTTTGTTGTGATAATAATAAATTTTTGTTCATTTTTCACCAGACTCGTGCATTCATTTCATAACGAACCCGTACGCACGCAACAATTTTTGATGTCAGGGGTGGTATATTGAATGCCAATCACAAGAGCGATGGAAGAACAGTTAAAACAATTCATGGCAGCCTTTGCTACATTTAAAGAAGAGATGAAAGACTCTGTTAAAGAAGAAATTAGATCCGTTAAAGAAGAAATGAAGTTGGGCCAGGAATCCGTTAAGGGAGAAATGAAATTGGGCCAAGAAGAAATGAAAGAAAAGATGGAAGCTAGTCAGAAAAAAATGGAAGAATCCGTTAGAAGAGAGATGAAATCTATTAAGGAGGAAATGAAAGTAGGTCAAGAGAAATTGAAGAGAGAAATTACTTGCATAATAGAAAACAAGTTCCAAGCTATGGAAGGAAGAATGGATACAGTTGATGACAAAGTTGGAGAAATTCAAGAAAGAGTTTCTGCGGTAGAGCAACAAATTGAAAAAAGAGTTTCTGCCGTCCAACAACAAATTGAGGAAAGGGTTTCTGCTGCCGTTGCAAAAGAAGTACACTTTAAAGAAGAGCATAGCGACAGAAGGAAGCAATTCTGAGGGTTTTAAATTCTTACCGATGCCTGCTCGTCCATCTCTGAAGTTATCGACATATAATGGGAAGACATCCTGGCAAGTGTATAAAACACAATTTTCTATCGTTTCGGATGCGAATGGATGGGATTCCCAAACTAAGGCCTGTCATCTCGCCGCTTCTCTAAGAGTAGACGCAGCGGATATCCTGCAGACGCTTCCAGAAAACCAAAGACTTGACTTCGAAGCTCTATCCGGCGCATTGGAGCTGCGCTTTGGCGAGAAGTGTTTAAAAGTCTACAGCAGGTTTCAATTAAAATCCTGTCAACAGAAGCCCACCGAATCACTCCAGGAACTCGCCACAGATGTTGAAAGGCTGTCCCACCTCGCCTTTACGGAGTGCCCGAGAGAAACGAGGGAAATCCTGTCCCTGCAGTACTTTATCAATGGCATCCGTGATCCCGAAATACAGAAGGCTCTCCGAATGGTGGATGTTAAAGATTTAAAAAGCGCTCTAGTGTACGCCCTGAAATTCGAGGCAGCCCAGCAAGCCACTCGTCGAGACTGCCACCCAGTCAGAGCTGCTCAAGTGCAGGAGCCAGGGGATCAAGTCACTGCTCGTCTAGACGATTTAACTAGACAACTGAACTCCTTGAGACAGAATATTGGTGAGAAGAAACCGACCGTTAAGTGCTGAAACTGCGGTGCTGAAGGACACATACAACAAAACTGCAGAATACCCCAGGGTACGGATGTTAAGACCGCTCCTAACAAACAGCATGGAAACTAATTAGTGGCCATCTTGCGGGGCGGAGGTTGCCAGATAATGAAAAGCCCCAGTTTAAAGCGTTTCAGATTTCTGCAGTGAGAGGCGGCAGTAATGGACTTTTCATAATAGGATATATTAATGGAGTCCCCTGCAATATGACGATAGATACAGGAGCCAACGTTACCATCATCTGAAAAGATTTGGCTCAACAACTGGGAAACAAACTTATCTGGACGCCGTCCTGCGTTACCCTCCAAACTGTGTCCGGTGAGAAGATCGACATCGAAGGAAAAGTAAATGTTAACATCACGTTTGGAAATGCCGCTTACCATCACACGGCATATGTAGCAGAGATCACTGATTCTTGCATACTCGGATTGGACTTTCTAAGGAAATACAATTTTTCCTTGGACTTTAAAAATAACGAATTGCATTCTACATCTGAGGACATAGCCTTATTTGGAGTTAATGATGAAGAAGTTAAATCTGTCCATAAAATTATAGCACAAGACAATATCACAATACCGGCAAGAACAGAAATTTTACTTTCTGGATCCATAGCCGAAAACAGAAATTTCTGCTACGGCATCATAGAATATCGAAATAACTGTAATAGCCCAAAAGGACTACTAGTAGCCTCAACACTCGTCGACCTATCCAGAACGGTTATCCCGGTGAGAGTCGCCAATGTAACTGAGAAGGTCAGAATTACAGTCAAAAGTCGTTAATCCGGACTCGTTGGGACTTCGGCGATTCCGGATTATCGATTTTTCCGGATAATAGATCATCAGTTTAAATCTCGTAAGATGGCATGCACAAATTCTAAAATTAAAAATATGAAACCGTATTTTAGGAAATAAAGAACAATTATGATCTAAAGGGTATCAAAATTTACAAAAAAAAAAAAAAGAAGCTTAATATTTATTTGTTTACTTTATTAAACATTTCTTTCAATGTAAGTTGTTTCGTTTTATGTGATAATACTTTCTCTTTAATTCTATAAACAGGCATAATTTCTTGTTCAGTTAAAAAGCTCCGCTGTTCAAGTCCCATAATTGCTGTGCCGAGAATACCGACTAACTTGTCAATCGAAATTTTTTCGTTTTCACTAACCTCTCTGTCACCTTCTTCATGTCTTTATCCATTTTTTGCAGCAATTCCACTTTTTGTTTGACGGACATCGAGACATACTTTCGTTTTGTAGATCCTTTGGGAGCTCCAGAATCGGAAATTGACATAATCGAAAGTTCAAGTTTACTTTTATAAAATTGCTCTTACAGTCTGCAAAAAATAATAAGCTGCATCCAATTCGAAGATTAAGGAATAACGCAAGCATCAACATTAACTGAAATAGATAATTGTATAATTTTAGCATATACCGTCCGTTATACGTTAAACGCGCACGCGAACACGTATTCTGCACTTGCACACACGCATATGCGCGTGCACGTAAAGGTCTTACACGCATGCGTAAACGCCAATTCGCATGTGTCAACGCGGCGCATGCGCAGAAAGTTTTTAGCTTTGAGGTCCGGATTATAGATCATTCCGGATTATGGGTGTCCGAATTAACGACTTTTGACTGTATTAAGAAAGGTGAAGTGGTTGCAGCATGTACTCCAGTAACCACCGTTGAAAGAAAGAGTAACATCCAAGAATCTGTGTCTTCAGAAAGCATTACATCAGAGTTACTTCAGAATGCGCAATTAAACTATGAAGAGAAAAATGCTGCCGATAGCGTCATTAAAGATCTTCAAGTTGTTTTCTCCCGCTTGTCTTCTGCCGTGGGTCGAACCAGTTTGACACAACATAGAATTGATACCGGTGATCATCCTCCGATCAAGCAACATCCAAGACGTCTACCGATTGCTAAACAGGAAGAGGTACGAACACTTTTAAAGGATATGGAAGAAGGCAATGTCATCGAGCCTTCAACAAGTCCATGGGCATCTCCCATCGTTCTTGTCAGAAAGAAAGACGGCTCAACAAGATTTTGCGTTGACTATCGCCGGTTGAATGAGGTTACGAAGAAAGACAGTTACCCTCTTCCTAGAATTGACGACATTCTAGACACTCTTTCTGGAAGCAAGTGGTTCTCAACACTTGATTTAAAGAGTGGTTATTGGCAGGTATAAATACACCCTGAAGACCGAGAAAAGACGGCATTTACTACGGGTCAAGGACTTTGGCAATTCAAGGTGATGCCGTTTGGACTGTGTAATGCGCCGGCAACATTCGAACGCCTTATGGAGACCGTTTTGAAAGGTCTTTCCTACGAAGCCTGTCTGATATACCTGGACTATATCATCATCGTTGGAAAGAGTTTTGAAGAGCATTTAGAAAATCTTAGAAAGGTGCTTCAGAAACTGAAAGAGGCCAATCTGAAGCTGAGTCCCGCTAAATGCAAATTGTTCCGAAAGGAAGTGACTTACCTGGGACATGTCATCTCTGCAGAAGGTGTGTGCACGGATCCTGAAAAGGTGTCAGCCGTTAAATCCTGGAAACGTCCCAAAAATGTCCATCAGTTGAGAAGCTTCCTAGGGCTTTGCACCTACTATAGGAGATTCGTGAAGGACTTTTCTTCCATCGTAAGACCCCTTCACAAGCTGACAGAGAGCAAGCAAAGATTCTTGTGGACAAAGGAATGCGAGGATGCATTTAACAACTTAAAGGAAGCTTTAACATCTGCTCCAATCCTGACGTATCCTCAGCTCGACAGACCATTTATTCTTGACACGGACGCGAGCAATGAAAGTGTCGGTGCTGTTTTGTCCCACAAAATAGACGGCCAAGAACGTGTAGTAGCTAACTGGAGCAAGTTCCTGTCTAAATCGGAGAGTAATTACTGTGTTACTAGGAAAGAGTTGCTTGCCATAGTCAAAGCTGTAGAACATTTCCATCATTATCTATACGGGAGGAAATTCCTCCTCTGCACGGACCATGCCTCATTGGCCTGTCTTTTAAATTTCAAGAATCCTGAGGGTCAAATAGCCAGGTGGATACAGAGACTCCAAGAATATGACATCACTATCCGTCATCGTAAGGGATCATCACACGGGAACACCGACGCCCTGTCTAGACGACCTTGTCCGGAAAGCTGCCGATATTGTTCCAGGGTGGAAGCGAAATACGAGCTGCTGACTCCGGTCGCAAGACAAATTACAACATCAGCATCGGCTGATCGAGAACCGTGGAGTGATGATGAAATCAGGAAAGACCAGCTGGAAGACCGCAACATTAAACCCATAATTGATTTATTGGAGTCATCAAACAGAAAACCTACCTGGCAGGACATTTCTTTCTGTAGTCCTACAACCAAACAATATTGGCCACTCTGGAATTCACTTCACATTCAAAATGGCGTCTTATACCGGAAATTCGAATCGGATGATGGGAAGACGTTCCGATGGCAACTCATACTTCCAAGATCCCGGATTCCTGATGTCCTTAAAGAACTACATAACACCCCTACAGGAGGTCACTTTGGAATTATGAAGACCTTACAGAGAGTTCGTGAGCGCTTTTACTGGAATAATGCAAAGGATGACGTGCAAAAGTGGTGCCGATCTTGCGATGCCTGTGCAGGTCGGAAAGGACCGAGGAAACGCAGCCAAGGCAAGCTGCAACGTTACAACGTAGGGGCGCCTTTTGAACGTATCGCCTTTGACATCCTGGGTGTTGGTGTTGGTGTATTGAGAATATGGCAAAGCACACTAGGGCTATCTGCCTAAAGGGAGGGATGCCTTCGTGGAGGACTTTCTAAGGGAAACTGGCTCGTATACACGTTACACATGGGGAAAACCACGAAAACGCCCATGCAGCCAGCCTGTTCGCGGGATTCGAACCTCGGACCGAACTACCAGTGTTCAGCGATTTTACAACTCGGCCGCTGGTGGGCCTTGACATCCTGGGACCTCTGCCACAAACTGCTGATGGCAACAAATACATACTCGTTGTCATTGATTACTTCACCAAGTGGCCTGAAGCTTATCCTATTCCTGATCAAAAGGCTGTCACAGTAGCTGAGGTAATGATACAGCACTGAATTTCCAGGTTCGGAGTGCCTCTTCAGTTACATTTCGATCAGGGAAGGAATTTTGCCTCGGCAGTAATCAAAGAACTATGCAAACTACTTGGCATTGACAAAACTCAAACAACGCCATTGCATCCCCAGTCGGACGGCATGGTAGAGAGGTTCAATCGAACCATCCTTAATAACCTCTCATTAGTGGTTTCCAGAAACCAACAGGACTGGGACAAGAAATTACCACTCTTTTTACTGGCTTACCGCAGTGCTGTCCACGAGACTACCGGCTATTCTCCATCACAGATGCTCTTCGGTCATGACCTTCGTCTGCCTTGTGATCTATTGTTTGGCCGCCCTCCGGATGCTCCTTCATCGTCTGAGGAATATATTCAAGGTCTCCAGGCCCGGTTTGAAGTGATGCACAACTTTGCACGAGAGCGAGTCAACTTTGCGACGGAGACGATGAAAACCCGATATGACACAAGAGCTACTGAACATCAATTCCATGAAGGAGACAAGGTGTGGTTGTGGAATCCGACTCGACGGAAAGGACTTTGTCCGAACCTACAGTCACCTTGGGATGGCACGTACACAGTCCTAAACAGGCTGAATGACGTCGTGGTTTGGATTCGTAAGTCTTCGAACTCTAAACCTAAAGTCATTCATTACGACAGGTTAGCTCATTACTATGGCCATAGTACGTAATGTAAATAATTGTAAATAGTATAAGACCATGGTCCTTTTTGTTTTTAAATGTGTATTTGATTTGATTTGTATTTAGTATTTGATTTGCATTTTGTATTTGATAGCATTTGATTTGTTTTATTTATTGCATTTATTGTTCATGTTGTTTATTATTGTAATGTAATGCTTATTAATGCATTTATGCCACAGTTGTAAGTTTAGTTTCCTGTCCAGGGATTGTACTGCCCGGGACGTGCAGTCCTTGGGAAGGGGGCAGTGTTACGAAATTGGTATTTAAAAAGCTAATGTTAGTTCAATTATAAATTAAATGGTTTTATTTCTCGCGCAGTGCAGCGCGTGATGAATATTAAAAGAAAGCTAAGCCGAAAAAATTGAAAATACAAGAGCGTGTGCATTAAATAAATAAATATCTCTTTTTGATTTTGAGAAAGTACTGGAAAATTCTAGCGCGTGATTTTAAAATCTTATAAAAGGAGGAAAACATCTCAGTTCGTAGTTGTTGCTTCGTTTGTTGTTGTTTAGAAAACTGCTCTTGTTGGTTGTAGCAAATTCACGGATTAGCGTTTCTTTAGCTGTTTTGAATTACGTTCTATTGGACATTTGAGTAGTTAAAAGATAACTACTGTGAGATACTGTAATACTGCATGATAATTTGAGAAAATTTAAGCATTTTTGTTGTGATAATAATAAATTTTTGTTCATTTTTCACCGGACTTGTGCATTCATTTCATAACGAACCCGTAGGCACGCAACAATATACAATATATATATACAGTATATATATATATATACAGTACAAATTCCGAGATCCAATATCTGGAATGATCTAAAATCCGGACCTCAAAGCCACCAATAACAATTTTTTAGGGCATTTTTGGAGGGAAGGGATATGCTTTACGCATGCACATTAGATTTTTTTCCTCATCATAAAAAAACATGCCGGAAATCTCGATTCTTAATCTCAGTTTGGCACTAAATAAAATATCTCATTATTGAAGAAATAATTATTTTAGCATAAATTTGTGTAATTAGTAACTTGACTCCATAGCTGCGTATCTGCTTGGCATAATCTCAAACCGAAACATTTGTTAATTTTACACCAACTAATATTTTATATCCTTGATGCTGAAGTCGCGAATCATTATTTATTGTATTTTGCTTTCATCACTGCATGTTTATCAACGGATGACAACTTGAGTGATGACTCATGCAGCGACGCTAAATAACAGAGTATTATTCGATTACAGATTTAAGTTTAATGCGCTAAAATGGTGACAAGGGGAGATTTAACAGAAATTTCTTTCCTTATGCTAAAAATAGATTTTGTTAATGATACTCATAGGACAAACGATTATATTTAGTGCTATTTGAATTAAGAATAACTGATTTGTTATTCACATAAAGCCAGAACCAGCGCCAGAGCTCGCATGGCCGCGCCAGGCGGCAGAATTTAGGGAAGTTAAACAGAAATTTTTCATTGCGATGACAATGCCCCAATCATCAATCAATTAACGGAGGGCGAAATCTGTAGTATGGTTCTAAATCCAGCAAATACAACTACGATAGTGAAGAAAGTAACAGAGAGGTTACTGAACGAGAAAAAATTTTGATTGAAAGGTTATTCGGAATTCTCGACACAGCAATTACAGGACTTGAACAATGGAACTTAATAACTCAACAAGAAATTATATGTCTATAGTATTAGTCTAAAGTATCAGCAGAGAAAACAAATCAAACAACTCATATTGAAAGAAATGTTTAATAAAGTAAACATATAAATATTAAGCTCTTTTCTTTTGTAAATTTTGATACCCTTTAAATCATAAATGCTTCATTATTTCATAAATCACGATTTCATATTTTCAATTTTATAATTTCTACGTGCCATCTTAGTAAATTTAAAATGATCTAATATCCGGAAAAATCTCAAATCTGGGATCGCCGAAGTTCCGACCTCGGACTTTGTACTGTATAAATATATATATATATATAATACGGAATGTATATTTTCAGTTAAACTTCTACCCAATAACTTTAGTAATTTATGAAAGTTAATTTTACATCTAGTTAATTCATAAAAATTAGTTTCAATTACAGTCAAAAGTCGTTAATCCGGACTCGTCGGGACTTCGGCTATTCCGGATTATCGATTTTTCCGGATTATAGATCATCAGTTTAAATCTCCTAAGATGGCATGCAGAAATTCTAAAATTAAAAATATGAAACCGTAATTTATGTAATAAAGAACAATTATGATCTAAAGAGTATCAAAATTTACAAAAAACAAAAAAGCTTAATATTTATTTGTTTACTTTATTAAACATTTCTTTCAATGTAAGTTATTTAAGTTGCTTCATTTTATGTGATAATACTTTCTCTTTAATTCTATAAACAGGCATAATTTCTTGTTTAGTTACAAAGTTCCGCTGTTCAAGTCCCGTTAATTGCTGTGCCGAGAATACCGACTAACTTGTCAATCGAAATTTTTTCGTTTTCACTAACCTCTCTGTCACATTCTTCATGTCTTTATCCATTTTTTGCAGCAATTCCACTTTTTGTTTGATGGACATCGAAACATACTTTCGTTTTGTACGATCCTTTGGGAGCTCCAGAATTGGAAATTCTTTTTGACATAATCGAAAGTTCAAGTTTACTTTTATAGTACTGCTCTTACAGTCTGCAAAAAATAATAAGCCGGATCCAATTCAAAGATTAAGGAACAATGCAATCATCAACATTAACTGAAATAGATAATTAGATAATTTTAGATTATACCGTCCGTTATACATAAAACGCGCACGCGAAAACGTATTCTGCACTTGCGCACACGCATATGCGCAGACGTAAAAGATCTTACGCGCACGCGTAAACATCTATGCGCATGTGTCAACGCGGCGCATGTGCAGAAAGTTTTTAGCTTTGAGGTCCGGATTATAGATCATTCCGGATTATGGGTGTCCGAATTAACGACTTTTGACTGTAGTTGTTTTCAGCTTTAAAAATATTAAAATTTTTTTAATTAGTTTGTTTTCAACTAATAATTGTATCGCCATTAGCAAAAATAATGCTTTACTATCAACAGCATAGGATTAAATCAAATACTTAATTGTCTATTGAAGCTTCAAAACGTATTTCCGAACTTCACTTTTTCTCGGCTAGCATTACCGAATTTGCCCTTGGTGACCTAAAATCGAAACGGAGCCAACAGATTTCCCACGAAATCGATAATAGACCCTCTGCAGGAATAAACTCATAATCCCGATATCCCATACATATAGTATGTGCAAAAGAGAATAAACTCCGCAGAAAGTGATAAAAAATTAATTTATGGCTTAATTGAAACAAACACAGAAATTAAGCTAAGCAAAACCGTGTAAAAACAAATTGAAATGATAAAACGAAACTTAATTTTCATGCAAATTTTCAGCGCTGATTCTCCCATTATAGAAATTTCAAATTGTTTCAGACAAACACCACATTTACCTTTATACGGATTGTCATCTATCAATATCCAGTCTTTGTAGTCAGCTTGATGAAGCCACAGTTTATTCAAAATGCACTTTCCAGGCATCTCGTTCCTATTGGCGTCGAAAGGGTTGTGGCCTTCCAGGTTGGGATTGCTGTAATTTTGGCAAATATTTTCAGAATCCTCCCCCTTTTTTTTTTCTCGAGCACCTTCATCATCACTTTCGCCTCTTAAAGAACTTCCGGCTTCACGCTTTCGTCACAATCTGCCTAAATTTATGGATAACACCTGTTTCGAAAGATTGGGTGAATAGCCAATGAGACACCGATACTTTCGTTCGGGTAGCTAATTTTTTTTTTTTTTTTTTTTTTAAATCGTTTGCAACGCAAATTCGCCAACAGATTGGTTAAGAGCCGTGCAATTTTAATTCCATATTCACGAGAAATCGCAATTCACACATAGAATGGCAATCATTAGAAATGATAAGAAATGTCAAATAAGCAAAATTAAGGACCATTTATTCATTTTGGCCAAAATTAAGGACTTTTAAGGACCAAAAATCATTTTTGAAAAAATTAAGGACTTTTAAGGGCCGTACGAACCCTGCCAAAGTAGTGTGTTGGGGACAGTACCTCGCCCCTCAACTACCAGGTTCCTCCTTTCCAGCGACACGGGTCTCCATGCACGGCAAACACGTGGGCAGTTTTCTTGCCCCTCAAAAACTAGAGACAAGGGCTGCTCCAGTCTCTCGTGACGAGCCCCAAACTTTGTAGAGAGAAACCATGAGGGAGAAGGGAAGGCAAAAAGTTCCAGCCAAGAGGAGAGGAGACAGAAAAGAAGATAGATCACAGGGGCTTCAGGATCGTGACACCCGTCTCACCAAGAAGATGATCCTCTGAAGGGCTAGGGTACCTTGGGATTGCCACACCCGTACTCTCAAAAGTGAGCCCCCTGAGGGCGACTGCTGCTTAGACATTTGAAATTAAAATAACTGTTATAAAATTAAAATATACCTTACACAGGAATGAAATGTTAATGTGATTCGACACCATTTCAAAATGTTATTATCCTTCTCAATGCATAAGTAATTATATAGCTAACAGTGAAAAAGAAAATATTTACCAGAGTAAACTATGCCATCTTCACCACCAACTACAAAGTTGTTAAATTCATCATTAGGAAATGCCATGCATGTTACTGCTACTGTCCTTGACTGTTTCTGCTGATTCAATTCTATTGAGTCCTATAAACACAGTTTAGATGAATAACACATTTAGACAAGAAGAATGCTTCTCTAAAATTTTATTACAAAAATCTTAACATTTAAGAATAAGTTTAGTCATTTAAGCAACTGAAAATATCAACAATGCATAACAGTTAGTTACTCAGTTCTAGAGATTACAGCTAGTGACTGGCAATTTAGACCCTTGTTTCATTACATTTTAATTACTAGAATTATATGCTCATAAAAAAAATTAAAGTACACAACATATAAATTTTGAATCCCTTGAACTTATCATTTCTAGTAATACAATACCTTTCTTAATAGAATAAAACATAAAGAGATAAACTGTTTTAGATAAATTTAAATTAATTAAATATTTTAGATAAATTTATCTTCATAAGACACCTAAGGTGTGAATGATTAAATGTACATTTACTGAAGAATGGGAAGAAAATAAATGATATACGATAATCAATTCAAGAAGCACCTGAAAATTATTATTAAGAAGGCAAAAACAAATACAATTTAAACATTAAAAAAAAAAAAAAAAAAAAGTCAATTTGGCTAAATTTATGTACTGATGTACATAAACTAATTAACGTATATTAATCCACTGAGTGGCATGATCACCTTTATCCGATCGTCATGATATTTTTAGATATATTATATTAGCTTACAATTTAAAATATTGCAATAACATTATTGCTTTCTTATTTTCTTTAATGATGTAAAAATATAATCTTAATGAATAAAAGTTTACGAAAATATTTTACTGAATAAGAAATGAAATACACATGAAACATATGACGAAAATAAGTAAATATACAAATTTAGCTATTTATTGCTGTTTCAATGTAGGTCCTTCAAGAGCAGATCCCAAAATCGAGCCATTCAGAGGGTTAAAGTAGAGACCAGATAAAAGCAGAGCAGTTCATGTAGTTGACAATCCCAAGTGAAAAGTATTTGAATAAAATAATTATTCTTCAACAACAATAACAAAAATAATTCTTTATCCTTATGAACCAATTTTAGTGCCACATAATAAAAAAAACACATTCCCCCCCCCCCCAGGTATAGCACAGGCACATGCCTTAGGGAGGGGGGGATGATTCAATCTTACTAGATTCTTTACCTGAGTTGTATGTTAACCACTTGCGCTAAAAAGAGACGTGCCACGCACGTTGAAATGCTTTTGTCTCAAACCGCCAGCGATGTGAACACCACGTCAATAGGCATTTATTGCAAAAATGAAAATAACGTGGTGCACATTTCGCCTAACAACGGGACTGTCTATTTCTCGAGTTACAGCTGTGGATTGCACTCGCAGACGCGGAGGGGCGTAAATAAGACACTTTACCGCTTGTTATATTGTAGTGCACGGCACCACAACTGTGAAGTTTAATCGTAGCACAAGTGGTTAAAGGTATTGTCACATCTTTATCTACAGTCACATTTTGAAGAAATTTATGCACATCTGCAGGAAATCATTGCAGAAATTGAAATTCCTTATTATTTCCTTACATTAAAAAAAGGATAATATTCTTTTAACTATAAGAAAATAATTATCATTAATAAAATTAAGTTACCAGTTTTTAGCACTCTTTTTTTTAATAATAATTATGGTTACCATATTTCCCTATGTATAACATGGCACTTTGATTTTGAGACCCCAAAATTTAAAAAAATAAAAAAATATTTGGTTGATGAACTAGTTTTTATTTGGCCAGCTGGATTACAATTTAATAATTATTTGAAGTAATTGAAATCAACATACATAACTTCTCTACTCAACGAGTATACAATTCGTCATCACTATCAGAACTCCTCTGCATTAGCTATACCTCAACTGTGACTGATGATGAATTAAAATTTTCAAATATTGCCTCATCCTCAATTCCATCTGTGGTATATGAAATGTCAGACTTCTTAAATGATTTAACAGCTGGTATACAATGATGAACATCAGTCATGAAACGGGTGATAAATCTCATATTCTAAGAGTATATCAATAAAGAAGCTGTGCAACTCGCATTTCCCTCCTTTGTGCTGCTGTAAAGGACAGTGTAAAATGAACTCTTGTATCTCCACTGAAAATCATACGTATCGCATACATATAATTAATTATTCACATTCAACATTACACATGTGTTAAATAAAACATATTTTTATTTACCATTTCACGTACAATCTCAAATTGGATTGCTCAAAATTAAGACAATGATTATGCTCAGCACTATTATGAAAAGGACAGAAAAATTGTTTCTTTTTTATTATATTAATTTGTTGTATAAATATTTCCAACATTAATAACAATCTCAATATTGATATTATCCCATGCTTTTTCCACTCAGCCACAATCTTCTCCTATATTGTCTACTTCACTCTTCTACTGGCATCACACTGTCCACAGGAAACTTCATTCATTCAGTTCCACTGGTGGCAGTGCCACTGTTGTACAAGATGCACCAAATTTTTAGACATGAATCTTTCAAAGAAAATCTCCATCTTATACATGAGGAAATATGGAAAATCAGTTCAGTTCACAAACTTTTAAATAAATATATTAATCTGCACATGAATTTTTAATGAGGTTTTATATTCTGAGAGTATCTTACTTGAGGTGCTGATAACATATCTACACTCCACGTGCAACATTTGCCATCAGTAGAAACAGTCACAAGATTATGAGCATTTTCAGAACCAACCATACAGATAGAATACACAGGATGCTGAAATAACAAATATATAAAATAAAAATTAAACATAAATTTCAAATATGCATTAAAATTATCTAAATTAATCATGTTTCAAATTTAAACGATTTAATTGTACCTTAAATGAAACCAATTTTTAAAATACACTGTCTGCCATAAAAAGTTATACACTTTAGACTAGCACAAATAACTGCATGCTCACACCGTGACATTGCTTCTATGAGTTACGCTGATGCTTATGATTTATTTTTTACCATTGCTGCATCAACATGAAGAATGCTAAATCAATCTTTATATTTTCTATACACTCAGCATAACCACACACTCTCAACCAGACTGAGCTCTTAACTTTATGGTAATTAATTCATGTATGAGAATGATGTTCTGTGTTTCTCAAACCAATCTTTTACAGTCTGAGCTCAATGAAGTTCAGCATTCGTAACATATCACTCTCTTCAGGGAATAAAAATAGTTCATTGGTGTAATAAAATGATCATACAGTATGTCCAAATTTTATTGCTAGATGGTATAGTTGAGTCTAGACTGGCCAAAGAGTAATATAACATTTTATTCTGAGATTTGTACTGTGCATAAAATATATAAACGAATCCAATGCTTCATTCTCTTAAACCAGATGTATCCTGCAAGATGATAAATCTTAACTTCCAGTTTTTTCTCATTGCTATAAATTCCAGCCATTATATTCCTTGATAAATTGGAGTTTTTTTCACCAACTAATAAAAGACTTTCTTTTCATAATACATTTGTTTAATCCTAATGTTATCAATTCTCATCTCATTATGCAATTTCAAATAGCCTTGCTTCTCTATTGAACATAATTTTTATGTACAAAGTCCGAAATCCGGACTCGTCGGGACTTCGGCGATTACAGATTTTTTTTTAACAGGGTTCATAGCCACATTTTAGTTACAAAAATAAGCACCTATAAGCACTTTTCAAGCACATTTTAAGAAAAAAAATAAGCACCTGCCTAATTACATCATACGCAACTGCATAACCTTAAAAATTAGACTTGTAATTTAAAATATGAGAAATGAAGTACTTATTAAGAGAGAATAAGCATTACCTCAACCATGGAAAATTACTTTTTTTGGTTTTTAATTTTAAATAATAGTTCAATTTACAGAACTAGTTTAGAATGAGAGAAAAAAAAACTATGAAGAATTAAACTACATTACAAGATTTAATGATGAAATTTCAGTTCAAAATAGAGAAAATAAATAATAATAAAGCATATTTATTGTATTCGCTTGGAACCTAATATTAAATACAATTTATTTTCCCACTCATATTGCTATTTAAATAATTTAAATCTAAATTCTGAACATTTTCTAAATTTTCATTGTATATCAGTTTTCTCTTAACAGATATTGCAAGCAAAGTAATTTAAGTAAAAAAGAGGAACATTTCTGAAATCAGAAGACAGAAATTTGCTTCATGCAGTCATCTTTAACAGTAAAACCTTAACTAACTCGCATACTTGGAAATTGGCGAATATTCGGACAGTCGAGCGTAACTTGAAGGAGAGGAGGGGGAGGGGGGTAGACTGTAGCCGCTCTTTAGATTTTTCCGCTAAATAAATGCTTTTGACATTTCAATATGTGCATCATATAAAAATAAGCCAACCAAACTAAAAAATATTCCGTTTAGTAAGGGCAGTAAAACTCTTTTAAGTGCTCATAAACAAATCTCGGACTGAACATCAAAATTAATTATCTCTGCAAAATATCGCAAACGCTATTGCCCAATACGTGCGCCGTAATTCTTCCCTACGTGATATTACGCAATCGGAATCAACAACTGCCGGTATTGAGAGAAAAAAGAACTAAATAACTGGAGTGTTTTTCATTCTAATTTTCAACAGACGGCGTTAAAATTCCGGAATAGAATCATTCTTCGCTTGGGTTGGTAGACCGCAGAACTTTTAGTCCTATTCAATCCAGATTGGAAAGTGACCCTCCCCCCCCCAAAAAGAAAGGTCCGTTGCTTGTTTTGCAGCGAACTGTAACAGTTTCAATATTCGTGATTTTGCGGAGAAAGGGGAGAACCTCCCAACCTTCGTACTGTTTAATGTATTGGCCAAAAAATATGAAACTATTTTGACTATTCGATTACTTTCCCTTTATTTAAGCCATTCCGAATATTATTCCTTAGAAAGCTAATCTGTGTTAAAACACAACCATTTTTGGAAGTTTACTATACTTCAGCAGTTACTGCAACTATGTTGTTATAAACATTCATACATATGCTCATAATATAAGCATAACGATCATAATAAACACGAATATGAACTGACCAAGCAGAACGAGAATGCAAATCTTTTTAAGATCTTGATATAAATTCAAACGTGTGTAGTATTTGGGTGGGAGGAAAAGAATGTCGAATATAGCGGAATTTTCTACTGCTTTTGCAATTCTTTGACCAATAGAACGACGGGCACCTGTCTGTACTCTTCGTGCCGCAATTCTTTGACCAATAGAACGACGGGCACCTGTCTGTATTCTTCGTGCACACCAAAGGTTATGTTAATGCAGAGAAAGGGGGAAAAGCTATTTCCGGGAGTATGACTCACCATCTGACATTCCATATTAGGAAGAAAAGTTGTTTATTTAATTTCGGCTTTGTTACGGCGAAAATAGCACGTTCATAAAAAAAAAGCACTTAAAGCAAAAAATAAGTACTAAAAACAAAAAAATAAGTGCTTTAAAGAAAAAGTAAGCACCTATAAGGGCCTTTATATTTTATTTTCAAATATAAGGACTTATAAGCACTTATAAGGACCGCTACGAACCCTGTTTAATATTAGATCATCAATTTAAATCTAGTAAGATGACATGTAGAAATTGTGATTTATGAAATAATGAAGTATTTATGATCTAAAGGGTATCAAAATTTAAAAAAAAAAAAAAAAAAAAAAAAAAAAAAAAAAAACCTAATATTTATTTGTTTACCTTATTAAACATTTCTTTCAATGTAAAGTTGTTTAAATTGCTTTGTTTATTCTGCTAATACTTTCTCTTTAATTCTGTAGACTGACGTAATCTCTTGTTTAGTTACATTGCTGAAGTCCTTTAGCTGCTGTTTCGAGAATTTCAACTAACTTCTCAATTGGAATTTTCTCACTTTTAGTAACTTCTCTGTCACTTTCTTCACTATCGGTAGCAGTATTTTCTGGACCTAGAACCATACTACAGATTTTGCTATTCATTGATTGATTGATGATTGAGAAACATTGTCATCACATTGAAAAACTTCTTTTAGATCATCTTCATTTATTACCGGTTCTTTATATTTTTTTACAAGATCCATTAATTGGGAATTTCACCTTTGTTTTGAAATATTCAAAAACCTTTAAAATTAGCGGCTATCATCATCAAATTTAGCTATTCTTTGCAATACATATTTGGCTATGCATCATGAGCTTGGTGACTAACGACAAGTTGTTCCGTCAAATTTTATCTTGCTTCTATAGCACACTGAGACAATTAAGCCTGAAATGTATTTGTTTAGCTATTTATTATACTTATGTCTATTTTTTGCTTAAGGTTTTTCACAGGCTTAAGGCTTATCAGAGTTCTGAATAAATAAATTCCCACATATACTTAATCCTTATTGAGGGCCTGTGCTAGATACCTTACCGCCTGATGCAGTCTCTGCCAGTCCTAAATTCTGCGACTCGGTGCAGCCATACAAGGCCTGGCGCTCGTTCTGAGTTTATGTCAATAACAAGTCAGTTATTCTTAATTCAAGTAGCCCTAAATGTAATTTTTGGGTCTATGAGTATCATCAACAAAATCTATTTTTAGCATATGGAAAAGAAATTTTTAGTTAATTTTTCCTCGTCAACATTTTTTAGCGCATTTAACTTAAATCTGTAATTATTGTTAAGCGTAATGTCAACATAAAAGGTTACCATACTCCTTTGTTATTCAGTTACTAACATAAAAAAATTGTTTAGGCATCGCTACGTGAGTCATTACTCAAGTTACCATGTTTTGATAAACATGTGGTGATGAAAGGAAAGTATAATAAATAATGATTCGCCAGGTTGGCGTCAGATCAATGATGTATCTATGTGGAAGGTTTCAGTTTGAGATGTGTGCCAAGCAGATACATAGCAATGGAGCCAAATTACTAATGGCACAAATTTATGCTAAAATGATTGTTTCTTCAATAACAAGGTATTTTATTTAGTTTCAAAGTGAAATTAAGAATCGAAACTCTCCACATGTTTTATTATGTGCAGGGTGGACGGGGGAGAATGAAATGCGCATGCATAAAGCCCAGGAGAAAAACGTTTTTGGTGGTTTTGAGGTCCAGATTTTAGATCATTTCGGATGAAGTCTGGATTTCGGACATTGTACTGTACTACAGAAGTTTTTACAACACAATTTCACTACACGTGTTAAAGATCTTTATTAACAACCATTAGGGACTGATTTTCGATGCCAAATAAAAAAAAAAAAAAAAAAAAAATTAATGCTTCATTAAGTCGTTATCATGCTCATTTTCATAAGTCATATTGCTTTGAAATGACTAGCAATGACTTGATAATAGAATGCAGTACAAAGTTTGTAATCCGGATGTCCATTATATGGGATGATCTATAATCCAGACCTCAAAGCTACAAACTTTACGCATGCACATAGAGAATGTGCATACATTACACATGTGCGTAATGCATGCGCACATTAAAAGAAATGTTTAATAAAATAAACAAATAAATATTAAGCTTTTTTTTTTGTAAAATTTGATACCCTTTAGATCATAATTGCTCTTTATTTCATAAATTATGGTTTCATATATATATATATATATATATTTTTTTTTTCAAATAGCAGATTGTGAACAATTACAAATGTAACCCAGTCCATTAATCCATACAAGGCCGGATGTGGTGGTCTCTTTATCATGGAGGCACCTAATAGGTGGGCCACCATTGCCTTTCCTATGAAGGGGACGAACAGTTACAACCATGCCTACTCCGGGATTCGAACCCAGGCCCTTCGGCATTGCAGTCAGCTTCCCTGACCACTATACCGACTGGGCGGCGGTTTCTTATTTTTAATTGTATAATTTCTGCATACCATCTTACCAAACTTAAATTGATGATCTTTAATCTGGAAAAACCCCTAATCTGGAATCGCTGAAGTTCCGACGAGTCCGGTTTACGGACATTGTGCTGTATAAAGCACATTTAAAAAGTATTTAAAATTATGGGCAGAATCTGACAGGTAAGCAATAACATAGGATCAGGCGTCAGCTTAAATTTTTTTCACCATTTCATGCTGCTATCTCATAATGAAGATGATAATTATGTCACCACAGCCTCAGTGACCTTAACCCGTTCATACGGGCATGTCATATGTGCATCAGCAGCAAACATTACCTCACAACCGGGTATGCCATATTTGAATCACCATTTAATTCACTCTATGGCCGGCACGTACCACATTTGACTTTTTGATAGAACGTTTAATTAGTATTTTTTTGTTGCCACTAGATGTAGCTATATGCCTTTTATGGGAAAATATATCGAAAGTTAAGTATTTTTACCTTCATTCCTATGTGATGTTTTCTATTTCTGGTATTTTGTTTCGGAATGAGAGGGAGATTCGTGGGTGGGTGTTGAGCAATGTAATGTCTCTTTAACTGCGTCATTTGATATAAACAAATGAACACTATAAACAAATGCACGTGTTCTCGATGCTTTGAGGCACTTTTTATTTTTGAGATATAGGTATCTGAAAGTAGAATATATCGTTAGTGTTGAGTAACATTATGGTTCTTACTGTGTCATTTCATATAAACAAATGAACATGTTCTGGAATACTTTTTAATTTAATTTATTTTATTCCTTTATTTCGGTATAGTGGAGTACATGTTCTATCATTAGAGACTTTTTTTATTACTCTTAGATTTTTTTGGCATTGAGAAGAATATTTTGTATGGCTTAGCGAAAGTTTTTTTTTTTTTTTTTTTTAAATGTTCTATTGCCGGTGTGGCAAAACAAAAGCGCTATCTGACCGTAGAAGATACACAAATGCTAAATGAGTCTAATTTTCTGATATTCTATTCTCGTGACATTTGCAATGTTGGCTTACAGAATATTTTGTATGGCTTAGCGAAAGTTTTTTTTTTTTTTTTTTTAATGTTCTATTACTGGTGTTATATTTTTTTAATGGCAAAACAAAAGCGATCTCTGTCCGTAGAAGATACACCAATGCTAAATGAGTCAAATTTGCTGATATTCTATTTCCGTGACATTTGCAACATTGGACTTTGCGTACACCCATGTTTCAAAGACAATCATACACCGTCGCTTTTTTGAAATATTGCTTCCTTTTCGTTGTTTGCACATTGAATTTTTATGAAAGACAATTTTAATATTTTTTAATTTTAATTATGTGTTGTGTTAAATAAAATCTGCGATTGTTTGGATATTTTTCCATACATATTTAATTGTGGGATAAAGAAAAAATTATACTATTCTAGAATGAGTATATTATAAAATTTTTAAGGAAAATATAACAATAAACCGTCTGTTTTCATTTTGTGCAGTATGTAGCTGTTTATCACAAATACATCGAGGAAATGAAAGAAAATGAGGTGCCACCACTTCTTACTTTTTTTGTCTATTTCGTAAAGTGATGTTAGTAAATTTATCTACAAACTTTAAATTACTTTCAAAAACTATATGCTCCATGAGAACATCTCTAAACGGTGTTTGAAATACTGCTATGGGCATTTTCTCCGGTAAATCCCAAAGTTCATCGCTTGGTCCGCTTTGGGATATAAAATCAGGAAGAGACTTTTTCAGACTCCATATTGGGATTTAGGGTTGCGTAGATGGGCATGGTTGGGAAGGATCGTTCATCTCTCCATCATCATCACTTATACCATCATCACCGACATCATCATCATCAGGGACATCTACATCCTCAGTCTGTTTAGGAATGTATTCTTCCGTGCCATTCCGATTCACCACCTGAAGGTTATTCTTCTAGCACTCTCATTGCTTCGGCAATGCTGAGGCCTCTCTGAGCCGTTTACACAATTTTATAATTGACTAGCGGGCAAGCCCGCCAGCTGAGCGGGCTGAAGTCCGCTATATATTGCTCGTGTGTAAAAGAGTTCCCGTGTTAAATTTCCCCGGTATACGAAAGTTGGACCGAAATACCAGTGTTCACCGATTTTACCCGGGCTGCGCCCGTTTAATTCACGTATGTATCGAGAAGATACTGCATACACGTTACATATGCGTAAAATCACGAAAACACCCTTGCACCCACCCCGCTTGCCGAAAGTTGGAACGAACTACCAGTCTCTAGCGGTTTTGGGCGGGCTGCGCCCGCTTTATTAAATTATACATAAAGAATATACTGCATACACGACACACATGCGGAAACTCAAGAAAACACCCATAGAGCCAGCCCGTTGGCCTTTATTTGAAAGTTCGTCCGAACTACCAGTATTCAGCGATTTTACCCGGGCTGCGCCCGCTTTATTCGCGTATGCATCTAAAAGGTACTGCATACACGTTACACATGCGGAAAATCATGAAACATACATGGAGGCAGCCTGTTCGCCGAGATTCGAAAGTTGGATTGAACTACCAGTGATCAGCAGATTTGCGCGGGCTTCGCCCGCACTATTCTCGTATGCATCCAGAAGATACTGCATACACGATAAACACGCGTAAAATCACGAAAATACCCATACAGACAGCCCTTTAACGGGTATTTGAAAGTTGGACTGAACTACCAGTGTTCAGCGAGTTTGCGCGGGCTGCGCCCGCTTTATTCACATATGCATCCAGAAGATACTGCATACACGATACACATGCGTAAAATCACGAAAGTACACATGCAGCCAGCCGGTTCGCCGTTATTCGAAATTTGGACCGAACTATCAATGTTCAGCGGATTGGCGCGGGCTACGCCTACTTTATTCACGTATGCATCTAGAAGATACTGCATACACGATACACTTGCAGAAAATTAAGAAAACATCCATGCAGCCAGCCCGCTCGCTGGAATTCGAAGGATGGACCTAACTACCAGTGTTCAGCCGGGACTGCGCCCGCTTTATTCGCGTATAAGTCCAGAAAATACTGCACACACAATAAACATACCTAAAATCACGAAAATACCCATGCAGCCAGCCCGATCGCCTTTATTCGAAAGCTGGACCGAACTACCAGTGTTTAGCGGTTTGCGCGGGCTGCGCCCGCTTTATTTACGTATGCATCCACAATATACTGCATACACGTTACACATACGGAAAATTATGAAAACACCTAAGGAGCCAACCCGTTCGCCGGGATTCGAAATTTGGTCTGAACTACCAGTGTTCAGCGATTTTATTGCTCAGGCTTTTTGCCAAGTGTAACCGCTAAACTTTTCGGGTATAATATTCAAACAGTAGATTTGTTATTAAAATTCCTTTTGATAAACTTCAACATAATCACACACAAAAGAGCATCAATATATACATTAATGTAATTAATCAACCATAATTATTTATATTAAGAAAACTTTCCATATACCATGTTCAAGCAACAGAAATTCAATTTAAAACCCTGAACGGAAAAATAATTAGTCAGAATTTAAATAAATAGTTTATTTATATTTATATTTAATTTTTTTGCAATTAAAATTCCTTACTTAAAATTATATTTAATATTAGCTTTATGCGAACAGGAACATTTGTTACCAAAAATACGACAGCATATATATTAATGAACTTATATATAATAACAAAAGCAGTGAATAATTACGTAGCTCAGTAACACAAATGAGCACGCTGATTTAAGCTATTAGAAATATTAATTTGTATTATTCAAAGTTGCTTTTCTTATTCAGATCCAAAAATCACGAATTGTTCGAAAAATGCACAAAAAATACGTATCTTGGCAACTAACAGGCCGATCGGCTCGAAATTTACAATCTTATAATTGCCAGATTTTGAAAAGAGGTTTGGTCTTTGTTCCAGAGAGATTGGCAAATTAGAAGACTAATTAGCATAATGAATAAAAATCCTCCACTGCGTTAATTTCATCCATGGCGAATGGCCTTGACGATTCCAAAAGTCCTGCGGAAACCATCTCCCCCTCCCGGACACCCGTCGCTTTCGAGTCGAAGGCCGTCAACCAAGAGTTAGGAAGGAGAGATAAGGTAGTAGCGCTTTTTAATGAACCTTCTAATTAGGCTCCTAATTAGCAAAACAGTTTACAATGAACGCTAACCTTTATTTGAGCATCCGGTAAATGCAAAATTCAAAATTTGAACGAAATCGGTTAATTCTTTGAAAAGTTACGTATTTTTGTGCATTTTTCCGGCTCAATTTCTCTAATTAAGAAAAATGCCTTAAAATTTCGTATCTCGGGAACCAATCATGCGATCGGCTCCAAATTTAGAAATTTACAACCGATGGATGGTCAGATGAAGGATGCTCTTGGTTCTAGATGGATTAGCAAATTAGATGATTAATTAGCATAATGAATAAAAAAGCGCCACTACGCTAATTTCATCCCTGGCGAATGGCCTTGACGATTCCAACAGTCGAGCGGATACCATCTCCCCCCCCCGACACCCGTCGCTTTCCGAGTCGAAGGCCCTCAACCACGAGTTAGGAAGGGGAGATAAAGGTAGTAGCGCTTTTTTAATGAACCTGCTAATTAGGCTCCTAATTAGCAAAACAGTTTACAATCAACGATAACGTTCATTTGAGCATCCGGGAATTGCAAAATTCAAAATTTGAACGAAATCGGTCTGTTAGATCGGGAGATACGTATTTTTGGTGCATTTTTCCAACTCATTTAGTTTAATTAAGGAAAATTCGTAATTTGGAAACCAATCATCCAATTTTCTTGAAAGTTCGAAATTTTTAATTCGCGTATCTTCAAATGACGGATGCCGTTTATCCCAAGTCGATCGGCCAATTAGACGCTTAATTAGTGACATGACTAAAAATGCTCCAGTACCTTAATTTCGCCCCTTGCCGCGGAGAAATATCCCTTTAATAGGGAAAAACCCAACAAAGAAAGCGAAAGAAATACCAAAAACGTAGGGGAAAATTAGTTTTTAATTAATATCTCGTCTAATTAAAGTCGCACGAAGATGCCAATGGTCAATATGGCGAGATACGGGAATTCTGAATCCAACGGTACCTTCCACTAAGCTCTGCACCAAGCTGTTCTAGAGAAGATGAGGTTACAAACAGACAGACGCGGTGGCTTGCTTGTGTGGTGATGCCATTTATTATTTATAAAAGAGATTAAAAGTAACCATTAGTGTAGTTTTCGTGATATTTATTGATTATTTTCAGTGTCTAAAGAGGGATGGTGTGTTCACACCATGGAGGTAGGAAGTAAGAAGGAGTCGCCCTAAACAAGTTTCTCCGTACCCTGCTCTGAAGCACCGGCGATCCCTACGTGGTGACCAAAACATTGGGTCATTTACCATTGAGTTCTATGGGATTTGACGCGTTCGGGTGTAAATATTTTGTAATTACGTCGCAAATATACATATAAATGTATATATTTTCTTTTTCTACAACACTTCAGAGTCCTAAGTATGTGAAAACAACATATTTTTAAACAACATTTCATTCTGAACGGAATTAAATGCTATACTTTTCACAGGACAGTTTTCTCAGAATGGTTTAATTTGAATGAAATATTTTCACAAGTTTTCGTTAATTACATTAGAAAAAAAAATTAAGGTAATTCGATTTTATTCGGTTAAGGTACAAAAATTAAGATCAAAGTTTATTGTATTATTAATATTAAAATTATGCATTATTTCTTTTCTATTTGTAGAGCTTCTTCCTAAAATACTTTCTTAAATATGACATGATTTTTTGGCTTCTTTTAAATCGAAAAATGTAAGTCAATTTATAATTAATGTTCTATTCGGTTCATTTTAAATTAGAGAATTATTAGGAAAATAGTATTTGACTTTCTCTGAACATTTCTAAAAGGGAATAAAATAAGTTTTTTTTTTTTTTTTTTTTTAAGTATTATTTAAAACTTGTAACTAAGTTATTATAAAATGTAAAGGGAATAATTCTTTTAATTATACTTTTTTTTTTACTCTTCATTTCAACAATACATATTCCAAAACTCTTTATTACGTTCTTAAGTGCGCATCTCATAGCATTTGCTTTACAATACCTTTTAACAGATTGCTTTCCAATACGAACAATTCTTGCTTAAATAGTTTTATAACGTATTTTTCAACAGGATTTCAATTTATGTTTACAATTCAATATTAAGGTTATTATATATTTAGATAACATTTATAATCATTATAAATTAGATACATTTAGTCATTAGATTTCTTCACAGTACTATCACAGTCGTTTATAAGTGAATAAATTCTTCATTTCAAATACATTTATAAATATTTTAATGAATATTTAAGTATTTTGTCAAAGGCAGATACATGCTTTTTGCAAGCACATGCATAAATACCCATACATATTTCCTATTTATCATTTCCGGCATGTGCAAATCTTTAATTTCTGTGCATTCACTATATCTTTTGTGTAAAGTAATTTACACTAATTTAGCATACACCCGAAAGTTTTACATAAAAAATATATATGAATATAATTTGAATGAAAATTATAAGTATTATTTTTAATACCCACTCAAAGGTCAGTTTTTCTTCAAAATTCCCCCACAATGGCATCTCTCTCTTTAGGCAGATAGCCCTTGCATGCGTTACTCTATTTAATAAAAACTTAATCTGACCTATGTGACTAATTACAAATATTTTAACATACATAATTTTATATTTACATTTAGCCATCAAGTTTCAAACTTTTCAAATCTTCTAGAAAATAAATTTTGGCAGATCTCTTTCAGCAATTTTCTTAAAATCTATATTTTTGTAGTGCAACAGCTTAGAATTTTATAAAACAAATTCATAATCAAAATCGCTGTTGTTAGTTATCGAAAAATAACCAAGATGTGATTTTTGCGTAAATGTCAGTAAACTATACAAATTGCTATTATCCATCACACTATGAATGTTTCTTTCATGCAAAAATGTCCCTTTTTCGATTTCTATGGAACTGTCGTGTGTTGAAATACTATCAGAATTTTGTCAAGCGAGTTTCTGAATGTAAACAAACAACACCCCGTCTGGTGACCCAAGCTTCAAAGCAGTGCTTCACTTCTAGCGCGGAATGGCCCCTCCTCCCTTTCCTACCTCCATGGTTCACACCGAACACACTGCGCGGGAAAGGGTTAACTAATAATTATATTCAATCATTATTCATAAATTTTGGTACTTAAATATTATCCTGTCAACCAGGAAATTGGCAATGGGTAGAGTGATTTAGTGTCAATTATGTTTAAACATGACATCAGAATGGACATTTGAGCTTTTGTTGAGCAACATGTAAAATCTGAGCTTTCATGTGATGTTATCCATATTTGATTCTAAAAAAGTCACCTTTCACTTTTTATGAACAAAGATAAAAATTAACCATTACAATTGTATTTTTTACCCTTGCACTTGGGAGTTAAAAAAAAGAGAGAGAAAGAGACAGAGAGTTTGAGAACTGCAGAATCACATTTGTGACACTCAGCACTCCAGTTCATTTACAGTTGGTTGGGTGAACTCATGTCTGTTAAATAGGAAAAGGACAGCTGAATATGGCTGACAAAAATAGTAACAGATTGGAATAACCACCTGAGAGAGATAAACAAAGCTTCCAATAAAATCAGAAGGCCCAACAAAATAGCAGAAATCAATGAAAGCTCTTTTGCAAAGTGCAAAAATGAAGCGAGTTGAATACTTCTGCAATTGTGGTTATTTAGTGGATTGTACACAGAGGCTGATAAATGTTTTATTGTTAGAGTTGGAGGCAGAAGTATGGCTCAGAATTCCGCAAGAATGATCAAATATTATATGTTGTTAAATGTTGAAATGCCTTGCTTTACACAACGCCGCCCAACAAGCGGTTAGCAACACAAACTGCTGTACTGATGGGCCCGGGTTCAAATCCCAGAGAAAGCATGGATGCTTGTATGCATATAGCATCCTTGTGCAAGGAGGCACTCAAAATAAACAGTGAGGCGAGAGTCCTCTCAAGAGGTTGGTGGTAGGAGAAGAAGGGTGGGAGATCCTTAGACCTCCCCAGGTGTTCTTTCTTAATACTGGGGTGGAAGTTTAACAGTTAGCTCAGCTAAGCAATACTTCAATTTATCTGCGGTACTATGGAGTGTTGGCCTAGTTTTTACTTGTTTTACTTGAAAAGTGGAATTATGCTAACTTTCAGGGTTCAATGGCAGCCAAATTTCACAACAACAGTATAATACACAAGTATTTAAATTTTTTACTCCCACAAATATTATTCTTTATGAAGAAATAAATCAGAAGGAAAAAAAATACCAGCTAATAAATTAATAACAAAAAAGATTTTTTTTAAAATAGCACTATATTGCATTTACAGCTTAAGGTTGATTAATACTCTATTAGTTGCTGATACAGTAATTTTTAATTATGCAGCCTTTTACCTTTATTTTAAAATATTACTCCTGTTGAAAATACCTTGAGAACATTGATTTAAACATAGAATAAGTCACATAACATAGAACAGTTTATAACATTTTATTAATAATGTAAAAAATGTTATATACAGTACAAAGTCCGTAATACGGACGTCCATTATCTGGAATGATCTATAATCCGGACCTCAAAGGCCACAAACTTTTTTTTTTGGATGCTACGTATTTTTTATTTTACGCATGCTCGTAATGTATGCTCTATGCATGCGCGCGTTGAAAGAAATGTTTAATAAAGTAAACAAATAAATATTAAGCTTTTTTTTTGTAAAATTTGATATCCTTTAGATCAGAATTGCTCTTTACTTCGTAAATTACGATTTCATATTTTTAATTGTATAATTTCTGCATGCCATCTTACCAGATTTAAGTTGATCACCTATAATTCAGAAAACACCCTAATCCGGAAGTCCCGAGTCAGGATTATGGACTTTGTACTGTATATATTTTTATTTATTATTAATTTACTGGGTTTTAACAAAAGTTTCCCACCCCTGAAAATATCGTCTGTGCAAACAGTTCATGTTGCCATGTTTAATCACATTTTGTCAAACGATTTTTGGCATTAAAAAGACTTGCTTTAGAACGTGATATTTGTAAAAACATATTGTTATCATTAAGTACAAAGTGTCTGAATTGGAACTAGAATCCTACCAGATTAAAACCATCATTTACTTCCAGTTCTATAGCACAAAATCAGCTATAAAATGCCATCAAATCATGTGTACAGCTTTAGGTACTAATACTGTATCATATGACAATCTGAAGGTTTGATACTGAAAGCTCACAAACAAGGACTATGACATTCAAGAATCTGAGCACTCTGGCTTGCTTACTGATGTTAATGAGGCCTGCCTGCAAAAACTTGTGGAAGAAGATAAGTATGCAACTGCTTGAGAGCTTGTTAAGAAGTTAGACGTTACTGCCATGACAATTAGTCGCGCTATGCATCACATAAAACTTGACGTACAAGTTCAATTGCTGGGTACTGCATGAGCTGTCTCAAGCAGATAAGGGCAGACGTGTTCGGGCTTTCATTAATCTGCTTGAATATCAATGCAAGGACAAAATCCTGGACTGGATCGTCATTTGTGATAAAAAGTGGATTTACTTCAACAACACAGGCCGAAAAGGAGGTTAGTCTGAGCCCGTTGGCAGCGTCGCAAAGTACAATTTGACCAACAAAAGGATCAGGCTTTGTAGCTGATAGAACTGCCATAGTATTATCCACAAAGTGTATCTGGAGAAAAGTAAAACCTATAACAGTAAGGTGCACAGTGAGATGATAGTCTGTATTGACAGTGCTATCAAGGGAAAACGTTGAACTGAGTTCCGGCAGAAAATGGTAATGTTGCATCAAGATAATGGAAGACCACATGTGTCTGCATTCAGCGGCTGGACTCTGTATGAACTCGAATGGAGCTTTTGCCACACCCACCATATAGTGCCGACAACGCTCCTTTGAACTTCTACCTTTTCTTCACACTTGCAGCTACATCTTGTCGGTTCTATTTTCCATTCTGCACAGGACATCCGAAATGAGCTGAATCTATTTTTGGACTCATGGCCATCAAGTTTCTGGGCTGAAGGCTATTAAAAAAATACGAAAACGTTGGCAGAAAATCATCGATTTGGATGCTGATTACTATCTGCACTAAAGGCACCTTTTTTCATGTTTTTCCCCCCTAACTTTATTAAGAATCTTTTTTGGCAGAAAACTTTTGTTACAACCAGATATTTGCCTATTTTATGCATTATTTTCCATTAGCCATTATTTATTGCAGTCTTAACCCTTTAACGGTTTGACCCATATTTTCTCATTCTTTTATGCAGGTCTCTTAACAGTTCGTTATGGATTATTGTTAGTTTAAATGTACCCTTGAAAACGGATCTACCCGTGTTTTTGTAATAGTGAAAAAATATGTCAAAAACAACTAGCCCGTATTTTTGTACGTCTTCCAACCCCCATTTCTTAAGGGGACAAGGGTCCATGCAACCCCTGACGACAATGGGTAATGGCTGTCATTAGCGCGAGGAGAAATCTTCTTGATGTTTTGAGATAAAGGCCTTACACTGACTCTAAGGAAACAAATTTATTACCAGTTACAAAGTGAATGTATACATAAAAAGAATTAAGAATTTCTGTTTTAGAACAATTATTGAATAAAATAAACAAGTTTTTATAAAATAAACTTTTATTTGTGACTCATAAAATTATTAATGAATTAAAATGAGAAAAATAATGTATTATATAATTTACTGGGAACACGTAATTAAATAATTCTCTTAAAAAAAATTCTACAAATTTATATCACGAATAATAAAAAACGTGCGGCTCTCTTGATAAATTTATAAATCTTATACTTTTGACAATGCGATTCGATTATTTGATTTCATTATTTAAGAATCTATTATTCTTGTTATAAAACTGTACAGGAATATTTCAAAGAGGCTCTTATTCCCATTAATCTGTACGACAAATTATTTTTCTAATTTTGGTTCAGACTTTTACTTCCAAAATTCCTCTTACCTCATAAAAGTATAAAGTTTTAAAAATTCGCCCAAAATCAGAAATTATATTAATTTTATGCAAACTTTATTTCAAAAGCTATTTTATGCTCTGTAAAGTGATGGAAACTTAAAATCTGTGAGATTTTTAGTTTATTCTTTAAATGAAATATGCGCAAAAAATTTTTTAACATTAAATTTTAAGACCTCTAAATCGAATTTTATAAAATTCTGTTTACCTTGCCGTATTTCTATTCATAAAGGGTGTGAGTACAAAATTTGAACTCGGTAGCTTATCGAGAAATAATCTAAATATCGATGACGAGCTTCTGATTACAGCGACAAACACTGTGATTCAAATGCATACAGTTTTTTTACACAAACTAGCCGACTCTTAAATATTACATTTTTAAACATTTTGGAAAGTTCGGTAAATGTTGATATCAAATAACCATCATTTTTATAACATTCTTGGTATTATAAAGCACGTATGTGGCATTCATACGCTACAGTTATGTTCATTTATCAAAGAGGCTGCTTTTGCGACAAACACAATTATATATTGTGATGCTCATTCTATATCCTCCACTATCTATGATACTCATTATCAATATTTAATTATGTTCTATATCTATACAGAAATAGGGGTAAGACTGAGAGAGGTCAACACAATTTTCGCAAACATTTAATTATTTGAGTTACATAATTACTTATACTAGCTCAGGAAAATTTCAGTCATTTTGTAAAAATAATCTTTTCTTTAAAATTCCTTTTCCACCCCCTTCTGCTTTATGACTTTATTCTGATGACTGGAAGGGTTTGAAAACTAAAAGCTGAGTATATAATTACAGATCTCACTAATAAATGCTTTACAAATGCAACTCTTCATATTTCAGCAGAAGTTTTTGAAAACACATTTATATAGATTGTGTAGAAATGGACAAAGTTTTATGCCAATTTAACACTTTTTTCTTCCCCTAATTTTCAGTTGCTTATGAACGTATTAAAAAAGCTTTCCCTCTCAAAATTTTAACTATTTTAAAATATTCGTAATCGCACTCGATTTGATGTTTACAGTTTTTTCCCCTGCAATTTTTCTAAAAAAGAAAGAATTATAATTGTATTTAATAAAGAAAATTTAATGGATTTGGATTCTGCGCAAGAGGACTGAAACTATCATGGAGGGAATTTCTAAGAAGAACTAGATCTCATCCACACTGAACGTAGAAAAACCCTGGAAAGCTTTCATATAACAAGCGCGTTCGTCAGGATTTTAACCCATGTCGAATTACCAGTATTCAGCAGTTTTAGCGATTGGCCACTGGAACCCCCCTCAACCCAATTTAAAAATCTTGTTTAAAAAACTTTCACCTTGATTTAGAGTGACAGGTGTCATAGCTTGAAGGCTAGGATTATTTGAATACAGCAAAACAAACGAAGACCATCTGCTTTTAAGGAAAAAGCTGCCTTCATAGAGGACTTTCTAACGAATAGCTCATACTCATGTTATACATGGGAAAATATCACACAGCCATCGCATTTGTTCGTCTGAGTTTGAATCCAAATCCAACAACTAATATTTAGTGGTCTTAACGGCCACTGATATGGTTATAGTATAACCAGACTGAATGACATCTAAATTAAAAAATTAAAAAAAACTCTTCTGAGATAATCTTCAACCCAAGTTAAGTTTTTTTAAATGCTAATGAGTAATATAATTATGAAAGTGTTCACGTCTTTTGTGTCATTTTCTGATTGTCAGTTAAAATTAGTGTGGTTTCAATCAACGATTATTTAAACCTGCTACAAGGGGAAAAAAAAAAAAAAAAAAAAAAATGAAAATTTTCCTTTAAAATATCAGGAATTATTGAAAAAAAAAATTATGTAATTTATTAACAAGGAAACATATTTAACCAGATTTTATATGTGTGAAAAAAATAATGAATTATGATCTCTAGTGGAGATCTTTGTAATTATACTTTTAATTCCAAAATCAAAGTGAGAAATATAGTCGCTGAAGCAACACAACACTATCAATTCTTGTAGGCTTCTATTTTCAGCGACGGAATAGATCAGCTGCATGGAATTTTCATGATATTTCTCTATATGTAAACCTAAATACATGTAATCTTTCCTTAGAAAGTTCGCCGGAAGTGGACTATTTCTATCTTAGAAGATAGATATCACATGCTTTAGTAAAGTTAGCAAATCTAAATACAGGGTACACAATAATATGTTTGGGGCCCTATTCTAAAAATTAAAAGTAGCGAAAAACACTCTCCTTCACCCCCTTTTACTTACTTTTATACTTATATCTAAGAATTATATATTGCATCCATAAAAATTTCTCTAAATTAATGTTATTTGGATTTGCAAACCATTTTATGCTAAAATACATCTTCCAAGATGGTCGCATTTACTCACTGGGAGTCAATGCTTCTTGAAGATGCCAATTCACGAGCAAAAAATTATTTTATTGCTTTTCTGATTTTCCTAATCGTTTACACAAAGACCGAACCTTCGGGAGAAAACAGCATATCTATAGGTGTTAATTCGTCAGTAATGAGATACAGCACTGAATGGAGGAAAGTACATTTTTAAAAAAAAATTTATTTGTAGAAATCTTGACTTTCCTTTTCCCTCAAAATTCAAGCAATATGAAATCTACTAGAAAAGATATACTCTCTAAGATATAAAACTTTTGTGTAATGAAATTATAAAATGCGGTATATATATATATATGTTGAATGATCTAAAATTCACTTAGCTCGAAAACAAGTTTTTCTAATACTTGCGCAAAGTAAGATAATAATAATTTATTTACTAAAGAAATATTGATTATATTAACTCCTAATATAAATTTACTAGAAGTATCAAAAAAGAAGGAACCCATATGTAGGAAGTTTAATTCCGAAAACTGTGTTTTAAAGTAACTTGAACGTAAATTATGTAAAAAAAAGTTTTACGGGGTTGTTTCACCTATCAACATACTGTAATGGAAAAGCGATACCAGAAAAAGGAAATTTGAAAAATTTGCGAAAGGCGGAATAATAGGCGGACCTTGGATTTTTTTCGAAGCAAGAAATGCGAAAATTCAGCAGTGCTGTCATTATTCTTCTAACAACAAAGTCTTCCAAATTCTAATTGGAAGAACATCCATTTGTAGTAAGATAGGGAGAATGGCATAATTCCTTATTTTTTCCCTCTCATAGGGCGAAAGAGAAGAAGCACGAGACTCTGTCGTCCTAATTCATGTGTTCACGAATTATCGTCTATCACGTTTCCATACATTCCGTTTTTCCGAGGAGAAAATACGAAAAATCCTCTATGCTTTCGCATGGATACGAGCTGCAGACCTTCCGACTGCTAGTCCAACCTACTACATCACAAGAGCCTCAAAAAAGAGTGAGATACTTTCTATAATATATACGGATATACAAACTGATGATTCTAAAATTTTATTATCATAAGACTTTAAAAAATTAGGATTTAATTCATTTTTATAAACTTTAAAAGAAATTCAATTTTTCAGAAAGTTAAGATAAAATATTTATTAGAATGTCAAATTTAAGTATAACCTTTATATTTAAAAAGAAGAATTGTTAATAATATCCCTTTGATTTTAGAAAGAAATTTATTTCAAGTGATATGTTTAGCTTAAAAGTAACGGGAGCAAAACTATGCTAAAACAAAAGGCACACATATCGTATTATCTCCTTTAAATTAATGATATCTATACTGCTGACAAATTGTTACTTGACATGCCTACTGCAATATTTACGCATAATTGATCCTTTCTAGACTAATACAGGCATAGCATATTTCTATGGAATGATTTGCTATAATTCCTAATTTAAGTTTCACATACTTAGGGAATTAATTACATAGCACTGAAGATTACTCAATGTATCATTAAAGATATGCTAGCTGACTAAATTTAAATGTTATATGCTCACATGTACACATACTCCAGAAACCTGACACATTTCAAAATTTCTGATAAATCAAAATTACTGGAATATTTCATCAGAAAGCACTTTTTTAAATTTTGTGCGATTTCGACATAAATTAGCCTGATCAACAAAAAAGCTCATGAAACTCATTAGAACACAAGTGATTAAGGTCATTGAACCATAGTAGTTAAACCTGGCTCTGAATATTGATGAACGAGCTAACTGTACGGATCTTTTCGTGATTTTCCCTCCATGTGTAACATTAATACAAGGAATTTAACCTTATAACGTACTTACCCAAAACATTCTTTTCTTAAAATAGAGAGTACTCATATGTTTTGAGCTAAATGAAAGAAACATAAACAAAATTCATATGCATGAAATTACCTGATGCATGATACGAATGCGAACCAGTTTCCTATAAGTCCTACCTGAAGGCATTTTATCTTTCAGGTTGAGAGGCTTTGTCTGCTTTACCTTTATTCATTGAAATCAAACAACAGTAAACAACGTCCCCTAATAATGACAAAAACCTAACACCGGGAAAGGAAAGAGGTGATAAACAGTTCTTAAGCAAAAGGCTCTTTGTAAGTGTAAAGGTCCTACCTTTGGCAGCGGAATACTGGTAGTTCAACCAATATTCCATCCCAGGCGAAAATGTTGAGCGCATGATTCGTTTTCGTGGTTTTCCACCTGTGGAATGCGAATACGAGTCAGTTTTCCTACGAAAATCGTTCACGAAAGCATTTCTCAACTTATGCAAATAGCCCTCATCTACTCTGTCATATTCTAATAGCATAACCTTTTCTACTAGACAGAAGAATCTCTTTAATGTATGACTCCTAATGGTGTCAAAAACTGCAGTTTTCTTTTTTCTCCCCTCTCTTCAATGCAAAAAATACATATCAATCAATTGATGTTACTTTAAATAAAATCTACGTGAATTTGTATTTTTTCCACTATTTATTTATGTGTTAGACAGTTTTCATATCTGTGAACTGAAACTGGAAGCGGACAATAAGCTTCTCTCTATCATAAGTGCAGAATGTTTCCATATTAATTTTTTCTGGAACATTCAAAATTTAATATTTCGTGAATGTGATGGAAAGAAGTTTGCATGTAACATTAAACATGCTGCATGTAACATTAAAACATAGTGTCTAGTTTCTAGAAGTTTACTGTCACTAGTTTTTCAAACAGAAATATCATTTATAATGTACATTAAAGTTGTATATTAACTTATAGTAGTAGGGAAAGAAACTCGAAAATCTTTTCATTCAAATGTTTTGATCATTTCATTCAAATTTATACAGCAACTGACACTGAAATATTTACATGATGGCATTAAGATTACTTGCTAATTAAAAGTTGTTAATAATATAACATTTTATTTTGTAACAAGAAAGCTTGCTTTAAAATAAATAATTCTAACATTATAGAATATTAAATTTTTAGTTAAAATTTTAAGTTTATGAATTAAAACTGTGATAATTCACTAAATTTTCATAGACAAGTACCTCAGCAATCCTTGTGAAAGTAAAAACACAGTTCTAATTTTTAAAGGTAGTATTAATAAATTTGACATTTGTGAAATTTTTAACAATTATTCAACCTGAATGACAATATTGTGCATTTCTTTTGAAGCAGTTAGGCATGAATCAAAGACTGAACGATTTTAAGATGAAGCAAAGTATTTCATTCTTATAACAAAAATTCACAATATTACTAATCATGAAAGAAAGGGGATATGTTTATATTACTTGATAAATTAAATAGAACAATAGTAATAAGTATAATAATTTTAGTTGTAACAGAAATAAGTGCCTTTATTTTATTTCTGACCCAACTTAATAATACTTTACACACCCAATCAGTTCGCAGGAAACATTTTTAAATATATAGTTTAATTTCCACAAAAATCTCTACAGAAATTAATTTCAAATATTTAATGGAACTATAATTGTATAATAGACTTCTGTATTCATAAATGTGGTTATAAGAAGCATAACATGAAAATTAAATATTATTGTAGGGTTCCATATAAACATTTATTGCTTTATATTGTAATATCTAGATTAATAGGAAAGGCTTTCTTGCTGAAATGTCGTAGAAACTCTAATCCTTAATTTTTGCTTCATACAAACACCTCAGTCATAGAATAAGTCAGGGACACGGGGTAATGTTTTTACGGAACACAAGTTGAAGGCTTTATGGTTCATCTTTGCCCCAAATAACCCAAGGGCAAAATTAGGAGGATCTAAGCTTTGAATACGCTTCAGTTTTACAACTCTATCATCTTGAATGCTTAACAGACGGAAAACGAATAGGGGGAAGAAATGTTTTTGGAGGCAAAACCATTTTGAGACACCCTGAGTCTTGGAGGCAAGCCCATTTTGAGGACAAAAGTGAAAACTTTTGTGAGACATTTTGGTCTGTTTCTGCCATCAAAGTGAAAACTGGCAATGGGAGAATATTTTACGTCAGTGCAAACGTTAAAGTTTTGACATTTGTAGTTTGTCTTGCAAATGAAAATATGTGCAAAAATCGTGTCAACATTAAATTAAAAAAAAATTTAATTTAAAAAAATTTAATGGAATTTTATAAAATTTGTTTTACCATATTGTATTATCATCCGCAGTCAATATGTTTACAAAATTTGAACTCAACAGCTTATCAGGAAGTAGTATAAAAATCTTCTGTTCATAAAGACAACCATTTGTTCATAGCCCCAAATACCATGAGTGAACTAAATATGTGCTACTTCTTTGCAGAAATATTATGCTGTTTGAAAGAGGTCATCAGAAGAAATTTCGCATATTTTTAATTATTTATATAACTACTTATACTTTGTGCATTTTGCAGCAATTATTTCATTTAAAACATATTTTTGCCTCTCCCACACTTAATGATCTTATCACCATTCTGATGAATCTCGAAGGCTCTGAAAAACCAAACTTTGAGTAGGTTCTCATAAATTTAACTTGATAAATACTATAAAAATACAACTGTTCTTATATGAGTAGAATTTATTGCCCGATGGAAAGGTTTTGCTAGATTGCTTTAGTAATCGGTACTGATTTTAGGTTCTTTTTTCTTAATTTTCAGTTGTGCCCTACCACAACCTCTCGAGAGGACTTTCGGCTCGTTGCATATTTAGAGTGCCCCCATGCTGCGCGGACACTATACATTCACAAACATTCATCCTTCTCCGGGATTCGAGCCGGACCCTTCGATACGGCAGTTAGCGATGCTACTACTATACCAGCTGGGCTGCAATTTTCAGTTGTTCATGAGTCCACTAAAAAGCTCTGCTGCTTAAAATGTCAATTGCTTAAAAATATTTGCAGTCTAAAGCAAATTTGATATTTACATGTTTTTACCTTAATATTTCTTTACAAAGATAGAATGATAGCTGTCAATACAGACAGGTTTAATGTATTTGAATTATGGCTAAGCACGCAATTGTTTATCTGCCCAAGAGGAAGGAAACTTTCTAAGAGGATCTGACTTATATTCTCGTTCCACTTGTAAGAAAAGGCAAGAAAACTTCCATGCAACCAGCTCGTTGGCCAGGATTTGAGCCCGTGTCAAGCTAGCTGTGCTTAGCGATTTTAGATGCTCTGCCAGTGGAGATCCGGAGTCTTATTTAAAATCTTCTTTCAAAATCTTCTACCCTAATTTAGTGTGATAGTTGTCGTAGTATGAGGGTTAGGGTTATTTAAATATAACAAAGCTTACGAGAGCTATGGGCCTTCGTGGAGCCCTTTCAGTGGGAAACTGTGTTACACATGTAGAAAACCATGAAAAACAAAAAGGCAGGAATCCCGTCTCTGAGAAGCAGAACTGATTACTTTCCTTTAATCTGAAATCTAAAACAAATAAGATAGAAAACAGCGCTGTTCGGGGGAGCTGTATTCAGTATACAAAATTTATTTAAAATAGGCTTAAGCTTTAAGTACAGTTTTTGTACAAGCAAATAGTACTTTGCCTATGCTAACTGCCCCAATGGGTTGGCTGCCTCACTGTCGGTGGGAAGAAAGAAAGTAGCTTAGCTTTCGTATGTAACTAACATGCTGACCAGCAGCTCACCCTGTATCATTCTCTATTAATTAATTAAATGAAGATTAAATCATCAGATTAATTTTGCGTCTTCCAGTGCCAGTTACAAATCATACAGCTGTTCAATAGCATTTAAACTATATCATTAACGTGGCATATTACTAAAATGTACTTGTTCTTTAAAGTCCTTGATCTCTTCTAAAAATACTACCGCAGAAGTTTCAGAAATGAAATACAATTTAAAGCTAGTTAACATTTCTATGCATATAAAAAAGTAAAACTGTTTAAAATGCATATTGCTTAATGCTTCCTGTTTTATTTGGAATAATATTTCAAAAATAAAACTCGTGTTGGTTACGACCCAAGCAATACTTAATGGGATAAAGAGCCGTAGTTTGATAATGCTAGGATCATGCATTCAATTTTCGTTGTTTTAATAAAATCCATTATGATACTTATGCTGGTAATTATAAACTGCATTTACGTATACAGAAGTATGATTAATACACTAATACAGTCAAAAGTCGTTAATTCGGACACCCATAATTTGGAATGATCTATAATCCGGACCTCAAAGCTACAAACTTTCTGCGCATGCGTCGCATTGACCTTTATGGCTGCGAATATGCATGTGCGCATGCACAAAATACGTTTACGAATGCACATTTAATGTATAACAGACGGTATAAGCTAAGCTAAGATTATCTAGTTCAGTTAATGTTGCAGATTGCATTGTTCCTTAATCTTCGAATTGGATCCGGCTTATTATTTTTTGCAGACTGTTAGAGCAATTTTATAAAAGTAAGCTTGAACTTTCGATTATGTCAAATAGAATTTCTGATATATATTTACTAGTATGTAAAGGATCTACAAAGCGAAAGTATGTTTTGAAGTCCATTAAACAAAAAGTGGAATTGCTGCAAAAAATGGATAAAGGCATATACTTTGCTTACCTAACCATTCCAAAATCTGTTTATCAATTTCACGCCGCAGCGCGCAATGGATTAGAAGTTGATCTGTCAGTACTATCCTTATCTTCAGGGCAGATGTTTTGATTTTATTTGGCTTATAATTCCTTACTAAATGTAGTATTTCATCTCGATGTACTCCGTCTTTGATATGATTTAAATCAAATTCCTCGTCATTATAATTCGCTTCCGATAGCGAAGAAAGTGACACAGAGGTTATTGAAAACGAAAACATTTCGATTGACAAATTAGTCGGTATTCTTGACACAGCAATTATAGGACCTAAACAGCGAACCTTTGTAACTGAACAAGAAATTATGTCTGTCTATAGAATTGAAGAGAAAATATTAGTATAAGAAATGAAGCAACTTAAACAATTTATATTAAAAGAAATGTTTAATAAAATAAACAAATAAATATTAAGCTTTTTTTGTAAATTTTGATACCCTTTAGATTAAAAATTGTTCTTTATTTCATAAATTACGGTTTCATATTTTTATTTTTATAATTTCTGCATGCCATCTTACCAGATTTAAACTAGTGATCTATAATCCGGAAAAATTGATAATACGGAATCGCCGAAGTCCCGACGAGTCCAGATTAACGACTTTTGACTGTATCACAGAATATACGCTTTTTATGCTCTGACAAGTTTTGTCAAGATACCAATTTTTAGTTCATATACAAGTCGTAAATTCCCTAGCCAGATTCCATTTTTATATAAAGAGATGCATAAAGGACAAAATGGAACAGTTAATTATATTTTTTATTCTTTTACAAAATTTAATTTAGATATAATTTTTAATGGTGAACGATATTCTGCTAAGTTATAATATAAAAACTAATACTAATAATAATTTATATCCTAATTTAATAATATTTATATCCTAATTTATATCACTCAAAACAGAATTGGAAAACTCATTTAAATCATATTTAATCAAAACATTTTACGCAGTTTTGGGAAGAAGGAATTTTGGGGTTTGTTTGATTTTTAACGGTGAATTCAATCATTAAAACATTTTTACCATGTTTCCTCATTCATATAAAATTAGCAAAATAATTTACTAAATAATTCTTAGATGTTATAGTATTCTTGTTTATCTGTTGTTATATGACTAAAAATAAATGAAAAAGCGGCTGGTATTATGTATTTATTTTCATTTAATTATTTAATTAGAAATATTTCACGATTGGTACTTATGACATAGTCTTTCCATATTATCACTTTTCTATTAGGCCTTGAAATTATGTTAAGGACCTAATAGAATTCGAAAAATCCTATGATTGCATGAAACTGTGAGAGGTGCTAATAATGACAAATTTTAAATGAAAATATAAATTTATTTAAATAGACTACAATAGAATAGAAATTTATATAAATTGACTATAATTATTCTTATATTCTATGTCATTTCAGTACTATAATTTCCGTTATTAGCTTAAACAGTGCAATTTAGTCATATAATTTGTAAGTGGAAGTCCCACGATTTTAAATTTATGCATAAATGAGCAAATACATTTTGAAAGTTAAAATATATATATATTTTGCAATTCACTTAACTGAAACTGTAAGAATCAAAAGGGATTTTTGTGCGTGTCTGCTTTATGCATTTAATGTATAAAATGCGGAAAAGTGAGAAAATCCATCCAACAAAGAAGAAATAATTCTTTCTAGTCTGTGGTAAGATTGTATCAAATTCATTTAAACTTCCGTTTAAATTCGAAATGGGATCTCTCAAATCAACGAAGGAATACGTTTTTGGTTTTAAATTCCACATTAGTAGCAACAGTTTAATAGCTAAACTTAACCGAAATATTTGTAGAAAACCGCCAAAATTCAAGAAATTGCTATAAAATCCCGAAAAACATTAGAAAGATTATAGCTCGCCAATTCCATGCTCAAAAGATCAAGCGTTCACGAGGATAAGCTTGACTGTTAACGAACAACTTGTGGAAAAATTCAACACTAAAATATAAATATGTATGCCAAATTTTCCAAAAATTTCTGATAAATATTGCACTCTCATCGTAAATATATATGGACTTATATTATTAAAAACTGAGTTGGTAAAAGAATGGATTAAAATTTAATTTCCCAAAATAAATTGGCCTACTAAAACTAAATAAATTGCTGCCCAATAAAACATGTCGAATAATTGAAAATTTACAAGCTTGGAAGCTAAAATCCTAAAAAGATTTGGAAAATTTGGACGTTACATATTAAAAGAAACAAGTCCACAAACTACAAGTACAAAGAAAGAGGAGAGACGAAACTAAATGCAACAAGTACTTCTTGCCATTCAATATAGGAGAGGCAATTTTATGGCTTATCCATCACACTAAGGGGAAGCAAACATACTGCCCTAGGCTTGGCCATCTTAGAGAGATTTCAGAAAACGAAAGCAATCTTTTTTGGAAGGGTTTGTTGACTGACAACACGGCCATTTTCAAAGCATTTCGTTCCAAGGGGCAGGCTCATTAATGGGTTAAACTTAATAATTTAGCATTTTGTAATATTTGTAATGATATCTATATGACAATGGAACTGTACAAATAGCACAAAAGGAACTACATTTCTCCAAAAGACCTAGTATTATTTAACACATTGAGCGCGGCGGCAGTCCCTGGGGACCGGCAGTGAACTTTCCATGTGGCTGGCGTCGGTCCCTGGAATTTTCGTTTGGCTGGCATCAGTCTGTGGGACCGACAGTATTAAAGTTAAAAAATAAATATAGTCTCAATGAAATGTGATAAAATTTAGTTTTAATGAAATGTATTGAAACATTCTAAACAAAAATACGGCTTAGCCGCTCCCGGCTGAACGGAAAGGACAGCAAATTTGGCGGCGCGCTCAACGTGTGGGGGGGGGGGGGAATTAAAAAAAAAAATAAAATTTCAGTGGAAATATTTAAGTATTTAGTTTTGTTTACTTAAAAAAACAGAGAATATATACAGTTCTGCCTGAACTATTCTGACAGTCTTCTCTTTATCTGTAAAAAAAAAAAAAAAAAAATACTATTCAGAGGCTACATCAAAGTTGTTTCCTTTACGAACTACAGTCAAAAGTCGTTAATCCGGACTCGTCGGGACTTCGGCGATTCTGGATTATCGATTTTTCCAGATTATAGATCATCAGTTTAAATCTGGTAAGGTGGCATACAGAAATTATAAAATTAAAAATATGAAACTGTAATTTATGAAACAAAGAACAATTATGATCTAAAGGGTATCAAAATTTACCAAAAAAAAAGCTTAATATTTATTGTTTACTTTATTAAACAATACTTTCAATGTAAGTTGTTTAAGTTGCTTCGTTTTATGTGATAATACATTCTCTTTAATTCTATAAACAGACATAATTTCTTGTTCATTTACAAAGTTCCGCTGTTCAAGTCCTATAATTGCTGTGTCGAGAATACCGACTAATTTGTCAATCGAAATGTTTTTGTTTTCAATAGCCTCTGTTACTTTCTTCGCTATTGGAAGCGAATTATAATGACGAGGAATTTGATTTAAATCATATCAAAGACGGAGTACATCGAGATGAAATACTACATTTAGTAAGGAATTATAAGCCAAATAAAATAAAAACATCTGCTCTGAAGATAAGGATAGTGCTGACAGATCAACTTCCAATTCATTGCGCGCTGCGAATTGTGAAACTAAGTTTTTTTTTTTTTATGTACCTCAGTCTCCAAAATTATAATTAGTAAAAGTTTACACTCATTCTAAAAAATGCAATGACTCTGACATGACGCAAATTCCCTAATATATTCTATTTTTAATTTTAGGAATTTTCATTTTTTTTTTTTTTTTTTTTTTTTGGAGCCTAAAATAAATTTTCATTACTTTTGTAGACAATGAATTAGGATAATTCAAAGGTGATTTTCTAATTTAACACCATACAACATCTTCCTGTGTGATTTACTAGTGTATAACATCCTTTTATTTATAATTTTGATATAACCGGTATGCCAAAAACACTTTCACAAATAGTTTCCCCCAAGCACAAAAAAATATATTAGCTCCCAAGTACAAAAAATTTATTAATAATACTCATATGTAGTTTATTATTTTAGAATCATTATCTAATTGTCATACAAAAATTCACTGGACTAAAAATAACATAAATTGTCATTTTTCATTTAAGAAGACAATGTTATGGGCTGCCTATGTACCAGTAATCACCTGCCATAGTTTTCTGGAATATAAATTTTATAAAATTTGGTGAATAAGATCTTCTTTTTTTGAAAAATATGCACAGTAAAACTTTTGTGTAACAGTTTGCATATTAATGCTTATCACTTGATTTATTAACACCACAAACTTCTTCCTAAACCAGTACAGTATGAAGTCCGGCGATTCCGGATATTAGATCATCAGTTAAAATCAATTTGATGGCATGCAGAAATTATAAAATTAAAAACAGGGTTCAAAGCCACATTTTAGTTAAAAAAATAAGCACTTTTCAAGCACATTTTCAGAAAAAAAAAAAAAAAAAAAAAATAAGCACCTGTCTAATTACATTAGACACAACTGCATAACCTTAAAAATTAGACTTGTAATTTAAAATATGAGAAATGCAGTATTTATTAAGAGAAAATAAGCAGTACCTCAACTATGGAAAATAATTACCTTTTTTTTTTTTTTAAATTTTAAATAACAGTTCAATTTACAGAACTAGTTTACAATGAGAGAAAAAAAAACTATGCAGAACTAAACTATATTACAAGATTCAATGATGAAATTTCAGTTCAAAATAGAGGAAATAAATAATAATAAGGCATATTTATCGTATTCGCTTGGAACCTAATAATAAATACAATTTATTTTCCCACTCATATTGATATTTAAATAATTTAAATCTAAATTCTGAACATTTTCTAAATTTTCATTGTATATCAGTTTTCCCTTAACAGATATTGCAAGCAAGGTAATTTAAGTAAAAAAGAGGAACATTTCTGAAATCATAAGACAGAAATTTGCTTTGTGCAGTCATCCTTTTAACAGTAAAAGCTTAACTAACCCGCACACTTGGATATTGCCGAATATTCGGGCAGTCGAGCGTAACTTGAAAAAGAGGAGTGGAGGGGGGGGGTAGACTGTAGCCGATCTTTAGATTTTTCCGCTAAATAAGTGCTTTTGACATTTCGATATGTGCATCATATAAAAATAAACCAATGGAACTGAAAAATATTCTGCTTAGCAAGCACAGTAAAACTCTTTTAAGTGTTCATATCTCAGACAGAACATCAAAATTAATTATCTCTGCAAAATATCGCAAACATTATTGCGCAATACGTGCGCCGTAATTCTTCCCTATGTGGTATTACGCAATCGGAATCAACAGCTGCCGGTATTGGAAGAATAAAGAAGTAAATAACTGGGGTGAGTTTCATTCTAATTTTCAACACACGGCGTTAAATTTACGGAATAGAATCATTCTTTGCTTGGGTTGGTAGACAGCAGAACTTTTAGTCCTATTCAATCCAGATTGGAAAGTGACAAAAAAAAAAAAAAAAAAAAAAGAGGTCCGTTGCTTGTTTTGCAGCGAACTATAACAGTTTCAATATTCGTGATTTTGCGGAGAAAGGGGAGAACCTCCCAATCTTCGTACTGTATAATGTATTGGCCAAAAAAATGAAATTATTTTGACTATTCGATTACTTTCCCTTTATTTAAGCCATTCCGAATATTATTCCTTAGAAACCTAATCTGTGTTAAAACACAACCATTTTTGGAAGTTTATTATACTTCAGTTACTGCAATTATGTTATTATAAACATTCATACATATGCTCATAATATAAGCATAACGATCATAATAAACACGAATATGAACTGACCAAGTGGAACGAGAATGCAAATTATTGAGACCTTGATAGAAATTCAAACGTGTGTAGTATTTGGGTGGGAGGAAAAGAAGGCCGAATGTACCGGAATTTTCTATTGCTTTCGCAATTCTTTGACCAATAGAACGACGGCACCTGTCTGTACTCTTCGTGCATACCAAAGGTTATGTTAATGCAGAGAAAGGGGAAAAAACTATTTCCGGGAGTATGATTCACCATCTGACATTCCATATTAGGAAGAAAAGTTGTTTATTTAGTTTCGGCTTTGGTACGGGGAAAAATAGCGCGTTCATTAAAAAAAAAAAGCACTAAAAGCAAAAAATAAGCACTAAAAACAAAAAATAAGGGCTTTAAAGAAAAAGTAAGCACCTAAAAGGGCCTTTATATTTTATTTTCAAATATAAGGACCACTACGAACCCTGTAAAAATATGAAATCCAGATTTATGAAATAATGAAGCATTTATGATCTAAAAGTTATCAAAATTCACAAAAAAAATCTTAATATTTATTCGTTTACTTCATTAAAAATTTCTTTCAATGTAAGCTGTTTAAGTGGCTTCAATTTTTGTGCTAATACTTTCTCTTTAATTCTATAGACAAACATAATTTCTTGTTCAGTTACAAAGTTCTATTACTTAAGTCCTGTAATTGCTGTGCCAAGAATTCTGACTAAATTGCCAATCAAAATTTATTTGCTTTGAATAACCTCTCTGTCACTTTCTTCACTAACAGTGGCGGTATTTTCTGGATCTAGAACCATACTACAGATTTCACAGCCTATTACTTGATTGAGTAGTGTGCAAAACCTTAATGATTATATGCGCCGAATTATTTGATTGATGATTGGGGCATTGTCATCATGATGAAAAACTTCTATTAAATCGTCTTCATTTATTATCGCTTCTCCATATTTCTTTACAAAATGCATTAATTGGAAAATTTTACCTTCTGAAAATCTTCGTATTTGCGTCTATCATCTTCATCATCCAAAACATTCTTGAATAGGCTTCATATTATTCAAGAATTGTAATATGGATTTTAAAAATGCTAATTAAATATTTGCATTTCAGCATGGGTACTATTCCAATATTCATAGCCTGAATTATGGACATAAAGTTTAGAGGAAAGTCTAATACAGGTACATCATCTTTCACTAAAATTTCAAGTGAAGTACGAGCTGAACAGTCATCTACAATCAGGACAAGTTTTGCATCGTCAGGTAAAACAACCGAATTCAAATGTTCCCAAGCCTTCTGTAAGAAATGATGTTAAAGAAAAAAAAAAAAAAAAAAAAATCATTCATTAACATTGGGTCACCCATGTTCTTTTATTTGCATGATATATAACAGGCGAAATCTTTACTCCTTTAAATGCTCAAGTTTGTGTATTTTTTTCTGATTACGAAAAGGGGACACTGTGCGTTTTTTGCAGAATTTGTGCATGCTAAAATTGTTAGCTTTGCTTTGGAATGTTCGGCATCAGTTGGAGCCTTTTTTGAAGAGGTCGCCAAGGTATTTTGCAGTACATATTCCAGAAAAGACTAGTTTCATCAGAGTTGTAAATTCGTTCTGGAGATGACTTTTCACTACTTTCAGCACCATCAGTATCGCCTTCAGTATTGCATGATGATTTTTTAATTTGGTTAACTAACCTGCTGAATATGCAAACTCAGTTTCTAAGTTCATTTCTTCATGAAATACACTGCTCGACATTGAAAATGCAACACCAAGAAGGAGTGGTTAGAAATTTATGCAAATTTTAGAGTAGACGCACGTCACTGAGTTATGCGAATGATGTGAAATGCGCAGCTCTCTGACGCACGTGAAGTAAGATATAAGGGAAGGAACGTGCAGAGTGGGCAATATTCGTGTCGTTATTTCTGCGAGACGAATTATCGAAGAAACTTGGTTTTTGTCCCGGAAGATACATGTAATAAGAGAGAATGCCAGGCTGCCATCAATGAAGGCACTTCCAGCAGATAGACGATTTTACGAGGGGTATGGTGATCAGACTGAGAAGGGCGGGTTGGTCTTTACGTCAAATCGCAGCTGATACCCACATGGATGTCAGCACGGTGCATCGGCTATGGCGAACATGGTTGGAACAAGGAAATGTGGGAAGAAGGAGAGGTACAGGTGCAGCCAGAGTGACGTCAGCACCCGTAAATCGACACATCCGCTGACAGCTGTGGTGGTCCCACAAATCAATTGTACTGCGATTCTGCAGCATGTGCAAGATACTCTGGATGTTCCTGTGTCAACCAAAACCATTTCCCATCAATTGGTTGAATGTGGCCTGCACTCACGGGGTCCATTAAGAAGACTGCCATTGACCCGATAGCATAGACGGCAACATTTAGAATGGTGCCGGACTGGTGTGATGTGGTTGACAGAATGGCGAAACATTGCGTTCTCAGATGAGTCACGCTTCTGTTTATCCAGTGACAGTCACCGCATAAGTGTGTGGCGTCGACATGGAGACAAATCTAATCCAGCAATAACTGTGGAACGTCCCACAGCGCGACGACATGGCATAATGGTTTGGGGCGCTATTGCCTACGATTCCAGATCACCTCTAGATTGTATTCAGGGCACTATGACGGCCCAACGATACTTGGAAAATGTACTGCAGCCGGTGGCAATCCCCTACCTTCATGGGCTGCCTAATGCAATTTTTCAGCAGTATAATGCCTGACCACACAGTGCTCGCATCTGCCAACATGGTCTGCAAGGTATACAGATGCTTCCCTGGCCACCGCACTCTCCTGACCTGTCACCAATCGAACACATGTGGGATGTGATTGGATGCTGTTTGCAGAATCTGCCCCTGCCTTGTTCAGAAGACAAACTGTGGCAAATGGTTGAAAAGGAATGGAGACCCATCCCTCAGGACACCACCCGCAATCTTATTGACTCTATGCCTAGACGTGTATCTTCGTGCATCGCTGTCTGCGGTGGTCCTACATCCTACTGAGCCAACGCCATTCTTGCTCTGTATTCTGACTATCATTTTGAAATAAAGATCACTTATTGCTGCTTTCTGTCTTTTTTCCAAATTTCATCATTTTCTAACCACTCCTTCTTTGTGTTGCATTTTCAATGTCAAGTAGTGTGTTTTGGCTTGATCCACTAGCACTGAACCCGTCAATGGCACGCCCTCGCTGCGACACTTTCTGAACCATTCAATAATCTCTTTGTCATGATTGTTACATTTAGGTAACGAATAATTTTTCAGTTATTCATTGTAATGTTCCTTTCTCTGTTATGCCATGTACAGTTCGCTTTCCAATGCCATACTCCTCACATAATTTTGAGATGGATATACCTTTATCCATTTGTGTCAGCAATTCCACTTTTTGTTTAATGAAGATCGAAGCATGCTTTCACTTTGCAGATTCTATTGCAGCTCCAGAAACAAAATTTCTTTAACATAGTCAAAAGTTCAAACTTCTGGATTAAATCAGAAAGTTAAGGAATAGAGCAATCTGATATATTAATTGAAATTCCTTGGAATCAGTAAAGTATAATTTTAGCCCAGCTATACATTATTGGCTATGTATCATGAGATTGGTGACAAAAGATAAGCCTGAACTGTATTATTTATTATAATTATGTCTATTTCTTGCACATGCTTAAGGCTTATCTGAGTCCTGAATAAATAAATTCCCACATACTTAAGGCTTATCGAGGGCCAACGCTAAGTATCTTATTGCTAGATGCGCCGGCCGTCGATGGCACACTGTGACAATTAAGCTTGAATTGTATTAGTTATTTATTATATTTATGTTTAATTCTTGCACATGCTTAAAGCTTATCTGAGTTCTAAATAAATAAATTCCCACATATACTTATTGCGGGCCAGCGCTAGATAACTTACTGCCTGATGCAGTCTGTGGGGGTCCTAAATTCTTCTATGTGCCTCCCTGAGTTCTGAATTTTTGGCAGTCAAAATTCTAGGTCCCAGTGCTTTCCCTAAATTCTAAAAATTTTGTCATCCTTTAATTTTGTTGCTCAGTACTTCTCTAAATTCTAAAAAAAATTAATAAATAAAATGTCTTCCCTAAATTCTGTCGACCGGTGTGGCCATACGAACTGTGCCGCCGGTTCTGGGTTTATGTGAATAGCAAATCAGTTATTCTTACTAAATGTAATTTTTTAGCCTATGAGTATCATTAGCATAATCTATTTAAGCATATGAAAAAAAAAAAAAATTGTTAAATTTTTCCTCCTCAGCATTTCTTAATGCATTTAAGTTTAATATGCAATCATTACCACATTGAATTGTCAACATAAAAAGTTACCATACTCTGTATTATTCAGTTACTAATATTAAGAAAAAAAAAAAAATGTTTAGGCATCGCTGCATGATAAACATGTGGTGATGAAAGCAAAATATAATAAATAATGATTTGCCAGGTTGGCATCAGGGATATAAAATATGAGTAAAATCATCGATGTTTCTTTGTAGAATGTTTCGGTTTGAGACCAAGCAGCTACGGATCCAAATTACTGATGACATAAATTTATGCTAAAATGATTGTTTCTTCAGTAACGAGATATTTTATTTAGTACCGAAGTGAAATTAGGAATCTGACTTTCCACATAATTTATTATGAGGGGGGGGGAATCAAATGCACATGCATAAAACACACATAAAAAAAAATTCCTTAAAAAAAAAAAAAGAGAAAGCTGTTGTTGGCTTTAAGGTTCGGATATTAGATCATTCCAGGTATTGGACGTCCGGATCTCAGACTTTGCACAGTATTTTATTTTTAGTTATATATGAAGTTAAATACTTCGCTCTTCGATTTGCATGTGATTCTTAAATTTTTCAAGAAACATGACATCAGACTTTAGAACTTAATATCCCAGTTAGCTTTCAACAATGGTAGTTAAACATTTTGCGTTTCATTTTTCAGAATTAATAAACAATCCTTATTAAATACTTACTACAAGAACTGTGGAAAATGCATAAAAGATTATATTTCATAATATTTACACAATTTAAATTTTTTTTTAAAAGAGCGTAAACTATAAGAATAAATGAACACAGATATATAAAAATCCATTTACACATTCCTTACAGTATGAGCTATTGCAGACAATGGGCTTCGCTGGACAGGTGTTCGTTTGTTGCTCCTGTTGTCCCATAAAACAATCTGACCAGAATATGTTCCCCCTACGACTAGATTTGGGTGATACTTTGCAAAACAAGCAGATGTAACAGGTGACTGTAGGAAACAAAATATTTTCTACATGTAAAACCATTAAATATAGGACAAATCACAAATTATGCTGAAACAAATTTAACAAATTTTTTAATTAAATAAAACCTTCTTCTTTTAATTAATTACATTTTGATTTAAAAGTAGGCCTACTATTCAGCATTGAACTCTGAACCAAGCATAATTATTATTATTCAGCTCAGCTGCATTCAGTTATTCAATACTAAATTTACATGTTTATGTATTATCATTTAGTAGCACTTTTAATGCACAAAAATGCAAAATAATTAAATTACACAAAAATGTAATGTAAAATAATTAAATTCTATACACTATGGTATACTTTACCAGCATATAATGCAGAGGAATTCATAATACCAAAGAACTGTCAATTAATGCAATAATTTGTCCTATACATGAATCTTCCAGAAAATATATTATAGCATTGCCTACTTTTTCAGATACTAGTTCAATAGTGCAATTAACTCTTTACCTGCCAGACCTTTTAATCTCTACATATAATAAAAGAATCTTGAGATATTTATCTGTCAATTTATATGACAATTTTAAATCGTTTCCCTCTGTAGATTATAATTTTTCTTTCTAATTAAATGCACACATTCCATTCATAAGCATACAAAATATTCAGCAGTTCAAAGAAGGGGAAAATATTATTAAAACAAATATATATATATATATATATACACTGATTATGAAAATTATATACCTGGCAATGGAATATGTATTCAGGAGTATTTTTCTTGAATTTCATATTCCAAATTAAACATATTCCATCTGGCTGATGGGGTGAATCATCATTTTGGTTATATGATGCACATAGTAATTCAGGAAACTTTAAAAAAAAAAAAAAAAAAAGTTTAATGTAATGAAAATGTAGTATTTTTTAAATCATACAGCAATAGCATTACTTCAGCATCCAAAAATTTAAAATCTATTCTAAAACAACTTTATACAACAGATTTCATATTTGGAATACAGCAATATAAATTAGTATCTGTCATGCAGAGTTGATTTTTATAATTACTCACGTATGTGCATACAAAACTTAGAGCAATCAAATTTTCACCAAGTTTTAATCTGAATAATAAGGAAATTTATACACAAAGAACCTGACATGGTATTGGAGTGATAAGATAAACAGCGCAATAATGCACAGATAATTTACAAATGCACTTTATTCAAAAGTGGTTATGCATTGGATGCAGTGATACTCATAAATTATCTTCATCTTCCAAATAATAAACATAATGGACTAAATAAAATAATATTTAAGACTAAATAAACATATTTACTAAATAAAAATAATGGATGAAGTATCCATACTGTAATGGAGAAGGTCTTCAGTGAAGGAATATGAACGTTTAGCATGGTGGTATATGATTTGTACTTCACATATACTTTGAATGAGGGCTTCTTTCATATCTAAAAAAAATTTACAGACAGACAGGTGGGTGGGTGGGCAAACAGATGCATAAACACACACACACAAACGTTATATGGTATTATAGTTCTTTCAAACATGAGATGCCACGCAATCCAAGATAGAAATGAAGAATTTCCAGGATATCAGAGGATCTTGTAAATAAGAAGTCTATCATGAGTGAGGTTACCAGCATTCCAAAACATAATTTGGAGATTGGTTTTCCCCTTACTCCTGAAAACTCTCTTAGAAGCATTCATGATTATAAATAGCTACAAGATACTGACAGAAGCTATAGAGGATTTACTCATACCCACGACAAAGAATGTCTATGTAAAGAAGGAAAGGCTCCATATAGATGTAATGTAAACCAGTCTGTTTTCTACGCTGCTAGAAAGAAGAGGGAAAATTCGGCAAGGGATTTGGCAACGGAACCCGTTGGCAAGAATTTCCCCATTCTGTCATGTACCGGACCTGGCTGAGATTTTCCTCCTTCGCAACGTGTACAGGAAATTGAGGAACACGAGTTATGGTAAATAAGAAAATTAGGTGAAGTTTCATTTTCACTGGCTGTTGAACCTGCATTATCCATATTGCAGTTTGATGTCTGATTTTATATCCGTCAATATAGAGGGGGAGGGGAAGTGGAGCCACACAGCTTTAAACGCTTGATAATCGTGACTGTCGAACCTGTTCAAACTTCAACATCAGCTCCAAGCTTTGGCGCTTCTTGGCGACAGATATTTCACACACGCGCAGCTGTTTCCCTTTCCGTTGGAAGGGAGGCACTCCTGCTGCTGCGAAGTTTTCTTTCTTAACAACATATATTCTTTGCCCACGGTGCAACATAAGGAGATCTGCTACTCTAAAATCCTGAATGCGGTACAACACTCTTTTGCAAATAAATATATGCACCTAAAAAGAATTGAACAATAACTACGAAATCGACAGCAGTATAGTGTTCCAAGTAGGCAAACAAATGATCAAAAACTGGGGGGGGGGAAGTATTTTATTTATGAATAGAAATCAAAGAATGTGAAAATCAGTAGGTGGTAAAGCCACCCCTGACAACTATAGAAGCTGACACTCAGTTAAGCATGGAGTCTATTAATTTGCGAATGTCCCCCTGTGGTAGATTATGTTACAAATGCAGCAATTGGTCAGTGAGTTGGGATGTATTTGTGTATGACTGAATTTGCCTGCCCAACATGTCCTAAACATGTTCAATAGAAAACAGGTCTAGAGACCTGGCAAGCTAGGCGAGGTCATAAACACATCGAAGTTTTGTTGCAAGTCGTGCTGTATGTGGTCCAGCGTTGTCCTACTGGAAAATCTGTTATCATAGGTAGTGCAATTGGCTGCAAAATGTCGTCAGTGTACCTTGCAACATGACTAATGGTGAACAGCTGTCCCAGCTGATTGCTCACCAGACTGTCACACCCTGTGTTCTGGCTGTGTGCCGCTCGGTAACAAATGGTACATTGGACCACTTACTCCAGACACATATGCAGCGGTCATCAGCATCAAGAAAAAAAGCATGATTCGCAGCTGATGGTCACATTTCTCCAAACAAACACTGTCCAGCTTGAGTGAGAGCAGCACCATGTAAGACGACATAGCCTATGGTGAAGTGGTAAGGGCAAACGTTTTAATGAATGTTGAGATCTGAGCTCAGTGTCACCTAGTCTTCTGGGAATTGTATTCCTGGATGCCTGCCAAAGGCGTTGAATTGATGAGAGAATAATTGTTGGTGCAGAAGTGGCAGCCCTTCTAACTGCATGATCGATGCATTGGTGGCTCAGGAATGTCCTGAGTATGGTGGCTGACTATACCTTCGCTGAGCCACTGATTACAACAACGGACAACAACCATATTGCTTTGACCAATATGCTAATCAATCCACCTGTTCGACCAATCAGCCTCTTTTAACCCTATGATGCGACCCCTCTTGAAGTCTTAACAACTGTTTGCAATGCCATTAAATATGTCTGTCTTAAAGGCATCATTTGTTACAATGTCATGTATCCAAGTTGCCAACGTAGTTGTAAATGCCCATCACTCACTGTACCTGCTGTTTTACATTCTACCAGCTATATACTTCAAATACGCATTGTATTGCTCCACAATGCGAATTGATGCTGCAAGTTTAATCACTTATACAACTCACCAAATCATATCTACATGCTGCATTCCACAGTTGTGGCTTAATTTTTTCTGGGTGCATATATTTTTTTGAAACAAAGTGTATTTGTTAAGTTATCATATCTGGCTCTAAGCAACTTCTCAATAATGTCTGTAGCTCTGCATCTCTCTTTGATTTTATAATTATAATGAACTTGCACAACATTATTGCTCATAAATGACAATCGTCACACTTTTAGATAAATGCACCTGCTATTCTGTAAGCTGCCTATATTCACAACTGGAATTAATCCTCAATCTATGCCCTTCATTCAGCTTTCATCTCACTATAAAGTCATCTATCATTCATTAGTATCAATTTGTCTGTAATATAAATTCAAATTCACTGAACACCTGCAATGATCATCTCACTGTTAAGAAATTCAAACAAAATTCCTAAACTTCTGTGTTATATTATTCCTATTCATTGCCAAGATTTCAGAATTTTAACACGCAGGCCAAAACTGCCAATGAACTATTATGAAAATCATCATATGATTTTTTACTTAATTTTGAGCTTATAACCCTTAAAACAGTGTTGTTTTTTAAGTTTTATACTTGCATGGCAGAAAAAATATATATCTGTGATAAAAATTTTGGAGTAAGCAGCAAGAGACTGATGATGATTCTCTGCATTATAACTTGGAGAGATTTTACTACATAATTAGAAAGATGACACTCGAAGGATACACTTGTAGACAAACATAGACAAACTGAGCAAAATCTTTATTGCTGGACACAAACTAATTATCGAAACTGTATTTTTCATTGCACATGATCACGAGCACAATATTCACACCACAATTTTATATAGAGTATCACATTCTAAATAATGGCATAGTTAACAGCATAACAGACATAACAGCATAACAATTTGGCTATATCAGAATTACATTAAAATCATACCTGTAATTGAATTATTATATATAAAATTAAAAAGGAACAGCCTATAATCATTGTTTGTACACATTTATGTACACAGAAATTATGTACTTTTAAGGACAATCAATGAAAAATCCAAAACGATTTCAAGGATATATAAATAAGTAGAAACTGGATAAATGAAAGCAATTACAGTACAAAGTCTGAAATCCAGACATCCAATATCCAAACCTCCGTACCCCACCAATAATTTTTTGGAGGGCGAACAGATTTTACAAATGTACATTTGATACTTCATAATAAAACATCTGAAAAGTCCTGATTACATCATTGAAAATACACCTATTGAATAATTTAATTCCCTATTGCTAACCAGGTGCATCATTATTTATATTATTTACAGTCAAAAGTCGTTAATCCGGACTCGTCGGGACTTCAGCGATTCCGGATTATTGATTTTTCCAGATTATAGATCATCAGTTTAAATCTGGTAAGATGGCATGCAGAAATTATAAAATTAAAAATATGAAACCGTAATTTATGAAATAAAGAACAATTATAATCTAAAGGGTATCAAAATTTACAAAAAAAGCTTAATATTTATTTGTTTACTTTATTAAACATTTCTTTCAATGTAATTTGTTTATGTTGCTTCGTTTTTTATGTGATAATACTTTCTCTTTAATTCTATAAACAGACACAATTTCTTGTTCAGTTACAAAGGTCCGCTGTTCAAGTCCTATAATTGCTGTGTTGAGAATACCGACTAATTTGTCAATCGAAATGTTTTCGTTTTCAATAACCTCTGTGTCACTTTCTTCGCTATTGGAAGTGAATTATAATGACGAGGAATTTGATTTAAACACAGCAAAATGCTGCACAGCAAAACGTTTTGTTAACACAGCAAACACAGCAAAATGTTTTGTAAACACAGCAAAATGTTTTGTTACATAACAAAACACAGCAAAATGAAATAGCATCCAAATGCCAACAGAGCTGCAAGCTTACTGCACATTTATCCAATATGGTAGTCTGTTAAGAGAAAGGTTTTGGTTTAAGGTTTCAGTTCTTAGAGTTTAAGTTCCAAAATAACTAGGTCATAAGCATTACGCAGGTTTAGCGGAATACATTAATTTAGAAATGATGCAATCCAGAGGAGTTATTATGATTTTTAGAATGGAGAGTGAGAATTAAGGGGTTTTCGTTATTTTAAATTATAATTTTGGTTTATATATTTTTTACACAAACACATAATACACACAAATTAAATATGAGCAAAAATAAATAAAATAATTTTTTAAAAAACATATAAAATGCTATGATAAAATCAATGCAGTGATCTTATTACTAAAAATACAAATATAACCCAAATATTCCATAAACTGAAACATGCTTTATGGTGAAAAAATAAAAAAAAGAACTGTAAAGAAGGAAACTGGATTAAGCCAAATAACATGATTCTAAAAAAGATGGCAGCATCCTACTTAGCTTATTTTGTTTACATAATGTAATGAATATACATTATTATAGATTCATATATATATATACTTATATACAAATTATTTCTTAAATATAGAGTTTTCCTATTCAATGTTCTATTCAAATGGAAATGTTCCCTTCCCCAATATTCCACATCCAGCTACCTAAATAGTAGCCCATAAATTTCTGCGATTATAAAGAGACAACAATTTTTTTCATATAGTTTGCTTTACAGATGGCAATAAATTGAACAATAAGTTTGGTCTAGCATTTGTTCTTTTTAAAGATCAATCTGAAGTTTTCTATTTTAAGCACAGTGTTCAAAATGAATGCACAATTTTTTAAACAGAACTCCTCTGTATTTATCTTGTTGTCAAGTGGATCATGTATAATTGGAAGATATCCTCAAGGTACTTTATATGTTCCGATTCTCTTTCTTCTCTTCACTTTTTAAACAGTATTACTAGCAGCGACAAATTAGTAATCAAAACTCTCTTAGCTATTAGTTTGCTTAGAAATAGGGGATTTGATGTCCAGTTTGCTTATGTGCATGGTCATCATGGATTCTATGGAAATGAAAGAGCTGATTCCTTAGCTAAAGATACTTTACATTTACATATTGTTATCAATATTAGCATTCCAAAGAGTTATTGGAAATCTTTTTATTATAAAAAGCTTTCACCTAAGTGGAATGAGGAATGTATTTCATACTGTAGTGCTCAGGAAACAGAAAGTTCTTTCTTCTATTTACCACAGACTGCATTCTGAATCCCTCCTCTTTATTAATTAAAAAATATCTCAGTTTTTATCTAGTCCCAATAAATTTGCAGGTTACCAGTTTCATTTCAATCTAAGATCAAATAATTTATGCGAGTATTCAAAAGAGCACCTCCAGATATGGAACATTTAATTTTTACCTGCCCTACTTTTGATGGCCTTAATCATGCTTGTAGAATCATTTGAAAAAGCTTGAGGTGCCTTAGCCTGTGATCTTATCTGTTTTTGTGAAATCTAGACTGCTGTTTTCTATTTTTGTTTATTTAAGCATGAAATATTTAATGTTTTAGTTAACTTACTTTTGTAAGCTTCATTTTGTACATTTTTGATGCAAGGGGAGATTGTATATGTTTAAAAAAATGTTCCATTCAATTAATATTTACAGAAAATACTTTTGTTTCAAAGAACTTTAGATAAAGGTAACAAAATATTGGAATCAGTGGATGTTCATTATAAACATTAATTGGTTAATAACAAAAAACAATAATATATATAGCATACCTGGGTAGACCAATCAAAAGAAGTCACAGTTCGATTTTTTGACCAGTGATCATCCAGAAAACAACGGTTCAATGATAATGACATGCCACTTCGATCATCACTGGAAATAAAACACTTAATATGAATTTGGTATATGCAAGGCAATATTAGATAAAGGAATAAAAAAGTAATGCAGTAATGAACAGCAATTTTTTTTTTCCTTCTGGGTTTGCTGATAGAATACTGGAAGTAGCAAATTACAACTCTGCCACCTGCATTACAGACTGATTTGGCTATATCAGAATTACATTAAAATCATACCTGTAATTGAATCATTATATATAAAATTAAAAAGGAACAGCCTATAATCATAGTTTGTACACATTTATGTACACAGAAATTATGTACTTTTAAGGACAATAAATGAAAAATCCAAAACGATTTCAAGGATATATAAATAAGTAGAAACTGGATAAATGAAAGCAATTACAGTACAAAGTCTGAAATCCAGACATCCAATATCCAAACCTCCGTACCCCACCAATAATTTTTTGGAGGGCGAACAGATTTTACAGATGTACATTTGATACTTCATAATAAAACATCTGAAAAGTCCTGATTACATCATTGAAAATACACCTATTGAATAATTTAATTCCCTATTGCTAACCAGGTGCATCATTATTTATATTATTTACAGTCAAAAGTCGTTAATCCGGACTCGTCGGGACTTCAGCGATTCCGGATTATTGATTTTTCCAGATTATAGATCATCAGTTTAAATCTGGTAAGATGGCATGCAGAAATTATAAAATTAAAAATATGAAACCGTAATTTATGAAATAAAGAACAATTATAATCTAAAGGGTATCAAAATTTACAAAAAAAGCTTAATATTTATTTGTTTACTTTATTAAACATTTCTTTCAATGTAATTTGTTTATGTTGCTTCGTTTTTTATGTGATAATACTTTCTCTTTAATTCTATAAACAGACACAATTTCTTGTTCAGTTACAAAGGTCCACTGTTCAAGTCCTATAATTGCTGTGTCGAGAATACCGACTAATTTGTCAATCGAAATGTTTTCGTTTTCAATAACCTCTGTGTCACTTTCTTCGCTATTGGAAGTGAATTATAATGACGAGGAATTTGATTTAAATCATATCAAAGACGGAGTACATAGAGATGAAATACTACAATTAGTAAGGAATTATAAGCCAAATAAAATAAAAACATCTGCCCTGAAGATTAGGATAGTGCTGACAGATCAACTTCCAATTCATTGCGCGCTGCAGCATTAAAGATAAACAAAGTTTAGATAAACAAAAGGTATGCCTTTAGCCATTTTTTGCAGCAATTCCACTTTTTGTTTAATGGACTTCGAAACATACTTTCGCTTTGTAGATCCTTTACATATTAGTAAATATATATCAGAAATTCTATTTGACATAATCGAAAGTTCAAGCTTAATTTTATAAAATTGCTCTAACAGTCTGCAAAAAATAATAAGTCGAATCCAATTCGAAGATTAAGGAACAACGCAACCTGCAACATTAACTGAATTAGGTAATTTTAGCTTAGCTTATACCGTCCGTTATACATTTAATTTTGTGCATTCATAAATGTATTTTGCGCACACGCATATTCGCAGCCGTACAGGTCTCGACGCATGTGCAGAAAGTTTGTAGCTTTGAGGTCCGGATTATAGATCATTCCGGATTATTGGTATCCGAAATAAAGACTTTTGACTGTACTACATATTTATCATTATTGTTTGTATATTTTGCTTTCATCACTGCATGACTCTCACAACGTGGCAGCTTGAGAAAGAACTCGGGCAGCAACATCTAAAACACTTTTTTTTTTTTTTTTTTTTTAAATTTTTTTTTAAATATTCAGGATTGAATTCCAAAATTTCAAAGAATATGGTAGCCTTTTATGTTAACATTATGCTTGGTAATGATTTTAATAGGATTTTTTTTTTTTTTTGGTAAACAATAAAGGCAAAAAGATTACATTTAGTACTGTTTGATTTGAGAATAACTGATTTGTTATTCAGATATGCTTTGAACTGCCACCAGAGCTAGTGTGGTAGAATTTAAAGAGGTTATCACATCTAGCTACAGTCCCTGCTAGCCGGGACTTTTCTGAGAAATGAGATTCTAGTAGCATTGGTTTAAATGGGAGGATTCCTAAAAGAAACGAAACAGCTCCGGTGGAAGAGAAGTCTCACTTAGCTACAAAAACAATGTACTGGCTATGTGGGATTTTCTGAAACTTCGCCGAAAATGTTTCATCTGCAGCTCTGCAGAGATCAACTAATCAGACAGAAGTTCTGTTTCTGAAGGATCACGGGCAATTTCCAATTTGGTGATGGCTGGAGTAGTAAAATTGTGGATGGTAGAAAAAGAAGCTGATTTTATTGACGAAATACATAGGTAAAAGAGAGGATAGCGATTTCAGGACTTACTTTCTTCTGCTTCTACTGCATTTTTAAACATGCAGGAAAAGGGGAAATAATACTGTAGTCCGGCTTTGAAAATATGTAGCTTTCTTCCTTCTATATATTACAGACTTGCACAAAAGAGAGGAGCAAAAATTTAAAATACAGCAATTGATCCTCAGGTCAAAGTTTTTGTCATAGATGACTTTTTAAATTTTTTTTCATTGTGTAAATAAAACTGGCTTCTATTTCTATATATTTATTTTACACTTAATTATGCACATGAATAGAAAAATAAGAATTCAATGAGTAATGTCACTGTTAGTCTATAAACGTTTATTTTGTGTATAATTATGATACACATTACATTAATAGAAAGAAAAAAAAGAGTTCAGTAAGTAAATAATATTGCATTTCATGTTTTTATTTTGAGGAATACAAAATGTTCAAAGTCACTAATGACATTTGGAAAACATATTTCAACTGGATAATTTTTATCTACCAATTGCAATAGAAAAATTACAAAAACTGATTATCTAGTTCAGTCTCACTTTCTGTTAGCATTAATTATATATTTTATATGCATATTTACTATTTGAGAAGTGGCTTAGAAAATTGATTGACCATTCTGAGTTTATTTTTTACTAGGTTACATTATAGCATAAATATGAATATAATGTAAGAATATAGCAAGTAAAATAGATTTAGAAAAGTGTTACAAAATCAACAAGTGCTTTAGGAGTTTTAACAACAAACAATCTAATTTTAAATAACTCATCATTATTAACCGAATGCTTTAAACCAAAAGATTTTGCTATAAACATTTTAAGTATTCTCTAAGCAATAAAACAAACAAGAAAGAAGTTATAAAATTTAGAATATGTGCTATTTTGATATAGTATAGTATTTATGAAAGTGTTGAAACATGGTAATACTCATATGTATTTCACTCGTATTACATTTAATCTTCCATAATAACAAACAAGTTTAAAATGTCAAAAAGAAAATACTGAAATGCTTCCATAACAACGATACAGCATAGAATTTGAAAACAAATGTCTCTTTCACCAATCTGAGAGATAATTGATTACTGTTTGGTGTTCAAATTTTAGCAAGGGAAAATGGTAGCAAGGGAAAATGGTAACAGCAAATGTTTAGCAAGGGAAAATGGTAACAGAGCTATGCAGGTTTTTGTAGAAATGCGGGTTCTTCAAAATGTCCCTTTCGACATCCAGTCCCGCATAGCAGAAACATATGTGATAGGGGTTTAAGGAAGGCAAAATTTTTAGAATTTAGAGCAACAAAATTAACTTAACCCTTTGATGCGTGGTATATTATTTTTATAATTTTTTTAAACTAAAAACTCTAGAAATTGAATATTATAATCCTAGAAACAAGTAATAAGAATTTTAAAAAATCTTCTCTTAACCATTGTTTTGTAGGTGGTGGTCGCACTGTGAAACCAGCGCGCGTCTAGGAATTTGAAACTTACTGAAGTAGTAGGGGGAAAAAACTTACCTTTTTCTGTGTGCGTTTCCAATAAATAACGAAATTTACGAATTTAAAAAAAATGTATGTAAGAATTGCATTATACGTAAATTTTTTACATTATTATACAAAATTGTCAGAAAAAATTAACATTTATGTCATTTTTCTATAGCAGTGAAAATATAAGTACCTACATAATAAGGACATTCGGATAAATGGATTAAAAAACTCGGTAAAGTCAAGATAAAAAAAACTCAGTGTTTTTTTTTTTTTTTTAAATTTCTAAGAACACATTTTTTTGTGACACTGTTCAAAGTATGTTTTGTCTTTTTGGTACATACATAGACCCACATTGGTACATGCATAGACCCATATTCGCATCTGTATCTTGTTCTATAAGGTTTCTTCCTTGTGCTACAAAATGCACACTGCTTGTATGTTCTAAATTTCACTGGAGACATGTGGAGAATCCCGATTCTTAATTTCACTTCGGCACTAAATAAAATATCTCGTTAATGAAGAAACAATGATTTTACAACTACTAATATTTTATATCCCTGGCGCCAAGCTGGTGAATCATTATTTATTATACTTACTGTATTTTGCTGTCATCCAGGCATGTTTGTCAACACATGACAACTTGAGTAATGACTCAGCGAAGTCTAAAAAAAAATTTTTTTTTAAATATATAACGTGGTAAATGTTGACGAGAAAAAATGTAACAAAAATTTCTTTTTCTCTGTTAAAAATAGATTTTGTTAATGATGCTTATAGGCCAAAAGATTACCTTTAATGCTGTTAACTAACTTTTTATTCACATAAACCCAGAACCGGCACCAGAGCTCGCATGGCCTCACTGGGCAGCAGAATTTAGGGAAGACAAATTTTTTAGAATTTAGAGAAAGCATTAGGACCGAAAATTAAGGGGCAGGAAAAATTTAGAACTTAGGAAGGTGCCTAGTAGCAGAATTAATGGCCCACAGAGACTGTATCAGTCGGCAAAATATCTAGCGCTGGCCCTGTAAGCTTAAGTATATGTGAGAATTTATTTATTCATGACTCAGATAAGCCTTAAGCATGTGCAAGAATTAAATTAAGTATAATAAATAATTAAATTAATACAATTCAGGCATAATTGTTTCAGCATGCAATAGAAGCAAGACAAAAAATTTAACGGAATATTTTGTCTTACGTCGCCAATCTCATGCTACATAACCAATTATGTAACAGCGAACGCTGTTAAGCTAGGCTAAAGTTACACCTCACCGATACAAAAAAATTTCAGTTAATATAGCAGATTGCGCTGTTCCTTAACTTTCTGATTTGATTCAGCTGATTATTTTTTGTAGGCTGTTATAAGTACAACAATTTTATGAAAACTAAAATATGAATTTTCTATTATGTTGAAAAGAGTTTCTAATTCTGAAGCTGCAAGAGGATCTACAAAGTGAAAGCATGTTTCAATGTCCATTAAACAAAAAGTGGAATTACTGCAAAAAATGGATATTGGTATATCCCTCTCCAAATTATGCGAGGAGTATGGCAGTGGAAAGTCAACTGTATATGACATGACCGAAAAAGGAACTTTATTAATTTTTTGTGGATTCTGACATTCCACTCGTGATGAATAACAGAAAAATTATTTAATATGCCAAATGTTACGATCATGACAAACAGATGATTGAATGAAAAGACACAGAAGCAGCGAGGGTGTGCCATTGATGAGTCCAATGCTAATGGCTCAAGCAAAAATATTTCCAGATGAAATGAATTTAAAAACTGAGTGCATATATTCGACAGATAGGTTAAGCAAACTTTAAAATCACCACGGTATAATGCAATCAAAAATTAAGCTGATACTGAAGCTGCTGAACTATTTGCAGATAAATTCATTGAACTCATTAATAGTGAGACGCTATCTACAGGAAAAATTTAAAACACTTATGAAACTAGACTCTTCTGGCAATATGTACCGCAAAAATACCTTGGCAACCTCTACAGAAAAGGCTCCAACTGGTGTAAAAGATTCCAAAGCTAGAGAAACAAACTTAGCATATGCAAATGCTACAGGAACACACAAGTGTAAACTTTTTGTAATAGGAAAAAAATACACAACCTTGGGCATTTAAAGGAGAAAAGATTTTCCCCTTATATATCATGCAAATAAAAAGAGCACAGACGACACAATCGTTAATGTATGATTGGTTTGAAAATCAGTTCATACTCGAGGCTCAGCAAAATTTTAATTAGGTTGGTTTACCTGATGACGCAAAAACTGTCCTGATTATAGATAACCCTTCAGCTTGTACCTCACTTAAAATTTTAATGAAAGGTAATGTATCTGTGCTTTCTTTTTTCCAAACTGTACGTCCATCATTCAGCCTATGGATATCAGAATAGTGTGCGTGCTGAAATGCAAACATAAAGCAGCATTTTAAAAATCCATGTTAAATTTCTTGAACATGGCCCGACTATTCAAGAATTTTTGAAATATTTTTACATAAAATAAACTGTGTGGAGCATCGCAAGATCGTGGGAGGATGTGCCTCCAGATACTTTAAAAAATGCTTGGTATAATTTATGACTAGCTACCTTATTTCATGGTGAGGATGATGAAGATGATAGCCGCTAATTTGAAGGCTTTTGGATATCGCAAATCACAAGTGAAATTTTGGATTTTGTAAAGAAATGTGGAGAAGCGGTGATGATGATATGATATAAGAGAAGTTTTGAAATGCGATGACAATGCTCCAATCATCAATCAATGGACTACGAAATCTGAAATATGACTCTAGATCCAAAAATACTACTCCCGATAGTGAAGAAAGTGACAGAGAGGTTATTGAAAAGGAAAAAAATGTTGATTCACTAGTTGGAATTCTCGACACAGTAACTGCAGGACTTAGTGGAACTTTGTAACTGAACAAGAAATCATGTCTGTCTATAGAATTGAAGAGAAAATATTAGTATAAGAAATGAAGCAACTTAAACAATTTATATTAAAAGAAATGTTTAATAAAGTAAACAAATAAATATTAAGCTTTTTTTTGCAAATTTTGATACCCTTTATATCATATATGCTTCATTATTTCATAAATCATGATTTCATATTTTTAATTTTATAATTTCTACATGCCATCTTACTAGCTTTAAATTGATGATCTAATATCTGGAAAAATCCCAAATCCGGAATCGCCAAAGTCCCGACAAGTCCGGTTCTTGGACTTTGTATTATATAATTATGTTGATAAAACGTCAACAAAAAATTTATAAATCTGTGAATAAAAAATTTTGTACACAGACTGATTTTAAAATAGCTAAAATGTTGATAGATCACTAAATTTAGGCATCACATAATAAAAGAATTCACATTTCCCAAATCATCAAGTCATCTTTGATGCAATATTTTATGAACGCTTCATTTGTAAAAAAAGAAAGAATTTCAAAATGCTTATGTTTCAATTGTGTTACATTCAAGGCAAGGCCTCATGTCAAAACTCGATCATTGTACCATTAATATTAGAAGTAGGAATGAATTCAAATTATAGCCTATCAAATACATAATTCCCAAAAATATGCTTCCAAAATACTGATTCACACTCTAAATAGCACACATAAAAAACAGACACAAGTGTCAAATAAGTAAAATTAAGGATCTTTAGCAGATTTTGACCAAAATTAAAGACTTTTAAAAACGAAAATTTTTTTCCAAAAAAAACTTACTGACTTTTAAGGACCATACAAACCTTGTATAATTAATTTAGCATATTTTAGATACATACAAAATGATAACAAGCAAAACTGTCAATTACTGCTAAATCTCATGATTACAACGCATAAAATAGAAAAGACTATAGTAAATATATATGCTTTTGCAATTCCATACTGACCTTTCCAATTCTTCTTTACCACCAGTGTAATCAATAAAAATGTCAACTTCTTCACATATTGCTCTTTCAATAATCCGTGAAGCTCTGTCTAAAAAGCTTTGAAAACTTTCACTCCTCATTAGTAACAACTTTTCTTCTTCACTCAGGTCAGGAGCTTAAAAAAGAAATTTAATTACTCATTATGTTGAAACGTTTTACAGCACACTAATTCCCCTTGTTGAGCATTTGTTAAATTTTAAATTTTCACTGATGAATCTTTTAAATTTTAAAAAGGAAAAACTGATCAATTCTTTAAAATCTTTTCATTGATGAACTTTACATTTTTTCCAATGAAAGCATACACACCTGTTATAACAACTTCAGGCTAAATATTATTATTATTATTATTGAAATCATAAATAGTGAAATGCTTTTCATGCAACAGAACAATGAATTTTTTTGGGGGGGGAGTGGGGGATTTTTCAGAAATAGAAAACCTTTCCCACTTGAAAGATCTTGAACAGACTACAAATTTCAGTCAGATGAATCGAGCACAGTAACTGTTACAATAATGAAGATTAAAATTCACTTCCAAACTCTTATTTAAAATTAAAATAAATCACTGTCAACTATGAATCATATCTGTGATGCAATTGGTTTTGTTCCAAACACTAGGATTCATTTACATTTTATTAAATCTCAATTTGACAAAAATAACAAATCACAATTCATAAAGTTAAATTCTACTCATATTAGCAATTTCCAAATTTTAGAAAAAATGAACTAGTTAATTTTAATAGACAATAAGAACTGAATAAAAACTAAAGAAAAATATAAATTTACAGAATCATGGCAAATAACTTCAAAATACATTTTAGCAAGTTCATTAAATCCCACAGCGAAGGTTATTAATCAAGACAGGAACATGCTACTTTCAAATGTAAATAGGATTTCAGATGAAAAAACTTTGCAGAACAAGATAAAAACACCCAAAATAGGAAGTCAACACTTGTTCACAATAAGATACCATAAGTGCAATTCTGAGTATGGAAAAAAAAAAAAAAAAAAAAAAAAAAAAAAAAGATAAAATATTAGGAATGTAATTTTCACCTCAAATGAGTATGTATATTATTAGCCTATACTGTCTGTTCAAAATGTTCCCAGGCTGAATAAACAAAAACTAAAGAAAATTTAAGATGAAGATTTTAATGCTTCAGGTTTTACAGTCTTCCTCCACTTTACTTCCTCCTCCAGTTTTACAGTCTTAAGTACAATGCACAGAACAACCATATGAAACTGTCAGAAAAATCCTTGTTTTGGATGTTATTCAATTTACATGTCACTGTGGCTTGAATGTCAGTTATGACATCACAGCACTGACCTTTCGTGAAGTTCGATTCTTAAGAATATATATATATAAATCACTTAGCATCATTTACAGTCCTGCTGATGGGACCAAATTCTCTGTGGATAATGCCGTGAGTGTCAAGAAAAGCAACGAGCAAATTAAAGACTTTTAAAAACCAAAATTTGTTTCTAAAAAAACTTCACTTTCAGTTTTACCATTCACTTTGGTCTTGGCAAACCACCACTGACCATTTGTCGTTTTGTTGCAATTCATACCAATAACACTAGGTCTCATCGCAAATGACAGTTTTTTCGAGAACAGAACTGTCGCACTTTATATTTCAGTTAAGGTGTGGCAAGGGTTCATGTGTTGCTTGTTTTGGCTCAGGAGTCAAGCAGTATGGGATAAACTTTACACACACTTTACCTTTTATCAAAACATTTTAGAAAATGTTACACATTTGGACAGACAATGCATGTGATTTAGAGATGTTCAGCTCTTCTGCAATAGTTCTGAATGACAGATGGTTTTCAGAATGTCCCAAATTTTCTCAATGCTTCCATCAGACAAACTTGTGGTAGGACACCCTGTTTTGCCACTGACCTTGAACGACATCCGCTCTTCTTTAAAACATTTAAACCACTCAAACATTCTTGTACAAATTAAGCAATCACTGCAAGCTTTTTTCAGACACTTGAACCCATTTTCCTAAATGTGAGCTTAAATTACTGGTTGTTCCTTTATCGTGCACATTTGTTGTTTAGAGTCATTAGGTTATTTTGATGCAGGAGTACATGAAAAATGGGCAATACCTTTGCTAGGGGCTTGAACCTGGACCTTTCAAATACATGACGAGTGTGCTTAATTTTTACCAATCTCATATGATTTAAAATGTCAGGCTATTTAATAAATTTACATGAAATGATGAAAACTGTATTTCATTACAGCTTATCCTATCAAAGACTCTACAGCAAGGCATTTCTCTCCTAAGATTGTTAATTTTTTCTTTTCTCGTTTTTGTGCAACCTGGTGAATATTTTTAATCCCATAAATATTTTTCTTTCTTGTTAACCTAATATTTCAAGAAAAAAGTCTTTTCATTCCGGCACTGCCAATAGGAATGGCAAAGAAAAACTATAATTTTCAGAAGCTGAGAACATGATTTAATGATTTTTGAAGATTTGAAAGACAATCTTTTTCATGAAATGTTATTCCCTTTTTGATTTTGTTTCTCCATTTCTGTACGTACACATGGATTTGAGTGCAGAGTTAATTAAACTAGCTTTAACATCTATTTCTTTTCTTTTCATGTTCACAATGCCCGATTCATTTTCTGTACATGAGAAGTTTAAAAAGTTTCATTCATTTGAAATAAACAAATAACAGCATTTCAGAAATGTTTATTTTGTCCTTCCAGACTTCTTTCTTGCCTTCTTGTAACAGATCTTTAACCTTCATAGTTTAAAAATCTAAGCATTTTTAAAAATTAAAATCGGCAGATTCAATTTCCAGACATCTACACTGATTTTATGTAATCTGGTTCTTGAGAATGAGAACATATTCAGAAGAATGAGGACACATGGTAGTCCTAGCAATCATAAACATTCTTAAAAAGCAAAGACATATATAAAAGTTTTTAATTTAGCTATAATATTAATAAACTCACGATAAGACTAATACAAGGTAGTAGAAGTTGCAAGTAAACTATATTGTGATCACCTAAATCTACAAGGTGTTTTAAGGATATTTTTCACTGCATAGTGAAGAAATTTAAAATTGGATCTATGTTAAAGCAATTTAACATATAATCATAATTTGCATTAATAAAAGTAGTAAAACTAAATTCTAACCTTAACAACTGGATAAATTTTATTCTTCTATGTAGCAAAACTTCCTTCAATAAATAATATTTGTTATGTTACCTCAGATGAATAAAGTTTTTGAGACCGAACAATTATCCCTTGTTATGTACATATTTACATGAAATGGATTGAAAGTGTTTTTCTTTAATTCAATCAATTTGAATATATGCATGTTTTTTTTTTAAACATATGAAATGCCAATGAATGATAAACATTGATCCTTCCCCCAAAATCAAGCAAATGCCACTATAAGATGTTTAAGTGCAGATTATCTTTCAACAAGATTAAGCAATGTCCCACTCTGCAATCATACGCAAAACAAGTTGAAATATGTATTTTCAGAACCAGGAAATGTAAACCATAAACCATCTTATGGCTAGCAAAAAAAAAAAAAAAAAAAAAACTGAACTTACTCCGCTAAATTTTCTTTCTCTGAGGTTTTGTGGAAATAGAGGGTTGCAGTGAAAAAACTGATAAACTTGACCCAAAGAGAGAATCAGTAAAGCTACTGCATTACACTAGACATTCTTGTTTGAGTATGGACTAAAACTAAATATTGCTATGACATCCGTCATGCTGTTGCTGTTTCACATGCTGAAACTTATTAATTTTGTTTCTGACCCTTCTGTGTGACTGATTTAAATTAAAGCCCTTTCACTCCATTTCTCATAATACATATTTCCAAAGGCCTCATGAGATACCACCATTCATTCTCAGAGAACTTTTTATTTCCCTCATTTATAAAATTTAATTATTTTCTAGGTATATTGTTAATTAAAGTTACTTATTTAGAGTGACATGTTAACAGAAAAAACGTAAAATTTCCGAGAAAAAAGGCCATTGAAAACTACTTACGTTTTTTCTTTTCTTCTTTCTGTTTAACCTGATTAATATTTTTTTCATCAACAGCAGTCTGAGCAGGCTTGACCATGTTAACATTTGGTAAGCCAATAAGTTTCTGTTGCTTTGGATGAGGAAACTGAGGGGTAGCAATGTCAATCGAAGGCAATGATAAACTTTCACCATCTTCAGATATAGATGAATCATCATAAGTTAAAACTACAAACAAACAAAGCAGAAAGTTCACCAATTTAGTCTTCACATAGTACTAAACTAAAATAGTTGCTCTGATAAACAGTATTTTGCTTGATGATTTCTCAAATTTAGCAATTTCATTAAGTAGATAAAAAGTTTTTTAGTACTTTAAATTAGAATTATTACTAATGAATAACTAAATAAAAACACAAAAAATAAAAATGATTAGAATAGACAGAAACAGAAAAATCTAAAATAATATATAAATGATTAACATTTTTTACAAATATTTATACAAAAGGGTTAGATACTTTTGAGGGGATTCTAAATCCAATGTAATTAAATGAGCTTCAAGTTTTTTTTTCTTTTTTCTTTTTTTTTTTTTTTTTGGTAAGATTTATCTTTTTAATAAAGCATAGGTGTGTGTATGTTTATATATGTAGTTCTTCTTTGAAATTTCTTTTAAAATTTATGATTTAAGCATTGAAAAAGTGGTTTAAAGCCTCAAATGTATTGAAAAAGCAGTTGATGATGATTCAAAGAAACAAAACATGTATTTGGAACTCATTAATCCAAGTTACATTGTTTAAGGCTTCTAAACACTTTTCTTTTGACAAGTTCTGTTTGAAGTTTTAAACAGAGAAGATTAATTTTCAAAGCAATTTTATTACAATTTGTATTCTAATGTCTCATGTTCTGTAGTTTTTAAAATTTTCTTTTAATAATTTTGCTTTTAATTGTAGCACTAATTTGCATTTACTCGGTGTTTGTAACCATTTCCTAGAGAGATAGACCTTTATAATTTTTGGAACTAAATTTATGTTTCAACATTTTCATTTCAATTTACTATCAATTTATATATATAAGTCTATGATTTTTCAAGAATTTTTTTAAATTATACTTTATTAATAAACCATACAAACACTGAATTAATATACACTACATTTAGCTTTCTTAATCAATACAACCACACAGGATATACTATCAGAATCCATGTCTATATGATTAGAAAAATTCTTTTAGATACTTTGTTCAGTGAAAGATCCAATATTAAAATTACCATAAGTTTTCTTGGATGAACAGCTCAAATGATTTTATAAGGAAAAGTAAACACACACACACACACACAAAAAAAAAAAAAAAAAAAAAAAAAAAAGTACAGAAAAGCAGTATACCCTCCCCCCCCCAAAAAAAAAGGATATGACACAAAATGCCATAAGAAGAAAAGACAAAAATGATGAAGCTACAAAAGAAAGAAATGATTTCCGAAACAAAAAAAGATGCTTGAGTTCTAAACAATAGAAGTTAAACTGATATACTGAAATCTGCCTTCACATTTCAGATATACAAGTCACAGAAATCTGATTATCAATCCCTCTCTTCAGCAGACCTGAGCTTGATATAAACTTGATTATAGAGACCATTGTTCTATCCTTTTGGTCATTAGTTAGATGTTTAGTGGGTGTTAAAGATCAGTGAAATGAGAGAATTTATTGAAGATAACACAATTTGAGGCATGGAAAAAAGGTGGGGATGAATGTTTGTAGATTATGAATTTCTGCAGTTTTGTAACCGGTAAAATATAAAATGGGATGCCAGTGAGCTGAATTTTGTTGGAAGAAATGATATTTATAATGACAGATGCCAAATTTTACAGCCTTAACAGATAATGCAAGAATGCATGAGATGTGATGCAAGAAGTTTCTGTCAATGGCGACATGACTTAAATTCATGGCTCCAGTGAACAAGAAATAAAAGAGTACAAAAGAAGGTAGCTAAATAATGGCAGAGTTTTAAATGGGAGAAGACATGAGCAAGCATTGTAACAAGGAAATTATAGAACATAACTTAAGCAAGATGGAAATTTTCAAAAGGTAATAATTGACTTCAAATTTTATTTATTAGTCAAATAAATACTTACTGATGACAATACATGTCATATAATATAAATATTATGAGATCAAGTAGCAAATCCAAAATGGAAAGAAAGTTTTTAAGAACTCAGATGTCTATTAAAAAGCTGAAATTCAAAATAATGCATATCATTATGGCATCCAGTAGAAAACTGGAAAAAATTTATTAAAATTACACGTATGAAGAATATCATTGCTATATCCACTATACTTTGAGTACTGAGCTACTAATGCAAAGTATTTGTATACTTAGAGCATAGAAACATGGGAAAGAGCTAAAAAAAATATCCGCACTCTTGCAATAATGTAATAAGAAACAGCAGTGAAGTGTCTAGAGATTTTTATTTGATTATCATATATGAGTTCAATATAGTGAAGTGTACAAGTAATAAAAGTGTATGAATGGACTCTGAACATGATGACTATCACAAGGTTGTCACTCAAACACGAGAATGAAATTCCCTGACTTTTCCAGGTTTTCCAGGTATGTTTCGAGAAAATTCCAGTCTATCCGTGTGATGTACATTGGCTGTGCTAAGAGGTATATTAAATATAGTACTACTTGTATTGTGTAGCAAATTCACTTAATTGTTCAATAAATCCCAGAGGACATTTATTATTAATTATTCTTGGTACACTTTGTTTACTTTTCCACTTATGAAACTTAATAAAATTTAAGATATATACATTGGATAACAATTGTACGTTTTATTTAATTATTACTCATGATCATCACCAATTCAATACGAGGCTAATCCGGTTCTTATAAATCACAACGCAATGCTAAATAATTAGGTTAGATTTTAGGTAAATTTAATTTGTATGAGGTGTCTTCTTAAAAGGCACCTTAACACTTGAAAACACAAATATAATTATAATAGGAGTTGTTTTCTCCACTGAAGATTGAGATTAGAATCTGCCCAATCTGGAATAAAATAAGGCTTTTTTTGCAGACATTCTGCAGCTAAACGAAAGAAAGAAATCTATTTAATGATATTTTTTTAATAAATTGAGGTATTTTCTATTTATTTCGCAGTATACATAAGGAAAAAATATGTGCATTAAATTTTGTGATGGTATGTCATCATACTGCTAGAATTAATTTCAGGATTATGCCAGAGAAAATTTCCTGAAATTTGGAAATATTATTTACTAATGATAAATAAATTTAGAGGGAAGAAGCAACATTAAATGATATGAATAGCATAAAAATACAGATAATTACTTAAAAATTGAATTAGAATAATCAACGATATTTTAGCGAATATAGTTATATTACATGGTTAGCCTAGATGACTGATTACTATTTTTTATTTTACTGCAAAATGACAAGGTATTTATTAAAAAGAAAAGGAAAAAAAAATGGTTTAAAAAGATTTTGCGGTAAAATCCTACTATACGGTAGGGCCTTCGCACGATTTTGAAAATTGTCGCCAAGAACAAAATGATCCGTTTACTGCTCATGATCATGTCAAGAAATGTTCTTTGACAAAAAAGAAAACTACGAAAATCCGTTTTTAAATTATTGCGAAAAATCCAAGAAAGAACGTTCTTTGATAAAACGTTTCTTTCTTGGATTTTTCGCAATAATTTTAAAAACGGATTTTCGTAGTTTTTTTTTTCCCCCTCAAAATAATTAATCCATGAATTAATTTACTTGCGCTAAAAAATATTTTCTTTTCCTCTAGAGTTTAAAGAAATTTTAAACGATATTCATTTTATGAACTCTTGATAACGTGAGCTTCAAACTTCGACACCCGTTTCGAACTTTGGTGACAGATATATTGCGCATGCACAGCTGTTTCCCTCTATGATGGAACGGAGCCACCTCTGTTCGAGAGGTTTTCCTTCTTTACAATACATATTCTTTGATTCTAAACTTCATGGTACTGTATACTAGAATTAAACCCATTTTGTTTTATACGAGAACAGGTACTTTCTTTAGTTCGTGCACTTCACATGCGATTCTCGAGGTTACTGGAAGCCAAAAGTTGCAGGAAACTTGCTTTGCCTTTCTAAAAGACAATCATATTGGAGCTGCGAAAATTGGCTCTATGCCAGCTGCCGGAATGACACACGTGATACACATTTCGCCAAACAAGTGATCTCTTCCGACATCGGCGCAAAACTCGCCTTTTTTGGTGGGATCGTTGTATGAAATTCCCTGACTTTTCCAGATTTTGACTAAAACACTTAAATTCCCTGACTTTTCCCTGAATTTTTTGGTCAATTTCCGAATTCCCTGACTTTTTCCGGTTTTCCCGGTAGCGTGGCAACCCTGCTATCATCATTAATGTGAAGAAGACTTCTTAGCTTAGTCCACCAATCATGGCCAACGACATTGCTGCCAGATACACCACGATATAGGAAAATTAATGTATCACAATCAAGAATGTACCATCTCTACTGGACATTAATACTGGATCAGCCATTACATTATTCATGATGAGAAGTTCTGAAAACGTGCAGAATGAGTACATATGCAAAATGAGTCTTGTAGATGCTTACTTAATGGCTGATGATGAAGCATTTTTGCTGTTTATCATTGCTAAAAATGACAGCCAGGTACAATCCTGAGTAGCATGAAGTAATGGCAGATGTGGTCGGTGGTGCATGAATGGTTGTGTTCCAATTGAAAACAATTCTTTTTCAATGATATCTACATATTTGTCGAGTAAAAGCATCACATTGCACAGATATTATGTTGAACACTGTTGATTTATAATACTGCTTTTAATAAAAATTCTAGAATTTAAAATATCTGGTTTTCTAATGAATGCTGCAATAATTTATGAAAAAGACTTCCTGTGGTTAATCATATAATCTGGCAACAAATTATTATAAAATCAATGCATATTTAAGAGAGAGAAAGTTTCACAAAAGAGAATTATTCTACCATTTCCATATGGTGTAGGCAAGGATTCTTGCAGTATTGTTCCATTACTGTACATGTATAGAGCATACATGAAAAAGGATTTTTTTAATCAAATGAAATCACAACAGAATTAGTGAGAGATTAATTTTTTTAATTTATGGGAAAGTGAACTTTTTGTGATGAAAGTACTGGATTGCAAGGAAAAATTGAGAGTGCCAGTGTTAGAAATAACATCAATAACCTTTTTTTAATACATTTATTACTATACACATTTTAGCTAATTTTTTTATTTAAACTAACTGAATTATTTCACAATTAAAAGAAAAATGAAATTCATAACTGAGCATCATTAACTGTATAAAAATATATATGATACATTTGGCTGTAACTCAAGTAATTATTGCAGAGTGAACATAGGATACCTAAAAATATGAATTTATGATCTCATGATCCCAACTACCATCATGGCAATGAATATGCTAAGAGTTCAATGGTATCTTAAGCCTTGTTTATAATAACTAATTTTTTTCTAATCATGCAGATAATACCATACAACTCTGAATGGATTTCTTCTTAAGCCAATTTTTTGCTTTAATATTAAGATCAGAAATGGCAGAAGCGAAAAAATGAAAATGATTAAACGTCACAGCAAAGTGAAGCAATTAGTAATCTTGCTATTCACAATTAAAATTAGGAGTGATAAGATAACTAATCATTTCTCTTTGTAGAGCAGAAATTTCATAAAGTATGCCGTCCATTCTTAATAATATGCCCTTTAATCATCATATCATTTCAGTTATTTGGCCTTTTTTCTTAAACAAGAGCAGTATTTTAGAGAAATATAAAGTTCAAAATGAAATGCATTATTTGATTCAAACATGCTCATTGTGAAACTTTGTGATAGGGAAATCAATGAAATAAGTTACTTAAACCCAGAGATTTCCATTAATAAGTTTGCTAAAATTTCTATTTTGTTTCAGAATAAAGCAATTATACCATAGGAAAAACTTATATTATTTTTAATAATGAATTTCACAAACAATCTAAAAATATTATCACATTTATATGATTTCTATTTCCGAATTTTGATATTTTTATTTGCAACTACATAATATTTCCCATTATCTACAGACTAAGCATTAAGAAGTTTTCTTTTTAAATAAAGAAATCATTCTGTAATGGTGTTGAACTTTTCTACTACTTTTGAAATATTAAAACTATATTACATTATATTTGTTTTGAATAAATGCATAACAAATTACACATTTATGTAGTTTTGTTATATATATATATTTTTTAGCTTAAGATTATTTCATAAAAGTAATTTCTTTCATATTAAGCTAACCAGAATTTACAGCTTTCAAACCAGTAAACATAAAATACAGCAAAATCTCTCATAACCAGAGCCAAATTCACCAGTAATATTAAAATAATGGCATATTTGAAGATCTAAATTTAAATCCAAAACTGAAGCTTATAAGATTAAAAAAATATGCAGTGAACTAACAATCTAACAATAGTGCCATATATAAAGCCCTGCTACAAGCCCATATGATTCCAAAATATAATTCTTCTTCCGCAATACTCACAAAAGTTTACTGGCTAACAGTTCACATGGCTTGTTTCATTAATTGCTCCAACAGAACTTGGAACTCCCATCATCAAACTGCATTTGCATATGTAGGGCCATATTTGCATATGTCACTATGGCCTCTTCAGTGAAATGGGAAAGAACTGTCCTCACACTTAAAAATTAAAACTGGAATTGCTAAAGAAAACAGAGAGAGGAGTCGGTAAAGCAGAATTAATGGAAGAATATAAAATTGGGCATTAAGCTTTATACAACATAAAGAAACGAAGCGACCAACTTTAGAGAATCCTGATGCAAATAGAATCTAAAAAAGAATTAAATCCTATATTATGTTAGCGATCTTTCCGGGGAAAAAAAAAAAAAAATCAGAGGAAACTTATATTTCTGGACTGAAGCAGCAAGAAAAAGTCAAGGATTTGCACAGCAAAATGAATATATAAGGCAAATTTGGGTTTTTCATTGGATGGCTTAACTGGTTTAAAGAAAGGCATGAATTTGCAAGTTAGATGTGTCAGGTGAACACAAGAGTACCAATGAATACTCCATGAATGAGTTAAAGAATAGTTTCAAAGACCTGTAGATGAAGCTAATGTGACTGTGGAATAAACACATAGTGCTAATGAGACTGGATTATTATGGAGATGTCTTCTCATATCAACTTTACCCTGTACAGTGGAAGTCTCTCTGTGGGGCTTTCAGCAGAATAAGAACTGCATAACTGTCAAGATATCAGCAAATGCTGCAGGTATACACAAAGTAGTATATTAGGGATAGGAAACCACAATCCACTGTGCTTAAAAAATGTAAAAAAAAAAAAAAAAAAAAAAAAAAATCTACATGAACATTATCAGACACAAAAGAACCCATGGATGGAATGCGATATATTCAAAGAAAGCTTTAATGCAATACTTTATGCCAGCCAGACAGGGAGCATTTAAGGCAGAAAGATTTACCACCAGATGAGAAAAATTGTAGTTCTTTGTTGGATGTTCTTTTGTTGGACAACAGTTGCACTTATTCCCCAATTTAAGACTTAAAAGTGGAAAATTTTAAATTCGATCCATGTGTTCTTTTGTGACTGACAATGCACGTGCAGACTTTTTTTTACATTTTGTATTATATTTCTGTTGCACAGAGAAAAAAGCTTTATCCAAGCAATGGATCAGTAAGTTATCCAGAATACAGAAAACCCTTCCTGAACATGTGGTTTACGTCATTAATATGCTGCAAGTATGGTAAAATCACATTCCACAAAGTTAACCTTCTATGAAAAAATGCATTAGGTATAATTCAAATTTGGGAAAAAAAAAAAAAAAACATGTAAAATTAAAACAAACTTACACATTGTTGCAATTAAAAGGAAAAATGAAACAAATATTAGTTGAAAGGATTTTTATTAGTACTTAATAAATCCTTGATACAATTATTCTTTTAAAACCTGTTGATTTTTGCTTGGGACAATGGTGGACCAATTTTTTCAAAATTTTGCAGTAAGGAGCACAGAGTTTTTTACTACCCTCATATAGTTAATCTCTTTTCTCATAAAGTAATCATCTTTCTCTTAGTACAGTCTCAGGTTTCATTTTCAATGAATGGAAATCCTTTAAAATCATTTTATTACTAATAACTCTCGCCAAAGCTGATGAAGGATTGCAGATTTTCATACGATTTGTTCAGCAACACTCAACTGTATCAGTACATGATGTTATGAAGTTTTGTGCCCACAACAAATTTTTAAAAATCCAATGACAATCTTGAAGTAGGCAGATGCTCAAAGTTATGACATCACACTAAGAAATGCGTAACTTTCAGATAATAACACATACAATATTTTTTAAATGTTGTTCAGTTTTGTTTTTCTATTATATAAAATCATGTATATTTTAAATAATTCTTATGATTTTTTATATTATTCATTTATTTATTTATAAATGCCAGGTGGATCAAAAACATGACCAATGCAATTCACGTGTTGCAATTTCTACAGATGGTGCAATATATATGGGAAAATTCTTATTCAGAATTGACAAGACTCCCATTTCTATTGGTTAAGAGAGATTCTACCACAATTAATTTTGCTATTCACATGTTTAACAAATATTATAACATATCCATTTGTTCCTAAACTTTTATTCCACTAAAATGCAACTGAAATAAACAAGGTAAATTTATTTTAATACTTTTATATATACTTATATAGGTTTCAGATTTTAAACTATGTAACTTCAAAACTGTCTTCTTAAATACTTTAAAAAAATTTATTCTTTGGGATAAACGATAAACAACCTTTATCACAAGAATCAACTTATTTCATTATCAAGAATGCTGGCCAAGTTACTTAGCATCAAGATAAAACAGGGGGGGGGGAAGTCCAAAATTTAGAGAACATCAAATACACAAATGAAAATTCTATACTCGCAGTAAATAAATGGAAAGAAAAAAGATGGCAAAAGGATGCACGCAAAAGTAACATTTTACATACCTTGAAATTCGTCTTCCCATTCTAAAGTGGTGAAAAAAACAAAGTGAAGCTCGACCACAGCAGGAAAGTATCATGAAATAATGGAAAAATGAAAATGTTTTGATATAATTTTTGAAAGCATACATTATGAAATATATTATGCATCAGAAAACACTATTTTAATAGCTTTAAAGAAAAAGATATACTCAGCATAATACCAGAATGCAGGCAAAGTATATAAAAGAATCTAAACATGCACCAGCTATGATATCTAGCAATATTTACAAAATTAAAGAGCAATGTTAGGAAAGTCATTAAAAATGCACCAAATAGCATGAAAAAAGCTGCTTTCAAAAATTAAATCAGAAATTAATGAAAATATTATGAATAATACTGCTGCAATTTTCTAAACAAATGTTAAACAACAATCTGGGAAAGGGGACTTTTCTTGAAAACTAATGCTATTATTTAAAGGAAAGTGTGCACAGAAATATTTGTTTACTTTTTATGAGCAAAAATACCTAAAACATAAAAATATTATCAGTTTTTTACTTTAAAAATAGAAATTAATATATTAGATCTAAAGTTACACAACAGTTATGCTTCAAAGAAATTACAGTATATCTATCACTTAATCTATTAAACATACTGAATACCTTTCATATATTAACAGATTATGGGTACAGTTCCATTACTGCAGTGCATAAGTTTAAATTTTCCATTTCAGATTCTAACTTGTAAAAATTTGCTTAGAAATATTTATTTTGCACTATGATTATGGCATATATGTCATTATAATATATTAAAACAGCCTTTTTTTTAATACAACAATGCTTGTTTGTAAGTTAGGCGATTTTTATAAAACAATGACGCATTAAAAACTACGTCATCTATGTACATGATTAATTAAAAAAGGTATAATTTTAACATATAAGATAAATTTTATTTATTAAAAAAAACTTTTACCAATACTTATAAAATTCCATATAGTATAGCTCAATTTACACATCTGTCAGCAGGTCATTAAAAAATACATACAAATGAGAAAAAAAAAAAATATACCCAAAATTTTAGTTGAGGTATATAGTATTTTATTGTAGAATTTCAGAGCCATTATTCTACAGATTTAATTATGCCATCACACATTTACTTTGTTTAAACTATTTATATGTATGCATTTAAAATTTAAAAAAATCATTTAAATTAAAATATTAATTTTAAATTGCCATTAACCATTTTATTTCCCCTTTCTGTGGTAAAAACAATAATTGCTTATAAAAGTGTTATTTCAAAACTAACCCATGTCATATGATTCTTGCATAACACCCATGATGTTAACATGAGGAAACTGTGTTAGTGATTTTAAATAGAAACAGAAGACTGCAGAATGTCTAGAAATAATACAATGAAAGAATTAAAACTTTATTACTTATGCTTACCCCACATTATTTTTGTACTTTGTATCAAAAAATATCCCACCCATGGTGACACATATCAATACAGTCAAAAGTCGTTAATCCGGACTCGTCAGGACTTCGGCGATTCCGGATTATCGATTTTTCCGGATTATAGATCATCAGTTTAAATCTGGTAAGATGACATGCAGAAATTATAAAATTAAAAATATGAAACCATAATTTATGAAATAAAAAACAATTATGATCTAAAGGGTAAAATTTACAAAAAAAAAAGCTTAATATTTATTTGTTTACTTTATTTTAAATATTTCTTTCAATGTAAGTTGTTTAAGTTGCTTCGTTTTTTATGTGATAATACATTCTCTTTAATTCTATAAACAGACATAATTTCTTGTTCAGTTACAAAGTTCCGCTGTTCAAGTCCTATAATTGCTGTGTCGAGAATACCGACTAATTTGTCAATCGAAATTTTTTCGTTTTCAATAACCTCTGTCACTTTCTTCGCTATCGAAAGCGAATTATAATGACGAGGAATTTGGTTTGAATCATATCAAAGATGGAGTACATCGAGATGAAATACTACATTTAGTAAGGAATTATAAGCCAAATAAAATAAAAACATCTGCCCTGAAGATAAGGATAGTGCTGACAGATCAACTTCAAATTCATTGCGTGCCTGCAGCGTTAAAGATAAACAAAGTTTAGATAAACAAAGGATATGCCTTTATCCATTTTTTGCAGCAATTCCACTTTTTGTTTAATGGACTTCGAAACATACTTTTGCTTTGTAGATCCTTTACATATTAGTAAATATATATCAGAAATTCTATTTGACATAATCGAAAGTTCAAGCTTACTTTTATAAAATTGCTCTAACAGTCTGCAAAAAATAATAAGCCGAATCCAATTCAAAGATTAAGGAACAACGCAATCTGCAACATTAACTGAATTAGATAATTTTAGCTTAGCTTATACCATCCGTTATACATTAAACGCGCATTCGTAAACGTATTTTGCGCACGCAGACACGCATATTCGCAGCCGTAAAGGTCTTACGCGACGCATGCGCAGAAAGTTTGTAGCTTTGAGGTCCGGATTATAGATCATTTCGGATTATGGGTGTCCGAATTAACGACTTTTGACTGTATAATTTTATTACCTATTTTTTATATTGTCTTTTTTATTTAACACAGTGTTGGGAATCAAAGCAGATCTACAATTATGTCAAATTTAGGATATGGTTATATCAATTCTAAAAATCAAATTAGCAACAATTAAAGTATTCATACATTTTTAGACCAAATTAACAAAATTTTAAATATTAAATTTTTAAAACTTGTATATTTTAAAAAGAAGCCCAGTGAATAGGTATTACGTAATTTTTTTAAGAAATAAACATAAAATAAAATGAAAGCAAGAGTATCCATTTGTTAAATAATGACATACTGTCAAAAATAAAATGAATAATTATTAAACATTTTGTTTTTCTGTAAATATGAAGAACTACAAAACACCATTAAACAATAACAAAAAAATTAATTTTAGAAAATAATAATGAAAATGATTCATAATGATAAATGTGATATTACAGTTGAATTAAAATACTGAAGAAAATTTATATCAGCAGATTTTCTTTAAAAATATACATGCTGAAAAAGTATAAGAACATAAATTAAAATAATATGGGAAAAAATTAGAACATATATTAAATCGAAATAATATGGGAAAAGAACTAGAACATATATTAAATCAAAATAATGTGCAAATCAAAGAGAAAATGAAATTATTTGAAAACTGCAAGTATAGAATTTTCATTAAAAATTACGAAACTTATATTATTCGCACAACTAAACATAAAAAAACAAAGTATGCACACAAGCCAATTGAAATTTCTTGTTACATATTTTTAAATTCCCTGTTTGCAACATATTACAAAAAAATTATGACCAACAATTAATTAAAAAAAATAGGATTAATTAAGAGACAAAATAACTCACCATAATAATCAAATGAAGTGGCTGTAAGAGAAAATAACACCAAAAGAACTTAGTAAAGGGAATTAACAATAAATAAATATATAAATAAATAAAAATTAAAAAAAATAAGAAAATATTTCAGATATATAACTAAATCTAATATCTTAAAAACACAGAAAATTGTGAATAGTTCATATAAATGCTATTGTTTAGAATGTTTTAAGTATTAATTAGTAAGAAAATATGATAAAAAAAAGTTTAATCTTATGAGGTTCAGGATTATAATAAATTCTAATCAAATTAGCTGAAAAAAGAAGGGCAATTCTAAGAAGTAGAATATTAACAATAAATAAAAGAAAATTTTCAAATATACATTTAGAGGGGGGAGAAGCAAGTTTCTTTTTCAGACTAAAACATTTGAACAAATGTGTAACAATATAAAATATATATATTCACTTATAAAGTCAACCTTCCTTTACAAGAACCACAGATATATGTTACCAGCAAAGTACGAAACACCAGCATTCTATAGAATGCCTAGGCATTGTATATAACGCTGGACCATTTTAGGCAAAGTATGAAATATGAGAATTAAAACATACTTTCCCTAGGCATTCTGTAGAATGACAAATTCTCTATAGGCAAAGTATAAAAAAAACTTATGAATATGGCTATTATTTAAAAGATAATCTTTCTTCAAAAATACAAATGTTATTTTGAAAAACTACTGAAATGGTGCCATTAAAAAACTTTTATTCGAAATACGTAAAAAAAAGTATTGCGAGATGATCTTAATACAATATAATAAATTTGTATTTTCTAGCTGGCTGAGATGGGGAATCAGTAAGCTCTACCTGACAACGGAAATTAAATTCAGAAACAATCTCAAGTTTCACAACAATGCCCTTTTTAATACTTTTTTATTTTTTTCTGGCAGGGCTCACAAAAATGGTTGTACAGTACAATATCATTATGTGCAACGTTTTATTTATTTGGTTGAAAGTTCTTTCAACATTTTGTCACGTTGTCCATGTGCAGTACTTGATGCCAAATGAGTTTTCATGAAGTACTCAAGGGGTAGAAGGGAAATAATTCAGCATCCATGACATAATATACTGTATAGTGCTGATGCTTTCTTTAACAGGATAAATGAATGTAATTTTGTTTTGCACAAACACTAGTCACTTGGATCCTTCTCAGTAGTCATTTCGGCCTTTTTACATCATTTATTAACTTCTGCTAAGTAGTTGGGTTCTTCAAAACAAATCGAAAATGTATTTTATACTTTGCTGGTTTGTCATTTGGCATTCTATAGAATGCCTAGGAAATGTGTGAAATAGGAATTGTTTCATACCTTACCGGCGAGTGTTAGGCATTCTATAGAATGCCAGATTTCAAACTTTGTTGGTAACATTTACATCATAAACATTGCTTTTACATGCATATTCATTTATACAAGAAATAAACAAGAATTTTCTTGGGAAATCATGAGAGAAAAGAATTCCATGTTGACTGCATGAAATTTGAACAATATTTTAACTCTAATATTTTTTGTTTATATTTTTTCTAACTGCAGCTTCTGAGTAATATTGCACGAGCTTCAAGCAGATGTAATCCTTTTCTTTACTCTATAGGTTTTTTTTTATTCATTATCTATTCATATTATTATTATCCATGTTTTGTAACAGTTTATGTTTCAGAGAATGGCAATATACTATGTTTTTGTTCTTCTTTTTAGAGAGTTAGTGTAACTTTTGTTTTCATCATTTGAGAGTATGAGTAAAGGAATTATTTAATTATTGTAGAGTCATAAATAACTAAAGAGATATAGATAGTTATTTCCGAGTAATAAATAATTCTTGAGGTAACAAATTTGGTGAGAATTTTTGAACATTTGGCGTCTGCTGGAAGGACTCTTATCTGCAAGTAGAATTCTTTCCTTTATTTATAATGGATGTTTTGAAGTGCAAACAATCTCAATTTAGGAGATTGTTTACAAAAGCTTTAAATGATTTTGAGAAGAATGAAAATGATTTATCTTTAGACGGAAAAATTTCGAAATTTAAATTAGTTGAGAACAAAGCGAAACCCATGATTGAAATAGAACAGACTTATAGAGAAGAATTGATTAAAATTGAAAAAGATGAAACTGTGATAAATGAGTTTGATGAGTCAGAATGCTATATTGATAAGCAGAGAATGGTAGAAAGCAAATTAGTTTCGCTTCTAGCTGAAAAGGAAAACGGTTCTGTTATTAATGAAAGCTTAACTCAAAATGCTACTACTGTATGTTATATTAAGCTTAAACTTCCGATTTTTGATGGGAATATTAAAAGCTGGTTAGGATTTTGGTGCCAGTTTAAAAAGATCGATAATGATCCCAATTTAGATGATCAAGATAAATTTGCATATTTATTGCAGTCTATGGAAAAAAGGTCATCTGCTGAAGAGTTAATCAAAAGCTTTCCGCCCGGTGGTGAAAGTTATAGTAAAGCCTTACAACAGCTGCAATCGCATTTTGGGAAAGAAGACTTTCTTATAGAAGTGTATGTTAGAGATCTACTTTCGTTAGTATTATTAAAAAACTCTCAGCAGAAATTTTCATTACGAAAACTCTATGATAACTTAGAATCAAAACTTAGAGCGTTAGAAGTTCTGGGTGTTGCTAGAGATAAATATGCGGCGATGTTATATCCTCTAGTCGAATCGTCATTGCCAGATGATACATTAAGAGCATGGCAAAGATTCTGAGTTATTAATCACAGTCAGAGAAAATCTGAAAGCAGTGAGCAAAAAGAAAAAATGCATTAACACATTGCATGGATTTAGATGGTTTGCTTTCATTTTTGCTCGATGAAATTGAAGGTGAAGAGATAGTATCTATAGCTACTCAGTGCTTTAATAAATATCAGACTCCTATGTCTGGGAATGCTAAACACTTTGGTTTCAAAAACTGTGGAGAATTTTCTAAAACACCTTCTGCTTCTACTCTAATAGCAACATCCATACCTGCCAACCTCTAAAGATAAAAACTCAGATTTCTCCCCCAAATTCAGAAGATTTGTCCAAAATTCAGAAGAACACGAAGAATTAATATCATGCTTTGATATTAAAAAAATAACAATTTATACAAATAGGAAAAAGAAATTTGTACTTACATTAGTAAATCTCAATTAAGTAGTAACTAAAAAATTTATTAGGAAACATAAAACAAGAACTTAATGTTACAAAAAAAAATTATTGCAATGAATTTAGAGAGCATTTTTTGGCTTTTCCTGTCATAACAATTAGTTTCCTCATAACATTCAGCAATTAAAATGTTTTCTAGAGTTTTTGGTGAAAATGAAGAACGAAACATAGTTTTGATTTTCTTCACAACACTGAAGACTCTCGCACTCAGCATTACTGTGTGGAATTACAAGAATAGCACATAAAACTCTTGCTAGTCAATCATATTTTGGTGTTCCATCAGCTCTTTTTATTCTTTTTCAGGTACCAACGAGGATATCAAGTCTATCTTCTCCAGAACTGGCAAGTCTTCAAATTGTGCAGCAGAAAATTGGTTCTGTAGTTCATCTAAAGCATCATTATGGCATTCATTTTCTTTAATTGTTACCAAAAATGGAAATTTATCAATAAAAAAACAAATCTTTTCAAAAGATGAATTTTCAATTTGTTTCAAATTTGCCACTTCAGCATTTAAAAGAACTTCATTTTGCAAAGGAAACTTCCTTACAATGTAATCACAGGCTGAGGAAAAGTACTTTCTAACATATTGAAAAAATTCTTTTTCTCATGCGTGATCTTTCAAAGAATTTACAAGTTCCCTGGTTTGATTTCCAATTATAAGATAACGCGAAAAAAAATAATCTAGCGCCCACAAAGAAAAGAGTGGGAGAAACAAGTTCAGCGCATTGGATTGGCTGGTTAAGCGGCGAGTTGGGAGAAACCGCAGGTTACTGGATTCGAAGTAGTCGGTAGTTGGCGGTAAAACACGATGCAATTGGCGAAAATCCCTGAATTGTCGAAAAATTCTAAAATTTCGGCAAAAATCACTAAAAACACTTGAAAAAGGAAAAAAATCGTAAAAAATGGATTACGATCATAAAATCGTAAAGACAAACGCATTTTCGTAAAAATTACGAAAAATTCGTAAAAGTTGGCAGGTATGAACATCTGAATAAAATTTAACTGGATGTATTTTTTGTGCTGGAAATCATGCATCTGATGATTGCGTTAAAGCAAGAAAGATGACGTCTGAGGAAAGGCAAAAAGCAGTTCTAAATAGTCGCAGTTGCTTTTTATGTTTAGACAGAAAACATGTAATAGCTAAATGTAAAAAACGAACATCATGTGTGATTTGTGGAAAGAAACACCCCATACTTTTGAAATATCCAAGTATGTAGAAATATCCAACTTGAATCAAAATCTCCAGTTCCTGTTAGCATGAATAAGGATGAAAATACGGATGCAGTACCTGAACGAGATGAAACCCTCATCAATTTGGCGAGAACAACAAATGTGTTTTTGCAAACTTTAACGGTTACATTGTAGGGGCGAGATCGAAAGCGCCAGGCCCATGCTATTAACGATTCAGCTTCACAAAGATCTTATATTTTAAAAACCACAGCAGATGAAATAAAATTTGAGAGTACATCTAAAGAAAGATTGAGCCATTCATTATTTGGCGGGTCATGTACTGATGTCATAAACCAGGATGTTTTTACAGTGTTCTTGTCTAAAACGGACGGAACTTATCATTGTAACTTCAAAGCTCTTAGCCAAGATATTATTTATGGAAGTATACCACCAGTTGCTAATGGCAAGTGGATTTGAGAGCTTAAAGAGAACAATATTTCCGTATGCGACAATAGTAATGGACCAATAGAAATACTTATTGGCGCTGACATTGCAGGCAAGTTGATGACTGGAGGATTTAAATTGCTTACTTCAGGCCTTGCTGCTATAGAAACAAAACTTGGTTGGACTTTTTTTTGGGAAAAATAGTATGCGTGAGATCTCGGACATTCCGCACTGCTCGTCACATCCATGTTGAATACCGAAATATTGATATCCGATCTATGGTCTCTAGATTCACTTGGAATTCTAGATCCCTCGGAGAAGAAAAATAAACTGTAACTTCAAGTAGAGGCAAGAGATCATTTCTTGTCTACTGTAAAGGTGAACGAAGAGGGACGTTTTCAAGTCAGCTTGCCATGGCTTGATAATCATCTACCGTTAAAAGATAACTATGACTTAGCTGTAAAGAGATTAGCTTCTACAGTAAAACGATTAAAAGCTGAGAAACTTTATGATGTTTATGGAGAAGTTTTTAGTGAATGGGAATGGGGAGGCGTCATAGAAGAAGTACCAAAAAGCAAAATTGATAAAACATGCCATTATCTATCACATCAACACGTAGTAAAAGAAAACAGTACTACACGAATCAGGCCAGTGTTTGATGCCTCGGCCAAACAAAAAGGATCACCTACTCTCAATGATTGTCTAGAAAAAGGCCAGAACCTTATTGAACTGATCCCTTCAATTCTTCATAGATTCCGAATGAACAGAATAGGAGTTTCTGCAGATATACGAAAAGCATTCTTACAAATAAGCCTCAACCCTAAGGATAAAGACTATTTAAGATTCTTATGATATAGAACTGATGGAAAACTGAAGTATTTACAGGCATTGTAGGGTAGTATTTGGAGTTACAAGTAGCCCTTTCTAGCTAGTTTCTGTAATTCACCATCTTCTAGAATCCACTATGAAACAACTAAATGGAAACTCAAAGTATAAAGTGGATATTATTGAGCAATTGAAGAAGAGCTTTTATGTAGATAATTGTTTAGCGAGTGTGAAAAATTATTTAGAATTGCAACAATTCATACAAGTTGCTCCAGATACTAAAACTACAAGAAAGCTAGAATTATGTGGTGGGGAATATAGTGACCCAACAGATAATTCCTCTAGTACCACAAATGTATTAGGAATAATTTGGGAACGATGTGGAGATTACCTTTGCCTTAATATTACTAACATCACCTACAATCTACCAGAAATTTTGTCTAAAAGAGAGATTTTAGCTACTACACACAAAATATTCGACCCTTTAGGAATAACTTGCCCTGTAACTCTTGTGCCGAAACTTTTACTTCAGCACCTATGGGAAGTTAAGTTATCTTGGGACCAAGAAGTTGATTCAAATTCAAAATCACAATTTTGTAAATGGTTGAATGATTTGCAGTGTCTGGAAAGAATGAGAATACCAAGATGGTTAAACTGTGATCGTGAGATTGAAAATATCTCACTTCATTTCTTCAGTGATGCAAGTAAACTTGCATATTCAGCTGTGGCATATGTTCGAGTACAAACAAGAGATTCGGTTCAAGTTCATTTGGTGCAAGCTAAAGCTAGAGTTGCACCCAGCGGAAGGAAAAAGACAACAATAGCTCGATTGGAACTTCTTGGAGCTACAATATGTACACGTTTAGCATCCAGCATAATACCTGATTTTCAAGCTGATGATATTTATTTTTGGACAGATTCTTCTACTGTACTAGTTTGGATACAGAGAAATGAAATATGGGACGTATTTGTTCACAACAGAATTAAGGAAATAAAGAGACCGACTTCTATTGAATCTTGGAGGCATGTACCAGGATCACTGAATCCTGCTGATTTACCCAGGAGAGGATGTTCTGCTTCTTATTTAATTAAATCTAGATGGTGGGAAGGCCCTAAATGGCTATATTTATCACCAGAAAAATGGCCAAAAGAAAATTTTAGTGAAGAAATAGCTCTTGAGAAAAAGAAAAGGATTATTTCATCCTTAATAAATCTTAATGCTAGTGAAATAGTTGCTACTAGATCCTCAAGTTATCGTAAGACAATCAGACTTGTAGCGTGGATGTGTCGTTTTGTTTACAACTGTAAGCATCAAAACAAGAAAAAGGATGAAGTTACTGTATCTGAGTTAAATGAAGCTGAGAATATAAACGAATTTTAAGTCTTAATCCATTCATTGATTGTGGTATCATCAGAACTAAAACCGCGATATTTCAAAGAGAAGATACATCTGAGTTCAGAACTCCTGCTATTTTGCCAAATGATCATCCTCTTATAAGAAGTTTAATAATGGAAGAGCATAAGTTGAAAGGACACGTTGGAGTTTCTCACGTTCGAAAACTTGTATAACCTGTAAGCGTTATTCAAACAAAAATATTAACCCACCAGCGCCACCACTTCCTATAGATCGGGTACAGGATGCCTCAGTGTTTCAAATAACCGGCATAGATTATGCTGGACCTGTATTTCTAAGAGACTACAAGAAGGCATGGATTTGCCTATTCACTTGCACAGTGTACTGTTGTGTTCATCTGGAACTGGTTACATCCTTAACGACAGATACATTTCTACAAGCGTTTCATCGTTTTTCTGCTAGACGTGAGAAGCCATCCATAATTTATACTGATAATGGAACAAATTTTGTTGGAACATGCAATGCACTTGCTTCAATCGAAACTTCCATCGAAATTCAGCGGAAGTCAACCATGCGAAAATATTTCAGTAGAGCAAACTCCAATTGATGATGTACCTGTAAAAACAAATAGAATAATCCATACCCATTTAAAATCGGCCACAATAACCTAATCAGGAAGGATAATTAGAGTTCCTCATTGATTGGAATTGTGAGAACAATGTTTAATTTTTTATTATTTTGCAACACTCAATCCCGAATTTCATACTGCAAGGTGGGAGGATGAACAATATTTTGACTCTAATATTTTTGTTTATAGTTTTTCTAACTGCAGCTTCTGAGTAATATTGCACAAGCTTCAAGCAGATGTAATCATTTTCTTTACTCTATAAAATTAATACAATCAAACAAAAGCTAAACCGAACAACTAAAACACAAAATTTTCAACATTTAAAAGACTGGAAACTTATAATTTATTTTAATAAAAAATATTTAAAAAATTTAATCTGCATATTATATATTTACAAAATAATGCAATTTGCATGTGCAATGGATAAATATTATATTGAAGGATTGATTTAATTTCATCTAATAAATATTAAAATGCAATATACCACTTCTTTACTATTTGGGATCATGAAAACAGAAATAAATTACAAAATATTAGCACTAAAATCTTGTGTGTTTATTGATATTCACACTTATAGTTTTATTTCCAAACTTTTATTCCTCACATGTATACTTATTTACTGTTTAATTTCCAGTTGTGGTCTATGTCTTCACTTTAGAACACATGGTAAATATCTGAGATGTTTCTGGCCATCGGCATGGGTGAAGAAAGTTAGAACATTTGCAAGATAAGTATGTAGGGGAAAAGAGCTGCCCCATTTCACGGATTCCATAATAAATATGGGACTTCAAACAATAAATGCCTGTTGATGCAATTACTAGCCATAACTGATGATAGAACTTGAATTGTAAGCTTTATGGCATGGGTGTCTATTGCAAAGAAAAATAATTTGCAGGCCACACATACAAATTGAAATAAAAATTAGCTCTATGTTGTTTTATTAAAATAAATTTACTTCTTTTTATTATTAATTTTAAAAATTTAAATTAGATATGTATAGATATATATTTATACAGTCAAAAGTCGTTAATACGGACTCGTCGGGACTTCGGCGATTCCGGATTATCAATTTTTCCGGATTATATATCATCACTTTAAATCTCGTAAGATGGCATGCAGAAATTCTAAAATTAAAAATATGAAACCGTAATTTATGAAATAAAGAACAATTATGATCTAAAGGGTATCAAAATTTGCAAAAAGAAAAAGCTTAATATTTATTTGTTTACTTTAATAAACATTTCTTTAAATACTAATTCAGAAGTCAAACAACAAAAATCAGCGTTTAGTATTTATTCGGCGTGTTATTGTGTGTTAATTATTTCTTTAAATGTAAGTTGTTTAATGTTAATTATTTCTTTAAATGTAAGTTGTTTTGCTTCATTTTATGTGATAATACTTTCTCTTTAATTCTATTAAACAGACATAATTTCTTGTTCAGTTACAAAGCTCCGCTGTTCAAGTCCTATAATTGCTGTGTCGATAATACTGACTAATTTGTCAATCGAAATTTTTTTGTTTTCAATAACCTTTGTTACTTTCTTCGCTATCGGAAGTGAATTATAATGATGAGGAACTTGTTTTAAATCATATCAAAGACTGAGCACATCGAGATGAAATACTACATTTGGTAAGGAATTATAAGCCAAATAAAATAAAAATATCTGCTCTGAAGATAAGGATAGTGCTGACAGTTCAACTTCCAATTCATTATGCGCTCGCCGCGGTGTGAAATTGATAAACAGATTTCGGATTTCAAAACATACTTTCGCTTTAGATCCTTTACATATTAACAAATATATATCGGAAATTCTTTTTGATATAATCGAAAGTTTAAGCTTACTTTTATAAAATTGCTCTTACAGTCTGCAAAAAATAATAAGCCGGATCCAATTCGAAAATTAAGGAACAACGCAATCATCAACATTAACTGAAATAGATAATTATTTAGCTTATACGTCCATTATACATAAAACATGCACACGAAAACGTATTCTGCACTTGCGCACACTCATATGCGCAGTCGTAAAAGGTCTTACGCGCATGCGTAAACGCTTATGTGCATGTGTCAACGTGGCGCATGCTCAGAAAGCTTTTAGTTTTGAGGTCCGGATTATAGATCATTCCGAATTATGGGTGTCCGAATTAACGACTTTTGACTGTATTAATTTGTTAAAGTTTCATTTCATTTAGTTTGTATTTCATAAAGATGGACAAAATTCAAATTAAAGAGATGGATAAATTTGCTTTTGTTGAACAAGCAAATCGATATCAGGTTTAATAGGTGAGGTTGCAATTCTTAATTTTTAGAAAATATTTGTTATTTTAATATTTTCCTCAAATGGCTCAGCCATGAAAGGAAACATCGTTAGAAACCTACAGATTACAGTCAAAAGTCGTTAATCCGGACACCCACAATCCGGAATAATCTATAATCCGGACCTCAAAGCTACAAACTTTCTGCATATGCGGCAACACATAATGCGTTCACACATGCGCATAATACTTTTACGTATGCACAAAATACGTTTATGCATGCTCGTTTAATGTATAATGACCGGTATAAACTAAGCTAAAATTATCTAATTATCTATTTCAGTTAATGTTGCAAATTGCGTTGTTCCTTAATCTTCAAATTGGATCCGGCTTATTATTTTTTGCAGACTGTTAGAGCAATTTTATAAAAGTAAGCTTGAACTTTCGATTATGTCAAATAGAATTTGTGAGGCCAGCCAAAGGATCTACAAAGCAAAAGTATGTTTCGATGTCCATCAAACAAAAAGTGGAATTGCTGCAAAAAATAGATAAAGGCATATCCTTTGTTTCTCTAACCATTCCGAAATCTGTTTATCAATTTCACGCTGCTCTGCCCGGGGGGGGGGTGCAGCGCGCAATGAACTGGAAGTTCATCTGTCAGCACTATCCTTATCTTCAGGATAGATGTTTTAATTTTATTTGGTTTATAATTCCTTACTAAATGTAGTATTTCAACTCAATGTATTCCGTCTTTGATATGATTTAAATCAAATTCCTCGTCATTATAAATATCACGAATACACATCAAATAGTTTTCTGGTTGCAATTTTCTAATTTCGACTATGCGTAATGTATGCTTTACGCATGTGCGCATTGAAAGAAATGTTTAATACAGCAAACAAATAAATATTAAGATTTTTTTTTGTAAATTTTGATACCCTTTAGATCATAATTGTTCTTTATTTCATAAATTACGGTTTCATATTTTTAATTTTATAATTTCTGCATGCCATCTTACTAGATTTAAACTGATGATCTATAATTCAGAAAAATCGATAATCTGGAATTACCGAAGTCCCGATGAGTCCGGATTAAAGACTTTTGACTGTAGTTATTGATTTGCATCAAAAGAAAGAGAGGGAAACCTATTAGAAAAATTTCCTATTTATCAATTTAAGTAATTCTACAGCTTTTGATATTATTAAGTGTTATAAGAAACAGAATTGCATTCAAAATAAAACAAGACCTGGAAGACCATCATCAAAGTTATCTGATGGATAGAAACCCTTTATTCTAAGAAATATTAAAAAGAATCCAAGACTGAGTGTTCCTAAACTTGTTGAGGAACTTCGGGAAATATATGGAATATCTGTAAATCCAGAAACTGAAAGAAGAATGATGCAATCTGCAGGATATTATGGGAGAGTAGCAAGAAAAAAATTTCATGTAAGTAAAAAAAAAAAAAAAAAAAGACTCACTTTCACAAAATGGCTGACACAAAAGACACCCAATTACTGGAAAAAAGTGCTGTTTGCTGATGAAAGCAAATTTAACATCTTCAGCTCAGATGGATGAGTGCTGGTGAGAAAAAAAAAAAAAACTCAAACAAGAATTTTGGAACCCAAACTTAGTACCAAGTGTTAAACATGGCGGAGGAAGTGTTACGGTATGGGGATCTATGGCACAAGTCTGGTGTTGGTAATATCCAATTTAATAGATGGTATTATGGATCAGTATAAGTACCTTGGACATCTTGAAGAGAACTTTGGTATCTTCAGCACAAAAACTTTAACTATAAAATAGTTTTAAATTTTACCAGGACAATGATACAAAGCATACTACATAGTTTTAGTCTCTGGCTGTTATATAAGTGTCCAGAAGTAATTAACACACAACCCCAATCTCCAGATCTTAATCCTATTGAACATATTTCGCAGGAACTAGAACTGAAAATTCGAAAACAGAGCATAGCTTCATGACAGCAACTGAAAGCAGTGATTCAAGAGGAGTGGCATAAAATAAGTCCAAAAGAAACAAAAAAAAACAAAAAAAAAAAAAAAAAAAAAACTTGTGTTGTCAATGCCCAAAAGATTAAATGAAGTGATTAAGTGTAATCCCACAAGATATTAAGAAGAAAAAAGAATGTAAGATTTTGTCATTTTTGGCTGTTACTAAAACTGTTTGATTATTTTTCCTCATTAAAAAATGGTAATGATTTTTAATTTAATTTTAATCTTTTAAAAATGTATTTACTATAAAAATATTGAATTTATATAAAATAAAAGCCTTTTGTTTTACTTTTAATGTTCATTAAAAGAATACAAAAATTCAAAGTTTTCGATCATTTCTGTGAGCCACCGTATATACAGATTCTGTTACCCGGTTCGGTGAGTTCAGTCTTTTCTTATTTTTGTATGTTAGTAAATTATGTATTTTTTGCTTTAAATGTGGATGAATTATATTGTTCTTATGTTCCTGTTAAGATTTTTATGGCTTTAATTAATCTGAATTCAATAGTTGTAGACTTATTAACAATTTGTTTGCATTTGAAACTCTTAGTAGAATAGTGAATTAAGTCAGTTTCTGCACCAACTTGAATGCCAAATGCGACCAAGTCGTCCTGCTTGCTGGCCAGATTGCTTGTTTTTTAGTAAAAATTGTTAATAAATAAATAAATAAATATATGTATATTTTTTTAACTGTATTTTATGTTTTTCTGTATTTTACAATGTTTTAATGAAGATGTTTTGAGTTTTTGTGTATTTTTGCTTTGCTACGAAGTGAGAACTGAATGAATTGAATAAGTAATAGATCTCTAATGAAATTTGAGGAAATAAGTTTAAATGAAATTCAGAAGAAAAAAAAAAAAAAAAAAAAAGTGTGTATAATTTAATATCCTGTACAAGGAAGTCATGTGGTATCCACAACAGATTTTTTTTTTATTCCCAAAACGGATTCAGAAGGGATTTTTTCATGACGTCTATAGATATGTATCTCCCATAACACAAAAACTATTAGTCGTAGAATTTTGAAATTTTGTACATGAGACTGCTATAGTTGTGCATAATTATACTGTGCATCTCACTTTTTTATTGCAATCAGCAGTGCCAAACAAATATATATATTTACATACACCCTTACCCTGGCCTTTATTTTTTTCAATTATTGGTTGCAGCCATACAATTCCAGTCACAGAAGGGTTTTAAATGATGAAAATGAGCAGGATATTTAATTTCAAAATCTGCACTTTTTGAAGTAATTTTTAACTTACCTTGAAGGATTGGTTAACTAAATTAGAATAATTCAAGGAAAACGTTTAAATGAAGTGCAGCCAACTAGTAAGAAGTTTGAACAGTAAAATCAAGTTACAATGAAATAAATTTTTAAGTTTCAGCACTGAAATTAAGTTAAAATGACCATATTTATGAATTTATGAAAGATCTATTTCATCAACTTAACATATTGATACAGATTTGGTATTTAAATAGCTAATGTTAGTAGAATTATAAATAAAATTGTTTTATTCCCCATGCAGTGCAGCACATGACAAATATTAAAAGAAAGCTAAGTCGGAAAATTAAAAATACAAGAGCGCGTGCATTTAACATTTAATAAATAAATATTTCTTATTAATTTCGAGAAAATACCAGAAATTTCGATCAAGATTTCAATTAAATATCTCTTATTGATTTCGAGAAAATACCAGAAATTTCTCGTGCATTTAAAAAGCTTATATAAGGGGCATGAAAACCTCTCAATTCATTAGTTGTTTTAAGAGTTTGTTTAGAAAACTGCTCTTGTTGACTGTAGCAAATTCGCGGATTAGCTTTCTTTAGCTGTTTTGAATTAAGTTCTCTTGAACATTTGAGTAGTTAAAAGATAACTACTGTGAGATATTATAACACTGTGCGAATATCTGAGGAAATTTAAGCATTTTGTTTTATTTGTTTTTTTATTTAATAATATATTTTGTTCATTTTTCATCGGATTTGTGCATTCAATTCATAACGAACCCATAGAGCATGCAACAATATTAACACTGAAAAGATCGAATTCACGAATTATAAGTTTACACTGCTCTACATGCAAAAGTTATCATGTTAAAAAGCAATTATGCAAAATAAAATAAATATATAAAGTAAAATAAGTTCACTAATAATGCAGAAACAAATTTAGTAAGGTAACTTTCCTATTATAAATAGTTCATAACTTAAGAAAAAAGACAAGCTAAAATCAACACCACATAACCAAAAATAATACTTATTACATCTTACAAAAGGGTGACAATATTATTATTTAATACCTTCTTTATCACTGCTGGAATGCAAGGTCTGTGTCTGTTTGTCATACACAACTTTCTCTTGAGGCTGAACAGAAGTTTGATGCACTTTAACCAGAGATAAATTAACCTTTCTAAGGGGGAACAAAAGTCATTCAATCTAAAACACGATTCATTATATTATAAAATAATACAGTACAAAATCTAAGGTTTGGAATCATCCGGAATAGTTTGTTGTTTCCAAATTATCATTTTAAATCTTGAGAGATGATTTATAGAAATTACAAAATTGGTTGACTGTAATATAAAAAGCATTTATGAACTTAAACAAACAAAATTTTTTGTTTCTTTTTAAAAACTATGTTAACATTTATTTTATTTTAGTAAATATTTCTTTCAAATTAAGTTGTTTAAACAGCCTGGAGGAAAGGTGGCTCATAATTTCTTTTCATCTTTTCAATTTTACAAGAAGAGTAATTACTCCTCCTTCAGCAGTCAAGTTCCATTGTTCAAATCACACAATTGCCCTATTGAGAATTCCCAATAAATTGCCAACAGAAATCTTTTTATTCTTAGCAACCTCTTTGTCACTTTTATTCCCTAACAATGGCAATATTTTCTGCATTTAAATACATATTACAGATTTTGCTATTGATTATGCCATCAGTTGATTACGACTGGGGCATAGTCATTGCAACTGAGATCTTCAATTATATCATCTTCACTTAACAATTCTCTACATTTCTTCATATATTCCCTTAAATGGCAAATTTTACCTTTTGATATTCGGAATTTGAGAATATAATTAGCATCATCATGAAATATAATAGTTCGCCATAAATTATGTCAAGCATTTGTGAAAATATCTGTAGACAATGTCCTTCCATGACCTTGTGAAGTTTCCCACAGTAGATTTAACATTAAAATATTTTTTTAATTCTAGAACAGTCTTACTGCTGTTCAGGAAGCTTAAATTATTTTTTATAAAGAAAGAAAAGAAAAAAAAAAAAAAAAAAGTAGTTACCCTATAGTATATTTTCTTGCAAGCAAAATTCAGATATCCACAGGCTGAATGATGGATATACAGTATGGATAAAGATAAAGACAGAAGAAAGAGATATATCAGCCAAATTGTCGTTTATAATCAGATTACATTATCCTCCAGCAAATCATTCCTGCGCAATGCTAATGATGCAGGAACTTAGGATAAAAGCTTCAGTGAATAATTATTTCAATTTGGGAACAAAACATTTTATTAACAAATAGGGATTAAATGTGAAACCAAACCATTTCTCAACAGGGCAATCACCTCAAACACATCACATTCTCTGTCTCACTTCGCTACTGCTCTTTTCTTTGAATATATTTATAAAATATAGATATACCAATATAGTTCTGCAAGATATCTGCACTTATTGTGCCAATTTATCTCTGTTGGCATAAAATATTTGTAGATAAGAATGAAGAATTATTAAAGTTGATAAGACTACTATAATTCTTAATTCAACTATTTTATGCATCTCCATGTAAATGACTTCAATCCTATTACATGTACATACACATATATCTGGTTGTAACAGAAGTTTTCCATCAAAAAAATGTTTTTAATAAAGTTAGGGGGAAAAAAAAACATGAAAGCAGTAGTGTGGGTAGTAATCACCACCTTAAATCTATGATTTTCTGCCAATGTTTTTTCAAAGCCTTCAGTCCAGAAACTTGGTGGCAGCAAATCCAAAAACAGATCAACCTCATTTCAGATGTCCTGTGCAGAATGGAAGACAGCACCAGCAAGATGTAGCTGCAGCACGGAAAAAAGGTGAAGTCCAAAGGAGTGATGTCGAGACTATATGGTGGGTGTGGCAAAAGATTCCATTCCAGAATGTACAGAGTCCAGCCGGTAAACACAGACACATATGGTCGTGCATTATTTTGATGGAACATTACCTTTTTGTGCTAGAACTCAGTTCAATGTTTTTCTCTTAATAGCAGTGTCAACATGGACTAGGTCTCGCTAAACACCTTACTGTTAAGGGTTTTACCTTTTTCCAGATACTCTTTATGGATATTACCATGGCAGTCCCACCAGATACAAAGCATGATCTTTTTGTTACTCAAAACATGATCTTTTTGTTACAAAAAGCATGATCTTTTTGTTACTGTTGTTTGTTGCTACCATTCCAGAATGTACAGAGTCCAGCCGGTAAACACAGACACATATGGTCGTGCATTATTTTGATGGAACATTACCTTTTTGTGCTAGAACTCAGTTCAATGTTTTTCTCTTAATAGCAGTGTCAACATGGACTAGGTCTCGCTAAACACCTTACTGTTAAGGGTTTTACCTTTTTCCAGATACTCTTTATGGATAATACCATGGCAGTCCCACCAGATACAAAGCATGATCTTTTTGTTACTCAAATTGCGCTTTGCAATGCTACCAACGCACTCACTGGGTGCAGACCAACCACCTTTTCGGCCTCTGTTGTTGAAGTAAATCCACTTTTTATCACAAGTGACAATCCAGTCCAGGATTTTGTCCTTGCATTGATATTCGAGCAGATTAATGAAAGCCCAAACACGTCTGCCCTTATCTGCTTAAGTCAGCTCATGCAGCACCCAGCAATTGAACTTGTACGTCAAGTTTTATGTAACACATAGCACGACTAATGATCATGACACTAACGTCTAACTTCTTAGCAAGCTCTTAAATGGTTGCATACTGGTCTTTTTCCACATGTTCTTGCAGGCAGGCCTCATCAACATCAGTAGGCAGGCCAGAGTGCTTAGCTTCTTGAATTTCATAGTCCTTGTTTCTGAACTTTCAGTATTAAACCTTCAGATTATTGGGTGCAGACCAACACCCTTTTTAGCCTCTGCTGTTGAAGTAAATCCTGTTTTCATCACAAGTGATGGATCCGGTCCAGAATTTTGGCTTGTGTTGATATCCGAGCAGATCAGTGCAGGCCCGTTGTCTGTCCTTATCAGCTAGAGTCACTTGTATGACACCCAGTGATTTAGTTTGTATGTCAAGTTTATGTGATGCATAGTACAACTAATGGACATAACACTAAGGTCCAACTCCTTAGCAAGCTCTTGAGAGGTTGCATACTGATCTTCTTCCACAAGTTCTCACAAGCGGGCCTTATCAACATCATGATCATCATCAACATATACACATGAAATTATATATAATATTTTAAAAAGCATCAAAAGGAGTTATTAGTTTTATGCATTTTTTTTCCTTCAAGAACATTGTTTTCTGCTCTATGAAAACAATAGCCATACATATATTTTTATTGATGAGAAAGAGTAAAAGAAATTCAAATCAAATAAATAAAACTTACTTTGGTTTAGGAGGTGGAGGTACAACAATAATGGATTTATTTAATGAAGTATCTGACAAGCTAGAATCTGAAGCACTAGGCAGAGAAGCTGAAACAGACATTGAAATTAATTTAAATACTTGGATAACATTTAAATCTATTAGTGTTTATATCTAAGAAAGTGAATCAGAACAGTCTAAAGATAAGCAATCGTATCGTCGTATTGTATTGTAACCTTAATACACACAGTTTATGGACTGTGTGTATTACTAAAATTTTCACAACGCATGAACTTTTATTAAAATATTATAAACTACACATATGTAAACATTGAAAAATAAAAAATAAAAACTCACACTTTATTCCATTCCAAAATTCAGCATGTTAAAAAAACAAAAATCTGTATGTAAATTATGTATTTCATTTTAAATATTATGTGTCATTACAATCTTTTAAAAGAATAAAGGATTAGAACTGAAACAAAATATTTGTTTGCATAACATTGGTTGAAACACCAGAAACCTTTAACTCTTAATTTTTCGTCATCAAAAATATATGAAATGATAGTTTGAGGGGATTTAGAAGTTCAGGATCTCTGCTGCTCTGATCAGTATTTCAGCACACCTTACAAATTTAATTAACATTTCAAAATTAAATTTAATCATTTTTTAAAATGCTATTTTATGGTAAATTTTTTAATGTGCTCTTTTTAATTACAAACCATTTTTGTGCAACAGATCGTTATTATTTAACTTATTAATTAATATTTTAAAATTAACATTATGCCAAATAAATGAAATTTAAAGTAATATGTCTGAAATTAACATCTGCACAATTGAAAGATTTCTAATAATATATTTGTAAATTTTAGGAAAATTAAAAAAAAACTCCTTACAAAACAAAATAATTAATTCTTGACATTCATGTAACAACTGAATTTGAAGTTTTTCAGATCCATTTTATCAAGATTTAACTTTGAATAGCATTTATTGCCTTAATATACACGAGATTTATTTCATGATTTTTCAAATTATAAAAATCATCTCCATCCTTAAGAAAACAAAGACAATAAAATATTACTAGGGATGGAGCTAATGTCTAAGAAGAGGAACAAACTTACCAAACAGAAAAAAAAAAAGATCATGCTGCTTGGAGGGTTAATAGCAAAAGAATGCCGCATAAGCACTTGAACCTTATAGTATAACTATCAATGCAAATTATGCTCACATTTGCTGGCACTTAGTCAAAATATTTAAATTCATCCAATTGGAACATTAATTAAAAAATACTGTAACTGAAACACAGAAATTTAGTGGTTGTTACACATTAGACATGAATCACAGCTACACACGTTATTTCATTAATAAATTGGTCTGAAAATACACACAATTTTGAGCTAATGATGCAACTGATTTTATAATACAGAATACAATGGGTATTCTGCAAAAGGAAAGGGTTACCTTCTATAGGATTTTCATACCTATGACTATGAGAAACAAGTTAGAACAGGTTTTTGCATAAATCAACCAATTGGATAATTCAAAAGTGAAAATTCCAAGAACTGTTTCTTTTGATGTGCTGCTGAGTAGTTACAGATGTGATACAGTCAAAAGTCTTTAATCCCGACGTCCATAATCCGGATTTCAAAGCTACAAACTTTCTGCACATGCGTAAACGCACAATGCATTTATGCATGCACATAATACCTTTACGCATGTGCGTTTAATGTATAACGAACAGTATAAGCTAAGCTACAATTATCTATTTCAGTTAATGTTGCAGATTGCATTGTTCCTTAATCTTTGAATTGGATCCGGCTTATTATTTTTTGCAGACTGTTAAGAGCAATTTCATAAAAAGTACGCTTGAACTTTCGATTATGTCAAAAAGAGTTTCCAATTCTGGAGCTGCCAAAGGATCTACAAAGCAAAAGCACGTTTAATGTCCATTAAACAAAAAGTGGAATTGCTGCAAAAAATGGATAAAGGCATGAAGAAAGTGGCAGAGAAGTGATTAGTTTCTCAAACCATTCCGAAATCTGTTTATCAATTTCACGCTGCTTTGCGGGGAGGTGGGACGTCGCAGCGTGCAATGAACTTGAAGTTGATTTGTCAGCACTATTCTCATCTTCAGGGCTGATGTTTTTATTTTATTTGCCTTATAATTCCTCACTAAATGTAGTGTTTCATCTCGATGTACTCCGATACAATTTAAACCAATTTCCTCGTCATTATAAATATCACAAATGCACATCAAATAGTTTTCTGGTTGAAATTTTCTAATTTCGACTATGCGTAATGTATGCTTTACGCATGTGCACGTTGAAAGAAATGTTTAATAAAGTAAACAAATAAATATTAAGCTTTTTTTTTTTTTTTTTTTTTTTTTTGTAAATTTTGATACCCTTTAGATCGTAATTGCTCTTTATTTCACAAATTACGGTTTCATATTTTTAATTTTATAATTTCTGCATGCCATCTTACCAGATTTAAACTGATGATCTATAATCCAGAAAAAATGATAATCCGGAATCTTCGAAGTCCCAATGAGTCCGGATTAAAGACTTTTGACTGTATTAGTTTTAGGAAAGCATGAAAATCCCACACAGGAAACTTGTTTGGTTGCCAGGAATTAAACCAACAACAAGCTACTAGTAATTCAAGTACAACAAGTACCAAGGTAAGTTTTATCCACTCAATCTCTGATGTGTTGATCAGATATTTAATGCTCAAATTACCATTAATAATTATAATATGCCATCCTCCACTTTTTTTGCCTTCCTATGTCTGCGTAACTTAAACCGTTCAGTACGGGCGTGTCATATGTGCACCAGCAGCGAACATTACCTCACGGCCGGGTGTGCCATATTTTAATTGGCATTTAATTCACTCTACCGGACAAGCATACCCCATTTGACTTTTTTGATAGAACGTTTAATTAATAGTTTTTGTTGCCGCTAGATGTAGCTGTATGCCTGTTATGGGGAAATATATCGAAAGTTAAGTATGTTTACCTACCTTCCTATGCAATGATTTTTATTTTTGGTATTTTGTTTCGGAATGAGAGTGAGATTCATGGGTGGGTGTAGAGCAATGTAATGTCTCTTTAACTGCGTCATTTGATATAAACAAATGCACGTGCTCTCGCTGCATTGAGGTACTTTTCATTTTTATTTTTGCCATACAGTGGGACAGACGTTCTATCATTAGAGATTTTTATTTATTACTCTTAGATTTCCCGAGCTTTGAGATGAATATTTTTAATAGTCAGCAAAATGCATCTTTTTTTAATGGCAACGGAAGCAGTATCTAAATGTAAAATATACATAATCGCTAATTTGTTTGTTAAGTAATGTAATGGCTCTTACTGCAGCATTTTATATAAACAAATGAACATATTCTTGATGCTCTGGAATACTTTTAATTTATTAATTTTTCTTATTTTTATTTTACTTTTTTATCGGTTATAGTGGAGTAGATGTTCTATCATTAGAGACTTTTTTTATTACTCTTTGAGTTTTCAGGCATTCAGACGAATATTTTGTATCGCTTAGCGAAAGTTTTTCTTTTCTTTTTTTTTAAATGGCAAAACGAAAGCACTATCTGACCATAGAACATATACAAATGCTAAAAGAGTCAAATTTGCTGAATAAAATTGCAGCAGATATTATATATTCCTGTGACTAATGCAATGTTGTACTTTGCGTACACCCATTATTCAAAGAATATCATACACTCTCATTTTGAAACTTACTTTTCATTGTTTGCTCATTGAATTTTTATGAATGACAGTTTTAATATTTTTAAATTTTAATTGTGTGTTAAATAAAATCTGCGATTGTTTGGATATTTTTCCATATATATTTATTTGTGGGATAAGGGGAAAATTATATTATTCTAGAATGAGTATTTTATAAAATTCTTAAAGAAAATATAATAATAAAGGGGCAGAGTAGACATTAAGGTACCCCTTGTATTATGGTGAAGTTGTTTGATTTATCGCCAAGTTGTTGTTTCATTTATGGTAGCCTGAGTAGTTGAATGTTATGGAAACCCTATTGTGACGTAATCAGGTGCATGATTCTGGGAAATTTTGATCCATGGGATGTTTTGTAAGTGTTTTTGTAGTGTGCGTTGGTTTGATCCTTTAGAAGGTAAAATGGCCGAATGTAGTAAGATTAATTTGAAGTTTCTGTACGATTTGGAGCGAAAGGGGAAAAGAGCTTCAATTGACTGGTGTGTAAATGAAGGTTTACTTAGTAGCCATTATAAGTGTCCTGCATGTACGAAGGATATGCGTCTAGTCAAACGTAAAAACCGTTTAGATGGATTTGAATGGGTTTGTAGGAAGAAAATTTCAGATGGTGCCTATGTGAAGCGTTCGATCAGAAAGAGTACCTGGTTTGAAAAAAGTCATTTGAGTATGATTGATATTTTGATTTTTACGTGGCTCTGGGTGTACGAAGCGAACTCAAAAATCATGGTAAGTGAATATTTGCTTTTGGTAGTGCTTAAATGCATAACATGTTTTTCCTTTTTTATGTTATTTTATTATTTGGTTTAAAACATATTTTATTGAGATTATGTATTTTTTGTTTGCCTATATTGTAGAATTTGGTACTCCTTTGACTTTTTAAGTGAAAATATATCGTTGTGTACACACAAAGTAAAGGGAGTGCGCAATGCCATTTTTGTGCAATTCGGGGATTTTTTTTTAAAGTGAAAATAAGCCGATGTGTACATGGATATCGAGTTTGTGCAATTGTTTGTCTTGCTATTTTGGTTTTGTGTAGCGGCGATTTTTGGAATCGCCGCTTCTCAAGCCAAAATAACGAGTCAAAGAATTGCACAAAATCAGTATCTGTGTACCGCCAAAAATCGCCAAGGGGTACCCTAAACTATACTTTTACCTAATAAAGGCTTAAAATTAATTCTGACAACTACCTGAACGTTCTTCTCATAATGTACCCAAAATTGGAAAAATTTGGTGACAAATTTAATTTATACGAATTTTTTTCCAAAGTTAGGCTTAGCAGCGTAAATTACCTGTCCCCACAGGATGACGCATCCGGTTAACATGCTGTCCCAGAGAATGCTTCGGTAACAGAGGTGCCCGTCGCGAAAGGGTTAAGACCACAATAGATTAAATGATTCTTCTTTGCCTTCAGCTGTTAAAGAAATTATGTTTTAGTTCTGGTTTCGTCAACAGATGGCACCAGTAGCTTCACTCCTGTCCAGTCTTTCTTATCTATCACTATATCTTATCTATTTCATTTGCGTTTTTGCAGCTGCGGATGTTGGTTCGGTAAAACCATCGAAACTAGTCCTGTGAAAATTTCAAAATATAATGCTGATTTTTGTTGTTTGACTTCTAAATTAATTAAATGATTCGTCAATATTTTTTAAATGACTAGGATTAAATCTAGGCAGTCTGTAGCCCCATACACAATACTTCCAATGACATTTTATTTATTTATTTGTTTTCTTTTAGTGAGGGAAAACAGGATTATGAGTAATTATAGGATGATTTTCAGACCTTCTAAAGCATGGCATCATAAGTTACAGTCAGACTGCATAATATACAAGAACGGTTTTCATTCCTTTATACTCAAGATAACCAAAACAAAATTTTCCAAAATTAAACGTACAACTATGTAAAAACATTACAACACTGGTATATTTAGTAACAAAACAACTGATCATACTTTTACAGCTCTAATGAAAAACTAACACAATATAAGATTATCATATTCTTTTATCTGGTTACTTAAAACGAAAAAACACCTGACCATTAATTTATTTTTGAAATTACCCTAAAAATTTAGCATTATTATTCTACAAATACACCAGCACATAAATGGAAAACCAGATAAAAGGCAAATCTAAATAATCAGATATGCAGTTGATGTTTTATTTGGTTTGTGAATCTGACAATATACTTACACCTACAATACTGACATATAAAATAAAATATAAATGCAGAAATTATGCATTGCGCACTGCTTTAAATTTGACCATGTAGACAATCTATTTTTATTTAAAAAAAATCAGGAGGCTAAAGCAACGTTAAACTATCATGGTAACCAGAAATGAGATTTCATCGCCAAAATTTTACAAAAAATTGTTGCTAATCGAAGGGGCACCCAATCCTACACTAGAGCAAAAAATTTTAATTAGTTTCATCTCTACATATTGCATAACCAATATGTGTTTCAAAAATTAAATGAACGTATGATAGTCCTTAAATAATAATTTTTCACTTTTATTATAATTACACAAAAAATGGACATTTAACTCATTTATAATAACACAACATTTTCAGTCATTAAAACACACACACACAAAGGGGGAAAAAAAAAAAAAATTAAACCACGCAAAATGAGGAATACATTTCATACTAACATATTGATGTTGTCACATTTAATGAGGCTAACAACTTGTCTGTTTCCACCAAAACATCCTTTTCTCGCTTCAAACTATTAATTATTGATTCCTCTGACTAGACAAGAAAAAACGTAAATTTTATTTTAACAGGTCACAGAAAATAAAAAAACACATATCAACAAATTCTCGTTACAAATTTTCACGTACTTCTTTAAGTTAATAAAACTAAGTGTCAAATCAAAATCTCTGTCTATGACATACTACATTACTTCAGAATTACCTTTAATGCTTCTTTCTCACGTTTCCTTCTCGCTTTTTCTTCACGTAAAAGGGCTAATTTTTGCCTCTTTCTTTCTAATTCTGCTCTTCGATCTGCCATGGGATCCTTTCTACCTAAATATTCCTCCATAAGAAAACATCACAGAAAGCACATTATTTCTAGACAATTTACCTATGTAACAGAGAAAACAACATTTTAAATCCCCAAAACAGACAGCAGGATACTAATATTCGTCTCTAACAGATTGAAGAAATTACCGCACTTTTCAGACATAAAAAAATTTCGATGACAAGTAGAAGATAAGTTCCAGAATGAGTCATCTGAGGAATGACCGAATGAGATTCAGCGAGGCGGGGGGGAAAGATACCGCGGAAACGTGTAATTTTCGCTTCGCATGTCAGACGGATTTAGGACAGACAGACAGACAAAGTAGACAGATGTCTTGTTTTGCACCCGCTAAGTCTTTCTACACCGATGGGCGAAAAATCAAGCATAGGTGCGAAGGAAAGGTATATAGAAAGGGGGGCAATTTCGTATTTCAGGAGAGTAAAAAGGAACTTCGTACATTTTTTACGAGTTCAAAAGGCCAGAAAGAAAAGATGGGACAAAATAAAATTTTAAATAAATGGCCCAAAAATAATAGAGGGGAAAAAAAAGGCCTATAGAAAGAAAAGGAAAAGAAGTAGAAAATATCCTAAAATAAGATTGTGTCCATGAGTGTAGTTAAGGAGTTCATCTGCAAAAATTAGGGCCTTTAAGAAGCAAACTTTAGCTAAGTTTAATAAAAAAAAAATAAATGAATGAAATCCTACATGGTAATGTGTATGCCCTTATCTTGAGACCTAACTAGAAAAGACATATATCATCACAGAGATGTACATAATATTTTAACTAAAGTATCATTAAATATTACAGTTCCCAAAAAATTCATGTATATTTCAGAAAATCAGTAGTTGACAAAATCAAAAATCCATACACAGTGTGAGAGCATTTCAGCAAAAATAAATTATTCAGTTTATTTTTCTTAAATATTAGTTAAATATAAAATTAATTTATTAATTTAACTGTTGTAATTTATTATAGTACAAGTTTAACAAAGTCCGTCACACTGTATTTTTATTTGCTCATAGTCTAAGTTTGAGACCTGAAAAAAAAAAGTCGGGGATCTTAGTTACAAAAATCACAATCTATACTCATCGATGGTCAAGAGATCCCCATTTTTCCCTCAAAAGAAATTCCTAAGCACGAAAAGGGGGGGCCCCGAAGGGTGTGAGTTGCTGATAAGAACGGACTATTGATAAGGAATGTGGCGTCTTTACGGAATAGTTACGAAGAAAAGAACAACATGACCTGCTACTATTACCAACTATTGTATAATGCTAGAATCTTATGAAAAATAATAAATAAAGAAATTTAATGGCACTCTAGTGATAGAGAAACAGATATTGTATAGAAAACAGAATGTTACTTATCTGAATATTCCGTGTCAGGGCCTCTTTTGGATTTCTCGTGTTGATAGTGAACAGCTAACAAAACACCTGAAGTTTCGAAGAAGCGAAGTTTCCTTTTTCAATTTGATGAATGAGACATTGCATAGGAAAGGTGCATTAAAATTTTTTAGAGAGTTGAAAACATTTACTTAAACACTTATTTAAAAAATTTCGGAGCTATGTTTAGACACTGCCTCCAGTTTTCGTGATCGCAGCGCCAGAAACAAGCCACATCTATCAACTTGTTTGTTTTCATTCCAGCGGTCGCCGCTTTTTCGGATGGCCCAAACTTTCCTTTTCACGAATTTAGGAATGTTTAGTTCAGTTCACATCTTCTTCTAGATACCTAAACCATTAATAACCGCAAACAATGGTGAATATTCAAATAAGAAACTAACCGGTGAACTTACAGAACTGAAATGAAATAATTTCAATAGGATGAGAAACTTCAGAATTCAGTTTCCTATATTTACATGTGTTCTTAATATTATCCCTTGTTATTTTAATTTATATTCCGCTAGTTTGAGTTCAGAAGTCCCGAGACAAGAAGAACTAGAAAAAAATTTACAAAAGCCATTCAATTTGTTTTATAATAGTTTATGATTTGCTTCGACCAAATTAATGAAGTACAATCAATGGCTGACTATTGGCTTTAGTGTACAATATTAAATTTCTCAATACTTCTCTTTTCTATCATTAGCATAAACTATCAACCGGAAAGTAAGAATTTAATTTTAAAACGTTTTCATAATGTTAAAATAATCGTAGTACTACGTAGGAAAAGCTTCCTATCTAGTCAGTTAGCAATAAAATGATATGAAAGTCAGTTAGCTATAAAAGTGAAACATTTAAAGGACATTGTAGTGTCGCTTCAGTTCCGTCAAGTTTCTAATTAAATTTAGTTAAAGCGGAATGGCAACACCTTCTAGTCTCCGCGAAGAACGAAGTAAACAAACTTCGGGTTTCTGTCACGCGATTCTACGTGCATGTAAAATGTAAATAAATCTTATGAATAAGAATCTATAACTTCGTAAGGAATAAAATATTGGTTCCATTGGAGTCACAGAAGTGTTATTTTCTTACATTTGCATACCAGACACTTCACTGGTGTATCCCGGCGCGATCGAAATCTACAATGGCTGACGAAGACGAAACCGAAATTAAAGCAACAACTGCATCTGTCGCCAAGGTAAGCGTTAAAGTTCCTCATTTTTGGAAGCCAGATCCTAAAATATGGTTTATTCAACTAGAAGCACAATTTAAAAATGCAAAAATTAGTGCAGATCAAACAAAATATTATTATGTTACAAGTTCCATTGAACCCGATATTTTGTCACAGGTATCTGATATTTTGCTAAGTCCACCACAAGATAATAAATATGAGGCAATTAAAAACAGACTAATTTCATTATATGCTGATTCAGAAACTCAAAAAACCCCAAAATTACTGAGTGAATTAGAACTGGGGGTGCTACTTTAGTAGACGGTTGCACGGATTTTGGCGAGTTTTTGGCAATTTTTCTTTTGGCGAGTAATACGACTTATGGTAAACCCATTGCTGGATAAGTTATTTATGGTAACCAATACTTTGTTGACATTTTATTTAAAAAATAATGCGTGTTATTATGCATAAATTCCGTCAAAAAAATTTCAATTTAATTTTGCATTTTTATTTGAAATAAAAATTTTATTCTTTATCATATTTTATGAAATTTTATGCTGTGGATGATGTAATCAGTGACATCACCTTACTTTAAAAGTAATTGGTTTTAATATCTATAAATTTAATCTAATGTTTTAAACATTATTTATGGCTGTTAAATATTAAAATACAATTTAGATTTGCATTTCTTTTTTAAAATGATTTTATTATGTATAATTATTTAAATAATTTTAATTCTAGGCGTGATGTAATCAGCTCTCTGATTGGTTATAGAATATTTGTGCATTAATGAGCTGTAATCAGCTCCTTGATAGGTTGCTGAAAATTTGTGCATTACCGCGCCATTTTAAAATTTAATTCATATCTTCGAATTCCTTCAAAAATGTCTCCTTCAAAGATGAATGTTGTTTTTGATAAGTACGAAGAATTTTTGGTTTCGGAATCAAAAAATTGTCCCTTGAGACCTTATTTTCGCCAGCCTGGCTTTCCTAATCAAAGATTTATTTATAAATTCTTACAAGGGTCAGAGGAAATTTATTTTAAATTTTTGGAGAAAACGTCGCTAATTGTTTCTTCAATGAAGTGCGAAAATGTAGATCACAGATGAAGACCGTTAGAAGAGCCGATTCTGAGACGGTCGTATATGATATTGTGGTCATGTTGGAAGAAATAACCGCTGTAACGGTAAGAAAATTATTAGACATTCCTCCTTTTTTACCGACAATAAACTAATTGCTGTCATTTTAGCTCTAGTGTACGAAGCGTTCTTATTTACTTATTTTAAAGTATTTAATTTAAGTAATATTTTAATTCTTTTAAACGTTCGTATGATGGCTTTTAATTCGATATTCAATTTACGTAATATTTTAATCCAATTAAACGTTGGCGCAATGTTTTTATAGTGGTATTTTTATTCAATTTCTATGCTATATGAAAGTAATAATTTAACCTTTCTTTAGTATTTTATACTCGTAGTAAATGTATTCATTCCATATAATATATATATATATTATATTCTATATAACGTATTTTAAAGTATTTAAATTTAATGATAAATTCTTTTAAATGTTGGATGATGTTTTTTATTTCGATGTTCAATTTCAGTAATATTTTAATCTAATTAAACGTTGGCACAATGTTTTTATAGCGGTGTTTTTATTCTCTTCTTTGCTATATGAAAGTAATAATAACCTTACTTTAGTATTTTATACTCATAGTAAATGTATTTATTTACACTTGCCTGCCATCTTAAAAAACGACATTTTCAACAAAAAAATTAATCCATTATTTCTAGCGATATTTATTTTTTTTTAAGTTTTGAATACTTTACTATGCGTAAAGACAGCGTTTTTCAAGATGGCTGACGTTTGTAGAAATCGCGCCAACAATTGCGCCAACGTAAATCGCCAAAAATCCGTGCAACCGTCTACCAAAGTAGCACCGAACTGGGTGACAAAAAGCCATCTCAATTGCTGTGTGAGATGCGTAATTTGGCGGGTAAAGTAATAGATTTCCTAAAAACATTGTGGCTACAACGTTTACCCGTTAATATGCGTAGCATTATATCTGTTAGTAGTGAAGATTTGTCAAAAGTGGCTACAATGGCCGATAAGATTTGGGAATTAAACCCTGTTACTCCCCAAATAGCTGCTGTATCATCCATAACGGTAAAAACGGAAGTGATTGAAAGTTTACAAAAACAGGTTAGTGAACTTAGCTTACAAGTTTCTGCTTTAAACAAGCAACGCCACAGTCGTCCCTATTGTTGTAACCGATCCAAATCACGAGATAGGAGTTACAGTGGTAACAGATCTAGTGATATTTGTTACTATCATAAAAAATTCGGTGATAAGTCGTCTAAGTGTAAACAACTCTGCAACTACTCATCAAAATCACAGACAAACAGTCCGGAAAACCAGCTCCCCGTCTCTCATTGACGACGGAGGGACAAGGGGTGCAGCTGAGTCGTCTTTTGATCAGCGATAAAGAATCGGCTACACAATTTTTAATAGATACCGGGGCAGAAATTTCTGTCATTCCTCCCTTACCTGCAGATAAAAAAAATCTCAAAATTAGAACTCTTTGCTGCAAATGGTACGAAAATTAAAACATATGGCCAAAAATTAAAACATATGGCCAAAAATTACTCAAGCTTGATCTTGGACTCAGATGATCATTCACATGGCCTTTTGTAATTGCTGAGGTAAACAAACCGATAATAGGGATGGATTTTCTTGCAAATTTTAACCTTTTGGTAGATTCTAAAAATCGTAAGTTGATTGATGGTACTACATTCTTAACAACCAATGGAACTCCTTGTTTTCAAAATAACAATAGTAATATTCCAATTTTAAATGCCGTAAATGATCCATATAAACGTATCATTAACGATTTTCCGGATTTGTTAAAACTGAATGTAGTTAATAATAAAGTTAAAAATCATAACATCGAACATTATATCGAAACCAGAGGTCCACCAGTTTTCGCTAAAGCCAGGAGACTGTCAGCTGAGAAAATCAAAGCGGCTAAAAAGGAGTTTGAATTTATGCTCCAAATGGGTTTATGCAGGCCATCCAAAAGTAACTGGTCGAGCCCACTGCATCTCGCTATGAAGAAATCAGGTGATTGGAGACCTTGTGGTGACTATCGAGCGTTAAACAACGTCACGATTTCTGACAGATACCATCTACCATTTTTAACAGATTGCAGTTACATTTTAGCTGGAAAAAGAGTTTTCTCATCCATAGACCTTATTAGAGCGTATCAACAAATTCCAATTCGCGAAGAAGATATACCGAAAACGGCCATTCTCACTCCCTTTGGCTTATTCGAGTTCCCATTCATCACGTTCGTCCTACGAAATGCGGCCCAAACGTTCCAATGTTTCATGAACATTGTGTTGAATGGACTAGAATTCGTGTTTTGCTATTTGGATGACATTCTAATAGCCTCTCCAGATGAAGAAACTCACCGAAAACATCTACGAGCAGTTCTCGAGAGACTAAACGAATATGGCCTGTGTATTAATGGGTTACAGCCGAAAACATCGCGGACGAAAACGTCGCGGAGAAAACAACGCAAGGCGAAAACGTAGTGCTACAAAACATCGTGGGAGAAAACATCGCAAAGAGAAAACATCGCAGTTCTAAAACGTCGTCGAAAATAAAGCGGTTCAAAAACTTCGCGGTTTAAAAACATCGTCGTCGAAAATATCGTGGAAAAAAATAAAGTATCTACAAATCATCATCGCATGACGATAACATCGCAGACATGCTTTTTTCAGGCTTTAATAACTGTAAATGGATATTCCCGTAATGATTTGTGAGCGCAAGATGGAAAGAAGGATAATTTTTACTTTCATATTTTTTATTAACTAATAAATTTTAGCTGAAAAAGTAAGAAGGAGACTTAAGCATAGAAAATTATTGCAACTTATAGCACTTAATAGAATTTTAAACCGACATAGTTAACTAACAAAGATCATTAATAAATCATTTTTATAAAGATTTTAGTGGTAATTTTTTATGAAAAGTATTATCTAAAAAAGATTAGAAAAAGGAAGGTAAGTAACTGCATGACCTTATTCATAAAAAAATTGCTAAGTTAATTTTGAGATTATTTTCTTCACTTTTGTTAGTCTAATACTCTTATAGGGAAAATTATTTCTTGTTTTGTTTCAGTTTATTTTTAAAATGTCATTAAAATTTCCATGCACAGCGTGCAGTCAGTTACTTGAATGACGATTTGTTAGTTATGAAGAAAGTCAGCTATGCATAATATTTCAGTAGGATTTGGATTTATTAGATTATGCCAAAGCACACTACGGCTATCTGCTTAAGGGGGGGGATTCCTTTGTGGAGTACATTCTCAGGAACTGGTTCATATGCACATTATACTTTAGGAAAATCACGAAAATCTTCATGCAGCTTTTTTTTTTTTTTTTAGAAATAATGTATACTTGCAGTGAACCTTCTTGGTGACTATCTCCCTCTAAGACGAACAGTGTTTTTGAGAATAATAAACATTGGTTTTTAAACATTACGCAAGTTCACCACATTCTCTCAAGATTAAACAGATATGAGTAGATAGAAAATACGGGTTCACCGACACGCGGTGTGCGGTGTGGGCGTGGTCAATGACGTCACACAGAAGGCGGGGCCAAAGGAAACGTCATCACACTAGGAGGCGTGGTCACGAGTGGAGTTGAGGTGTTCGTAGACTGCTGATTGAGTTGTAGACCTCCTGCTTTTCATTTAAAGTTAGTTTTTTTAAATTGGCAACGGGGTCATGGCGTCCTCTAGGGACGAAAAAAGAAAATAATTTATTTTAGAAGTTTCTTTTTTTTAAATGTTCTATGATTCAAAATATAGGATTGATCCCTGAAATATCTGCTTTTCTGCAAAGAAATAACTGTTAAAAAATATTGGACAGAATAACATAATACTCATTAAAATTTCACACACACACACACACATACACACGGGCTTTTATCGAAAGCCTCAGCTTTCTGACACCTGAGGGTCTCTCTTCACAGTTTCACAGTCATGTGGTTTTTTTGAATTCCCAGGTGCCAGCCCCTTCCCACAACTCCACTGTGAAGTCATTGACCAATGATGACATTCAAAAAAATATTAATTTACTTTTTCTTTATCAGCCTCTATTTTATAATGACCGTACGCTAGTGTATGGATGCCATCCTCCAAAATGTACCTTTTATCGTCGAATGGGGAGAGACTTAATTTATTCTGGCGAAGAGTGAAAAGATGATGTTCTTCACTTGCAATTCTATATTGAATCTCACGTCTAGACTGCAGGTTTTGAAGGCAGTGCTTGTAATTCTCATGCAGGATTTTACTTCACATGACGTGACGTGAAACGCCCTTTGCCGTCTTCTTCTCCCCCGTCTCCGATAAAAAGGAATACGTTTTTGCTCTCAGACCCACAAATTCATAAACCAATTTAGATGAAAATTCATCTTTCATACATCCAATTTTTTTCATATTTTTCTGACTGTAAAGAGGATGATTAGGGGGATAGTCTGATGTATCGTAAATGTCGCTGCGATGTTTCATATCCTCATATACATCCTTCGTACGAATTTCATACGTGAGAGAATCTGTGTCAGTGAATAACAATGACGCATTTTCTCCGTACTCCTTCTTTATAATATTGTAATGGAAGTTGTACATCAGAATTTTACTTAATTCCAAAATCACAAAACCTACATAGATTGGTCGATTCAAAGTGAGGGTGTTTTTCAATCTCTCCACTGCAACAAGATTCTCACTGAAAATTTGGAATCGTTTAAAAGTGGGACATGCTACCAATTTTTCTGCCTTTTTCCGTTCATTCACAAGTTGCACGTTAACATGGTTTCTTATATTTTCCATAGTTTTACCATAGATGGAATTATTCAGTAGTTTAAAGAAATCTTTCTCAAAAGCAGATTTTGAGTTCTTGCGTTGTTCTGTATTAAAATCAATATATGGTTTTAGCCAGGCCTTCTGCTTAAATTTCAAAATCCTATGTACGGCAGTCAATCTCAAACCTTCCTTTAAATAAAATTGTAAGTTCTTATAATACACAATATAATTTTGTTTATGCTTCAAATTGGGGATTAATTTAATTTGGCTATTGAAATTTTGATAGGGGAGGATGTTCTGAGAGAAAGGAGAAAGATCTTCTAAATTAATTTTTAACTTTTCAGGTGCGAGAGGATAATCATTATGAGCGTCATGTAGTTCAGGAGGATACTCCAAATCAACTTCTAAAATATAACCTTCTGTTGAATTTTCACTAATGGAAAGAATCCATTCAGGGGTCACAGCTTCCGCAGAACTCCATTCAAATTCGCCATAGGGTAATGCTTGCGACATCGCCCATCCATACAGGTTATTTGCATCTAGATACATGATATAGCTCTCTGGGTTTGTTGAATCGTAATTTGGCATATAATGATTATTTGCCTGCGCCCACCGCTTTGTAATCATTGAAATTCCCCCTCGTATCCCCTGTTCAATGAAGAGATGCATATCTACATCGGTTAAAAGTTCTAGAGGCTGCTCAATCATTTTTAAACATGCTTGCCAGGACAGACCGGGTGATGTCATTACATGAGCACAATCGATTTCATAAAATTGCAAACACAATTTCCTAAAATTTTCGAATACGTCTGCCAGTTGTAAAACGTCTGATTTCACGTACAAGTCGTGATATTCCCCCATTGTACGGATGTTGAAGCTGTTCCATACTGCCTGTGCATGTTCGTAATCTGACGCTGAAATCTCCTCGTCCGTTAAACTATTGTGAAAGGCGGCAGGAGGTGGTAACACCGTCTCTTCAAACATCTCAAAGGACTGGATGTAATCGTAAGGGTAAATGCCCTTTTTCAAGAGAAGAGAAAGATCCCCTTCTCTTACATTTTCCTTTAAAATGTTGAATTTTTCTGCAGGCAGATTTTGTACCAGTTTTTCAAGAGATGTATTCAAAAACTGGAAACTGTCGATGAATTGTAAAGAAACTTTGATCTTATTGTGTTTCTTGCTAAGGGCAAAAGTGATATATTTTTCCATATTCGTAGCGATGACTTCAATTTGATGGTCTTCGATCTTTCCCAGTCCCTGCATTATATGGTGAGCGTCATAATGCTTCAAATTATGGAAGACCACCGGTATCTTTTTCTGCAAGCGATATTTCAGATTGCATAAACTGTGTAATGCTCCTCTGTAATGTCCCGTCAAGTCATCGTGATCGCGAACGCGATCCTTATAAAGAGGCTTCTTACACAGATTGCAAATCGTAGCCGTTAAAAAGTCCTGCTCTTGTTGTGGTGTCATAATTAATGGAACGATGTGAGTTAATGTTTCCGCAAGTTCATCTTTTTCACGGATGATATTTTGCAGAAAATTATCTACGGCATCTGATCCTCGATACACGTGAGCAGGTTTTAAACTCTTGCCATCGGGACCTATTATGATGTAAGCGTACCCGCAAGCTTCATGCTTCATAATGGGTTGTGTGTATGAGGTAGCATGACTCGGTTCCGATGTATGCACTTTTTTGACGATAGCCTCAAAGTCAGCATATATGATATATGGAATTGGATGTTGGAAATGTTGATTTCTAAATAAAAGAAATTTATCTTCCTCTGAAGGCATTTTAATATGCTGCGGTGAGTGTTCTTTGCAGAACGTTATATGATTTTTTAAATTTCGCTCTTCCGAAAATCTGTGGAGACAGCGATAGCAGTTAAAGGTGCATGCCTTAAGACGTGTTAAATCTCCCATTAACCGCCAAAAATTTCTAATGAGGCAATAATGACTGCCTCCTTCATTAGAAATGTAGAGCAAATTAATACAGTCCTCATTTTCTTGAGGGGATACATAGAGGGGGAACACTTCATCATCTTCATATCCGAAGACGTTAATACTGATATTATTCAGTCTTTCAATGACTGATATTTTCGTTACTGGAACGGGGCACTGGATCTCGCCTAATTTAATATCTGCTTCATAGGGTATGTAATAACTAACTCGTTCAGGCTTATTTTTCCAGTGAATCTTCATTTTATGTGCGAGTAGGCACTATACGAAGCATTTTAAGTCCAAGTTCTGGATATTTAAAACGGCTTTCTTATCAGCCAGCTTTTTGGGAAGGGGAATGTAACTACTCGGGGCGAGCGGATGATATTTTGCCACACATAAATCTAATTGATTTATTTTATCGAGAATCCATCCCGATCCCCGCTGAGTAAATGCTTCGAAGGACTTTAGGATTTTTTGAAATCCCTCTTCCACATGACCTTCCACAGTTTCCTCCATTAATTCAATGATACATTTGGATCGGAAATGGGGGGCAATAGCATCTAATTCCCCATCCCCTGTTGTGCGTGTTAAATGAACTTTTGCCACGACATACCATTTAATAGTGGATTTGTCGGCTAATTCTTCTTGTAATTTTGATGTAATTTGGGGGCGCATCTCTTCAAAACATAACAAAAAGTCGGACGCATTTTCCTCAGAGGGTGTAAACGTATGTACACTAAATACGTTTAAAGCACCTTCTTTCCTCATTTTTTTCACGGGACGATAGAGCGCGTCGACCTTCCTTTTAGCGTAATGAGCCGTGCGCACATGTAGCAATTCACTCTTTTGAGTGAACACTTGGTCGCAAATATTACAAGAGTGTTCTTTAGAAGGCTTGATATGGGTCAAAGCATGACGTTTCAAGTCAGAATTTCTTGCAAATGCTTTCTGACAAACATCGCAAGTAAAACTTTTTTCTCCGGTATGAGTTTTCATATGTCTGGTTAAACTCTCCTTGCGGGTAAAGAATTTAGAACCGATGGTACAGACCTAGGAAAATTAAAGGGGAACCCTATAAGTATACATCTTTTCAAGGTGTATGTTACATATTATATAAATATGCGTCACGCAAAGTGTAATAAAAATTTCTCATCTACCCCAACTATTTCACATAACGCGCTTAAACATAACAGATATAACTAAACATAGTTTCCTCAAGATTTAAATCCTTTCGCATTTAACTCAAAGATACGGAAAAACATGAAGTGAATAATACCCTGAAAGCGAGCAGTTAAGTGAGAATCTTTACAAATACGGAAACGATCGCTGATAATGATCAGGTAGAAACTCTTCACAAAAGGGTCACGTGTGCAAAGCTGGTTAAAGTCACAAAGCAAGATTGCCAATTGTATCGTTACTTAAAAGATAACAAATAGAATTCTTCTACCCCAAAACAAGAATATATTTTCAATAGAAAGTGTGTATCTAAAATATTTAACTAACTACCGATATTTTTTCTTTTCTAACATTTAATGTATACATGGATTTACGTTGCATTTCAAGTACTGAGAAACATAGTTATTTCGGAATTTAAGATTCATTCATGTCTTAAGCGTGTAACGGAGAAGGATTATTGTTAACATACTACATTTTCTGATACCGTACCGCTACCTTTCTTAAAACACAACAACTTTGCAAATTATATGCAATACATAAAACTGAAAATGTAATATCAAAAATCACAACTATACACATGTAATTAAATATCAATACCTCTTCAAGAAACATTTATCAGCGTTAACTAAGTTCACGTTATAAGTTTGAACTTTCGAATGAGGTACTAAAACTTCAAAACATACACTGATACTAAAAATTCACACCGTAAATCATGTAAAACATACCTAACAAACTGAAAAACTTAATCTGTAATAATCCATTTTAAAACTTTTCCCTCACATAAGAGGTCCTGAAAGAATGATCCACCCTAAAATAATTTTTGCAAAATAAAATATTTTATAAAAAAAAAAAAAAAAAAAAAACTTACATGTTCCGGAACCATACTGATTATCAGATCTCCAGCAACATCATTTTCAAAAGTTGACATTTTGAATTTAGAAAATATTAATCAGGAAGACTTGCTCTTTTCGAGATTGTCGAGCGAACTGACTTCTTCCATTTCTGACACAGCGTTTTATAGGGATTAAAGAATGTTCTCCAACATTCCAGATTTGTGTAATCTGAACCAGGATAACCCTTTCTTTCGAATACAACTTCAACTTCCATTAACCCTTATCATGATAACGTGAAGTCTACAACGCTTATCAAGGATCTTCCTTCACTTCTGTATGTACTGTCAAACTTGGAATAGCAACAACAACCTTAAGATAATACATTCTTTCGCATATGATTATCAGAGTTTTAGAAATTTTCCATTACTCTATCATGATAAGTGGATGATGCTTTTAAGATTCCCCTTATGCATATATGTAATGTCAAACTTAAGAATAACAACTCTTTCAAATAAGTTTTCAGTGATTATCAGAGTTTTCCATTAACCTATCTTACCCTGATAACGTAACATACATATGACGCCTTATAGACTGTCCTTCTCAAACAAGACAAGACAAGAATGTATTACGATAAGTGTTGATGAATTATATTGGTGAAGATATATTTTTATGTATTAATTTTAAAAATATAAGAGATTCTTTAAGGCAGAAAAAAATTGTTCATTTATTTTGTGATAGGTTTTTTGAATCGAAATGTTATGAAGATTATAAAAATGCATTAATATAAGTACAGCTATTCTATTTAAATTTCTGTGTTTGGTTGATGTTATGACTATTTTTTTTCCTTATGTTTTTAATAGAAATATATTGAAATTTTAGTTTTAATTTTAAAGCAAACGTGTATATCAAATGTTAGTAAATGGATATTGATGTTAATTTGATATTAACTAATGAAAGAAAATTCCAAGTATATTTTATGTATAATACAGAAATTTATTCTTTGAAAATAAATGTATTGAAAGGTAAAAGCTTCTTGGTGAAATGAATGTTTTTCATAACATTTAAAAACGATGTAAAACAAATATTGATTGTAGAGAGAAGAAAGAGTCTATATGTAAAAATAATAATTTTATTCATTTAATAAGGTTCCCATTTTCGTGGAGAACGTATATGTTTTACAGATTTAACATGCAATACTTTTTTTTTCATATTAACATCATGATTCTGTAAATTTTCATTTTTGATATAGTCCATTGGCATGTTGATTTCAGTCAAGGCTTTTAAAAATTCGTTTTTAGCAGGAATATTAATCTTTTTCTTTTTGGTTGTAAAAAGGATATTGAATAAGTCTATAATATTTGAATGCTTAATTTTTTCCTTATGATAAAGTACCTCGCCTTTATCATTCCACTTAAGAATATCAGGATGTCGCTTTAAAATAGCTAATGCATTTTGTGCTTTTCTTCTCATTCGTAAAGGTACACTGTCTAAGATAACAGTAGAATAATCAGTTACAGTCATCTGTTTGTCGCCGTCTGTCACAGATGAGGGGGCTTCTTCTTCCTCTTTCACTTTCTTCATCTCAGCTGAATCGTCTAAAGAATTTTGTGAGTCGTCTTTAGGAGGTTTAAAGGGTGAATTGTATTCCTTTAAGTTCAATTTCTTTTGTAAAAGTTCATAATAACGCACTAATTTCTCACGATCGTCATCTGAACTGTTTAAAATATGCATCATGGCTTTATCCAATTCACTTAACTGTTTATCAGAAATGGTATGCTTTGTCATCATCTCTTCTGGAACTAACACATATTTCTTAGTGAACTCCATTGATTAGTCCTGTAAGAACACTGAGAGCAGCAGGAATCAAAACGTTTAGAAAACCTCCTTTTTGTAAAATTAATTTTCGTTTCTTCACAAGAGAAATCTTACGATTTCCTAATTTTCGTAAAGTTGTTTTATGCTTACAGAGAGACTTCTTTTGTTGCTCTGACAATGGAACGTTTCCTTTGAGTATGTTTAAACTACATTCGCATATAGCTTTTATGCAATTGATATTAATTTTCTTTAATAGCTGTTTCCGTAACTTTAACGGACAAATGTTTAACAGCTGTAACTGTCTTAGCTGTTTCTTGACCAGCGTCATTTTATAAAATGATGATGCATTTTATAAAGCTGTTGTTTTTATTATTTTTTAGTAATGTTTCATTTGATAAACATACTGTACTTGGTTAGGTAAAATTTGGGTGCGTAAACGTAATTCTTCCGGAGTTTCACTGCGCAGATCAATGAATAAATAAGAAAAAGGTTTCTTGGTTGCATCTTCATATACTTCTTGAAAAAACTTTAAATGACGCGGAAAGAGCTGTTTTCCTAAATGTACGATTTGACTGACATCTCTTCTGTTTTTACACAAAACCAAATAGTGTGCATTTAAAGTCACTTCACGCATTTCTTTTCCCTTGTGAAAAAAGTTTTGTGTGATAAAAATAACGCTTAAATTTAAATGATGACTTCCTCTTGTAAATAAGTTAGTCAGACGTTTATCATTCCCACATTCGCTCATCAAATCGTCTATGATGAATAATGTGTTGGAACCTAAATATTCTTGATATTTAATTGGTAAACCTTCGACAAAAGTAACATTCGGTATATTATTATACAGAGGTTGGTAAATTCCATAACACCATACTACTTTATCGGGAATCGTTGAAAACATTTCCTCTTTATACTTTAACAGTTCTCGTACAAAATAGGTTTTCCCACATCCAGTGGGTCCCGAAATCACCATTGTGAAAGGATGTTGTAGCTTTGGAAATTCCATATTAAATGAGACAAGACACATAATGTATAAAGTTTAAATGTATTTATTGATAGAAAGAAGATCTTACATGAAATTTCTTGATTACAAAATTATATACTTTAATATCATTAGATATATCTTGAGGTATGAAAGATAACAATATATCATTGAGAGATTGTCCACGACATTTACAATGTAAATAGTATATGCAATATTGACCACATACTGCTGTTACATTAGTTTGGAGAGTCATCGAATTAAAGTCCATCTGTGGAAATCGTTCTGCATACTTGGCTATCGGTCCAGGAAAATAGGATGGGTCATGTCCATAGGAATCGAAAAATTCTAAATGCTGTGGGGATGAAATGTAAAAGGCTAACCAGTGACTACCGGATTCAGATGCACGATCTACATTAGCTATAAAGCAACTTGGATATTTCTTGATCTCGATAGGGAGTCGATCACTTGCAAAAACTCCCAGAAATGCTTTTCGTGTCTTTGCATTCTGAGAGAGTGCTCTGTTTATTTCAAGGCTGTCCATTGCTTAATTAGCAAAATCGCATAGTACATGACGAGATTTTGTTATTTCTATCACGTTTTGAAATTCTGCATAGACTAGCACCGAGAGAGTCACAGAGAGAGCTTTAGCAAATTTAATTTCTACTCGCAAATTGCCTTGATGCTGTAAGTTAAAATGAGATCCATCACACATATCTGGAGTTAAATCGAAAGCATATAACACATGTCCTTTCACAAATTCTTCTCGAGATAAATAGATGCCTTTGTCGCGATTAAATCCAGAAAATAAATTGTGGTAAGCACGCGCATAATGATTAGATTCGAAATCAAGGTCCATTGGTTTACATGGAACGGGTTGTCCATCTACATAAATCGATATAAAGTTGACATGATGATGGGCAAACAGAAAAGGATTCATTGAATATTGTCCATTCATTGCAGCATTTTCTATACAAGTAATAATGACTCGCTTGGGCATCAATCCTAAAAATACATTATCTTGCATAAAAGACCAACTTCCCTTAGATACTGAATATGTTTTGCATAATACTCGATCTATAGGGTATTTAGCAGAACTTTTTTCCAACGCTTTTACATGTCCGAGAGAGACTCCAGGGTTTACTTTTACTTTTCTGATAAACAAAGAAGCATGATCCAAGATCACTTTATAATCGGCATCTTTCTCAGTAGAAACTAGACAGAAAGCAGATTTACTACGCACCATTTTAATTTTCACATCAACTAAATTTAACATGAGTCGATTTTGTTGAAAAATGTCACAATGTAATTGTCCTATCAAATCCACACTTTGACTGTTTTTTATAAGTTCACCGCGAACTTTTAGTCCAGCATCCGCATCTTGAGCTAAGACATCTATTTTATTAGGTGAAGTGTCTTGGAAAAATCCTTCGCAGGTGAGTAAACTTTTCTTTGCATCTTCCCCATAATTCAATAATGTTTCGATGAAGGCTCTATAAGGATAGGTATTTGTCGCAGATGAAATGTTTCTTTCATTTAAACTTACATCTACTTGCGAAAAGAGAGAATGTAAAAATAAATTTACAGGGGCAACCGGTTCTTTGTCCGTTAAACTGGATCCGTCTGCCTTAACTACTTTAACTTTCACGTGTATATAAGAAGCAGCTAGATCAATATAGTCTTCACCACTGCCAGAAATATTAAATTCGATAGGTCCTCCATCTCGTATATTTGCGAGAGGGTGATATTCCACAAACTGTCCTTTTTCTATAGCTGTTTGCGTAGGAGGAATGGTAAATAAATCTAATTCAGATTTGACGCAAACGGGAGAGTCTCGATGAATATACGAAGTCATACTTTTTTTTTTTAAGAGAAAATATCCTGTGCTTTCACCTTCTTTGATCGGTGAGAAATGGTACGCTTTTTCCTACGTTTCTGCTTTTTATTAACTCGTCCATAACCAATCATGTTCTTCACTTTAGTAGCAGCTTTGTCTGTTAATATATTTCCGGCTTCTTTCAGTCGACGCTTAGCAGCCTCTTTTACATCCTGTCCTTGTGATACATCATTTAACAAATTCAGTCCACTATGCCATACTTGTTTTCCAATTGCTTTGGCTCCTGATTTAATAAGAGGTACGGCAGCGCGAAAGAAGGATCTGAATAGATCCCCTAATCCGTATCCTCTCTGATAAAGATTACCTTGATAATAATTCAATCCATGTCCTGTTTGTTGTACATAATAATCTTCAAAAGATTTTTGACAACACTGATAAGGTACATACATTATGACAAGTATTTTTGACGGAAATGAAGTTTCACGTATGACCTTCCTCGTTCAAATGGCGTAAATGCTCCCATATGCGTTCTTATATCGATTTCCAAAGTGTCTATCGTTTTCCGATTCACAGGTAAATAATGAGGTCTATCAAATAGTGCACTCACCACTTCTCCATCGCTACCAGTTACTCTTACAATTCGAAGAAGAGGAGCTAAAACATCTCCTACGATTTGAGGTTCTACAATATCCGTATATATCATTAATACACGATAATGTGCACAGGGGTCGGCTGCAAAAGGACTTTCTACAACAGTTTCGGAACTATCATCTGTAGATGTAATTTCCATAGGTTCAAAACCTAACATTTGTGCTAACCCATCATGTAAAATCACTTTAGCGTTATTTTTCACTTTGATTTTCACTCGTTTTGTTACTGGGTTATAATTAAATATTATTTTGTTTTGATGTTCTTTAATATAAATAGCTTTTAAAATATCAGGTACTGTTTCATAACATCCTGGAGGTAATCTACGACCTAACATTTCACCATCTTTCTCTAAAACAAATCCAATTAAGTTATTGTCTGCATTCACATTGTGCCATGTGTGCGGATATAGCAATTCAACCAAACCAACTTCCCACATACCTTTTAATTCAATGGGAACAGGTAAACGTGTTATAAAATGTGAAATTTTATTTTCGGGGAAATAATTCATAGAGCTATCGCTCGGAAGTGTTACGTAGAAACTCATTTTCATAAATGATTCGGATACAGTATTTTCTCACACTTTATATCGAGAGTAAATTAGAAGCTGGAATCCATTGATTGAATTTGTCGGGATAACCGCGATATTTTACAAAGTATTCTGTCTGATTTTTATGTATACGTTTCTTTAAAATTTTTTCAATGCGATATTCCTCTTTCAGTCTCACTTTCTGCAACTCTTGTGCATAAAACGTTCCTTTTACTGAGTCTCCAAGTAAATCTTTAATTCTATACACAGCTGGATGTCTTTTAACACACTCTGTCACCACAAATAGTTCTTCCGTCCAATTGGTTTCATAGCCTTTTTCGAAAGTAAGCTTTAGTTTGGAAACACGTACCACATCTCCTACAGCGAATATACATTTAGAAACGTTAGAAGGATGATCTTTATACAAGGTAAACCATACATCACTCTCATTTTCTGAATTGATTTCTATGGGAGCTCGCTTTATACTTGAATGAAAAGTAGCATTATAACTTTCTATTAATTTGTCTAAGACATCTACATATTTACATGTATTTCGAGTCGTAAAGTATTTCCACATTTTTGTTTTCAAAGTGCGATTAAACCTTTCCATTACGGATGCTTTAGTAGTATTGAATGTACTGAAAAGTTTAACTTGATTTCTTTTTAAAAATTTTATAAACACTTTATTTTTAAATTCGGTGCCCTGATCCGTTTGAAGGAATTTTGGTTTACGTTGACTCATTATTTTTTGAAACGCTTTCACAATATCTTCTCCTCTCTTTTGTTTCAGAGGAATAGCCCATGCATATTTGGATAATATGTCAATACAGGTTAATATATATCGATAACCATCATTATGATCACGTAAATGTGAAACATCCACTAAATCAGCTTGCCATTGTTGATCTATAGAATACACGATTACTCTATTCGTTGGAAATTTTCGGCGAATTGGCTTGTGAAGCGTGTACGCATCTGTTCCATCTAACCATGTTTGAATCTCTTTCCTGGAAACTTTACCTCCTACAGCACGATGTAAAGCTTCAACACCACCAAAACTTGCAACATGAGCCGGATCCTGATACGATAAATTCATATTCATAGCCTATTGAATTATTCTTCATATGGATAATGATAAGTTCCCACTGTCGTTAAGACGTAGCGTAAAATCAATAGGAATTTTATGAAATTCTCTAAAAATATAGATGGATGATAAAATAACGCATAAAACAGTGTATAAACACACCGCAACGATGGCTTCTCCTGGAGCAGGCATAATTGCAATTGATGAGCTGATTCAAATTCCATTTTCTTATATAGGCTTTTTTACCTAAATCTGAATGTATCCCGTCAGCTTAGTGGTTAAAATCTTCAAACTACTCAGCTGGTGAGATATTTTGTTTCAGGGATCAATCCTATATTTTGAATCACAGAACATTTAAAAAAAAAGAAACTTCTAAAATAAATTATTTTCTTTTTTCTTTCCTAGAGGACGCCATGACCCCGTTGCCAATTAAAAAAAACTAACTTTAAATGAAAAGCAGGAGGTCTACAACTCAATCAGCAGTCTACGAACACCTCAACTCCACTCGTGACCACGCCTCCTAGTGTGATGACGTTCCCTTTGGCCCCGCCTTCTGTGTGACGTCATTGACCACGCCCACACCGCACACCGCGTGTCGGTGAACCCGTATTTTCTATCTACTGATATGGAATTTTGAGTAGTCGCTTTAAATAGGATTGCTTACATTTACTTTTAGATTTAGACATTTCTTATTTAGCACTTTAAAAGTATTATTTAATTTTTCATATACATTTTATTCGAAAATTTTGTAGTTACTTGTTGAACTTACAGTGGCCAACTTTCTAAGACAATTTTGAATGTTTTCTTCGGTATTTCTTAATTTTCAGAATATCTTAAATTATGCTCGCCAAAAATCTGTAGCGAAATTAAAATTAATATTTCTGAGTGAGATTCTATTTTGTAGCGATTCTTTGCCTAGCAACTTTGAAGCGACTAACTTTTCTTGTAGATTTTTAATTAAAGATAAAATTTAGTGAAATAAAAACTTAATCGAATTTCCTTTATATAGATTTCGAGGATAAAAACTGTACATATTTTATATTGTCTTTTCTTTTCACTGACTGAAACGTTTCAAGTACAATTTCTCTTTGTATTTATATGACAAATTTTTTGGAATAAGAAAATATAACATTTTTATGAATCATATGAATACATATTTATGAATCATATATTCTTTAGAAACATATGATTTTGTGTGTGTGTGTATTTAATTATGGCAAAGCACACTAGGGCTATCTGCCAAAGGGGAGGGATGCCTTCGTGGAGGACTTTCTAAGGGAAACTGGCTCGTATACACGTTACACATGGGGAAAACCACGAAAACACCCATGCTGCCAGCCCGTTCGCGGGATTCGAACCTCGCGACCGAACTACCAGTGTTCAGCGACTTTACCGCTCGACCGCTGGTGGGCCCTCATATGATTTTGAATATCAATCATAATTAAATTTTAAAATCCGGGTTCGCTTCGTGCATGATTTTTTTTAATTAAAGTATCCAGAAAGAAATTGTTTAAAAAAAATGAAAGTATTTAGTGCGTCTAGGTATTAAACTATTGGAAAAAGATATGTTGAAAGAATGCATGTTAAGTTCCATAGTTTACGTTTTAAATCAAACAAAATTATCTTTTTGTTTTAATAATTTTACAAATCTTATTGTTTTTTTAATCTGTAATTAACTGTAGCTTTAGTTTCTCAGTTCACAATAATAAGCAAAGATATACTGTGAAATAGCTAAGTCAATGAGAGGTGTGTTATTAGGTAAATGTAGAATTCAGTTTATCTATGTGCACCACTGTAAACAACAACTATACTAATTGCTTATCTGGATTTCTTTACCTTAACGTTAAACATTTTCTTCCTCTTACACTCCACAGGGAGGGAAAAAAAGCTTCTCTATCTCTTTTCCCAGCCATAAAAACTCTACTACGATGTTCATTATTGCATCTGCATGTAACAAAAAGAACAAAATGTTGCATATAAATTTATAACTTCATGGAGTTACCCATTTTTTATACTTCGATATGTGTTCTTTTTAATATTCACGTAAGGCTTAATTAGCATGTTGGCTATGATTCATACTATATACTTGTATAAAATCGAATCACATGCTTTTTTAAGTGCTGGATTGCTCAAAAAAAAAAAAAAAAAAAAAAAAAAAAAAAAAAAAAAAAAACTTTTTTTCGTTTTACTGTTAAAATATGACTAATTTTTATATAAAGTGTAGTGGTGATGGTGCGTGTTAAGAGGACTACATATAGTCTTGATTAGTTTTGTATATTGTCCGTATTTACCAGTCCTTATTATATTACATATTATAGTAATGCATTTTAGTAATATTTACGAATTCGCATTGATACTGTGACACAATCATTTTGCTTCTTGAAGGCAACTTTTGCAATAAACTTCGAATGTTTCAGTTTCATCATAAAATGAATTGATACGAAAAATATGATTTAAATTTTGTGCTCTAATTTTGCATTAAACTGGACCAAAATTTTTGGGAAATCCTCTTGTTATTGAAAACTAATACATATATAAAAGTATAAAATAGTAGTTTCTCTAAATTGTTTTGAATTTCTTTTAAATGAATGTCAAATGCTTCTAGGATTAATATATTCCTAATTGTAATGGGTAAGAATTGCAATAAAATTATAGCTCATAGGAAATGTAGAATTATAAAACAATCTAATTAGGAATTTTCTCAACTGTATTCAGAATTCTTGTATCTTTTTCTTTAGCATTGAGTCATCTATGATTGTTTCACTAATGACCTAGCTAACTACAGTGTTATGAAATGAGTCTTACAAAAATGCATATTATGATGCTTCAAATCATTAAAACAGTATAGATAGTGGCTATCTGGTTACATCTCTGTGTAAGGTCTTTCTGATTTGTATACAAAAATATTTGAGTTATATTTATTTTATTGACAAATGTTTAGAAAGCAGACTTAAAACTCTGATTGACTTAAATGAATGTAGGTCTTTACATTTATGACTGAAAATAATGCTAGTTTACTCCCTACAATTAAATATAATATGAATTTCTTGCATATCTATGAATTTGCAATTTGAAAGACACACAATTTGCATTTTTGATAGTACAGTATCAAAGAACACATAAATTCAGAAATTTTAATGAAGAAGATTTCTACTTTTTCTACAATATTCATTTAATTTATTTACAGTTATGTATAGAGTATGAGCTTAATTTCAGGAGAGGAGACTAGAAATGTTAACTTTTTGTTTACTCGTTTACCTGTTGTAAAAGTATCTGGAAGTGGCATTCTAAGGTAATTTGAAATTTTTACTTAACTTTAATATCTTCTACAATTTAAACAAAATGAAGTAATGTGGTATGCATTATAGAAGAAGATATGATTTTACTAAATAATTACAATATTATTAAAAAAAACTGGTGTAAATATCTTATTTTTCTTTCATGTCTTTCTTTATTATTATTATTATTATTATTATTATTATTATTATTAAATTCAAATTGCGTACTTTTGACCGATCTTACTAAAAAAGGTTTGGTTCCTGGAGTAATTATCCAAATAATTTTAAAATGTGAAAAAGGTTGGATAGGAGGTAGTCAGCTGAGGAGCATTTGATATTTTCGTTTGAAAAGTAAAAAAAAATATATATCTTTTCTCATTTTAGATCTTTTTTTTTTTTTTTTTTTTTTTTTTTTTTTTTTTTTTTTTTACAAACCAAACTAACCTTATCTCATATAAAAAAATAAAGCTTTGAAAAAAACTACAGATCTCAATAAGTTCAATCTCAGTGCAGATTTCAAAAGTTCTTTTGATGCCCTTCAAGTTCCATAACCGACATAAAAATTCTTGTCAAAGGCATCTCTCGTGAATAAAAAATACATTTTTATTTTAATTAAAAAGAATAAATATTTTAGTTAAATAATAGTTTTACTTTTAATAAACATTAAGTTAAATTAAATTTAAATAATTCTCTTGCGCATTTATTTAAGTAATGAAATTTGAATTTAAAAAACATTCTCTATTCGTAAAAAGTAAATTAAAAGTTAATTAAATTTTAAATTATGAAATTTAATTGTAAACAAATGAATGATTAATTATTGCTGCGAACTAATCTGCAATATCATTTAAATTCTGAATACATGGATGACGAAACACGAATTGAATAATTGAAGAGTTAGGTTTGGAGGCAACTTCGCTTGATAAGTTTGTCTCCTGCCTGCTCAACAATTATTCACTTATACATTTTAAAATTTTTTTTACGATTAAAAAATTTTTTGGAATTATATATTTATTCATAGATTTTGATACTTTCACGTAATTTATATATGCTCTCAGAATTTAAATGATATAGTAGATTAGTTCGCAGCAATAATTAATCATTTATTTGTTTGCAATTAAATTTCATAATCAAAAATTTAATGAACTTTAAATTTGCTTTTTACGAATAGAGAATGTTTGTTAAAGTTTTATTTTAATTAAATATGTTTACTTTTTGTTTATTTGCATATTTTCTATTGATTAGTTCTTATATGTTAATGTTTTTTAAAGAAATCGAAAGTTGATTAAAGAAATCGATATATTAATATATGAATCATATGCTGAAAAATTCTTTCCCTATGCTATTTACATAATCAAATGGGTTTTTTTATACTGAAATAAGTACTGGATATATACTGAAAAGTTTTTTTACATTCATATACTGAAAAAGTATTTCCTTATGCTATTTATATAGTGAAAAATGTTTCCTTATTGTGAAATAAATACTGAATGTATACTGAAATGTGTTTTATATTCTTCCCTAATGCTATTCATATACTAACTTGTTAGTTTTGAAAGACTCTTTTTAACTTTCCCTCTATATTAATTTCCAAACTTAAGCTGAAACTTCGTCTGCAACATTAAACCACAGTATTTTATAAAAGAAGGGTTCCATCATAAGTCATCTATTTTATGAAGCAGTATAGAGATTGTTTGTTGAATTACCTTGTATTAATGTTTATTTCTCAGATCAAATTATATCCAAAAGTGCATCCTGAAAAATTCGTTTACAATAGACTGTGTTACTTTCAGATTTTGCAGTGCGTCAGGAAATAATATTTTGAATCTATATTTTAATCAAAAGTTGCCATTCTTAATATTATATTATTTTTATTAAACACAGTGCTTTATAATCCACTCTTTTACTATTTTTAAGTAATTATAAAAATTTATAGTTGTTATTGAATAATGAAAAATATTTATGGCACCATTATAAAATTTAGCGTAGATATGTCAGCCTTGTTCAAAATTTGTAGCTTAATAAACAACAATTTTACTTTCCTTCATTTCGTAAAAAAGGTGATATCATGTCAAAACTTTGCAAATAATGTACCATCTATTAATGCAGTTATAAAAAATTAATTAAATAATAAATACTTCATTGTATACATTTAAAAAATTAGGAGCGCGAGAAAACTGTAAACATAGCAGAAATTTCCGCCTAAGTTAGAACTAATATTTAATATTGCTTCATAAATATTTTCAATTAAGCTATACATGGAAAACCATAAGCATATTTTGAGAATGTATTTTTGTAGCAAAAAGACCGATGTTTATAGTGTTACCCATTGCAGAAAAACCTGAAACTCTCTAAAATACCTTTCATATTTATCAAATAAAACTTCCATTTATATATCATTCTATATTTAGCAAATGAAAAACTGCTGTTAAGGATTTTTAACGTTAAATTTACATTACTGTCATATAATAAATTATTTTTAAAATTATGTTATATAATCAGTATTGACCAAAATTGAAATGACTAGGGATTTAAAAGCAAATCTCTTACCTCAGTTTTCAAAATTTCCCCCTTTTAAATATGCAGAAATACGCAATAAAATACCGTATTGTTTCAAAACATAATGGTGTCATATATGAAAAAGTTTTTTCTTTTAAGAATCTTTCAGAAAGACAAAAGGGGCTTACATATATAAGTATATAAGTTTTAAGGGCCACGTATATAAGTTTGATATATCAAAGTAAGTTACAAGAAAAGCCATTAAAAGTCTAATCTTATTAGTAGAGATAAAATTAAGTAAATATATCTCCCATTGCTTTACGAGTTAAAAAATACTCTTAAACGTATTCTTTAATATTAAGCTGCCTGATCAGGATGATTTCAGTAAGGAATAGAAATTGAAAATTTCGTCTTATATTCATCCACAATGGTACTGAATTTTATTAAAATATAGATAGTTTATTGAGCTAAAAATTTATCCACTGTAAACAAATACTCTAAAGTCATTTTCTCACACAAACATGAATTAATGAAAAATGAAACGAAATAAAATTTTAATTGATAGGAATTTTTCAAAAATATCGTTATTGTTAATACCAAATCTCCAATAAATTTTAGCTTCGCATACCGTTTCAGTTAATAAATGATATTTAAACGAACAAGGCATCATCATTTGTCGTTCATAATTTCTCTGATGAAATAAAATTTGATTTATACTACCAAAGAGTGTATACCAAAGAGGCTTAAATAAAACACATTATATGGAGTAAAATATCATTCACATATATTCATGAAAGCTAGTATAATTGTAAATATGAACTCTAAGAGCATAAAAGTTCGCCTAATATTTTTCAGAAAATATGATGTATTTACGACTCATGTTAAAGCTGTAGTAATAAAAACATGTATAATTATATCAGACATTAAACATCCTCATTCATTAATGTATAAAAAATTTACACCTGCAGTTGAAAATTGTAGGCTATTTCCCTTAAATAGTCTAAAATAGGCCGATCATTATACTCATTTACAATCTTTTGAATTCTGAGAGATGTATCTCTGTAAACTTTTCTACTTACTGGTGGATGGTGACCTGCAATGTATTGTTCAATTTATATAGAATTTAAATTTTGTTTTTTTTTTAAGCAATCAATAAATTTCCAGATGGTTGGATGGAATCCGTTCATAAGTTCGTTGAATCTGCGATGCCATCCTTCAACCGCATTATTTGTCCTTGGAACTTTTACAGCATCATAACAGTTCCAAAGAGGGATGTCAAACACTGGTCTGCGACGTTGTCCACGACGAGTAAATCTACCAATCCATGTGTCTTCAAAATAATTTATGATTGGTTGAATGATGTTCATATTATTTACAAAATAAGTAGATGATATTAATTGTTCAAATGCTTCAATGACATCTGAAGTAGGAACGAAAGCCAAAGTTGCAAGTTGAGAGATTTCCAAAACGAAATTCGGATCAGTTTCATATTTACTTTGCAAACCTGCGGATTGAATCTTTCTATACACACACTGACTTAAATGAAAAAAACATCCTCTCTGAATGATATTCGGGAAGGAATTTTTAAAGGAATTTATGGCAGCCTTTTCAAAATCAGTCATTACAGTTTTGGGCTGCAGATTCGGTTTCAAAGATTTTATCACCGTAAACACTCTATTGTATGTTTCTTCGCGTTTGTTTAGCATTAATACATACACTGAAGGTATCACATTATCATATTTAACACCATGGATTGTATAAATCTGACTGAAAAGCGGTGGTGTTGCTTTAAAAGTTCCATCAGCAAACCAGTTCGGACATTCAGCCATGAAGTCCAGATTTCTGAGGGTCGAAAAAATTAGAATTCTGTCTGTCTGCACTCCACTGTCATACAGCAAAAATTTCTCTTCTTTTAGTGTTTTTGAAAACTGTTCTGAGATTACTAATTCTTCAAGACATCTAGGATTATGCAATGGCATTTCTCCGTGTCGAGCATATCTGATAATTTTTTTAATATTTTCCACTGGTGGTATATGCCCCGAAACAGCACAAGGAAGAGCAATTGTACCAACTGCTGCTAAAGAATGTGTCGATTCTTGCGTTGTTACGCTCTTTAGTTGAACTCATAATCTCTTTCGCTGTAATTTTGCCAGCATTTGGAGGATGCCCGTGAGATTTTTCAAGAATGATATTATCATCTTGAGTGTGAATTCGCCCTTTACACTTACAAGTAAAATACTCTACACATTTCCAAATACTTTTCTCAGCACTAGCACGTTCAAAATTATAGATGTATCCTTTCACCATAAGTTGTTTACGGTTCTTTTGGCTGATGATATAGTGTAACGGCATGTTGGCTTCTCTGATAGAAAATGCAGTTAAGTTTCCGAGTTTCAGGTACAACTAAGACTTGGAGCAACAGACATACATTATTTACCTAATTGTCAAACAATGGTTTTCTCGAGGCAGGAGCCACCTGTTTCCCCTTCAGGCTCAAATGACGTTTTACAGTTTGTTAAGTAAAAATAAGTAGGTGTTCCATTATTGAACACAGTTAGTATATGTTTATTAGTAGTTGAACACTAGGAAAATTTCTGTAAACTGAAAAATGTCAGCTAAGCAATTTACAATTTGATTTATTTTTAGTGTATCTGGAATCATTATTGCTAGTTTAAAACTAATGAGCAGTTTTTGTATATAGTGCTGGAACAGATTAAAAATTTAATAAAAATTAAACTCGAGGTTCCTTTCAGGTAACGAATATTAGCATCTTTACTGAGAAAAGCTAGTAAACAGAGTTTTGAAATCGGAATAAACCCAAAGAAAAAGATCTTTAAATCAAATATCAGATAGTAATTGAATCTTAAAATAATTAGACTGAAATTTTATGATAACCAATTAGAAGTAAAATGAAGATAGAAAGAGAGATGAGTCTAGTTAGAATAAAAATATCTGTGCAGAATTAAAATAAAAAGAGTAAAAAATACAGCAATCCAACATCCAAGTTTTAGTTATAGAGATATAAGCATATTATACTCTAAGTAAAGTGGTAAAAAGCCTTCCGTGTCATATTTTTTTGTACAACTGGTCTATTGTAATGATCTGAATGTTGAGTTTTATCAGAAGTACTTTATTAATTACGTATCTCGAGGTCTCTATCGATATTTATCCACGTATTGTCGAGCAGCGAGTACCAGATGCATGTAGATCACAGCCACTATCATACTATAAGACTATAAGAAAACCATTTACTTGAGAAACTTAAAATTGAGTCTACCAGGAAAATCAGAAATGAGCTATGAGCTTGAAATCTAAAAGTCACTCTGCACGTTTTCTGACGCATTTTCATTTTTTATTGAATCTTTTTGTTTTTGTTTCACATTTAATTTTATATGAACAAACGTTTCGCAAAGCATTTGAATTTATAAATTATAATCTTTATTCTTACTGTAATCATGACCCCTATTAGTGGTCGAATGGTTAAAATCGCTGAATGCTAGGAGTTTGAACGCAGTGCCATTTCAGGCAAAGAGGCTGGCTTCGTGGTTGGTATCGAGAAAGCCCTCATCACAGGCATCCTTTCTCTAAGCTTGATAGCCTTTGTGTGCCTTGCCATATTTAAACAACCTAGCCTATTGTGTAAACATAGAAACATATGATAAGAGATTACACTCTTTATGGAAACGAAATGTACGTGTCAAAAGTGTGCAATTAAATTCTAGACATATTGTTTACATATATATTTATATGTAAATGTAGTATGTATATTGTGCAATGCGTTTATTTGCTAACAATTTTTATTTTTAGTGCATTTTTATAAAGAATTTAAATACTTCTTACATAATAACAGGAACGAGACAATGATGAAGAGAAAGAAGTACTCAGCTAGAATAAATAACTCAGACGGGAATTGCACGGGAAAAAATAACATGAATGACAGTGTTATTTAAACCTGAAAATTAATTAATATGCATTATTCTCTGTCCTGATAAATATTTTATGTAGGTTTTTTAGTAATTAAGACTTTTAATTAAGTTTTGTTTAATTAGGTTTTCTTATCATATGTGTGGAATTCAATCATTTAAGGTAATGTGGATTACCTCAGATAACAGGAAGTGCGGATAAATGGACAACTGTATTATTTCATAAAAAATTATCATTACGAAAATTTATTGCACACGGTACTGTTATTACGCAGTGTTATTACGCACGGTGTTAAAAAAAAATGTCCCTGAAAAATTATCCTGGAAAAAATGTTCCAGTAAACATGTTTCCAGAAAAAATTAAATGTTTCTAGAAAATTATGGCTATTTTCTTATTTTTCCAAATCTTATAGCAAACTATTTAGTGTCATATCATAAATATCACCACAAGTTTATATAACTTTTAAAATTAATGAACATTCTTTAGCTTTTACATAAGAAAGTTGCCTTACATTTAATGAAATATGTTATACAAATGTACTAAATGTGAAATATTCTATAAAAGATACTTAAAGTGAATAGAATTAATCATACGATTGTGTTATGTGGATAATCACATATAAATTTAAACTAGGTCTTTGGGACATTGTGCATTATGCTTATCAATGTAGACGTTACGTCGATTATTTTTTTAACAGTTCATCGTAAAGGCCAAATCATATTCCCAATTAGTAAAGCCGTATATCATACTCCTAGTTAAAAATAATCCGTAAAATGATATTCCCAGTCCGTAAAGCTGTAGATGCTGTTTCTAGGCCGTAGATGTGAAATATATGATATTTTATTCTTTAAGGGGCTGTGTAACATTCTAAATTTTATTTTGTATAAATTTTTTTAAAGATTACATTTTAATTTAGAATTAAGATTAATTAGATAATTAAGATTACATTTTAATTTAGAATTAAGATTAATTAGATAATTAAGATTACATTTTAATTTAGAATTACTCGGTCCTGTTATTATGTAGATTTAATCGTACAGGAACAGACGTTGTGAACACGAGACATAAAGAAAGACAGTCGTGTGGGCGTTTGTTGAGCAATCGGAAGAAAGGGGAATTAATGAAACATTTCGGAAAGCGGAACTGGAAAAAAAAAAAAAACCACAGTACTTTTAAAAGCATTATACCAATTTCATTTACTTGTAAAGCACTTATATTTTTTTCATTTCTTCGTATTTATATTATTCTCATTATTTACATAAACTTTTATTCCTTAAATACATTAAATTCCTTAAATACATTAAATCGTAAAAGGAAATTTTATAATTTTTGTGTTTAAAGACCGGACACCAAATTTTTAAAGTTGTTTTGACAGATTAAAACATATTTCGGGAAAATTTGTATATTTCTCTTATTGGTCTGAAGAAGTATTTAATAATAAAGAAATTAAAAAAAAAATAAATGCATAATGCACAGTTCTGAAAAGACACTGGTTAAAGTTTATATAATTAAAAAAATTATTTAATTTTGGAAAATCTTGTTCCTCAGATTTTAAATATTTTCCATTCTCAGCGACAAAGTTTGAATTTATGATGTTTTTATCATACGTATAATCGTAGAGTTTCGCCTACTTAATCGAACTACGTAGATATGTAATTTTATTGGAAAAAGTTTAAAATTTTGGATTATTCATTATTCGTATCGTTGAATTTAGGCCAAAAAAGAAAGAAAAAATGTTAATTAAATCTATATTTTTAATATAATTCATTGATGAAATTATATATTAATTAAATAAATCTGTATGTATGAATACTTATATGCAAAAGAGGCAAAGGGCCTTTTTTCAAAAACAAACAAGGAAGGGCGATCTAAACACGTTTGAACTCTAAACTTTTTTGGGTTCTCTTTTTAAACTGCATGGTAGATGTAAAACACACAAATACTAAGTTAAGAAATGCTATTTCTGTCTGTACATGGACCATCATCAGTAATGACCGAAATTTTCAGCTGTCTTTTATTAACCAAATAGCCTTCAGCGGCCAGAGGGGACAGGACCCTGGAGTAAGGCTTGAACAAAACACCCGTTCTCACGGATGTTAACTAATGGTTGACTCTCCCCAATAGTATAAATAGCTGTAATTCATCCGCCCTTCCCTGAGTTCAGCCACTTAGCTTGTTTTTCAACTCAATACTCAAAACTAAGACCTTCAAGCGTTAGTTTCCCGAAAAGTTCTTAATTGCTTTCATCTTGCATACAGATTGTTACAATTCACAGGCAAATCCTAATTCTGACTTCTCTTTCGAAACAAATATATACTACCACTATTAATGAAACAAAAAATTTCATTTTATGAATACCTGAATATGAAATGTAATCATTTATTAAAAAATGAACTTTTGTAAAAACTCATAAATCAATATTCTGAAAATTTTAAGTGCGGTGAAATACAGCATTTAAGTCTCTCCCTTAACTTCTCTTCAGTCCCAATGGGTTAAGTCCCAGTAGATGTTTAAAGAAACCTAGAGAGAATTAAACGCATTAATTTACTACATAGTTGATGTCCCACTGGTAGCAGGCATCATTTTTAACATCCCCATTACAAAATTGTTGCGCGCATCTTCTTATAGAGGCTTAGTGACAGACTGTCAATTTCTGTTAGTGTAATTTGTGTCATTTGTGATAATTACCAAGAAGGCATAAAAAAAAATCAAGTCAGTTGAAACAAATAAATTGGGATTGAAAGGGTTAAACAATTTAAGATAATTTTTAAATTTTCAGTATTTAGTTACTCAGATTTCAACTAGTAAAATCATCTTTTCCAAATGTATTTAAGTCCTCAAAAAAAGTATTTCCCTTTCATTTAAAGATTTTATATTTTGACAACTTGCACATCCTTGTTTTTGATATTCTGCACTATATCACACGTAAAATTATAAATTTTTGCTCATAAAAACTCACAGAATCATGAGTGTATTTGAATAATTTTGTGTTTCTTATATCCAAAACATGTTTAATATGTTGAAGACGTATATAAATAGAGTTTTATAATATATGTTTAGTAGGAAATATACACTAATATATAACATGCATTAAAATAATTGAGTCACAGGATCAGTAAGAAACCATGGTTATTACCAAAATAAATAAGGACAATGTGCAACATAATAAAGATTACAGAAATGAATGAGGACAATATTTAAAATAAATAAGGACTATATACAGCTCCTCACTCTCCCACATCATCACCACTACATAAGAATTAAACATGTTGCAACAATAAAATGAACAAAAAAGAGAGAGTCTGTGCAATCCATTACTCCAAAAAAAGCATATGTTTCGAGTATATACAAGTATTAATACATAGTATGAATCACAACCAACAGACTAAAAGTTGTACTAAACTACAGCACATTAAAAATACTATACATCAAAGGTAAAGAATTCTTAGGACAAAGAATCGCCACAAAGTAGACTCTCTCTCAGAAATATTAATTTTAATTTCGCTACAGATTTCTGGAGTGCATAAATTTAGATATTCTGAAAATTAAGAAACACAAAAGAAAAACATTAAAATTGTCTTAGGAAGTTTGTCACTGTAAGTTCAATAAGTAATTACAAAATTTTCGTAATTACTTATTGAACTTACAGTGACAAACTTCCTAAGACAATTTTAATGTTTATTACCATTTTAATGTTTATTAAACTGTATATGAAAATTTAAATAAAATACTTTTAAGTTCTTATAAGAAATGTCTTAATATAAAAGTTTTCTTCTACCAATGGCGGCCTTCAGCGGACTTCAGTTTGGCCACTACTAAGTGATGGTCACTTTATTACGGAGGCACCTAATTATAGGTAGGCCACATTTGCCTCCTATGAAGGACAGTTACAATCCTGACTTCTCCGAGGTTCGAACCCGGGACCTTTGGTATCGCAGCCCGGCGACTCAAACCACTATACCGTGTAGGCAGTCTAAATATAAATGTAAATGTAAGCAATCCTATTTAAAGCGACTACTCAAAATTCCATTCTTTTTAATCTTGAGTGAATGTGGTGAACTTGCGTAATGATTAAAACCAATGTTTATTGTTCTCAAAAACACTGTTCGTCTTAGAGGGAGATAGTCACCAAGAAGGTTCACTGCAAGTATACATTATTTTTAAAAAAAAAAAAAAAAAGCTGCATGAAGATTTTCGTGATTTTCCTAAAGTATAATGTGCATATGAACCAGTTCCTGAGAATGTACTCCACAAAGGAATCCCACCCCCCCTTAAGCAGATAGCCGTAGTGTGCTTTGGCATAATCTAATAAATCCAAATCCTACTGAAATATTATGCATAACTGACTTTCTTCATAACTAACAAATCGTCATTCAAGTAACTGACTGCACGCTGTGCATGGAAATTTTAATGACATTTTAAGAATAAACTGAAACAAAACAAGAAATAATTTTCTCTATAAGTGTATTAGATTATCAAAAATGAAGAAAATAATCTCAAAATTAACTTCGCAATTTTTTTAAAAGTAAGGTTATGCAGTTACTTACCTTCCTTTTTCTAATCTTTTTTAGATAATACTTTTCATAAAAAATTACTAGTAAAAACTTTATAAAAATGATTTATTAATGACCTTTGTTAGTTAGCTATTAATATAACTTTGTTACTACTATATATATTACTTTGTTAGTTTGTTAGTTAAAATTCTATTAAGTGCTATAAGTTGCATTAATTTTCTATGCTTAAGTCTCCTTCTTAAAAATTTATTTGTTAATAAAAAATATGAAAGTAAAAATTATCTTTCTTTCCATCTTGCGCTCATAAATCATTACGGGAATATCCATTTACAGTTATTAAAGCCTGAAAAAGCATGTCTGCGATGTTATCGTCATGCGATGATTTGTAGATACTTTATTTTTTACCACGATATTTTCGACGACGATGTTTTTAAACTGCGAAGTTTTTGAACCGCTTTATTTTCGACGACGATATTTTGTACCACGATGTTTTAGAACTGCGATGTTTTCTCTTTGCGATGTTTTCTCCCACGATGTTTTGTAGCACGACGTTTTCGCCTTGCGTTGTTTTCTCCGATACGTTTTCGTCCGCGATGTATTTGCCGCGATGTTATCGGCGGACACCGTATTAATGCGGCAGAGTGTAAATTTGGTCAAACAAAACTTGCATTCCTGGGATACGAAGTGTCAGCTGAAGGACTTGAACCTCTTTCAACGAAAGTTGATGCCATCAAAAATTTTCCAGAACCAAAGTCATTTATTAGTTTAAGACGATTTTTAGATATGGTGAATTTTTATCACAGATTCATACCAAATTGTGCGAAATTGCAACAACCTTTAACAGCATTGCTCAGTGGTATTAAAAAGAACTGCAGAAAAGAAATAACCTGGACGGCAGAAACAAGAAACGCCTTCCAGATCTTTATGGTGACTTCCTATATGTTATACCACCAATCCTCGAATTCCATATCACAGATTATGTTCTTACTGCATTAATATAAATATTAACAAGACATAGTGCACAATAAAAATTAAGCTTTATTTCGGAACTTCGCGCACACTGCCCGACAGCCTGCCTGTTTCGCTCTGCTCGCTACTCGTAAGAAACTTCTCCTCTTCCTTGCCACATTTATCGGAGGGCGCAAGGCACGCTCCTTATCGCCATCACCACAGAGTTTCCCCCCAGTTCCTTTAATGGCTATTCAAGGGAACGACATAGGTTATGAAATTATCTCAGAGTATCCGTGCTGTCGGGTATTTTTTTTATGATTACAAAATTAGAAAAGATCAAAGTGCAATTCAATATATAACAAGGTATTGACACATATAATAAACATGAAATAACAAGAAATATTAAGATATGAATTTTTAAAAAAAATGTTTTAAATTGTTACGTAAGAAGCAAGTTTCTTAGGGAAGTGAACATGTCTTCCCGATCTGGTGACAGTTTGTGTCTTAGAGAGTTCGTTTGCAGATTTATTCTGCTGAACTGTCTTTAAGTCTTTATTTGTTTTCAGTTCAGGCAAATTAGAGTCCGAAAGCAAATAGGCTGGTTTCACACGGCCTATAGACACAGTAGATTTCAGACCGTTAACATCAATTGTGAAAGTTTTGTTCGTTCTAGAAAGGACTTTATGCGGACCTGTATATGGTTGGCACAGAGGTGGCTTTACTCGATCGACACGTAAGTATACATGCGTACACGACTTTAAGGTAGCACTTATGTAACATTTTTCTTGGCAATGTGCAGATGTTGCTATTGGATTCAATTGTTGCATTCTATGCCGAAGATTCGTGATAAATTGTATGTCATACGGAGATATCTTAGATGACGTTATCATATCACTAGGCAGCTTGAGAGTTGTGCCGTACACCAGTTCAGCACAAGATGACTGTAGATCTTCCTTTACGGCTGTCCGAATAACAAGCATAACAACTGGTAGTGTTTCAGTCCAGTTATTGGTCTCGTGAGCCTTGAGAGAAGATTTTAAATGTCGATGAAATCGTTCAACAATGCCGTTGGACATTGGATGATAGGCTGTTGTTGTGATTCTGTTCGTACCTAAAATGCGCGTAAATTCTGCAAAAAGTGCGGATCTCATTTGAGAACCTTGGTCTGTTGTTATGATCGATGGGCAGCCAAAACGAGATATCCAACAGTTGAAGATGGCTCTGCAAATGGTTTCCGTTTTCATATCCGGGATGGGAATGGCTTCAGGCCATCTGGAGAATCTATCTATGAGAGTTAAAAGGTACACATTGCCTTCTGATGGAGGTAACGGTCCAACGATATCCATATGGATTTCTGAAAAACGTGCATCAGGAAGAGAGAATGTGCCCAGTGGTGCTTTAGTATGCCTAGTAATTTTCGATTTTTGGCAAGATTCACAGGATTTCACCCAGTTTTGGATATGACGTTTCATATCGGGCCATACATAACGAGAACAAATAAGCTTCGTAGTAGCTGCAATTCCTGGATGTGACAGATTATGCAGATGATTAAAGATGAGTTTGCGAAAGGAATTCGGAACAAATGGACGAGGAATGTCCGTTGATATGTCACAAAGAATATTACCATCAGAATATTGGCACGGTTTAAATTCCAGTTTCAAAGATGATGTGTTGTTTTTGAGAAGGTCTTGTACCTCCGGATCATGCCGTTGAGCTTCCGAAAATTTTTTAAAATCCAAAAATGGAGATTTTGTTATGGAATCAATTTCGATTCTTGAAAGAGCGTCAGCAACGACGTTTTTTGAACCTTGCACATGCCTAATATCAGTAGAGTACTGAGAAATAAAATCTAAATGTCGCAATTGTCAAGGTGAACATTTATGAGGGTTCTGTTTAAAAGCGTATATTAACGGTTTTTGATCCGTATAAATTATAAAATTTCTGCCCTCTAACGTGTGTCGGAATTTCTTAATTGCAGAATAAATTGAAAATAATTCCCTATCGTACGCCGACCATTTCTGTTGATTTTTATTGAGTTTCATAGAGAAAAATGCTATAGGTTCCCATGTTTGTTGAGACAACTGCATAAGTGTGCCGCCTATTGCGACGTCTGAGGCATCTACCCAGATGGTTAGCTGGGCTCCGGGAATAGGGTGTCTCAAAAGGGTAGCCTGAGCAATGGCATTTTTGGCAGCAATAAAGGCTTGTTCAGCATTCTCGTTCCAATTTAATTGTGGGGATGAATCCTGAACACGAGAACGAGATTTCTTTTTATTAATATAGCCTTCTAACAATTTTATTAAAGGAGAAAGAATATGTGCTGCTTTAGGTATGAAACATCTGTAAAAGTTAAACATGCCTAAAAATCGGCGAAGCTGAGTGAGAGTGGTAGGTTGAGGAAAATCTAAAATACATTTGACTTTGTCAGGAAGAGGTTCAATTCCGTTTTCACTAAGGTGAAAACTTAAGAAATCAATAGACGTTTGACCAAAGGTGCATTTTGAAACATTTATGCAAAGTCCATATTCCTGAAGTTTGGAAAATAAAGCTTTCAAATACCTGCAGTGTTCCTCAGAATCTTTAGAGGCTATGAGCAAGTCATCGACGAAAGCGTAAACACCTTCTAAATCCCGCGTGACTTCATCTATAAAACGTTGAAAAGTCGCGGATGCATTGTATAAGCCGAATTGCATACGGGTACTTTCGAATAAACCGAATAGTGTGCATATGGCGGTTTGTGAATGTCGGCTGGGTTAATTGGTATTTGATGGTATGCCTTAATCAGGTCGACATGACTAAAAATTTTAGTACCGTGCAATGCAGCAGTAAAATCGGCTAAGCATGGAATAGGATATTTGTCTTTTATTGTTTGAGCGTTCAATGCTCGATAATCTCGTACAGGTCTCCATTCCAGACTGCCCTTTTTTGGAACCGTGTGAAGTTGGGATGCATAATTGCTGCTCGAAGGTCTCAAATGCCCCAATTGCATCATAGTTTGAAATTCTTGTTTTGCTATTTTTAAGCGATCTGGAGCTAACCGACGAGGTTTTGCAACCACAGGTGGACCTTTAGTTATGATATAATGAACGGTGTTGTGTTTAACAGGTTGGTTAGGATCTAGTGATCTAGTAATTGAAGGAAATTCTTTTAAAATGTTGTGATATGGTGTATCACTAAATACAGTTTTTACTGAATAAATGCTTGCATTTTTCACGCAACCGACGGTTTTAAAATGCGTTTTTAAATCTTTGAGACATTTGTTTCTGAGATCAGGCACCAAGTCAAAGAAATGGAGAAAATCTGCTCCAAGAATGGGTGTACTAATATTTGCTATAAGAAAAGTCCATGTAAACTGTCGTCTTAATTTGAAATCCAAAGAAAGTGTTTTTTGACCATAAACATGAATAGTAGAAGAATTAGCAGCGAAAAGTGTTTGTTGGGACGAATTCCGTTTTTGAGAATTATTTGCTGGAAGTAAGGACACGTCAGAGCCGGTATCGACCAAGAATGAAAGGTTTGTTCTACGGTCACGAACGAACAGGCGACGTGAAACTTGAGGCAAAGAATAAGTCGCCTCTATTCTTTGCTGGTTTCGTTTCCCTGCCATGAACAAGGTTTTGTACATTTGTCATCTCTACACTTTTTCCCAAAACGTCTATGATACCAGCAAACAGAATAATCTGGCGACCACGAGAAAGAGAAATGCGATCAATACGTTTGTTTAATTTTTCTATTTGTTTAAATAATTTATCCTCAAGAGACTGATCGACTGTGCGAGAAACGGCACAAGTCCCTTGGGTTGGATTTACTTCTAAAATTCTGTCGGCAATTTCTGCAGCTTTATCTACAGTTAAATTGGAAACCGCTGCCAAAATAGACTAAACAGTCGAAGGCAAACGTTGAAGGAATAATTCTAACATTAAGTTATCAGGAACATTTAAAGATTCTGCTCGACGTTTCATATTTGTAAGCAAATCGGAAGGTTTTCGAGAACCTAATTCTTCTCCAGATAATAATTGGCGAATTTCTTGCTGAGAAGATTCTCCTGCACGATTTATTAACTCAGTTTTGAGCTTTGTATATGGATCAATAGGGTCTGGTTTCATAAGTAAATCCCGTACTATTGATGCAATATCTGGAGGAAGATGAGCAACTACATAATTATATTTAGTAATGGATTCTGTGATAGGTTTGGGGGTGGCAAGAGCAAAGGTACTTTCACACATAATAAACCATAAAGATGGGTCTGATCGGTTATAAACCGGAATTTGGACGGCATGAACATCAGACATTGTGCAAGGTTTTTAAGCCAAAATAAAAGCAAAAATTTAACTATAGAAAATAAAATTAAATGATAAGTAGAAAACAGAATTATAAAATGATCTATAATTACTACTCATCTGTGATTCGGAGGACGAAAACCGATGTAATCCATTACTTCTGGTTTGGAGATCTTGAGTGATGGCTTGTAGTCAAAACCGAAAGTGCTTGAGAACTGTTCATACGATTTAACACAGTCCGGGTTACCATTATGGTGATTTCCAGTTATGTTTTTACCACCAATCCTCGAATTCCATATCACAGATTATGTTCTTACTGCATTAATATAAATATTAACAAGACATAGTGCACAATAAAAATTAAGCTTTATTTCGGAACTTCGCGCACACTGCCCGACAGCCTGCCTGTTTCGCTCTGCTCGCTACTCGTAAGAAACTTCTCCTCTAGGGTTGCCACACTTATCAGAGGGCGCAAGGCGCGCTCCTTATCGCCATCACCACATCTTAAAAGATGCACTTATTCATGGCACAAACTGGGAGATACTTAACTTACCCATCCAAAAAGGCTGAAATATCGCTAACAACTGATGCTTCGATACTGCCATTGAAGCCGTTTTACATCAGATTGTGAATAATGAAAAACAACCCTTGAGTTTCTTTTCCCGAAATTTGACATCAGCACATCAAAAATATAGTACCTACGACAGAGAACTCTTAGCCATCTATACAGCCGTAAAACATTTCAAATACATCTTAGAAGGGCGAACTTTTGCAATATACAAGGATCACAAACCACTAACATTTGCAACAAAATTCCAACAAAATTTGGAAAAAGCTTCGCCACGACAAGCTAGACAACTACCATATATAGGCCAATTCTCAACCGATATCCGACTCATACTAGGGCATGAAAATACCGTGGCTGACGCTCTCTCTCGCATAGACACCATTTCTGTACCATCTGCAATAGACTTACAAGCTATAGTAGACTGTCAAGAAGATGACGACTTGGAGATACTAAAAAACAACCCAAACTTAAAAATCCTGCAGATCCCTATACCGGAAAGCGACAAGAAAATTTACTGTGATACTTCTACAAATTATAATCGACCATACATCCCTGCAAAGTTTAGGCAGAAAATATTTTCTTCAAGCCATAATTTATCTCATCCTGGAATAAGATCCACGATAAAATTGATAACACGACGTTTCATATGGCCCAATATGAATAAAGACTGCCAACTATGGACTAGAGCATGTTATCTTGCCAAAGATCTAAAGTTCACAGACATACTCAGTCATCTTTGGGAGAATTCAAAGTACCTCCATACAGATTCCAGCATTTTAACATAGATCTGGTGGGTCCTTGCAAAGGATTCAAATATCTTTTAACTATCATCGATCGTTATACACGATGGATCGAAGCGGTACCGTCAGAAGATCAATCAGCAGAATCTAAAGCTTTGATTTATACTTGGTTTTTACGCTTTGGAATTCCGAATCGCATAACATCTGACCAAGGTCGGCAATTTGAAACCAACGTTTTCAAGTTTTAGGAAAATATCTTGGTTTTCATACAAACACTACAACTGCGTACCATCCACAGGCAAATGGCCTGATCGAAAGACAACACCGAACTTTAAAAGCAAGTCTCAAATGTCATCTACTCGAATCAAAATCATGGCTGGAAGCATTGCCTTTCGTTCTTTTAGGCATAAGATCTGCCATCAAGGAAGACTTAGGTTGCTCATCCGCAGAACTTGTATACGGAACCTCTTTAGCATTACTTGGTGAATTCCTTTCAAGAGTACCTCATATGAAATAGTCTGAATTTTCTCAAAACCTTCAGAAAATAATAAGAGCTATGAAGCCAAGTTCTACCACCACCCATGGAAATAGAACAGTCTTTGTTTCTAAACATCTTTCCAACTGTTCCCACATATTCCTATACAACAACATTAATAATTCGTCGCTACAACCTGTCTATCTTGGACCGTATCCTGTAAGAGCAAGAAAGGATAAGTACTTCGATATTGAAAGCCAAGGAAAAGTTAAAAGAGTTTCAATAGACAGACTAAAGCCATCTTTCCTAGTGCAAGATTCTGATATTCCTTTTCAAAACTCCCATTCCAAGAAAGCGGAACTTGGGGAAACACCTGCACTCAAGAACACTGAAGAAAATTCAGAAACTCATCATAAAACCAAGATTACTAGAACCGGCAGACATGTGAAGTTCCCCAGTCACTTTAAAGACTATCTTCCATAATCGCTGTCACTAGGAAGGGGGTGTGTAGTGTCGCTTCAGTTCTGTCAAGTTTCTAATTAAATTTAGTTAAAGCGGAATGGCAACACCTTCTAGTCTCCGTGAAGAACGAAGTAAACAAACTTCGGGTTTCTGTCACGCGATTCTATGTGCATGTAAAATGTAAATAAATCTTATGAATAAGAATCTATAACTTCGTAAGGAATAAAATATTGATTCCATTGGAGTCAGAGAAGTGTTATTTTCCTACATTTGCATACCAGACACTTCAGACATTAAACATTAATAAATTTGAATTAAAAAGAAGATTTGGAATCTTCTAATCTTCTTTAGAGTTTGAGATATGCCTCAGTTTGGCGCATGTAGGAAATATTTGTAATTAGAATCTATTATTTCCATCTTTTTTTTGGGGGGGGAACACCTGGCTTCCTTCGACAGGACTGGATAACTGTAAGTAAACACTATTCTGAATTTAATTATATTAAATAGTATTGTATTTTACTATGGATTCTTTAAAAGCTAAACGCTGTCAGTATAGAAGATTGTTTAGTAGAGCTTTAAACGATTTTGAAAAAGGTAAGAATAATTTAACTTAGAGTCAAAAAATTACATAGTTGAAGAAAATACGAAACCAATGCTAGAAGTTGAACAAGCGATTAGAGAAGAGCTTTTTAAATTTGAGGAAAGTGATAATATAATTAATAAAGAATTTGATGAATCAGAAGCTTATGTAGATAAATGGGGAATAATAGAAACTGAGTTAGCTAACCTATTGAAGAAGAAAGTCAGCAAGCAGTCTGCTGATATGAACGTTTCGCAGAATACAATTCTACGTTACCGAAAACTTAAATTGCCGCTTTTTGACGGTAAAGTAAAGAATTGGTTAGGGTTTTGGGTGCAGTTTAAAAAGATAGAAGGCGATTGTAATTTGGATAATGATGACAAGTTTGCATATTTATTACAATCTGTGAAAAGAGGATCACCTGCCGCAGAGTTAGCTAAAAGTTTTCCACCTGGGGGTAATAGTTACAACAAAGCATTGCAACAACTTTAGTTACGTTTCTGTAGAGAAGACATTCTTACAGAAGTTTATGTGAAGTAGCTTCTCTTTTTAGTTCTGCAAGACCTCGAATCACAAATTTTGTTTGAAAAAAATTGTATGATAATTTAGAATCGAAACTTCGTGTTAGAATTTCTTGGTGTTGCCAGAGATAAATATGCTGCTATGTTATACCCACTTGTAGAATCGTCATTACCTTATGATACTCTTCGTGCGTAAAAATCATGGTCAATCTCCAGCAATACCTTCAGCCTCCACGTTAATAACGGTGAAAAAAGAAAATCAAAACTTGTGCATATTTTGATTTGGAGTTCATGAATACAGTGATTGTTGCAAAGCCAGAAAGATGTTAGTAGAAGAGAGATTAGTAGTAGAAGATAAGTAGTAGAAGAGTTAGTAGGCGTAGTACAAAACAGACGCAGCTGCTTCTTTTGTTTGAACATAGGACATGGAATAGCTAAATGTTGGAAAACAGTTTTATGTGTAATTTGTGGGAAAAAGCACCACATGCTCTTGTGCAAAAACATCAACTCCGAGTCCAAACCCGAAAGTAGCGCCAGCTGCAATATCAGAGAAGATGATAAGCAGATACTAAAACATGACAAGGCACTTACAAATTTGGCGAAAACTCCTAGTCTTATTACAACCTTTGCTGGTTACTTTGAGAGGAAAAATAAAAAACGGCAAGCAAGAGCTACCATTGACTCAGCGTCACATAGGTCTTTTGTTTTACAGAACACCGCTATTGAAATGCAATCTTCGACCATATACGAGAAATATTACAGAAATCGTTATTTAATGGGACAACCATTGAAATTCAAGATCACGATGATTTTATCGAAAACAGATGGTAATTATATATGCAATTTTAAGGCTCTTGGACAAGAGGTAATTTGTGGTACTATACCACTAACTGGATGAGACGACTTCATAAACGAATTTAGGGAAAATAATATTTATCTGAATGATCAAAGTGTCGGACGGACAGAATTATTTATTGGAGGTCATATTTGTGGAAAATTGATGACACACAGGTCGTATTTTATTCTCGAGTGTTAAAATGTAGAAACACCTTTTTACTCGGCTTCTGATAACAATCTGGAAGGAAAAGAAAAAAGAGTAGTAATAGGAGGTGTGGGAGGGGAGGAAAGAGAGTCAGGTCCGCGCCAGCGGCAGGGAATGGGAGGAGTCAGTGTCGTTACAAGATGTAGCAGCGGGTGAGAGACCGCAGAGTCAAATTAGCGTGAATGAGTTAATTAAGGTGGTAAGTCTTATTTGTCACATGGGTACCGCTGTTTTTCACCGGGATGCGGGGAGTGTCTGAGAGGGCTAATAAATGGGGGCTTTAGACTACTTTTCTCAGGTCTTGCGGCTATTGAAACCAAATTAGGATGGACAGTTATGGGCAAAATCTCAATGTCTGAAATTTCAAATAATTCTTTTAAAGGATTCGAAAATAACTATGGATTTAATATGAAAAAACACTTTAATTGTAGATAGTTACAAAATTTAGAAGTAGTTATTCTTACAATCAACAATAGAGCTTAATTTAAAACATAAAACTTAAAGCCCACCAGCGGCCGAGCGGTAAAGTCGCCGAGGTTCGAATCTCGTGAACGGGCTGGCTGTATGGGCGTTTTCGTGGTTTTCCCCATGTGCAGCGAGTATACGAGCCAATTTCCCTTAGAAAGTTCTCCACAAAGGCATCCCTCCCTTAAGGCAGATAGCCCTCGAGTGCTTTGCCGTAATATAATAAAACCAAACCAAACCATAAAACTTAAACAGAGTTGAGTTGTAGCTGGTCTTACTCAAACAACCTCCCACCTTGCAATTTGTAGGATACCTATAAATTGCAACAAAAGTTATAAATCAAGTGTATTGGAAATTTTAACAAATCGACCAGCTCTAGTGACAAAATCTGGGACTTTGGATGATGAATCATCAATTTGTAGGATACCTATAAATTGCAACAAAAGTTATAAATCAAGTGTATTGGAAATTTTAACAAATCGACCAGCTCTAGTGACAAAATCTGGGACTTTGGATGATGAATCATCATGTTCACTGGATTCTGAATCGCAATGAATGGTAACTTTTCCGAACTGTTGATTTCTAACGCATAAAGTCTCTGGAATGATCTCAACTCCTCTCCATCAACTGTTCTCACTCTGGCAACTCTTGAGTGCCCATCTGCTCCAGAAAAGACTACATTGACGATTCCTAAAGTCCAGTTGATACGCTTGCCTTCAGGTTTTAGGAGAAAGACCTCTCCAACTCTTAAAGATTCTTCCCGACTCTTACCTTTATGAGAATCAACATTGCTATATACTCATTCCAAAATCTCATTCTTAAATCCTGCCTTAATTTTTGTACAAAACGCAATTTTATATTTAGGCTTTCCCTGTCGATTTCGTCTAAAGCAATTGTTTCACTGCTAGGAATAATTTGTAAGAAACAAGCGGGAGTTAATGGCTTCAGACCTTCTGAATTGTCTTCAATATATCTAAGTGGCAATATATGTAAGTGAGTTAATTGTAGTTTCGTAGTCACATAGAATAGTTTCCAACTCTTCATAGTCAAGACTTTTCCTGCCCAAAATTCTTCTTAGCATCTCTTTCAACATTCTAACCATACACTCCCACCAGCCTCCCCACCAGGCAGCTGTTGGTGGGTTAAAATTCCATTTGATTTTCTTGATAGTGGAAAACGACATGTTCTTCTCCCAATCTAAATTTCTTAGAGCATTGCTTAAACCAATGAAGTTTGTACCGTTGTCAGTGTAGATTATATTTATTCTACCTCTTCGAGCAAAGAATCTTCTTAAAGCCATAATAAAAACTTCTGTAATACAGTTGTCCACATAAAAAGATTCTTTGAGTAGACAAGCTGTTTGCTTCCTTTCATTCGGAGCTTTCTCTAGATTGTAAGCTATAGTTGCTTTTAGTAAAAACGGACTAGGAGAAGCACCAAATACCACTCTGCAGTGTCGGAGAGAGATTATTTCTTCTCGTCTTGATAACTCCTTACACCGCAGAAATTAAAAATATTCCCTATCCTCTGGATTCAAACTGATTTGAAAAAATACATTTTGATGTCTGATGTTACGCCAATTGCGTTTTTCTGAAATTGTATTATCAATTTGGGTACGAACTCTAATAAATTTGGCCCTTTTTCTAAACAATTATTCAATCAATTTCCTTTGGAATCTCGTCGACGCATCAAAAACGGACTAATTTTTGTTGTTGTTACACCAGTTTTTATCACAGGATGATGTAGTAAATAGCGTACCTTTTTCTCGTCTTTATCTACAATTTCAATAATTCCACCCCGAACCCACTCATTAAACACATCGTATTCTCTTAAATGTCTAGATCTAATGAGGTTTTGCTAGTTGACATTAACCGTTCAGTGGCTAATTCTTTATTCGTTTCTAATTCTGGACGTCCATTTTTCCATGGCAAACATACTTCATACCTTTTGTCTTCGTTTCTTTTAATAGTTTTACTGAAAAAATCTGTCGTTTCTTCATCGGTTACCTGCCTTAACTTTACTTCTGCAGGACATCTTATACCGATGACATCTAGGCTCCATAATTCCGTCAAATATAAAGTAGTAGCAGATGCAATACTCTCCAAAGATTTTGAGAAGTTTCTTTGTTTACTTGAAGCGTCCATCCAGGTTTTGGTTTAATAGCTACGAAATTATTATCAATGGGCCCCATTCTCTCAGTCAATAATGTGCCAAGATAATCTGCTCCTATTAATAAACCTATTTCAGGTACATATTCTCCTGTATCACTTAAACGTATATTTTTCTTTTCAAAATTTTATAAGTATCAGGATCCTCTACGCATGGAATTGCACCACATATCTTCTTTTCGTCCAAAATTGAAATAGTGTACTTGAAATTTGAACTTTGTAATGTAATATTGTAGACATTGTAGGACTCTTGTTTAGTTTCACTGCCCCCAAAAAGTTCATGACTCATCATTTCTTGATCTACAGGTTTCAATCCTAGTTTCTGTGCAATATCTTTTCGTATGAAAGATCTCTGAGCACCAGTATCAAATAATCCGTGAACGATTCCGTACCTGTCATCATTGATGAGTTTCACCAATACAGTTAACAACAATGTTGGCGAATTTTTTGGTGACAAAAGAACCTGTGCATCCGATTCAGACTGTTTGGCTTGTTTTGATTGATTTATATTTGGACACATAATGCTATGGTGTTTTTTCTTGCACTTTAAATAAGCTTTGCAGATCTTAGAATTGTGTCCTGGTTTCAAACAGACGAAACAAGCCCACCTTTTCTTCAATGTTTCCCTTTTCGGCTCCAGTCACATCTCGGCAGCCTTAAAGCGTTCTGAGGTATTATGAAACGACTTGTTACAAAATAAACAATGCTTGCCATTTTTCTCAGGTCTTTGCTTTTCATTAGATACAATACAAGCTGCAGTGGGAATTTGTTCTTTCGTTTTAAATTTTTCAAATCGATCATTCGCAAACCCTGATCGAGCAAGTTGTAACCGCTCTTCACTTTCGACTTCCAAACGAAGAAATTCTAATAAATTTCCTAACATGTTCATCTTGTCTTTATTTTCTACACGATTATGTGTGCGTTCCTACTCCTTGATAAGAGCTTCTGGTAGAGCTGATTCTACTAAAGGATATAACATTGCTTCATATTTTTTAGACGTTACCCCTAAAGTCTCTAATGCTTGCAGCTGAGTCTCGAATTTATCATAAAGAATCCGCAAAGTAAAATTTTCGCCACTTTTCGCTTGTGTTAAAAATAGATTTAAAAGTTCACGAACATAAATTTGAATTAATAGTTCATCTTTAGCAAAACGAGGTTTCAGCTGTTCAATAGCATTATAATAGTTTTCGCTAAATGGTGGAAAACTAGCAACTAAATCTCTGGCCGATGAAACTTCTTCAGTTGCTTGTAAAAGATACTGAAATTTGTCACCTGCATCAATGCTATCATCATCAGGAATGTTTTTAAATTGTCCCCAGAATCCTAGCCAGTTTTTAATAGTACCATCAAAACGTTTCAGTTCTAACTTAGGAAGACGGAAATTTCGTTTAGTTTCATTTACTACACTGGAAATATCGCCCTTTCTTTCAGTGGTTGATAACATTAAGTCAACTTTCGTTTTCATGGCAACCCACTGATTTCGATAGCTTTCCGTCAAATCCACATCCTTAGAAAATTCATCTTCATTAAAATTTTCCATTTATAGCCACGTTACTTTAACTGTTTCATCTAATTGAAATAACCCGTCAGCTTTATCATTAAAAATATTAAATACAGATATCAAATCAATCTTACGTACTGCTTTATCTTTTAGAACAGGTTCCACTTCTTTCAAAGAGGTTGTGAAATATCGCCGTAATTGTAATCTTTTCCGTTTTAAATTATTCGTAGTCCTGCTGCACGGACGCTAGTATTTTAAAGGATTCGAAGATAACTATGGATTTAATATGAAGAAACACTGCAGACATTTACAAAATTTAGAAGCAGTTATTCTTACAAACAATGATAGAGATTAATCTAAAACATAAAACTTAAACACAGTTGAGTTGTAGAGAGCTGGTATTACTAAAAAAAATTCTACTTTTCTTGTCACTTCAATGCTCAATAAAGAGACATTGATATTTGATTTGTGGGCTTTTGACACGCTGGGAATTTTAGATCCTTTAAAAGACAAAACTAAATTGGATTTTCAAGAAGAAGCAAGTAAACATTTCTTATCTGCAGTTAAAATAAATAAAGAAGGTCGTTTTCAAGTATTCTCACCGTGGCTTCGTGATCATCCGCCCTTGCCAGAAAATTTTGATTTGGCTATTAAAAGATTAGATTCGACTGTTAAACGATTGAAAGCTGATAATCTTTATGAAGAATGTGGGGAAGGGTTTTGTGAGTGGGAACGAGAAGGAATAATAGAATCTGTAGCGAAAAATGAAATTGAGTTACGTTGTCATTACTTACCTCATCATCACGTAGTCAAAGAAAACAGTGTAACAAAGATTCGACCAGTATTTGACGCTTCAGCAAAACAGAAAGGAGCACCGAGTCTAAATGACTGCCTTGGAAAGGGTTGTTGAATCTTATTAGAACTCATTCCTTCAGTTCTTCATCGATTCGGTATCAACAAAACAGGAGTTACATCCGACATACGAAAAGCCTTTTCGTAAATCAGTCTTAATCATAAAGACAAGGATTTTTGGAGATTCTTATGGTATCAAGCTGATGGCCAACTTAAATATTGCAGAGACTGTAGAATTGTGTTTGGCGTCTCCATTAGTCATTTTTTACTTGGTTCTGTTTTTCAATATAATTTAGATTCCATTTTGAAAGATGCTCTCGAAGGAAAATTGAAATATTCAGCAGAAATGGTTGAAAAGTTGAAGAACAGTTTTTATGTCAATAACTGTATATGCAGCGTCAAAAATGATCAAGAATTACATTACTTCATAAAGAGGGTTACAGACATTTTAGCTGAAAGAAAATTCGAATTACGTGGGTGGGAATACACTGAAACATCAGAGAATTCCTTAAATATTACTAATGTATTAGGAATGCAATGGGAACGTAATAGCGATACATTAAGCTTCAATATTATTAATGAATTGCCCGAAAAGATAACTAAGAGGACAATTTTAGAAACTGCTCATAAAGTATTTGATCCTGTGGAATATTATCTGCTATTACCTTGCTTCCCAGGCTTATGCTTCAGAGTCTGTGAAAATCTACGTTGTCTTGAGATCAAGAAGTTGATTCTGTAACAAAGTCAGATAAGTGGATGAATGACTTGAATTACTTGAAAGGTTTGAAAATACCTAGGTGGGGGCATTGTGAGTTTGAAATAATATTACTTCATTTCTTTTGCGATAAAAGTTATAAGGTATTTCTCCCGCCTTCTTAACGTTCCTAATGTCTCTACAAAGTAAATTGTCATATTCAAATATAACTTTCATTCGTGCTGAAACCGGAGACTCTGTGAAAGTTAATTTCATTGACAATAGCACCACCTGATCTAGATACAAGCTAAAACAAGAGTTGCTCCCACTGGTAAGAAAGAGATTTCTATTGCCCGATTAGAACTCCTGGGCCCTACTATTTATGCTCGTTCAGCGCGGCCCGTTTTAAAATAGTTTAAAGTACAAACTCTTGTTTTTGGACTGATTCTACAACTGTACTGGCTTGGATACAAAGAGATGTAGCATGGGATGTGTTTGTTCAGACAAGAGTTATGGAAATAAGACAAAGTACTCCAAGGGATGCCTGGTGGCACATCTCAGGAACAATGAACTCTGCCGATTTACCCAGTAGAGGATGTTTTGCCCGTTATTTAGTCTCGTCCCATTAGTGGGAGGGACCGGAATGGTTGTATTCATTGCGAGAAAACTGGCCAAGCAACAATTTTATTGTAAACGAAGAAGAAGTAGCCAAAAAGAAGAAAAAAGATTTATCATCTTTGATTAACACAAATACCGTTGGTCTTATAAATACTCTTCGGTTTTCAACTTATCACCGGACTAGTAGAAGATGGATTGAATTTGTCGATTCATTCACTACTGCAAGTATGAGAAGATAAGGAAAGGTGAACTTACCGTTCCTGAGCTTAATGAAGCTGCGAAAATGCTTATTTGTTTGATACAAACTGAATCTTTTGCTGGGGTTGAAGATAAGCGTTTAGCATCACTAAATCCATTTCTAGATTAAGGAATCATTAGGACGAAAACAGCAGTATATCAAAGAGATTATAAGTCCGAGTTGAAAACTCCTCCCATTCTACCCATTGACCATCCTCTTATCAAAAGGATAGTAATGGAAGAACATCAAATTGTGTTTGGTGTTGAACACTTCGGAGTTTCTCACGTCTTAACCATATTTTACCATTGTACTATGTACAAGACAGTACATATTTCATGCGTGTACAAAAAAAGTAATAATGTTTAAACTATTTCTTTCACATTGTAATATTGCTAGAAAGCTGCTTGTTATATTAACTACTTTGTTTTAAATTTTTACTTTTACAAATCTGTTTTTAAAAAAAAACAGATTTGTAAAGATTTGTAAAAGTACAAAAAGGACTAATTTTGATTTTTTGCATTTTATTTTTGAATGCATAAAAAAAAGGGTAAAATAAAAAGTGTGGATTTGTTTTAAATAAAATAGGTCTCAATCAGTGTGAATGACAAAAAATCCGAAAGAAAAATATATTATAGATCCTTATTTTGCTTTCTTTTTTAGAGCGTCCTATATATAGGACAACGGTAAAATCCACTATTATATGATGTTAAAACATAACACCACGTTGGAGTGAAATGGTTACGTCCGTTTCATCCCCTCGCTGTAAAATATAGCGATCAACTGTTTTTTATCCTGCGTCCCTTTTTGTAGAGACTTATATTTAGCATCTGAAAGACGTTTCACACATTTTATTTGTACGAAAGAAATTTACTTTTGTGAATGTTTATTTTGTAAGGTATATTTATTTTACGCATCCAAAATGAGTCGAAAATTTCTAACAGCTGAAGAAGCTTTGGAATATTTTATCACATTAGATGATGAAGGTACTGAGTCGTAAATGGTAATAATACCACCTGATCCAGATACAGTCAGTGACAATGAAGAAATAGACGATGACTGCTCTAAAGATTAGACATGGCCAAGCTAGTTGTGATGAAAACGCAGCAGGAACAACACGAACTGTGGAAATTTTAGTAGGAAATGAAGCTGATGAAATGTGTGCCGAACCTTGAATTGGAAAGATTGCATTCCTAAATATTCACATGCTTCAGAAATATTTTCTCAAGATATTAGTCAGTCTCCAACTGATTTTGTTTCTGGAAAATGTCCTACAGAACTCTTTGAGTATGTCGCTGAAAAAATGATAAACAAAGTTGTTATTGAGAGTAAGAGATACGCTGGGCAGGAAAAAAATCATCATTTTTTTATTGACAAAACATGTGAACTCAAGCAATTCTCAGGTATACTTTTTTGCCACATGAAAAAATATACTGGGAAAACGCGCCAGACACTGGAACTATACTATTTAGTAGAGCAATGCCCCGAAATAGATATTCTGAAATCAAGCGGTACATTCATTTCATTGACAATAGCACCATTGATTCAGACGGATATTACAAAGTACGTCCACTTTATGATTTACTGAATGATGCTTTACAACAATTAGGTGTATTTTCCGAACATCTAAGCACTGATGAAAGAATGGTGACCTGTTTCGGTCGACATGGTTGTAAAATGTATATGAAAGAAACCAAAACTCTCGATCTTCTAGAATATCGACAGGCTATAACAGTCAGCTATTTGGGATTATCAATACCTAGGAACATTCAAGGCGGAACATAAGGTGCGCAGCAGAGAAATCAGGACTTCTTGAAAATGCAAACTCATCCTGTGATTGTCAAAAACCCTGATGGACATTGACGTCGTTGTCATAATTGTACGAGGAAACCAACAACTATTTGTAAAAAATCTAATATTAGCTAATGTTCGAGTTGCTTTTCACCATTCCATTCAAAAGAACCGGCTTGAAAGAAAATATTGTCCTGCAACTTCACAGCACTAAATTTGACCATCGTCCGATATATATAGGACAGCCTGTAAGCTCAAAGAAAATAAAAGTTTCGTATATTTTTAAATTTATTATCTTTTCTTACCTTTTTATAAGACAAAATTAGAAATTTCAAACAAAAATTTTAATTTCTTCGATCATTGGTAAAATATGGGTTAAATTCTCTACAAGAAAGATTCTGGTTACTATCTGGACGAAGAACTGCTTCATCCATATTGAGATCTTGCATTATTTCTAAAGGATATTCCAGCAAAAGAGTCAGTCCTCCAGCCCTACTATTGCCCAGTGATCGAGTTCAAGATGTTTCTGTGTTCCGGATTACCGGCAGGACCTTTGATACTTATGAATAAAATAAAGGCAATCTGCAGTAAAAGCACCTCAACAGAGAAATATACCCGTTAGAAATGACGGAGTATCTCGTATTACAAGACATGGAAGGACTGTCAAGAAAACACAGAGATTAGACTTGTGATTACGAATGTTGCAGTATTATTCAATGTATTCAATTCATTATTTCTCATTGCAAGGTGGGAGGATGTAAGGAAAAATTATTACGAGCTGCATGAAATATGATGTCCCTCTTGAAAACGAGAAGTAGTTTTAGACACTTTCAATGATTAGTTTTTTGTGTGGCAACATTACCCGTATTCCATGAATTTGTTTCATGAAGTTGAAACAATGATCCGTATTCCATGAATTTGTTTCATGATGTTTCATTCCGTGAAGTTGTAGCTTTCGATTTTGTTTTCAGATGTAAAAATTAATAAAGTTGAATTAAAAGGAAGATTTGGAACCTTCTTTTATAGAGTTTGACATGACTTAGTTCCTTGCATACAGGAAATATTTGTAATTAGAGTCTACTATATTATTTCCTTCTTTTTTTGGAACAACTGTGTTTCGTTCACCCGTGGTACTATGATAAATGAAACCAAACAATAAACTAACAAGCTATTACCGTTAAAAAAAAATCTTGATAAAATCGCGTTCTTTGTAATATAAGCTGAAATTTATAAGGGTTCCGTACACCTTTTCACATTTATGAATTTCAACTCATATTCTTATGTCGAAGCAATTTTGTGTCTTGGAGAACAACAAATCTGCAAAAAATGTACTCTCACCTTATTTGCGAATTTACTGGGCCATTAGCCTCATCTATTTCCATGGGCGTAGCAAGGATCGGAGCTAGGGGGATGCAAACGATCTTAGAAAACGAAACTATGACACGACACGAATTCGTCAGTGGTAGAGTAGATAAAATTTTTGAGCACCTATTTGAAAGCGAATTAATTGGTTGGCTGCATGAGTGTTTTTTGGGTTTTTTCTTTTTCTCATGTATTATAAATTGAATACGAACGAGTTTACATCAGAAAATTCTCCTCTAAGACAACTTTCCTTCAGGATTTCACTCGCATGTTTTGCTACAGTCGAATGAACGAGCAAATAAATAACGGAAATGGAATACATGAGTTTAAAAATAGATCGTTTAAATATGAAAGATAGGAATAAAGAGACTTCTGAGCATTTTTTTGCTTGGTCTTTAATTTCTATTACAACAATTTTTCTGCTATCTGAACTAAATCTTTCTAGAACTTTTTTTTCTATTTCTGTTCTTGTTTCTTAAACAAGCTTTCGATGCACACTTAACATACACAGCCCATTTAAGCGATTCTATATCATTGTAAAGCGTAACCAAGTTTTTACTCTACAAAGGGGGCTAAATGAACACTCATTAGTGCACATAATACATAGTTGAGACAAAAATGTGATAAGAGCACATTTCGTTTCTGGGGGGGGGGGGAGGAAATTTCACTTCTTTTACCAAATCCTCCAGTGTTAGCTAATTCATGTTGTCAATCTTTAGTTTCTCCGTTTTCCAGAAATTACACCAGAGTTTTCTCTCACTGTCAAAATTTTAAAATTATAAAAATTGCGAAAGCACTCCGCTTTTTTGGTAAATTCTTCCACTGGCATCTTTAGCATAGTCACAGGATGTAATAACAACAAAGAAAAATCCTGGTAAATTATTGCTGAAAATCTTTCTTCCAGTCATAGTATTTAAGGAAACCAGATAAGGGACAATAAGAAAAACTTTCCCAAAATTCGTAAATTGTAGATACTGGAGGATTTCAGCGATGTTTTTGCAATTTTACAATTCTCGGTGCTTACAATTCAGTGCCAATGATCTCAGCCATAGCACTTTCGAAAGGCAGAATTTCATGGCATAAAACATCTGTTGCTCTACTATGTTCTTTTACGAGCATTAAAATTCCGTTTATGTGGTCTACATATTGTAGCATATTTAAATTTTTGGACTGTAAAATATTAGTCACAAATCGTTGAAGATAGCACCAGCAAGATGTAGCTGTAAATGTTAAGGAAAAGTAGAAGTCTAAAGGAGCGATTTCGGGGCTATATGGTGGGTGTGACAAAAGAGTCCAGACGGTAAACGCAGACACATGTGGTCTTGCATTATTTTAATGGAACATTACCATTTTGCGCCAGAGCTCAGTTCGACATTTTTCTTTGATAGCAGTATCAACACGGACTAGCTTATCGTCGAGGGTTTTTACCTTTTTCCAGGTACGTTTTGTGGATAATACCACGGCAATCCCACCAGATACAAAGCACGACCTTTTTGTTAATCAAATTGCGCTTTGCGACGCTGCCAACGGGCTCACCTGATAGAGCCGAATACTTTGCAATGAATCCTACGCACACGATAAATTCAGATTTCGTCTCGGCACCATGTAATTGGAAAGCAGTTTTCTTGGTAGACCTTCTTTTGATAACTTTTCCAGTCCCTATACTATGTTTATAAAATGGTCTTTAAATATACTAATACTTCTGTATTTCTGAGACCAACTCGGGTCTCTTACCAGCGGACACATAAGTTTGAAATATTTTTCTATATATCTTCTTCGTAGAATAGATTAACGAAAAATGTTTATTACGTGTTTTACAGTAACATTAGTATTTCTGATTTCCGACACGCAGTTCAAATTGTTCACTACTAAATTCAGTTTGTGACTGGCACAATGGAAAAATAAAACATTTTTATACTTCTGTGGCAAGATCTTCTGCACGCCACTAATTTCCCTGCCATTGTTGAATATCTATTTTAACCTTGTTCAACACATTTGTTTGGATCAAAACCTTCCCTTTTCAGAAAAATGTCTAATTTATTTTCTACAGTATGAGCATCCATTGCATTTACTTCAATAAATCCTAGGAATTCTTCCCGGAAAGACAACCTTTCTTCATCAAAAACTCGAATACCAATTGACAATTGCGCCTTCCCAGATTTACCGCTTGTTTCGTCTGCCATTATGCTGCAAGCCGAAGCTTTTCCTGCATCTCGTACTATACTGACTTTCACCCGCAATCTATACAAATTGATGAACTCGTTTTGGATTTGAGGTGACAAATAAGTAGCATTTTTACTACATATTTTATAAATGTCTTTGCAAACTTTTATCTTCTGCTTCGGTTCTTAGATGAATCAGGGTCCTGATAATTCCCCTCCTTTTTCGTCAGTACTGGCGGTGATGAGGAAAAGGCCAACTGAGAATATAAACAACCGATTCAACTAGGTGCGGAATCAACGAAACGTTATCTACGTTTTCCCGCGGCAACGACCACTAGGGAGGCTCAAGGAGGTGCAGATTGGAGAATGACAAGAAATAAAAGACCAGCCGACACAGCCTTGCCAGCCCAGAATGTAAGAAGGTCAAAGCTGAAGTGGAAAGACCCGAAAGAATGAACGGCCGCGCAAGAAGTCAAGGCAATTTCAGAACCCACAGTCGTCGCACAAAAACCCGAGGTTCGTCGACAAGGGGCAGAAGAGGAAAAGGAATGACATAAACATCGCGAATCATCGAAATCGATGATCGCGCCAGCGGGGAATCATGTAGCTCCTCTAAAATAGAAGCTAAAGAAAGCTGGGAGTTTTGAAATATCCCACATTCCAAGAGTTTTGCCTCGTCAGGATGGAAGAATACAGACAAAGAAAAGATAAGTGAAAATTTCTTTGTTTGCTTATTTTACACGCAAAGTTCAATTTATATCATATAGTTGTAAGTTGCTAAATATTTTTGAAAGAAGAATTTTAATTCGCAAATAGCGAGCATTTAGTTGTAAATATCTTTTAAACAAAAAGATTTTCGTGTTCGCAGTTTTGCGAGAATGTCGTAGTAAATATCTCTTATTAAGAACTCGCAAGTTGCGAGAATTGAATTGTGAATATCTTTTAGTTATAGATTACAAGAATAGTCTTGCAAATTACTCCAATTCTAATTTTGATCGTTTATTGCCCTTGTCTGTTCTACCACATCCTTCTCTAAGGCCGATATCACACGACGTTTGTTTCACACGAACAACTGTTTCGGACAATTTTTCTGCCTGGTTTACTATTGAAAGAAAGACGTGCGACGTTTTCCTTCCTTTCGAAAAAAGTTGCAAGTTGTTCGTTTTCAACCAATCAGCTATCAGCGCCAAATGCTGTGAGCTTGTTTGTAATGGAGAACCAGTTTCTCCTGTGTTAACCCCAAAGCGAGCTGTGGTGATTGGCTGTTGTGACAAAGCAGAAAAATTGTTCCAAACAGGTTGCAGCGGCAGCGCCAAACAGGCGATACGGACTTAAAAACTGTACAGAAAAGCTCCAATTGGCGAAACAGTAAACCAGTTTGGCAAACCTACAGGCTGACGCGGAGAGAAGAATTTTCCCCGGCAGTCAAGTGGAACTACTTCAACAAATGTGTGCGTCTCTGCTTCGCCGAGATATGTGAACTTGTGTACTCGCATCTGTACTGAGCTCTGAATTTCTTAAGCCGTTATAATGTACCCGGCAACTGTTACTTTTCCTTATTAAATTTGATTATTAATTGTAACATGTCTATCTTAACTAAGATTTCGGCTTTCCTAGTTGATGTTAGGGATATTTTCTTATGCACGTGTTACTCACACGTACATCATTGGTGACCCTGTCCCTCGCTCCTTCTGTTTCGATCCCTAATGACAATCTGTCTCAATCTTTGTTAAAAAACTAAAAATATGCCTTATTTTGATGCCAATGGTCTTCCTTATGACTGATAAAGGCTCCACCCTATTTATTTCCTCCTCATTTTATCGTACGGATTACACGTGGTTTATCACACTTAAGGAGGATTTACAGGTATGTGGTCAAATTTTTTTAATTATCTGTGATTGGTCTTAATTATGTTTTTGTGATATGTTTTTGCTCTAAAATTATAGTTTTAATTTAATTATTGATTGTTTAAAATTGATCTTTGGGTAATATTTGTGCTCACACTTTTATTGAGATATTGAATGTCTTCATTATTTTCTTCTAAATTGATACTGTTTTGATAAGGTATAGTGCAAAACATTAAGTTTACGATTTACGATGTATTTATAATTGGCAACCATGCCAGGATCGGAAGGCCAAACCAACGAGGAATCGAATATGGTGGTTCAGGAGCCACAAATCTCACACGTGGCAGTTAAAATTTCCCCTTTATGGAAAAATAATGTTAAACTTTGGTTTATTCAAGTTGAAAGTAACTTTGCTTTAGCGAAGATTAATAGCGATAGTACAAAATACAACCACGTGGTTTCTTCGATAGACCCTGAAACTCTTTCCGCAGTATCAGATATTTTATTTAATCCCCCAGCGACGGCTAAATATGATGCCCTTAAAGCTAGGTTAATAGTAGAATTCTCAGATTCGGAAAGCGAGCAAATACGCAGACTTATTTCTGAATTGCATTTAGGGGACGACAAACCATCTCACTTATTGAGAAAAATGAGAGAATCAGGTGGAAACTGTATAACTGACGAATTTTTAAAATCATTATGGCTGCAAAGGTTACCTTCCGAGGTGCATGCCATTTTATAAATAAGTTCGGAATCCTTAGACAATTTAGCAAAAATGGCTGATAAGATAGCTGAAGTGCGCACGCCAACGAACAACAGCGTGTTCGCGGTCCAGGCAGCTTCGGCGAGTTCCCCCAGAAACCCTAACGATTCTGGTGCCCCCCTCGAGGAGCTTAAGGCCTTAAGGAGTGAGATCTCTGCCCTAAGTAAACAAGTCGAGCGACTCTCCCGCGGAAAAACGAGGAATAATTTCCCCCGGGATCAACATAACAAAGCACGTATTTTTTCGCGTGGGCATTCCCGAGAGCGTGTGAACAATTATTGTTATTTTCATTCGCGATTCGGTAATAATGCACGAAAATGTCGAGCACCTTGTTCCTTTTCTCAGAACACTACGGCCCAGGAAAACTAGTAGTAGCGGCTGTCGATCGAAATTCATCGGCAGTCGCGCATTCATGTCGCTTACATGTTTACGATAACAGATTAAATTTAAACTTTTTGATTGATTCGGGCTCGGATGTTTCATGTGTGACACCGACTTCTAAGTTTAAGAAAATGCATCCTGATTCGCTTCAATTATTTGCCGCGAATAATTCCAGAATTTCTACGTATGGAACAAAATTGTTAACTGTGAATTTAGGACTTAGACGAAACTTTTCTTGGAAGTTTTTAATCGCCGATGTACCAGTGCCTATAATAGGAGCCGACTTTTTAAGGCATTTTGATCTTTTAATCGATTTAAAACGAGGTAGGCTTATCGATAATACTACGAAATTAACTCGTATTGGTTCTCTTTCCGATTCTAAAAATTATTTTTCGGTAAAGTTAATATCTGGTGATTCACCATATCACAGAATCTTGAAAGACTTTCCGGAAGTACTGAATTTAAAATCCGATTCGGGTAGAGTAAAGCATAGTACGGTTCATTACATCGAAACAAACGGTCCTCCTGTGCACAGTAAACCGCGTAGGTTAAGCCCTAAGTTATACGAAGCAGTAAAAAAAGAATTTCAATTTATGATAGATTAAGGTATTTGTAGACCATCAAAATCAGCATGGTCATCACCTCTTCATGTAGTTTCTAAAAGTTCGGGCGACATACGGCCAGTAGGAGACTACCGAAAACTAAACGCGTGCACAGAACCCGACAGATACCCTATCCCGCATTTACAAGACTTTAATAATACGCTTAGCGGAAAGACAATTTTTTCAAAAATTGATATCGTTCGGGCATATCATCATATACCAGTCCATCCAGATCATATACCGAAAACTGCAGTTTGCACCCCATTTGGTCTTTTCGAATTTCCGTTTTTAAATTTCGGACTGTGCGGAGCAGCTCAAACCTTTCAAAGGTTTATGAACGAAATTCTTGGAGATCTAAAATTCGCCTACGTCTACTTAGATGATATTTTGATATTTAGTGATACGGAAGATGAGCATAAATCTCACCTACGTACTGTTTTTGAAAGATTAACTTCATATGGATTGACAACTAACGCTTCGAAATGTGTTTTCGGCGTTCCGGAAATATCTTTTTTAGGCCATATAATCAATAAAGATGGTACCAAGCCTCTGACGAACAAAGTGGAAACGATACTTAACTACCCACTTCCTAAAACGGTAAAAGATTTGCAGAGATTTTTAGGATTTTTAAATTTTTACCGTCGATTTTTACCCAACGTAGCCCAGAATCAAATACATTTAACTTCGTATTTAAGAGGGGCTAAGAAAAATGATAAGACAATCCTGAATTTGTCTGAGGAAGCGCGGAGTGAATTTCAAAAGTGCAAACAGCTAATCGCTAATGCTGTTCTTTTGGCACACCCGAAGAAAGATGCCCAGTTGGTTTTACAGGTTGATGCGTCAGACTTCGCGATCGGTGGAACGCTATCACAAATAGTTGATAGAAATTTACAGCCTCTCGCATTTTTCTCACGAAAGCTTTCGCAGGCGGAAAGGAACTATAGTGCGTATGATCGAGAGCTATTGGCAGCTTATGCTGCTATTAGGCATTTTAAGCATATGTTGGAAGCACGGAACTTTTCTTTAATCACCGATCACAAACCGCTCACGTATGCATTCCGACAGCGTTTGGATAAGTGTTCACCTCGTCAGGCTAGGCAGTTAGACTTTATCTCACAATTCACCACTGAAATTCGCCATATAAAAGGTTCGGAGAATATCGCTGCCGACGTACTTTCGCGTATAGAAGCAATAAGCATGCCTAACCCTATCGACTATGAGGAAATCGCTAAAATGCAAGAAATCGACCCAGAATTACAAACATTGCTTAAAGAGTCAAAAGTTCTACATCTCAAAAAAGTTACCTTACCGAATTGTAGCTTACCGATATATTGCGATGTGTCAACAGGTAACGCCCGTCCTTACATTCCTCCGGCATTCCGTGAGAAAGTTTTTGCCACCTTGCACAATTTGTCTCACCCCGGCATTCGCGCATCAACAAAGTTAGTATGTTCACGGTTTGTTTGGTCTTCCATCCGCAAAGATTGCGCGAAATGGGCACGGCAGTGCATTCCGTGCCAGAAAGCAAAAGTAAGCAGGCATACTAGAACCCCGTTAATGAAGTTTCCAGACCAATCACAGAGGTTTGATCACGTCCACCTTGACCTTGTTGGTCCCCTACCTCCTTCTCAAAATAATTATTACTGCCTAACTATGATAGATAGATTTACTAGATGGCCCGAAGCAGTACCCATACCAGACATAACAGCACGCACAGTAGCACAGGCTTTCTATGACCACTGGATTACTCGATTTGGTTGTCCGACTGTTATTACTACCGACCAAGGGCGACAGTTTGAAAGCGGCTTATTTCGAGCCCTTTCCCAATTATTGGGAATCAAGAGGATCAGGACGTCTCCGTACCACCCACAGGCGAATGGACTGATCGAGGAATTCCACCGTCCTTTGAAAGCTGCCTTAAAAGCGCACGATACCAGTGACTGGGTGGCTGCCTTTCCAACGCTGCTGATGGGTTTCCGCGCCGCTCTCAAAGAGGACATAGGAGCAACCACTTCTGAACTGGTGTATGGAAAGACTATCCGTCTCCCAGAAGAATTTTTCAATCCGACACCTCCGGATGCGTCCCCCAAACAGTTTGTGGAGGATTTAAAATCTCACTTTGCCAGTGTCCGCCCGACCACGACTTCTAGCCACGGCCAGCGAACATGTTTCATTCATCCACGCCTTCACAAGTCCACATATGTGTTTGTTCGACACGACGGAGTTAGAAAACCACTTCAAACTCCTTATGATGGACCATTTAAGGTGCTAGAAAGACAAGATAAAACGTTTGATCTCGAAATAAAAGGGACTAAGCAAACGATCTCCATAGATAGACTGAAACTCGCTTTTGTAACCATGGACTCTTCTCAAGTTGCTTCCAAGGGTGTGAAAAAAACTTCGGACATTTGTATCACCCGTTTTGGACGATTAATCCGACCCCCGCATCGGTATGTCACATTTCGTTGACACTGCGGAGGGAGTATGCAGCGGCAGCGCCAAACAGGCGATACGGACTTAAAAACTGTACAGAAAAGCGCCAATTGGCGAAACAGTAAACCAGTTTGGCAAACCTACAGGCTGACGGGGAGAGAAGAATTTTCCCCGGCAGTCAAGTGGAACTACTTCAACAAATGTGTGCGTCTCTGCTTCGCCGAGATATGTGAACTTGTGTACTCGCATCTGTACTGTGCTCTGAATTTCTTAAGCCGTTATAATGTACCCGGCAACTGTTACTTTTCCTTATTAAATTTGATTATTAATTGTAACATGTCTATCTTAACTAAGATTTCGGCTTTCCTAGTTGATGTTAGGGATATTTTCTTATGCATGTGTTACTCACACGTACATCAAGGTGTTCTTCCGTAACAAACCGACGTGTGATAGCAGCCTAAGACAACCAGTACAGATTCTGGATAGTATGGACACTGATGTAAATTCATTCTCATTTGTGTTGTATACGGATGGTAGTAGGATTGATGATAAAGTTGGTTTTGCTTATGTTATTTTTGAAAATGATATTGAAATTGAGTGTCACCAATTTCGCATTAGAAATGAATGTACTGTATATATTTCTGAGCTTCCGTGTATTAATTTTGCAATCAAGTGGATAATTAGCCAGGATGGACGTGGTTCCAGCTACTTAATCTGTACGGATTCCCTCTCTTCCCCGGAATCTCTTAAAAATACCTCTTTATGTAATGATATTAATGTTAATATACAGTAGTCTCTCGGAGATCTGGAGAAGAAGGGTATTTCAGTTTTTTTACATTTGTCCGTGGTCATTCGGGTAATTATGGAAACGAGAGAGCTGATTGGCTTGCTAAGAATGCAACTAAAAATGATATTAATGTTGATGTAAATATTCCAAAATTTTATTTTAAAAAAGCATTCAAAGCTAAAATGATAGAGCGGTGGAACTGTGTTTATATCTCTTCTGATAAGGGACCTGTTACAAAAACATTCTTCCCAACTATTTTTGAAAGACTGAAAAGTAAGGACTTGTTGCTCAATTTTAAAGTTACGCAATTTTTGTCTGGACATGGTAAGTTTAATGTTTATCTTGAACGATTTAAGCTGACATCTTCCAATTTGTGTAATTGCAATCTTAGCTTTCAGCAAAGTGTTTTCCACCTGCTTTTTGACTGCTCATTGCTTGATAAAGCAAGAAATCTTTTGAAATGTAGATTAAAATTAGTTGGAATTCATTGGCCGCCGAAATGTTATGATTTTGTATCTTCGACTTCGGCCTACCAAGCTTTCAACGATTTGATTTTGTTGACTTTTATATTAAACATTGTTAATGATTTCTTTATACATTTTTATACTTTTGTATTTACCTGTGTTTTTTTTTAATCTTTGTGTATGATTCCATTGTATTGTTGAAAACTGATGATATTACTTACAATTTTGCCTTTTTTACTCACGATTTGTAAGTCTCGTGTGATACTTTGTGGTGCACGAGGATTTCTTTAAATAAAAAAAAAAATAAAAAATATCTTTTAGTTGGAAAGACTTCTTTGAATATTGAAATTTGTTAACTTAAAGTTAAAAATTGATGAAAAGATGGTAAATTGTATAGAAGAAGCAGATATTTGTTCCCAATTAAAAATTGTAAAATTTTTTAGTTTTGGTCTAGCTTTAGAATTGCTGTAAAGTTGGTCCTAAACAGGAAGTTTAAAGTGAAAACTATATAACGCAAAGATTTAGAAAGTGCTACATTTAACTTTAGGAAGTTTTTAGACTTTAAAAGTCAAAGAAGGTAGTTCTGAGACCTTATTTTGCGAGTATTTAAAGTCTGGTCGAGAAAATTGTAAGGTTTATCTTAATTTTTCTAACCGTTAATTTTGAGTTAAACTTTTCTGTCTTTCCTAAATTTCAACTTCCGGCCAGAAGGTATTTTCAGAATCGCGGTCAAATACATATGAGTATTTAACTGTGAAGTTCTACTGACTTCGTTAGAGAGCCAGAGATTCTGATCAGCGCGCGTTAGCCTTTTGGCGATACTCTCTCACGAGCTATTACTACGCTCGGCCGTTCTTTAGGCCCTTGATAGCTTCGCCGTTAGTTAGCGTTAACCGTTAACGGACCAACTCTGTTAGAATCTTGATAGCTTCAGCTATATCTTTTTAGTTAAGATTAGTTCTAATACTATGGCTCACCAGCGGCCGAGCGGTAAAGTCGCTGAACACTGGTAGTTCCGTCCGAGGTTCGAATCCCGCGAACGGGCTGGCTGCATGGGCGTATTCGTGGTTTTCCCCATGTGTAACGTGTATACGAGCCAGTTTCCCTTATAAAGTCTTCCACGAAGGCATCTCTTCCCTTAGGCAGACAGCCCTAGTGTGCTTTGCCATAATTAAATAAACCGAACCAAACCAGTTCTAAGACTATATCATTTTAGTTTAGTTAAGATTATCTTTTTCAGATAGGTTTTATTTCTTAGTTTCCTGAGTTCAAGCCCGAGTGAAGGCTTTTGTGTAAAATTCCAAGAAGGAGTCGTCGTTTGAGAACTTTATTTGGAATAATAAAGGATATTTAACTCTTCTCGAGTTCTGTTCTCTGTCTACTGAGCTAAAGCGATTATTCGCTTAGCAGTGCTGAAAGTTCCAGACACATTGCAGTATTTCTACGTTTGGAACGTTAGAAATTAAATTGCTACTTTGATATTTTAACTAGCTTCATAGTTTAAATTCGTTGCTCTGCTGATTTAAAATGATAATCAAATTGTATATAAATACGTTATGGAGTTCTATTACACAAAATGTTCTCTGCGAAACGATGTATACTGATTAATTTTTTTGCTTTGCGTGAGTTGGTGCATAACGCAATCGCACACCGCATTTCGACTATTGACGCCAAAGACATCATCTGTGAAAAAATGTATAATACTTTGTGTTCTAAAATGATGCTTATTTTCTAGTGTCACCTTGCGGACAGTCCTGTTGAGTTTTTTTTGCGAGTTGTTCTGAGACGCCGCCGAGAAGTGTGAATCATTCACCTTTCTGAACAAATAATAAATTAGGGCTGCAATTCACGTAATGTTGTGTGAAGTGTTTTTATTTTTTAAATATGAGTTTAACTGAACTAACTGACAGGCCCATTGGTGGTCTTTAGGTTGCCGGAAATATCGGTAGAGTGAAAGAGTGTCTGCCAAATTCAGTGGAATGTGTGTCAATTCGGAAGCATCATGAAAAGAAAACTTGCAGTTTCAAGATGTGTAAAAGTGCAAAGCAGGAAGATTATCAGGGTCTTGCTGTAGAACTTAATTTAGACATTTCAGAAGCGAAAACTATATCAGATTTAACTGACATAATTACAAACGGTGAATGATATAAAAATGAGCCTGTATTAGTTGAAGGAACAGTAAGTTATATCATCGACGAAAGAAAAAGTGATGAGATCCGATTGCTCGAACGCGAAAAATCAAGCATAGGTGCGAAGGAAAGGTATATAGAAAAGGGGTCAATTTCGTATTTGAGGAGAGTAAAAAGGAACTTCGTACATTTTGTACGAGTTCAAAAGGCCAGAAAGAAAAGATGAGACAAAATAAAATTTAAAATAAATGGCCCAAAAATAATAGAGGGGGGGGGGAAAGGGCCTATAAAAAGAAAAGGAAAAGAAGTAGAAAATATCCTAAAATACGATTGTGTCCATGAGTCTAGTTAAAAGGAGTTCGTTTGCAAAAATTAGTAAATAAATGAATTCCTACATGGTAATGTGTATGCCCTTATCTTGAGACCTAAGAAGAAAAGACATATATCATCACAGAGATGTACATAATATTTTAACTAAAGTAACATTAACTATTACCGTTCCCAAAAAATTCATGTATATTTCAGAAAAACAGGAATTGACAAATTCATAAATCCATACACAGTGTGAGAGCATTTCAGCAAAAATAAATTATACAGTATGTTTTTCTTAAATATTAGTTAAATATAAAATTAATTTATTAAGTTAACCGTTGTAATTTATTATAGTACAAGTTAAACAAATTCCGTCACACTGTATTTATATTTGATCTGTTCATTTACTAGCGTGAAGCGTTTTTTTGGCGCTCCGTTACAGTTAGAGTTAGATATTTCGGCACGCGGTTGGCGAGTAACAAAAACAAGTTCCTTTAGTATCGCCACGCCCCATATTGTTGCTATAACGCACTTAGTTGCTATAACGCACTTAGTTGCTATAACGTTGGAGTGACATCTCAATGTTACATTTTCTTCACATTACATTTGTGACCACGTATATATATGTGTGTGTGTATATATATGTGGTATGAGGTTAAGGTTATATATGTATATATATATGTGGTATGAGGTTAAAGTTAAAATAGAGGAAGGCAGTGGCATTTTAAAGGTATTTAATAATGAAAGAATAAACCCCAACAGCACGGCACATCGCTGCAACATTGCAAACGTGTCGCATTGTGACGACCTCAATGTCGCAGTAACGTTGTAGGAATGGCTTAATGTCCCCTTTTTGCGACGTCACATTGCGACGTTGATGTGAAGTCAGATTGGGACTTTGATGTGAAGTCACATTGTGACACTGGTGTGAAAATCCACAGAGTGACATGAATGCAGCATAATAAAGTGCCATGAATATAATGTCACTAAAGATGTAAATGGATGTCACGCAACACTGGATTACTTTCTAAATGATTAGAGTGATGAACTCCTATTTTAGAGAACAGGTAACTACAGGAATGCTTTAATGATCCAGTAAGGTATTATACTTTTCAAGGTATTACAATACTTCCCAATATTCGAAATTTTTAAATAGTTGAAAATATCCAATATAATCATTTGAAATTTCCTCATCTTACTGAGGTTGTATCTCACCCTATTAAGGTTATATGTAACTGTAATCCATTTATGTTTATTACATATCTGTGTAAACTAGAGTGTACAGAAAATGCAGAACGTGTTACAATATATATGATGCAAAAGTGATTTATGGTCATTTTCTAACCGTATTAAATTGCTAATACTTTCGAGTATAAGTGTGTCCAGAAGCTACATAATTTTGCTTTCATTCTTCATAATTTGATATTTAAAGACAGTTCATATTTTTCCAAAATTTCTAAACTGTATTAAAAATCTGAGTTCTGAGACCTTCTTACCCCCTCTTTCAAAATAGAAATATTTTAAAAACATATGCTTTGGCTTGCAATGTTTATAATAACTATATTTCTTAATAACGTTTTCCCCCTCAATCTAAACAGAAATACTGTAAAAAAATTCTATTTGGCTTGGAATATTTTTTTAACTGTTTAGCTTTTAATACTGTTTTCTGTTCTCCATTCCTTTTTTTCCTTAATTGCTTTCCTTCCAGAAGAAGAGCTAAATTATTTTGATAACTGGATGAAAGAAAAACCGTTTTAGTACTATATTAAAATATAGGACATTTAGACATTTACCTATTTTATTATCTTGTTATATAACGAAATGTTTCGTTTAGAATTAAAAGCTTTTATAAATCAACACAATCATAGACTCCAAATTAGTTAACTACAATCTTTGTTTCCAAATTAGTTAATTAAAATCTTCGTTTCTAAATTAGAGATTTGTTGCTTAATCTATAATACTGAATAAATAGTTATCGGTACAAAAGTCAGCAGCTGGGAAACGTGGTTATGGAAACTAAATTACAGGAAATAAATATTTATACTAAGTTATATTAGTTATACAAAACGGGCATTCTCTTTCACCATTATTACTCCACTGACAAATTACAATTTTACGAGATTTTTAAGCTATAAATTTTAAATAACTGTCTTACACTGCACAGCTTCAATATATTTAAATAATTGTATTACGGTAAAAATATTGCATAATTTGTTTCATTTGATGATTGATATGAATAATTTGTTTTAAATATTTCAGCATTTCCTAAACGCACTTTTCTGTTCTCTCAACAAATAGCGTATTAAGCAAAAGCATAACAAATTTGCATGAATTAATTATTCCAGTTCATAAAACCATTATTGTTACCAAAGCTGACTTATGGAAAATCTGTATTACTCACTTCTGAGAATATACACTATACTATGACCTTCACAGCAGTGCTTAAATACTATTCGTAGCTCATACGGTAAACTGAATTTCATTCAGTTCAGCCCACCAGCGGCCGAGCGGTAAAGACGCTGAACACTAGTAGTTCGGTCTGAGGTTCGAATCCCGCGAACGGGCTGGCTGCATGGGCGTTTTCGTGGTTTTCCCCATGTGTAACGTGTATACGAGCCAGTTTCCCTTAGAAAGTCCTCCACGAAAGGCATCCCTCCCTTTAGGCAGATAGCCCTCGTGTGCTTTGCCATAATTAAATACACCAACATCATTGAGTTCAATCGGCTGTTTATGCGTTAAAGTACACAAGCTCCTTTATTTAATCAACACATATGGGGAGTAAACACTTATTGTATACTGACTTGAATGATAGCAGCAATAATTAATATATAATAATTGAAAATAAATTTAAAAATTATTATTAAGAATGAAGCGATTATCGACGAGAAAAATACCAGAGATGCATGAACTTTATAGAAGCGCAAGAAAACTCAATGAAGATTTTTTGCTATTCACAAATTTCTACAAACAGACAATGAAATGAGGACATTTGGAATTATTTTAATACGATTTTTCAGAGCAAAGATGAGGATTCGGAAAATGTGTTTTGATGTAAATAGGAGGTAACATGAAATATAAGTTTCTTGCTTTTCTTCTCCTTTAATATAAACACGATTCAGTTTTTTATTTAATTTAAATAATATGAAGATATCATGTTTTACAATGCATGCTTTCAAAAAGTTATTAATGTAATCTAAATGAATCTGTACAACACAGAGCCGTACCGTTTTTGGGTGAATCAGGCATTTGAAAATAATGGGGCACATATACTGTATGTATAAGAATTTGGAACGTAATAAAAATGTTTAGGAGAAGTAGTTATGAGATTAGTTTCAGATATTAAAATCTGATGATAAGACCCTGATGCTTTACTTTCTTTAAAATACTTCATTTTTCTTTAAACTGGACTTTCTTTAAAGGTTTCATTTCATTTCTTTATTGAAATCTGAAATGATTTCAAACTGTTAAAAGATAATGTAAAAAAAGAATTGCTTTTATGCATTTTTATGCAGTACTTTCATCGCGTTCAGCTATTTTTCGAAATTATTCGCAAAATAATTACTTACTTCCATGCGTGGTACTTGGCGTCACATTATAAATGATGCAATACTTACATACCACTGTACATACCACGTTTTTTTTTAATTATTATAACTTTACAAATGGTGTATTAGTTTAAAACAGTGAACTTTTCTACATGTTTCCTATATGTAAATTTCTGAGATTAGTTTTAAAATTTATTATATCAGATCTTTTCTTTTCGCAAATTAAGCACACTTTTACGTATAATATATTTGTGTTAAAGTAAGTTAATTTCCTTATTAAGAGATTTAGTTACAGAAAAATATTTCCTAGTTTCGGTCAAATTATTTGAATATGGCAAAACATACGAGGGCTGTCTACTTAAGAGAAGGGATGCCTTTGTAGAGGACTTTCTAAGGAAACTAACTCGTATTCATATTAAGAAAAACATGAAAAACCTGTGCAAAAGCATTTGTTACTTGAGAGATTAAGAGAATATATTTATGGTATTAATTTTTTAAATAGATACATAAATTATTTAAGTGATAACAATATAAAAATAAAAAAATTACATTTCATCGTTACTTATATATGAAGGAAGTTAAAACTTCGCTTATGACAGAAGAGTATAAATTAATAGTAATTTGTCTCTAAAAGTACAAGTTACTTCATGTTATAAAGAAACCGAATTTCAAATTGTATTTTAAGAAAATTTGACCTATTGTAGACAATTTTATAAATGTAATGAAAATTACTATAAATCGAAATGTTTATTTAAGCTTCATCGATAAACTTTATTCGAAATCATAATTTTATTTTAAATTAATATATTTCACTTCTGCAAACAAGATATTTTATTTTGTTATTATAAACTTAAAAATTACATCTAACCCTCTAATTACGTCTAATTTAATTATCTAAACCTATCACATCTAGTTTTGCTTTAATGTATCATTTGCAGAAGTAGCCATTGAAAAGATACTAATTTCTGCAATCGTATTTAAAAAGCTTAGAAAAATTAAGAAAGGAATCTTTCACAAAGGAACTTAAAAAATAAAACTGATTTTAAGGTAAAATATAACTTCATGGAATTAATTTTATTGGGACAGACCTCAGCTCTTTACCGCATTTAAATAAGCTAATAAATGTAGGTTTTACTTTCAAAACGATAGAGCACGAATATTGCATTTTTAAATGCTTTTATTTTACTAATAAGAAATAGATAAATGTAATAAAGATAAATTAAGTAAAGATTAATGTTGCAGAATTCATGTAATGATGAACATTCACAGACAATATTAGTTCCTCCGGCGTTGATAACATACGTTAGTCCACAGCTAGCTTTAAATAGTATGATCATCTAAAGTCACTTGAACACCAAAGAAGACCGTCTGTCTCCTTTAACTCTTGAGGACAAGCAAGCCTTCCGCTCGCCTCTGCTTTGCTCCACTCTCGCCCACGTGTGGACGCTATCTTTTGTTGTTCTCGTCTGCTTCACACTGAGCTATGCTGGGATGACGTTGATGCTGGTAATTCGCTAAGTCAGCACCGGTCGTCGATGATCTCCACAGCTTCAGCCAGCCTGAGGGGGCATCGTCCTCGATGTCTGTTCAGTGGACGTCACTATCATCATGATGTACCTTCAAAGATAATTTAAAAAAAAAGAAAAAAAAAGAAAAGAAAGAAAAAGAAAAAGGAGTATCAGGTCCTTAGGTTTGAGCTGATACAAACATCAATCAATTTGACCATGGCTTCATATGGTCAGCCGCAGTAGATGTAAAATTCGGTCCTTCATGGCATCCTACTTTTTCGACTTCATATCTGTTATTTGATCTAACAGCTATGATTTTATAAGGTCCGTGAAACTTAGGTCGTAGTTTCAAACCAGTCCCATACTGAGTTCTCTGAATGGCTACCAAGTCGCCAATCTTGTACAGTTTCGGTTTCTTTCGTCTTTTGTTAAATTGCTTACGGTTCTCTTCTTGTATCTTCAAAATGTTGTTTTTCGCATCTTCTCTCATTTCACCACGTTCTTGCATCAGTTGCTTTAGATATTCTTCATTCAATATCTCACTAATTCTCAGATCTTCTTTGTTCTTCATTTTCGTGCCTATAAGAAGCTCAAGCGGTGAATATTTCGTTCTTCTCGTAGTTGTGCTGTTGATTATTCTCTGGACATCTGGAACATACTTAAACCATTTCGTTGAATCCTCATGTGATAATTTTGACAAAACAGGAATAATCAAAATTCTATGGATTCGCTCAATCTGTCCGTTACCTCTTGGAATACCGGTAGCAATTTTGACATGTTCTATGCCTTCTTCAGTACAATAAGCTGAAAATTCTTTCGATGTAAAGGCACTACCTCGATCTGAAATGATTCTGGCTGGATTTCCAAATACAGTCTGTTGTAGCTTCAGTTTTGAAATAACTTTTTGCGTAGTTGGTGATTTCACTGGATAGAACCAAGTAAATTTCGTAAAAGCATCGACCACAGTTAAAATGTGTTGGTATCTCTTGTTCGTTGATGGAAGAGGTCCAATAAAGTCGACATGGTACGTACTCAAGGGAACGCTTTCTTTCGGTACAGGATGAAGAAATCCTTCTGCTTTTCCTTGCTTCTTATTGTACAGTATACATTCTATACAGTTAGCAACTACTCTTTCAACTTTGTATTTCAGTCTGGGAATATAGAATTCTTGCTCTACAGCATTCGCAGTTTTCTCTACAGCAAAGTGACCTTTTTTATGTACCTTCTGTATGATTTCGTTCTGTAAGGATTCTGGCATTACTAGCAGATTTTTACCATTTTCAAACTTGTACAAAATATCATTTCTCAGGAAGAACCCATTTTCTTCTCCCTTCTCAACTAAATTCTTGATCAATTTCACATGTTCATCTTCATTCTGTTGTTGTGCTTGTAAGGATCCTAAGTTTTACTAACGTTTATTTTATTTTAAATCTTTACTATCACTTCTTATTTTCTACTTCCGGCCAGAATTAAAAGCTTTTAACTTATTTATGCAAATTTGTCTTGCTAACGCCAAGTACTTAATTTGTGGCTTTTTGCCAAGCAAGAGAGAGGAAGGAGTTATTAGAAGCAGGCCGCTGGCCATAAAAGTTTTACTCGTTTGCTGGTTGCCTTCAAGGCCAGAGGTTTAATCCTCTTGATAATTTTAAACGTATCGTAGTTTTAGCAGCTCTCTGTACTACATACGGCTTTTTGTTAATTAACGGCCAATCTTAAAGTAGGCACTTGTATATTAATCCAAAGTTAGTTTAGTTAGAGTTTTAGTTAATATTTTTATATTCTTACGTTCAGACCACAAGTGGTTGGTCTCTGTATTCCGAAGTCCGGAAATCTCTGTAAAGATAGAAAAATAAAGGGTTTCGTATACCCTTCCTGTGTGTATTGTCTACTTCACAATTTATTGAACATAGCTTTAGTAAGCTCCCTGTTTCGAGTCAGGACAGTTCATGTTTCCAAGGCAAGTAAAGAGGAATACCAGTCCTGATATGCTAACCGAATCTTCTCAGTTACAACGGATGTGTAGGATGTTAAAATTAGAGCATTTCTACTTAGAGCATCAGCATGTTTCATTTGGCTTCCTGCACGATGTACAATTTCGTAATCGAATTCTTCAATAAACATTGCCCATCTCGCAATTTTTGGAGTTAAATCTTTCTTATCTAAAGTTTTCTGAAAAGCACTACAATCAGTTACAATTTTGAATTTAGACCCTAACAAATAGTTTCGAAACTTCTTCAGAGCTTTTATAACTGCAAGGGCTTCTAATTCGTAACTACAGAGTTTATCTTGCTGCGGTGAAGTCTTCTTACTCATATATTCGATTGGGTGATAATTACCATCATCAGATAATTGGAGTAGTACCGCACCAAAGCCTTGACTACTAGCATCAGTATGAAGTTCTAATGGATATCCTTGCCTAAATATATGTAGAACAGGTGCTTGAGAGAGAATTTCTTTTAATCTGAAAAAAGCTTCTTGTTGTTCGGAATCGAATTTAAGACCAATACCTTTTCTAAGTAAGTCACTAAGAGGTTTGGCTATTTTAGCATAATGAGGAATGAATTTACGAAAATAACCTGTTAATTCTAAAAAGTTTTGTAGTTGTTTACAATTACGCGGTTGTGGAATGTTTCGAACAGCAACAGTTTTGGAAGGTGATTGTCGAATAGTTCCGTTTTCAATTACATGTCCTAAAAATTCAATTTTTCGTTTTAGGAATTGGCGCTTTTTGAAATTTATTTGTAATCCATATTCCGAAGTAGTTTTGAATACTCTTTCTAATTTGTCTAAACATTGAACTTCATCATTAGCCGGTATGACTATATCATCCATATGAATAATTAGTACACCTTCATTTAACAAGTCGCGAAATACTGAATAAATATACCTTTGAAAAACATTTGGACTAATGCATAAACCAAAAGGAGCTTTAAGAAATTCGTAAATACCATTATGTGTTACAAACGCAGTGCATTTTGTGCAGTTTTCATCTATGTCTACATGGAAAAAGCCATTTTTCAAATCTAGGGTCGTGAAGACCTTTGACTGTTCTAAACGATCAAGTATTTCCGGAATTAAAGGCAGTGGAAATTTGTCTTTAATAATCCTCTTATTTAATTTCCGATAATCAACGCATAATATTTTAGAATTATTTCGCTTGCTACACAAAACAATAGCCGCCGCATAGTTAGAGTTGCTAGGTTTTATTATTTTTTCTTTCAGCCATTCATTAATTTTGATCGTCAACAATTTTTTGTTCCGCGAAAGACATGTATCTTCTATTTTGACAGACAGGAATTTCGTCGCATAAATTTATTTGCATCTTAAAGTCAGATTGTCTATTTTACGAGGCTGGTGCGAATTAAGTAAATTACACAGTCTTTCTTTATGTTCCGCACTTGAAATATGCGATAAATCAATCTCGTTGACAGAAATAGCATTCACCAGATGTGAAAGGTAATTAAACTTCGAGCTACTTCCGCTTTCGGGGTTTTTGTTTAGATTAACGGAGACGCAAGGCGATTGAGAAAGATCATAAACATTCTTCAATGTCACAGCAATATTCAAATTTCCCATAACGCAACGGACGTTAGCATTTCGAGATGACTCAGCAGTTATCAAGTTTACATTACTTTTATTCCGATGAGAAATTATTTGAAGGCCATTCTCTGTAAAAGAGAAGTTAAACTGATTCATTACATCCAAACCTATTACAATTTGATTACATAACGACTTAACAACATAAATTTTCGTACGAAGTGAAAAACTATCAATTGAAATATCAGAAATGAAAAAGCCGATGGGGTACGTTTGCTTTGATTCAATTCCGTTTAATGTGATATCGCTATAATTTAAACTTGGAGAACCAATCTGCTTGTGTAACTCCACGCTACATATCGTGACATCCGAACCAGTGTCAACTAGACTTTCAACTAAATGATTATTTATCTCTACAGTCTTCATAATTCTATCCTTATCAGAAATTCGTTGTATTAAAGCTGCTTGTTTCTCGGGCTGGTCCTGACAATCAGTTGATTTGTGCCCAAACTTTTTATCCCCTTCGATTTGTTTACACAGTGCGATGACCGATGCCCAAACTCTTCGCAATTAAAACATTTGACCTTATTAACATTAGATTGATTTCGGTTTGATGACGCAAGCTTACTTCTATCTTTAACTTGAGTGTCTACTTTCGGTTTCGGATTTGTAAACTTATCATTGTCCTATCTCATTTTATCATAACTTTTAAGCCTTTGTTTAAATTCAGATACTGTTTCGCAACCATATAGTATAGTTTTCCTCACCACAGAATCGGGATTACGATCAATAACATATTTAATTAATGAAGCATCTTCAATGTTACCTCACGAACATATTTCTTTCATTTTCAAAAAATACTCATCTAAAGATTCATTAGGCATTAATTTACGCTTATATAACATTTCATGCAATTCAGCTGAATTAAAAGCTTTACCAAATTCAGATTTCAAAAGCTTTTTTAACTTACACCAGTCATTAACTTTAGGTTCACTCTGAATAAATAGTTTCGCTTTACCTTTTAATGATCTTTTAGCAAAAACTAATTTATGCAAATCACTCAATTTCAAAGAATTTATAACATCTTCAAATTCCTCAATCCATTTATCAACATTTTCATATGCATTACCAGAAAAAGGATTAACAATACTTTCAATATCCGAAAAACTAAGATGAGGTTTAAAATGATCTTGAATTGGAAGCTGCATACTGTTATTTACTTCAGACTCATTAAAACCAGGATTGTCTCTTTGATTATCATCAAGCACTACTTCAGAAATTTTATTAATAGTTTCATCTTCAATATCATTATTTTCTTCATGCAAAATATTTTCAAATAATACAGATAAATCACATAGGAAAGAGACAATTCGGGTTACGACTTCTCCTTTTGAACCATCTGAATTTATGCACAATACATTGCAAACTTTAATTAACTCATTCAAAGTAAAACTATTCTGCACTGTATCTATTTTCTTATTAAATTCTTCAGAATCTGGTTTAAATATTTATATTTAAATTCACGTAATCTTTTCCGGTTATTTCGATCTCCATCAGTATTAAAAATAAGCTTATGCAAACTTTTGATTTCAGAACTTTTACTGTTCTTTAAAGCTGCTTCCAATTCTGAAATTTCTAATAACTTCATATTGGAAAGAAAGTTTTGTACTCACCCGACAGATGATCGTCTTCAATTGGGGTAATCCACACACTTAAAGAGTAATCCAATAAATCCAACAACTTGTAAGAATAGTTCACTCAGTCAGTTCAATACACATTACTTTCGATTTGAAGTTCGTTGATGAGCTCGTTGCCCGACGGTTGGTCGCCAAAGTTTGTAGGTTTTACTTTCAAAACAATAGAGCACGAATATTGCATTTTTAAATGCTTTTATTTTACTAATAAGAAATAGATAATTAAGTAAAGATTAATGTAATAAAGATAAATTAAGTAAAGATTAATGTTGCAGAATTCATGTACTGATGAACATTCACAGACAATATTAGCTCCTCCGGCGTTGATAAAATACGTTAGTCCACAGCTAGCTTTAAATGGTATGATCATCTAAAGTCACTTGAACACCAAAGAAGACCGTCTGTCTCCTTTAACTCTTGAGGAAAAGCAGGCCTTCCGCTCGCCTCTGCTTTGTTCCACTCTCGCCCACGTCTGGACGCTATCTCCTGTTGGTCTCGTCTGCTCCACACTGAGCTATGCTGGGATGACGTCAACGCTGGTAATTCGCTAAGTCAGCATCGGTCGTCGATGATCTCCCCATAAATTTGTTTGGAAATTTTATAACAGAAAGCCAAGTCCTGGAGAGTCAATCGAAGGTTCTGAAAACTCCTTAAAAATGCGCTGTATTATACTGTGGGATAAACAAATATGTCTTTTAATGTAAGAGGAGGAGTTTTATAGTTTCATTTATTTTTGAATTTTAACAAAAGTTGTAAAGTTATTCCTACAAAATTAAGTAGTGGAATTACTTTTATTTTCATAAATACAGCCAATTTCAATTTGAACTTAAGTAAATAACTGAAATTCAGTTTTAATTGCGTAGTTTCTAAAAGGAAAGACATAAACGTGTTTTCATATTTCATTTCACACCGTGTTTTCATTTTTTTTTATATTAAAGAAATCAAATAATCTATTTCTCTTCAGTTAAACGTATATTAAGGAAACTGTTTCTTTAATTCTCGTTGAGTAAAAAACTATAACATCATTGCTGAAACATTTATTAATGCCTTTTTGGCATTTTAACATTAAATACAACAAAAAGTGAATTATATCTACCAAATAAACCTGACTCCCTAAATTAAAATTTCTAAGCAGTGAGACAAAAATAAGATGACTTTTGATCATGACCCTTGCTTCCGCACTCTTTGTAATATAAATAAAAGTTAATCTATTTCTAGTATTTCTTTTTGTTCATAGCATTTAAATTACGCTTTTATTATTACATATTAATTATTACTGATATCATTCACTTCAATGTACAATAAACAGTGCCTACCTGAAAATGTAGCACAGACGATGTGTTCGGTGAACAGAACTAAAAAAAAAAAAAAAAAAAAAAAAAAAAAAAAAAAAAAAATGGTCGCGAAAATACTTAAGACAAACAAACGCTATGCAGACATCAAACTCTTTCGTCAGTCTCTCTTGATAACATTAGATACGGTAGAATGTGAATCCATTCACCACAGAATATAGTTCAATTATTTTGAAGTACCACATCAATAAAAACACGCTAAAAACTGTTAATATTTTTAATAAAAAAAATAACTAAAATTGCAAGCTATTAGCATAAAAGAATAATTTATTTAGAAAGGTTTACTGAAACACGTAGCAATGAATCGGGGGCAGGGAGGTCAGCGCGCAAGAATACCTCCCATTAAAGAAGAATTGTGTGAGCAAGGTCAAGAAAGGTCAGGGCGGGGAAGACTGAGAATTTCTTGTCGTCATATTAATGTTTGCTGCGAGGTGTATGTGACATCCGTACGACATCCACATCACAATGCGACATTTCTGCGACGCTGGACCGTGGTCACAAACGTAATGTGAATAAAATGCACGATTGAGAGATCACTGCAACGTCATAGCAACTAAGTGTCCTGTATGGGAACTTGATTATGAACACAGTGAGAGGAAGTAAAATAAACAGTTCTATTCATCATGAAACGGAATTACATCATCAAGCAATATTATCGAGCGGAATAGCGCAGCTCTACCCATCGCCACGTCACCCTCTGAATGGAATGCTCTCCATTTCCTCACGCAGCTTGAAGAAGTATCTCGCTGCTGTAGCAGTTGCCAGATTTAGGAAAAAGGTGGATGAGTTGCAGGAGAGAATGTTCACACGACCATTCTCCATTCTGCCTTGCCAGGCGTCCTCGCCTGGGGGAGTTGATCTTAAAAAAAAAAAAAAAAAAAAAAAAAAAAATCAATATCCAGGTGGGCGAATGTTAACTTTGAGCACCACCGGTTCATCTTATCATCACAGTTTGACATCATAATGGGGCCATCATGGCGTATCTTTTGTACTTCATAACAATGAGAGGGATGAAATTGTCTCATAAGGGCCAAGGAATTTGGGACGAAGTTTAAGTTTCAGCTCAAGTCGAAGATTCATTCCAGGTTGTATTGGTAACTGGTCTCCAAGTTTGTATTTGAAGGCAGGTTTGCGACGTTTTTTATACTGTCGTATATTTGCTTGCTGTAAACGGAGGGAGTTCCGTTGAGCTTCAAGGCATAATGCAGCGTTTTCATCGTCTTGCTGTGCCAGCAATGTCATTTTCTTTGAAGTCCGTTTAAATTTTCTCTTTGTTTATATTTCCAGGCTCTTTTCTTGCGTTTCGTTGGGCGTGAAGCAGCTAAAGAATATGAAACAGTACTTTTTTTCCCAAGTATTTCAGCATTCTTTGTTGCCTCTAAAGCTTCAACTGCATCTTTTTTCTGCATATAATTTACGGTAACATTTAGATGTAACAGGTGATAAATTCAGAAATATCTGAGATGCTTTTGGAAAGAGTTTAGCAATTTGAGAAATTGTACTATCCGCTGGAATGTCAAAGACAAGTAGTTTCCTTGGATTATGTTTCTGTTCTTTGTGAGTTTCTACATTTTTAGCAGGTGTTTTCTCGTTTGATTGATCAGCACATCCTTGTTCAAACTGATTCAATTGATTTTTTACAGTTTCTTCATTATTCCGCACGATTGGTTCATCATCGACATCATCAGAATCATGACTGTCATCATCGTCATTGACATCAGCTTCATCAACAGCAGCAACGTCATCTTGATCAACATCTTCATTAGCTTCATGAATGGCAGCATCATCAAAAGCATCATTAGCTTAAATTAGTCAATATCATGATCTTGATCCATGTCGTCATCTGCGTCATCTTCACCAACAACATCGTCATGATCTTCCTGATTGGTATCAGCATCATCTTTGTCATCGTGACCATCCAAAGCCAAATTGTCATCATCCAAATCCAATTCCAAATCTTCATGGGTAACATCATCATTTTTCTTAACTGTTTTCTTCAACTGATTTTCATTTTCCTTTATTCCCTGAAAATATTTCATAGCAGTGTAAACTTTGTGTGGTTTGTGAGGAGTAACCATATGTTGAATTTCCTCACGAATTTCCAATTTTAAGATGTGTGAAAGATCAAATGGAAATGTTTGATCATTAGTAACATTAGCACCGTTAACAAAAATTGGATCATCATTATTGTTGCATAAATGAATACTGTCCTTATCAAATGTAAACTAAGTTTGTTGCAAAGAGTCAATTCCGATAATCGCATCAAGAGGAATCATATTGTTACGAAATGTCCAGGTGCGGTAAGGTAGCTTCCTTGCAAAACAGTTTTAGGGTTGCCATAAAATGGCAAGGAAAGGCACAGTTGCGACATTTGGCGAGAAATCGCCCATTCTGCGGCAAAATTGGCGATATGCCATGGACGGATGGAGAACCTTCTAGAACGAATTTTTACTGGTTTAGCCCAGAAAGTTCTCGAGCACAAGTCAAAAGCTATATAAACCCTGCTGCTACGCGGAGAGTGAGTTAGTGTCTCGTCTAGTCAGTCCGTGCAGAGTCGATCGAGTTGACAGTCGGTCTGCGAGTGCCGAGTGGGTCGTCGAGTGCACCGAAAGAGTCTCTTAGTGTATCGAGGTTAGTGCATCGTCGAGAGAGTGTGTTGAGCTCCGGGAACGACTGAACCTAAAATTCGGGAGCCATACTCTAGTGTATCGTCGAGTGCATCGCTAGTTGTACCCTGTAGAGTCTCGAGAGTACGTGGAGTTCCGAGAACGACCGAGCAGAGTTGGGAGGTGTACTCTGGTGCTTTGCAGTGAAGCTGTCTCCACCGTTATAGCCAGGTTGCCTGAAGGCTGTGTCGCTGATTGTTACAGCGTGTGTATAGTAGTTCTTCGACGACTGTAAAAAAGTGTTTTGGAGCTGTCCTGATAATACTGGCCAGTAAAGTGTGTTTCGATAGTTCATCAAGTGCTATCTTCGTTATTCACTCCAAATCCACACGAACCCCGTACGAACATGAACCCCGAACAGGATTCTTGATTTCATAGAGATTAAAAATGTCTTCTGTATCAGAAATAAAAGTTTCAACGCTGTAATTATCCCGAGAGGAAAAGGGTTTGATCAAATCAACAATGTCTTTTAAGCCTAAACATTGAAACGGAACAGTCTGTGTTTGCGGGTTAGTTGATACCAATAAATTTGCAGGCGCGCTTTCAAGAGAGATTTTTGCCTCCATGTGCTTACATAAAGATTCATCTGGAGTGCGATTAATGTTCGGCTTGGAGCGACGTTATGCGTCGAGGGTGTACTTTGCACTAAAGCTTCTTCAAGGTCGCTAAAGTCAACGGAATCTGATTTTAATAATGATACATCAGCAAGATTCGTAAGAATATTGTTAACACACTTTTCAATATCAGTAGAAAATTTTAAACATAGTAAGTTACATATGGCAATTAAATCTGTGATTGAAAATTCTTTAATTTTTTGTTTCATTTCTTCAAAGTTAAATGGTTTGGGAAAAACCAGAAAAACTGCGTAACCTAGCACGATTCTGCCGATCACCATCTGAGCCAAAAACTAAACGATGTAAAAGCTTGATATGCTGGGCACTAGCGGTTTTAATGATCGTGCAATGTTGGGATAATCGTTAAGTAGGGCCATTATTTATAAGTTTCGTTTTTACCAAATATGAAATTCACAAAATATGTATGTTTTGATTTTGTCGAATATTATTTATCTGGTTTCAGAAATTAGCACACCAAAATATATTCTTAATTTTTCCAATAATATTAATTCTTCTTAGTATATTACACAATAACCATGATGTTAAAACATTCAAAAATCATAAATGAAATTGTGAACATATAACAAATGGTAAAATATATCTTCAAACATATAAGAATGCGTTGAGAATAAAAAATAGAATTTCACGTTAAGATATGATATCAAAATTAATAATTCAAATCATATTCTACAGTCCTTGTAAAATATAGGCATCACAAGAAATAAGAAACTTATCCAAATCAAATCAAATTCCAAAACGAAAGTGTTAATTCTTCAGTGTATTTTTTCTAATACATCAGAATTCTTTAAACAGCCGGCAATGGATTTCCATCAAAATCGAATACATTGTTTATTCAATTAAACTTCATCAATACTGTAAGTTTCATCAATATCAAATGCCGTCAGGTTATGCAGTTAAACTACATCAAATATGCATAAGAACATCTTCAAAGAACAGCATTGGGTTAAAGAGCATTACTTCATTTATTCATTGCTTCAGTATTAGTATTATTTCATCAAACTTCAATTAATCATCAAATAAAGTTATCAAATAATCATCAAATAAATCATCGAAGAAGAGAATTTGTGTCTTGAAGTAATTGAAACATAGTACTTCCGGTTTCGATGCATCACAACAACTGGGACCTTGAGATATTCCATACGCTTTGAAGTAATTATTAATTCCACAGTATTCCATCATTTATACTTATACTTGGTATGTTATAGTGGTGTCTAGGGGGTTTAGTTCAAAAGGTGGAAGAGTTTGAGGGGCCGAGAGAGTTCGCGTGGCCAAGCCCCTATGTGGGATGAAGTTAGGGTAAAAATAGAAAAAGACAGTGGCATTTTCAAGGTATTTAATGATGAAAGAGTAAACAAGATTATGGTATGTAAAGAGTGAGAGGAAGTAAAATAAAAAGTTCTATTCATCATTGAAACGGAATTACATCATCAAGCAACATTGTCGAGCCGAATAGTACAGCTCCATCCTTCGCCACGTCATAACCTCATCTGAATGGAATTCTCTCCATTTTCTCACGCAGTTTAAATCTCATCTCGCCGATCTACAGTATCTCGCTTGCTGTAGCTGTTGCCAGATTTAGGAAAAGGCGGATGAGTTGTAGGAGCGAACATACACATCTTTATATATATAAGCGGCTTAAGTGTTTGTCGCCGATAGTTTGTTGGTTGCTTGCGTAACTGTAAATTGTTTTATTCCCCGCGTAGTGCAGCGCGTGACGACTATTATAAGAAAGCTAAGCCGGAAAAATTAAAAATACAAGAGCACGTGCATTTGATATTTAATAAATAAATTTAACATCTATATATAATAGAATTCGGAAATATGCAACCGGCAAAAACCGGCAACGATGAAAAAACAAATAAAATGAAATAAATAAATATCTTTATTATATGCGGCTTAAGTTTCCGTTTGTCGCCGATAGTTTATTGGTTGCTTGCGTAACTGTACTAGCCAATGGGGTGAAGTTGCCACGGCACAGGGTTGCGTTTCAATTGAGTCGTAGACAATTTCCTGTAAAACTTGTCTTTGCTATGACCATCAATAAGTCTCAGGGCCAAACGCTTAAATGTGTTGGCATTTTTTTACCTGAGCCTGCATTTGGACACGCTCAACTTTATGTTGCCTGTTCAAGAGTTCGTGAAAGAATGGACGTAAAATTAAAAATAATGGATGGTCCTCTGCAAGAAGCTTAAAAATGATGGAAAGATCTACACAAGAAATGTGTGTACAAAGAGATCTTTGACATGTGAATTAACATTTTATTATTTAAATCACCTTTATTTATTGAGCTAGCGGTGGCTTTTAAGAAATGCACCGCCAGTGGTTTCCTTCATCGCACTCTACTTTAAGCAATTAAGCAAGTAGAAGGGGAAAACCCCGTGGGGCAGTAAGCAAAGAGGCGTCCTCGCCGCTTGCCCTGGGTAATTCAGTTCGAATTAGCAGACACCTTTGCACAAATCATTTTAATTACAATTTATAATATCTAGAACAGCGGTCATTTCGTATGACCGCCGGGCTTTATAGTATATATATGTGTGTAATGAAATTCTGTAATCAAATTTTTAAGAAACTTGAAATGATTTAATGTCCGTATAGATAGCTTATATTTTTTTAAACTGCGTTTTCTCAGTTTGCATTTTTTCGATAAATCCTGTTATTTAAAGTCCTAAAACTTATATAGATATAGCCTAAATTATTTAATATTTTTACCTCTTAATAAAAATTATATACTTTAGAGAAACAAAAATGGGTTTTGCAAAATACTGAAAAGAAAAATTATTTGAAGGGGAATTGTAATTGAGATCATATTTGTTTCAAAGTTTTTGCATAAATATGTGTTTTTATTTTTTCTCAGAAACTAATTCATTAATTACAAAATCGATCCTTTAAGTTATTAAGAACTTTCTATTAAATACAATGAGAAAATATGGGGGAAAAACCATTGAAAATTGTAGGAGAAGAACAATCTTTTAAGTGTTAAACTTTTCTTTCAAAAATTTAAAATTAAAAAAAAAAAAAAAAAAAAAAAAATACTGGCAAAAAAAATTTTTTTAGCTTAAAATTATTTTGTCTTGCAAAACCATTTAATAACATTCATAAAAGTAGATAAAAGTTCTTAAATAAAAAATCATTCAAAAGGTACCGAGTCCCCTTGTCGAATTGAAGCCGATATGCGCGTCTTTAGTTTTAATTGAACGGTATTTCTGGAATACCCACCATCAGACAACCTTGTCCGTATTTGTTTACAGATTTCCGTATTTCGTACGGTTCTATGTAATATTTTTGGATGATATCGCATCCTCAGATATCTATCAACGCGATTGTTTCGCTGACAGTCCAGCGAGCCGTCAATTGCACGTCAGGCATGTTATTTGTTAAAATTAAGTAAACCGTGCAATCGTGCAGTGCAATATGGGAAATCTCCGCATTTGCCGTGCTCCCAAGAGGTAGGAACGCCCTACCTCTAATTCGGAGAAGCAGTTAATGCTTATCGCCGTGTGAATGGGACACGTTGGAAGAACCAGTTCTCGTTACCTGTCGAATCTGCTCTTGTGAACGGGGCTTAAGTATCTTCCTCGTATTAGTATTTATGTATAAAATTTTATGCAATTTTATACATAGATACTAATACCAGGCACACAGTGAATACGCACAAATCTATGAGGCGTATTGTGTCCATCTGTATAAGTATATTAGTGTCTTCTTGTATATTTATGTCTATTTGTAAAAGAATTTTGTACCCATGTGTACCCATTTATGTGGACTTACGTATAAGCACGGCAGTGTCTACTCGAACTGTGAACTATATATAAGTGCATATTGCTTCTACGTGTAGTGGCATGTACAATTAGTATTATTTGAGCCATAGCACTCATGTGTATTATGTTTCTCAACGTGTATAAGAAGCTTCAATATCATGTTTTAATACTGTGGTGTCTTTGCATCCATGTGTTATATCCATGCATATTGTACTTACGTATTAGCGCCTTTGTGCACTGCATATGTGTCTTTGTATATTGTACCTAAGGGTATAAGTGTATTAGCGCTCCAGCGTCTGTTTGAATTGGTGTAAATAATGTCCCAATTTTTCTGCGGACCATCATAATGTTTTCACGGACTACCGGTTACGACCACTTCTCTAAACTATCAGTATTTTTAATTAAAAAAGAAATAATTAAAATCGCAATCTATTAGCGTAAAAAATAATTTATTCATAGAAAGGTTTATTGAAACATTTAACAATGAGTCGGGAGAAAGGTCAGCGCATAAGAATACCTCCCATTGCAAAAAGCAATGGTCAAGAAAGATCAGAGTGGGGGAGACTGAGGAATTTCTTATGGTCACATTAAACATTTGTTGCGGACACGTGTTTGTGAACGTATATCGGATATGTATTTGTGAACTCATGTGGCACGTTTCATACTTTATACCTAGAAGCCTCAGAACTGCGGTAAAAGATTGCAGCATAATAGCACTCATATGTTACCATGAGTAATAAAGAACATACATGCTGTTTACATGTACAAGCATACGTGCATAAGCGTATTGCACTCTACTGTATCATTGTGTGTGTGCCAATGTCTTCATTTATGTGCTAGAGTTTTAATGTTTATCTTAGCTAGTTAGTAAGTCTATGTGTTAGTGTCTTTACTGTATCAGTTTTTATGTGTTAGTGTCTTTGCGTATCAGAGTATTGTCTCCATGTGTATGTCACTTTGCTATAGTGAGCATATTTCATTAATGTCACAGGTATGTCAGATACCAAATGTATATGTCAGAAATCTAAACTAATGTGCCTCCTCATGCCGCTGTCTGGCCATGTAAAATATTTTTGCTAGTTTTAATAAACTCCTGATGCGTCCTTGTGAGGCACCGGGAAGGTACAGCTCTAGATAGTTGCAGGGGCTGGACTGCACCCGAATAGTCATTGTAAGCCGTCCGGGCGTCCGGCCCTGCTGTCACCTGTGACCACGGTGCAACGTCGCAGAAATGCCACATTGTGATGGGGATGTGAATGTCGCACGGATGTCACATACACGTCCCAGCAAATATTTAATGTGACCACAAGAAATTTCGCAATCTCCCCCACTCTGATCTTTCTTCACCATTGCTTTCTGCAATGGGAGGTATTCTTGCGCGCTGACCTTTCTCCCGACTCATTGTTAAATGTTTCAATAAACCTTTCTATGAATAAATTATTTTTTACGCTAATAGATTGCGATTTTAGTTATTTCTTTTTTAATTAAAAATACTGATAGTTTAGAAAAGGGGTCGTAACCGGTGGTCCGTGAAAACTTTATGATCGTCCGCAGAAAAATTGGGACATTATTTATATTTTTATGAAGATTCAGTTTAAAAAATGACGAGTAACAGAACCTATTATGGAATATGCATTAAACTTTTTTTTTTAAATTTTAGCTACTACTATTAGCGAAATTCCTTCTGAATTTAGCGACTTTTTAGCTACTTTTGTAGGTGTATCTAGAGACATTTGAAAGTGAGAGTAGGTGTCCATGGATATGCTGCTGTTTTAACAATAATAGCGCGAACTGGAATTCTCCTTCCTTTTAAATTACAAACATATGCTATTGTGGTCGTTAATAACAGTTTTCTTCCTGTCATTAGGCAACTTGATGGATTTTTATGAGAGCCATCTGCATTCATGTTTATAATTGCATCACTGGAAATTTCTGTTTTTGGTTTGTCTAACTGTTGATGTGTAAGGATTATGTTAATTTTATTAACAGTTAAATTTTAAGTCCTTTCCTGTCAAATTCTTAACTTCAACTTACTACTTCCGGCCAGAACGTAGTTTTGGAATCTTGCTGAATATTTAATAAGGAGGAGCGGTATTTAAACCGCGAAGTTACTTACTGAGTCAGACAGAATCAGAGTTTCTGATTTAAGCGCGTTTGCCTTTTTGGCCACCCTCTCTCTCAAAGCTGTTATTACGCTCGCCCGTAGTCAGGCCCTTGCTAAGCTTCGTAGTCAAATAAGTTAAGGGGCCAACTTGATTTCAACCTGGATAGCTTCGGCTATACTTCTTTAGTTAATCTTAGTTTAATTCTTAGTCTTTTAAGTTCAAGTCCAAGTGCGGGCTTTGCTTGTACACTCCCAGGCGGAGTTTTGTTAAATCTTATTGGAATAATAAAGGGTTAGGTACCCTTCTATATTGCTGTTTCTTGTCACCGAACTCATGCAATTATTCGCTTATCAGTTCTTAGATTCTTTCTTCACTTCCAACATTAACTTAGAATTCCAAAGTGAGGAACTCTACAGATGGATGGCCTCATTGCTGAGTAAGCGATGATTATTATGTTTACAATAATTAAAAATTAGCGGCATAACACTTTCAGTTTATTGATATTGCTTAGCGTTTGCCGGTTTTATTTTTGGTTTTCGTGAAGTTCCTTTTCAGCGATATGGAAATGTGAAGTTTTCTGTACAAGAAGGTAAGATTTTTGTACTTTTCATATAATTTTTCAATGTGAATGAAATAAGTGTATGAATGAAACGCTAATAGTGTTTTAATTATTACTCATAATCAGGGAGTAGTCTTAATTTCCATAAAATCATGCTACTGAACATCAAATGTTTCGAAAATTATATCAACAAAGGAAAATTAAAATTATATGTATTGGAAAATTGAATATTGTTTCTGCGTATTAATACGAGATGTTGTTAAACATTGCATAATATAAAAACAATTTAATCAATATTGTAAATTCCTCAGATTTAAGGTCTGAAATGGATATTTTTCAGGTAAGTTTTGTACAGAAGTTAAATCATAGTTCTTTTGCTTCATTCATGCAGATCGCAGTGTGATATTTTTGCAAGTATAATCAGCAAATGAATTATATTAATCATTGATAAAATTTGAGCAGTGGTACATTTAATGCTGATATTAGCAATATCAATTATTCAATTTTATAAATTTCATTGATCATGTTATGAATACTATTGGTATTTATAACATGATATAATGTGCATATTACGTGTAAGTTTATTTTCCGTCTCAAAAGAAAAATTGAAAATATCTAGTTCAAACAATTCGTAAGACTCTTATTAAATATGATTAGTCAAATTTCGAGAAAACTGTAATTAAAAGAAGGAAATTTACTTGCGTTCCGAAAGCTCGCCAATTCACACCTGCTATTAGGGGTTCAAGCTTTTCCCATGTTTACTTGAACATATTACAGTCTTACAAATACAGGTAACTATTTTATGTATTCCAATACACATTCTGTTTAGCAGGGGAGAAGCTTTCATTTTTGTTTCTCGTGTCTATTGACATTTTGAGACTTGACTGTGCTTTTTGATTGAAATAAATTGAAAAGACACTGTTTTATTTATACGGTATTCATATGATTTTTTTAACAGCAGTATGTAAAATCATTACAAGCAATAAAAAATATCCATTTGTGGAGCCAGCAGACTGATCAAGACGTCGGAAGACAGCTCTTGATCAGAGATCAGTTGTCTTGATCTTGTTTTATGAAGGTTTGTTTGTATAATTAATCAATTGATTTACTATTTCATTTCTTTTATAAAGTTATAGAAATTTGTTCATTTACTTATTTTACCGAATTTTACTTTTACCTATTCTGTGTCGCTCGTAAGTGGAAAGCTTTAAACCTATGTTATAGTCAGGGCTTAATTTCTAAAATTAGAAGTGAAGAAATCAAATTATTTTTTCACCAGCAAAATAATCCGAAATTTCTTGAACTCTTGTCCGACGATGAGTGAGTAGTCAAGCTTGCATATCTGGAAGATATTTTATCTGATTTAAATGAACTAAACATATCCTTGCATGAACAGCTTAAAGACCTGTATATAGTACGAGGTAAAATAGATGCTTAAAAAAATCACTGCTTGCAAACGCTATTGGCAAAAGGAGATATACAAATGTTTATAAATTTTTATGAATATATGGCAGGGAAGGATCTCAGCCAGCAAGTGGTATTCATAATTCAGCAGCACTTGCAGTCACTGACAGAATTTTTTTGTTTTTTTTTATCCAAAAGAGGTAGAGCCTAGGCCTGGAAATACGTGAATAATAGATCCATTTTCAGCAATTAGCATCTGTAACGGCAATTAAAACTCAGTACCGATCTCGGCTTGAAATAAAAGCGGCTCTCCGTTTTTCGGTGACGTCACTAGAACCCAAAATCTACAAACTGATTTCAAACAGGAATAAATAGCACACTAAAATATGTAATAATGTTAAATTTTTCACTTTTTAAAAATAATTACTCGATAACCTTATAAAATAAACTAATGCTGATTATTATTGTATGAATGTATTAACATTTTTTAAAAAATTCATATTAGTGGTCCGCCAAATATAAAATTGTATATGTAGTGGTCCGTGAAGTTCTAAGGGTTGATGACCGCTGATCTACAGTATATAGCTTTCTCCGTGCAGTCGCTCTTAACTTGGAGGAGAATAAAAGTAGTTAAAAATATTCCTCCCACAGCTTTTGAAGCATAGTGATGAGCACATCCAACTAGTAATTCGAAAATTAGAGTTGCAAAAGCATAGAAGATTTCTCAAGATTTCTTGTTTCCGAGAAACCTAATGATGTTAAAAATATCAATCACATTGATCTGTAAACTTCGACTGCGATTTCTTGCATGTGACGATATCTCAAAAACGCTGACTTAGGCACGTATTCATTGACAGCCCTCATCCCCACAAGTAGAGGAAAGTATTCAATTAATTTTCCTATTATTGTTTTAAAGAATTCTTATTCATTTCCTTGTTGGGTCACCAGTTAATATCTTAACATTATCATTCATTTTTTACAGCACGAGGACTCTGTTTTATAGTAGCTTTGCAGTTTAATAATAGTTCTTTGGTTGAAAAGAAACTCTTTGGTTTTCATTTTATCATTCTATGAAAAGAAAATCAAAAGCTTTCTTATAGTGTTCGTTTCTAGCCAGTGTACCACAAAGGTCTCTTTTCGAGCCATGTTATTTAACATTTATGTGAACGACATTCCACAGACATCAAGCACTGCACTCATCCCTCAATCATCGGCAATGTATGCCGATAATTCAGCGGTCCTTGGATCAAATGCATATCTGACGCCAGTCATACAACAATTATAAAATCATAAACACGTACACGTAAACTTGGCTAATTAGGTGGAAAATAAAAATAAATATTGAAAAGTTAATGGCACTCCTATTCAGACGCAGAACAAAGATAAACTGGAACCCAAAGTTTTATGGAAATATTCCCCTCTGGGCTAAGCAAGTTCCTTAATCTCTGGGTGATCCTCACTAACACTCACACATGGACCCCACACATTACATTTATTATTCAGGAGTTCCGAGCGTGTAAAACTCCCCCCCCCGAATGGTCGAAATAGTATTCTTTCTATAGACAACAAACTACTCAAAGCCATCTTGCACACCATGCTATGTTATGGCTGCCTGGATGTAGTCAAGCTGTACTAATCGAAAGCTATTACAGACTGCACTAAATATTGTTCTTTGATAAATATGCAACGTACCTTGGTATATTCGTAACAATTAAATATCGATACATGAAAAATTTAGAGTTGCACTGCTTAGAAATATACACCATATCAAAAAATCGCCTGAAAAAATCTTCTGTAATTAATAATGAATGTATTAGCAATGATGTATATGATGCTCGTAATGGGAGATCCTTAATGTAAACATGATTTAAAAGCAACAATTCTTAGCTGTTTTGCTTGCTTTTACTACTCCTGTCTACATCAATATGTAAATACTGGGAAAGTTCTAAATTTTTTTGGGGGGTGGGGCAATCGACATTTTTTGAACTGGTACTATTCGGAAAAAAAGTGTTCGACAGGGATTGTGCCCCGTGCTCAGGCACTCTGGTGACTGCCCCATTCCTGTATTAGCTTCGTAATGAAGACAGTTTTGAAGTAGATAGATAAAACTGACAATTATTATTTTTTTATACTATAAAAATAAATTCAAGCAATGGTCAAATAAGTACAATCTCTTTATTATTCACATATCACTGAAGACGAAAGAGCAAGTAAATACAGAATAGGTATCAGTTTATAGATAATAAGATAAACTAAAACCATTTTAAGTTAGACTATAAGGTATTTCTCTCACTTCCCTAGCGTGCCTTCGAGGTGTAACGGTATTACAGAGGTCCGTGGTTCGATTCCCGGCGAAGGCGTTTGCTAATTTTTCATCTCTCTGGCTTAAAAAAAAAAAAAAAAAAAAAAAAAAAAAAAACACCTAATGTATTACAAGTGGCGCCTGAACTAAAAGGGTTGTGGATGATGATTCTCCGCACCCAGGATTTGGCGACTAGGTCCCCTAAAACTCTAGTCACCCTTCAAGAAGGGGAGTATATAATGAATTTCTCTCACTTCCCTAGCGTACCTTCGTGGTGTAACGGTAGCACGCTGGGCCGGTATTCCAGAGGTCCGTGGTTCGATTCCCGGCGAAGGCGTTTGCTAATTTTTCATCTCTCTGGCTTCCAAAATTCTCTGGCTATCCTAATGTCTCTACAAGACTAGGAAGAATTATTTTACTAAAGGTCTTTTCAACCCTTGGTTATTCAGAGACTTCTTCTCAGGTAGTATTATCGTACTGATACTACTAATTGGGAAAGAAATGGTTTGTACTGTTCTGTTATCGGGACCGGGTCCAGAAATATACGTATGTATGCATGTATGAATGAATGGATGGATGTGTTCATATATGTATGCATATTTGTACATACATATGTGTCTGTGTGTGTATACATACATATATGCACATACATCCATATACATGTGCAAACATACACACATTTCTGAATCTGGTCCTGATAACAGAAGAATACTACATAGTGACTATGTTGCAATTGGATAAAAACATAAAATATTTATTCGTAAGTATACTATTTTGTATATATATTTAACGTTATCCTTGATATTTGATATCATTAGTTACATCAAAAAGAGAGATGCCTCTAATTAAATATTAAATCATGTCGCTGGCTTTAGAACGTCAAAAGAAAAATTTCTTAAGCGTTGAAAAAAATTTTAAATAATAACTGCTAAGTGCATTGTATTATACGCGTATTATACGTGAAGCCTCAGCAGTTTTGTTTAAAATGTATGTCTTTATGAGTACATTTAAGATGCAAAAAAAGAACTTTGATATGAATAAAGACAGAATGCTACTACATAATCAATATGTAAACATATTTCAACTCCTGGTATGTTTATTTGAAGTTTTGTATTTGCTAAAAGAAAAAAAAAAAAAAATGAAATAGCAAAAGATTTTATGAAATCATGATTATTTTTTTATATTTTCTATCATAAACAATTCAGTTTTCAATGAATAAATACAGTCCATTTTCGTTTCTGATATTCATATCTGTTTCAGTCAATTTCATAATACACTCAGCCATAAACATCAAAATATGACCATGGTTATTAAACTTCTTATACTTTTAACTCGTGAGGCGTGTCGTTCTTGAAGCATTTGATGAAGGCCCATAGGAAACCTGTTAGAGAAAATAGTTTGATAGTGTATTGTTGTTAGATTCTGCATTAAAGAATCACAGATCACAAAATGTATGGAAACAATGTAACATATGTAAAGATATTAAAAATAAATTCTTTTACCAAGAATTAATATTTTTAAACTTAATTATCTTTAATTAAGTTACCAAGAATTAATATTTTTATCTGGAAACATATCATTCCCCGTATAACTATACATTTTCAAAATCTTCAGACACCTTATATACGTAACTTAAACCGTTTTTTATCATCAGTTTTGTACGGAAATTGAGCTTATCCCGTTACTTTGAGTTTATTTTCTTACACTATTATTTTCCTTTAGAATAAACCCATTCAATTTCCATAATCGGTCCTTCCAAAAGCTTTTGAATCAGTGTTAGAATTTTGCCTCCCTTATTTTCGCCCTGTCCATAGTATCTTATCAGTTTCAGATAATACCATTTTAAAGAAAGAAATCTAGTTATGGCTTTTACTGTTGTTCCGTCTTGGTATTCTTTAGCATCGACAACCAGATTATTCCATTTCTTACAACTTAACTGAAATTTTACAAATCATTTTAGAAATAGACTTGCGGTGCACACACATGTGGCATTCAACAAGAATTCTGATGATTTGTTTCTTCGTTTAGATAGTAAACCTGGCAAAGAAATATTCATTCAATAATACAGGGTGAGCACAAAAATGGTCCCTGATTTAAGGTGTCATAAAATTAAATTACTTGAATGTATATCCACGACTCAGTTGACTCAAAGAATTTTCATTCCTTTCCTTTACAGAATCGCTAGGTAGAATTTCAAATACTAGAGGGCAGTGACGTCGAAAATGGGGTTCACCCTAAAATAGTTGAGTGTTACAAGTGCCGAAAACAAGCAGTGTTGTAAGAGTGCAGCCTGAGTTCAAACGAAACTTTGATGTTGATCCGTCTACACACAAATGCATTTTAAAGTAGCATAAAACATTTCGTGAGGGAATGTGCATTTGCTATAAAAGAAAGGGACGTTGTGGCAGACCTTTCATCTCGGAGAAAACTGTGAAGCGCGTGAGAGAAGCTTTTGTATGCAGTCCGAAGAAGTCACCACGCAAAGCTAGCAGATATTTGTAGGTGCCACAAACTACATTAAGCAAGATCTTACGCAAGCGTATGGAGTTTCACCTGTACCGGGTACAGTTGGATCAGAAGTCACTTACCAAAAGGTAAAGTGACATGAGCTTTGCGGCACTATCCAAACTTTAATAGAGGGCGATGAAACCCTTCTCACGAAGATAATTTTCAGCGATGACGCGACCTTCCGTTTAAGTCGGCGTCATCGCTGCGATGCACAATGTTAGGATCTAAGGAATCAAACATCCGCATGCCACTCTAAATATGGAATGTGACTCTTCTGAAATAAATGTGTTTTGTGCTGTATCACAGCGTCGGGTGTATGGTCCATTCATTTTTTCAGGAATAAACAATTGCAGGTAAAAGTTACTTACCATTGCTACGCGGCTGGTTGATTCTCAGCTTACTGCAGAAAGAGATGACTATATTCTACAACTTAACGGAGCGTTGCCACGCTTGCATCATGCTGCACGCAAGTTTCTAAACGAGAATCTTCCAAACCAATGCATAAGCCACTCTAAACTCAATGACCAATTTGTATGCAAGTGGCCCCCCAAGATCACCGGATCTAACTGTTTGTGACTTTTATCTGTGGGGAGTTTGTGATGGACCAAGTACATGTACCTCCACTACTCGCAACTCTGAATGATCGTCAAGAACGCATCAGTGCTGCTATCAATTCCATTACACCGGATCTGCTTCAATACGTATGGTTGGAGTTGGATTACTGAACAGATATTTCTCACATAACAGATGGAAAGCACGTCTAGTCTCTGATTCGAATCCATACCACCAGAAAGTTCAGAAGTTTATGTAACGATGTTAAGAATCTGGCAAGGTAGTCCTTTCGGTATTAAAGTTATACTTTTTCGAAACAGGAGTGTTTTTGTGCTTACTCTGTATATAGGATAGAACTTTAATAGTTGAATTGCGTAAATAGTATACAAGTTATTGCATGAATTTTCAATAACCCTTACATTATTTTTAGAATCTGAAATTTGGCAAATGTGTCTGGGCGTATATTTGTCCCCTTTCTCTTTTATAAGATCTGCAAAAGGTATAGGCAACCGTTGTTCACAAAATATCTAAATTTAATATAGTAAATTTGCATTCAGAAAGTAGTTCACATTTAAATGTGTATGATGAAATGAGAACTAACGTAAATAGCGACATAATGCAAAGTTATGGTTCGAGATAAAATGCAAATAACACAAAATGAAACATCTGATATTCTTTTTGGCAGTGATTTATTCATTTGAATATGGTATTAATTGTATTAAAATGGCAGAGAAAGAGAAAGAATGTTACCATTTCTGTGGGAGTAACGTGATCTGCATTTGGTGGCACTCCAAATCCTGCAGTATAATTTGGCGTCGGATTTGGTGATGTAAGAGCATATGGATGATGAGAAAATTTATCGATAGAACTGTCTCCTAGTGGTGTTGTGCCATTACTTTGCAGCATCACACCTATCTATATCAAGAATCAGTAAACAAGATTTTTAATATTTAATAAATACCATCATTGGAGCAAAATATGTAAAAAATAGATTGGAAGAAAAACAAGAAAACTTTTTTAGAGCTTTACCGTTAGCTTTATAAAATTTCTTATCTTGAAATGTTCCAATAGAATATTTCATGACTTCCTTTCATTTTGAATATTTTAATAAATTAAAAAATTTTTAAAAAATTGACTAATATTTGCTTAAACCTTCAGTTGGAATGAATTCTTTAATCAATAATGCAATATTCAAGAATTTATAGACTTGTATATATAGCAAAAGTTACTGTCGCTGTAAATTTTTCCCGTTAAATCCTATGTAATATATCTGACTTCGAATCTAAAATTTTCTGAAGAACACAAAAACCTTCTCTAAAACTTAAAGGTTTTATTTAACTGGAACTTCAAAATGATGAAAAATTTAACATCATAAATGAAAACTTAACATCTTAGGTGGAAACATTCAAAGTGCTTTAAACTATCAGCTATGCCGGCACGGTGAAGAACACTTTCTTTAAAAAGACAAAATCCATCTAGCCCTTTCGGCATATATCTCCATTCGATGGATTCAGACTTCAGCTCCTACGTGTTTTGGACTGGAACTACGTGCTAGTCCAGCTCCTACGTGCCGGACTGGAACTGGAACAGGACTGGATCAGGACCGGAAGAGGACTGGAACCGGAACAAGCCGGGAACCGGAAGAGGACTGGAACTGGAACAAGACGGGAACCGGAACAGGACGGGAACCGGAACAGGACTGGAACCGGAACAGGACTGGAACCGGAACAGGACGGAAACCGGAACCTATCATCCCCTGGCTTCTCTCCCGAGCAGGTCTACTCTGGCTCGAACTGAAAATGAACTGCACCGCTACCAAGAAAAGCACCTCCTTTTATTGACGGCGGTTGCCGTTACTACAGGCGATTATGCAAATATTTAACATCCTTCCACCTAAGGGAAAAAAAAGTGAACTTTCACAACAAAGTAAAACAATGCTAAAGAGCCTTAATATGCCAGTCTGTCCGGCGGAGTTACAGTTCTACCAGATCGTGTTACAAGTCTCGCAGATTTATCATCTACGCTGAGTTTAAGTTCAGACAACGAATCTTGTTTTTCATTCTGCAGCTTCACGGGTACATCATTTTGCGTTACCTCTAAAGGATACAGAGTTCGAACTGCTCTAAGCAAAATTCCATTTCGGGTCTTTACTCTTGCAAGCCGATTTATTCCATTAGGTCCTGGAAGTAGTTCTATGACACGACAAAGTTGCCAAAAAAGTCTTTAGTCACTACTACCGATCAAAACAATATCATCCAATTTAATAGTAACTTTCCTTTCAGCTCTTTTATGCGAAACCTTGAGAATTCCCAAATATTCTTTACGAAACCTATTTTTAAATGCTTCTCGTACAGTTTGAATATACTGAAATCTTCTTTGTAAATTACTTGATTTAATACCGTATTTTATATCCCGCAAACTACTAGTTCTAATTTCTTTTAAAAAGTCGGCAGGAGTTAAAGCTTTAAATTCAGGATCGGAAGGAATTACTGTCAACGGTCGGTCATTAATCGCTTCACAGTCACACAGTATCGTGTACATTTCTTCATAATTTAAACAAGCATGTTTAAGAACTTTTTAAGGACTTGCTTCATCATTCCGATAAGACGTTCCCACCAACCACCCCACAATGGAGCATCAGGGGGAATAAACTTCCATATTATTCGCTCATTGGCTGCCTGCCGATTAATTTGTTCAAAATCTATTAATATGAATGCATTTGAAGCTCCTACGAAATTAGTTCCATTATCACTGTACACAGTTGTGGGTTTACCTCTTCGCGACACGAACCGATGAAAAGCATGAAGAAACACTTCTGTAGATAGAGAAGCAATTCCAAATGGACCGCTCTATAAACGGCGCATGTAGAAACACAAATCCATGCCTTTTCTTTGTTTCTCAACAATAAAGGACCACAAAGGTCTATACCCGTTACTTGAAATACTGCTGAATCATTTACTCGCTCTATTGGCGGTGGGGCTGATATGTGGTCAACAGGTACAGCAGAATATCTCTTGTAAGTAATGCATTTACTTAAAACAGAACGCACAGTTCTTCTGCCAGATAACAACCAAAACCTTTCCCTTAAGATATTCAGTATATATTGTACACCCGCATGTCCTTTCATTTATGTTCTTCCATAATTAAATTTCTAACTAACGGATGTTCTTCTGGTAATATTATAGGTGTTCTAAACTCTAACGTATCATCTCTTCGAAACGCACCAGTTTTAATTCTTAGAATTCCCGCATCATAAAATGAACTAAGAGTTCGTAAGCGTGCGTCTTCTATATCCTGAAACGATTCCGATTGAATCAAGCGAATAATAACCTTTTCTGCAAAATCAATTTCATCAACAGTGAGTTCACCTTCCCTTTTTTCTTATTTCTGCAATTAAAGAAAAATATTTGAATCCAACCAACAACTCTAACTCTTTTTCGATAACTAGAAAATCGCTCACTCAAACTAAACCTTTCAGTAGACACTAGAGATGAAACCACTGCCTTTTTTTTCTCGCTGGCTATTTCCGCTTCATCAGTTATGAATTCGGCACTCGGCCAATTTTCTTGGGATTTTGAAAGCCAGCTCGAAACCTCCCACCATTTTGACCGGGAGAGTTGGCGAACTGAACACCCTCTACTTGGAAGATCTGCAGGGTTAAGGTGACCAGGTATATGCCTCCAATCCTCCACACGTATCAAAAGCCTTATTTCCTGTACTCTATTTTGTACAAATGTCCCCCATGGTTCTTCCCTTTTTATCCATGCAAGGACAGTAGTTGAAACTGTCCAGAAAAATGTACTTCTGGCCTCAAAGTCTTTTAGAACGTCTACAGCAAGACGAGATGCAATAGTTGCTGCTAACAATTCTAATCTTACAATAGTCGTTTCCTTTTTACCACAAGGGGAAACTAGACCTAGCCTGAAACAACTGGACTTTAACTGATTCAGTTTCTTTTACACGAATGAAAACTACTGCCGCATACGCTGCTTGACTGGCGTCACAGAAAACATGTATTGAACACTATTTTGGCTGATATCGTATCCACCTTGGAATTTTAATGTTTTTCAAAAGAAAAATGTCTTTTACCCATTTCAAAAATTTATTTTTAATTTCAGTGTCAACTTCTTCGTCCCATTTTACTTTTGTTCGTCCCATTTTACTTCGTCTCATTTTACTTTTGTTTCCCATGTACGCTGTAATAACATCTTGGGTAATATAAGGACTGGAGATGTTATATCGATGGGATCAAATACTTTATAGGCTATTGCCAAAATACTTCTTTTCGTGACTTTCTCGAAACAAAGATTTTGCAAATTAGCAATATTTATTTGAAGAGTATCGCCTTGTCTTTCCCATAACAAACCTAACATATTCACAACAGTTTCTGTTTCTAAACTACTGTCGGTATATTCCCAACCCCGTAATTCAAATTTTCGTTCTGCCATAACATCTGAAGATACTTTCATGAAGCGCTGTAATTCATCTTCACTTCCGACACATGTTACACAGTTATCAACATAGAAATTATTCATTAATTTAACAATAATGTCGGAAGGATATTTTACATCTGAATCATTTTTCTCTAAAATTGAATTTAAGTGATATTGAATAACAGCTCCAAGTAAAAATGGACTACTGGTTACACCAAATACGACTCGACAATGACGAAAATGCTTCAAGCCATCTTCACTCTTTATCCAAAGAAATCGGAGGAAGTTTCTGTCACTAGAATTCAGGCCAATTTGTAAAAAGGCCTTACGAATATCAGAAATCACCCCTATTTTTTCTTGGCGAAATCTATTTAAGATTGTAGTAATAAATGCAATAAAGTTTAATCCTTTTTCAAGACAATCGTTGAGACTCGCAGAACCCTTTTAGACGAAGCGTCAAATACTGGCCGTAACTTCGTAATACTATGTTCCTTAACAACATGTCTATGTGGCAAATAATGATGGGGTAAATCTAATTCATTTACAGGTACTTCCTCTATTATGCACTCTTTGAGCCATTCTTGGAATACATTTTCATACTCTTGGCGAAGATTATCAAGTTCAAGTTGCCTAATCGTACCGTCAACCTTTTAAGTGATAACTCAAAATTATCCGACAGGGAAGGGTGCCCTTCCAACCAAGGCAAAGACACTACAAAGCGGTCATCTTCTATTTTTACAGTATCAAGAAAATGTTGCCTGGTAGCCTCATACAATTCCAATTTACTCTTTTGTTCGGATGGGTCCGTAATACCAAGCGAGTCGAGGGCCCATAAATCAGAAATACAAGCCTCTTTAAGAACGTTGAACCTTCATTATTCAACTCCCCGGTTTTTCCCATAACCGTCCGTCCTAACTTTGTCTCAATAGCTACAAGACCGTTTGAAATTTGTTTACGATTTCCCGTTAATAATCGTCCTGCAAAATCGGCTCCTATTAAAATTTCTATAGGTCCTTCTAAACGATCTGTTAAACTTATTCCACAGTCAGCAAGCTCTTTAAGCCATATTCCTTTCCAATAGAAGGTATATTATTACAAATAACAGGCTGACTTAACGTATCAAAATTACAGCTGTACGAGCCAGACGTATTAAATGAATTTTGTAAACTTTATGTTCACACAAACTGGTCGTTGTACCGCCAAATAATGCGTGGCTAAGGTATTCCTTTACCGTATACCTATAACCCATATCTTGAGCTGTGCTTTGCAAAATATACGACCTTTGAGAACCAGTATCAATTATAGCTCGAGCCGAACGAGATTTTTTATCTTCTTTAATTACTCTTATTGTTTGCAGCAAAACTTTAGGAGACCTTGAAGAAATGTTGGCGAGTGTTTCAGCCTGATTTAGAGGCTGTTCCGTTGCCCTTGTCTCACTCATTTGTGAATGGCCTTTACATAGAAAAATATGATGCCTTTTACCACATGTAAAACAAACTGTTTTTAATACACACCTCCTGACAGAATGTCCAGATTTCAGACACAGGTAACAAGAGCGTGTCCTTAGGACCAAAACTTCTCTTTCCGACAACGATAAGTTACGCGCCTGAAAACATTCCGTAGAACCATGATTTATACTGGAACAAAATATGCAGCATTTTCAAACTTCATGAGAAGAAGTAAACAGTTCAGCTGCCGTAGGTTTTAAGTGAGGTTCTCTTATCTTTAAACCCGAATTTCCTTATTACCTTTCTTATTACCGTGAGCCAATCGATCGAAAACATTGAAAGATTTAGCTGCTAAAGAAATTCTTTCCTCACTTTCAACTTCACCGCGCAAGAAACATAAAAGGCGCTCAAGGTCAGATTCCCTTTCTCTTAACTCTGGCGTTTTCGCCGGTTAAACTTTCTGATCCTTTACGCGAAAACCTAAGTCTCTCCCACGTTTTTAAAACTTCATTCGGCAATGCTGATTTTACCAATGGGTATAATATCGCTCAATATTTGCCTCTATTTATTCCCAATATCTCCAAGGCTCTTAGATTAGATTCAAATTCATCGTATAGTTTCCGCAAAGAGTGTGTACTTTGTTTTTGAATAACAAGGGTTAACAAATCACGAATATAAATCTCCGTTAGTAATTCTTTGTTACCAAAACGCGTTTGCAATGCTTCAATTGCGCTCCTGTAACTATCGCCAGTTGGCGGAGAGCATTTAACTATTTCCTCTGCGGGAGAATTCTTCTCCATAGCCTGTGCCAAGTAAGCAAATTTATCATTATTGTCTAGTGTAGGATCTTTATCAATCTTTTGGAATTGCCCCCAAAATCCTAGCCATTTCTTCACGTTACCATCAAAGATAGGCAATTTAATCTTCGGATAATGTTAATATTTTATTCTGAACAAAGGACGGATCAATTAAAGTTACATTCGGGGTACTAGAGGTGAGATCCTTTAGTTTACTTTCCATAAGTCTCCACCTATCAAAATATAATTCAGATTCATCTATTTCCTTAATAAGTAAAGTCTCATCTGTAATTTCTTTAAACATTAATTTTCGTATTTTCATTTCAGTATCAAACAAAACTTTTGCATTCTCGGCAATAACTTTTATTTTAATTAATTTTTCTTCCTGATTAAATTTAGTTTCTTCATTGTCAAATTCATTACACGCTTTACTAAATAGTCTTCTGTATTGAGTTCGTGCTAGGCTTCCATGATTCAAAATAAAAAAAGTCGCTTACCTTGCAGACAATGTCCTGTCGCTTGGCGCCAAATGTTTATTTTTCCCGTTAAATTCTATGTGATATATCTGACTTCGAATCTAAAATTTTTTGAAGAACACAAAACCTTGTCTAAAACTTAAAGGTTTTATTTAACTGGAACTTCAAAATGATGGAAAACTTAACATCATAAACGAAAACTTGGCATCTTAGGTGGAAACATTCAAAATGCTTTAAACTATCAGCTATGCCGGCACGGTGAAGAACACTTTCTTTAAAAAGACAAAATCCACCTAACCCTTTCGGCATATATCTCCATTCGCTTGGATTCAGACTTCAGCTCCTACGTGTTTTGGACTTAAAAGGCCCGACTGGAACCGGAACAGGACGGGAACCGGAACAAGACTGGAACCGGAACCTATCATCCCCTGGCTTCTCTCCCGGGCAGGTCTATTCTGGCTAGAACTGAAAATGAACTGCACCGCTACCAAGGAAAGCACCTGCTTTTATTGACGGCGGTTGCCGTTACTACAGGCGATTATGTAAATATTTAACAGTCACCTTTGGCTTTAAAATAATATTCCAGCACATATCTACAAAGTAAACTCAAGTAGTTAACTATGTAAGATTTTGATTTTCATTTTAACTAACAATTATTTGCTTCACTTTGAATTCGCCTTTAACACAGATCAACCATTTGCTGCAAACTGGTAGTCCGAACCTCAAGACAGGACTTTCTACCTCATTTCTCAAATACTATGATGAAATTGAAGAGAGTAGAGATGTTAAAATTCTTCAAATTGAAAATGGAACTCCATTCACAGCATAACCACATTGATTAATAAATAGTATATATGTACTCTCTAGGTAAAATATCTAGTTTAAAATCAACATGACAAACTTTTCTATAATAGAAAGGGGGAAATAAATAAAAATTAAAAAAGGACAAAGTAGATGTGTACATTAATTACCTAAATGCATCCAGAAATCATACATTTTAAATTTCACACCGCAGTTTATTTAATTATCAACTCAAACTAATTAATTTATCAACTAAATTGATATACGACTGAATTTAAAATATATTGTTAAGCTTTTTGTATTTATTTAGCTATTTGAGTAGAATTTGTAGTTAAAATTGTTTTATATTCCCGTGCAATGCAGCACGAGACTTATTTGAAGATAAAGCTACGTCGGAAAAATTAAAATACAAGAGCAGGCGCATTTAACATTTTAATAAATAGATATCTCGTAATTGTACTCTTTTGCTATCCAGAAAAATCGAGAAAATATCAGAATATTCTAGTGTTTGATTAAAAAGCTTATAAAAGCCTAAGGAAAACATCTCAATTCAGCTACTTACAAAGTTGTTTACTTAGTTCTTGTGATTGATTGTAGCGAATTCGCGGTGAGATCGGATTAGCTTTCTCTGAGTTTTTTAATTTGAGTTCTATTTATATTTCAGTAGTTTAAAACATAACTACTGTGAGATATTGCGATATTGTACGAATATCTGTGAGAGGAAATTTCAGCATTTTGTTTCATTTGTTGTGATAAGAATAAATTTTATTCACTTTTCATCGGACATCTGCATTCAATTCATTACGAACCCGTACGCACGCAACAATATTGCCCGTCTATTCTTTGAATAAAAAATGTTTTTTTCCTTACCTGTGAAGTTCGCACATGATATGGAAAGTTTTTATTTGCTTTCGATGGTCTAGTAAGAATCTGAAAAAATGAAACAAATAAAATTTAAATGCTAAACCAAATATTTTATTTTCTGACAGATGCCATTAATGATATTACTTTTTTAGATTTTACTTTAGATCACGCTGAAGAGTTTAAGAATAAAACTTACAAAAAATGTGAGATGTGCAATGATTGATATGAATAATTCTACGGTGTTGAGAAGCTTTTCTCTGACCCATTTTGGCACTATAAAAGTAGAGATTAATATAACGACAGGGGCAGAAAGAAACCTGAAATAAAATATTTAAGAACAAGTTAACGATGATCTAACCTCCGGTATATTACGTATATATATATAAAGTAAGAAATTTAGAACACATATATATATATTAGACTACTATTATAACTAGCATAAATGCTAATTGCAAACGCGTTTTATATTATAATGTAGTAATTTTTGTAATACAATACAAAGCCCAAGATTCAGATTCATCGGGACTTCGGCGATTCCGGATTATCAGTTTAAGTTTATTAAGATGACGTGTAGACACTGAAATATTGAAGTTTCACTGTGTATATCTTAGTCTTGTATAGAATATGAATGTGTCTTTTTCTTTACGGCCCTAGCTGGTTTTTAACCTCTCCTTTCCTTATAAACTTATTTGCAAATTTGCAGCTCCACGCGCAATTTTGACCGACTAGGTCTCCCGTTTTTGGGATTTACTACTTTTTTTACTTTTACAATTACATTTTTAGCAGCTTCACGCGCAAAAAGTTTCTTTGGTTTTACTAGAATTCTAGCAAATGGAAATTCTACAGCTTTAGCTGTGGGGACATTTTCACCAGTAATAATTCCGCATTAGGTTAGTCTTCCTATCAAAAAACACTGGAAAGCAGGCTAGCTCTCTCTTTATTTTCATGATTTGACATTGTTTTATATGTAATATCAGGAATTAGGAAGTTCAAATGTTCTTTACGGGCCTAGCTGGTTTTTAACCTCTCCTTTTCTTATAAGTTTTATATATCTTGTATACAGTTACTATTTATATCAGATAGAAGAATGCTAACACACGCAACTGGTGCGGCCGCAATTGAGTGTCAGGACTTAGGGATTGACAAAGTTTTAGAGTTTAGAAGAGACAAAGCAACAAAAACTAGGGTTGGTTGAATTTATAGAACTTAGAAGAGTCACTAGACTTAGAACTTAGAAGTAGTAGAATTAAAGGCGAAATTTTTAGAATTTAGGGAGCAGTACAGAATTTAAGGGGTTCAGGAATTTTAGACTTGAGTAAAATTTAAGACCCTCAGAGATTGCACAAGGCAAAATGAGTACCGCCACCTCCCCTCCCGCAGCTGCTCCATGGAGGTAGGAAGTAAGCCATGAGCCGCGCAATAGTCCAAACATGGAGGTAGGAAGTAAGAAGGAGTCGCCCTAAACAAGTTTCTCCGTACCCTGCTCTGAAGCACCGGCGATCCCTACGTGGTGACCAAAACATTGGGTCATTTACCATTGAGTTCTATGGGATTTGACGCGTTCGGGTGTAAATATTTTGTAATTACGTCGCAAATATACATATAAATGTATATATTTTCTTTTTCTACAACACTTCAGAGTCCTAAGTATGTGAAAACAACATATTTTTAAACAACATTTCATTCTGAACGGAATTAAATGCTATACTTTTCACAGGACAGTTTTCTCAGAATGGTTTAATTTGAATGAAATATTTTCACAAGTTTTCGTTAATTACATTAGAAAAAAAAAATTAAGGTAATTCGGTTTTATTCGGTTAAGGTACAAAAATTAAGATCAAAGTTTATTGTATTATTAATATTAAAATTATGCATTATTTCTTTTCTATTTATAGAGCTTCTTCCTAAAATACTTTCTTAAATATGACATGATTTTTTGGCTTCTTTTAAATCGAAAAATGTAAGTCAATTTATAATTAATGCTCTATTCGGTTCATTTTAAATTAGAGAATTATTAGGAATTAAATAGTATTTGACTTTCTCTGAACATTTCTGAAAGGGAATAAAATAAGTTTTTTTTTTTTTTTTTTTAAGTATTATTTAAAACTTGTAACTGAGTTATTATAAAATGTAAAGTGAATAATTCTTTTAATTATACTTATCAGATTTTTTTTTTTTTTACCCTTCATTTCAACAATACATATTCCAAAACTCTTTATTACGTTCTTAAGTGCGCATCTCATATCATTTGCTTTACAATACCTTTTAACAGATTGCTTTCCAATACGAACAATTCTTGCTTAAATAGTCAACAGGATAGTCAACAGAATATTTGTCAACAGGATTTCAATTTATGTTTACAATTCAATATTAAGGTTATTATATATTTAGATAACATTTATAATCATTATAAATTAGATACATTTAATCATTAGATTTCTTCACAGTACTTTCACAGTTGTTTATAAGTGAATAAATTCTTCATTTCAAATACATTTATAAATAATTTAATGAATATTTAAGTATTTTGTCAAAGGCAGATACATGCTTTTTGCAAGCACATGCATAAATACCCATACATATTTCCTATTTATCATTTCCGGCATGTGCAAATCTTTAATTTCTGTGCATTCACTATATTTTTCGTGTAAAGTAATTTACACTAATTTAGCATAGACCCGAAAGTTTTACATAAAAAATATATATGAATATAATTTGAGTGAAAATTAAAAGTATTATTTTTAATACCCACTCAAAGGTCAGTTTTTCTTCAAAATTCCTCCACAATGGCATCTCTCTCTTTAGGCAGATAGCCCTTGCATGCGTTACTCTATTTAATAAAAACTTAATCTGACCTATGTGCCTAATTACAAATATTTTAACATACATAATTTTATATTTACATTTAGCCATCAAGTTTCAAACTTTTCAAATCTTCTAGAAAATAAATTTTGGCAGATCTCTTTTAGCAATTTTCTTAAAATCTATATTTTTGTAGTGCAACAGCTTAGAATTTTATAAAACAAATTCATAATCAAAATCGCTGTTGTTAGTTATCGAAAAATAACCAAGATGTGATTTTTGCGTAAATGTCAGTAAACTATACAAATTGCTATTATCCATTACACTATGAATGTTTCTTTCATGCGAGAGTGTCCCTTTTTCGATTTCTATGGAACTGTCGTGTGTCGAAATACTATCAGAATCTTGTCAAGCGAGCTTCTGAATGTAAACAAACAACACCCCGTCTGGTGACCCAAGCTTCAAAGCAGTGCTTCACTTCTAGCGCGGAATGGCCCCTCCTCCCTTTCTTACCTCCATGAGTCGAAAGCGGGGGTAAACATTGGTACAGAGCCTATCAGTTCATTGTTATTGCCCAAGGTGCTTCTGTCCAGTACCTCCTACATACATGTATGTAGGAGGTATTGTTCTCTCTAGCCAGCAAGTGTGTAAAAGTGATATGCAGAAATCTCAGTTAATCCGAAATAAAATCGTATTTACGGCACACCCCAGACTTTGTAACGAGTAATTTTCTTTCTCTTTTTTTAATATTTTTATTTTAACGGACGTACATAATCCAAAATGATATAATATCTAGTCCATAGGTCTAGATATTATATCATTCCACATACTGTAAGTCAGTGGGAAATCAATTACGTACTAGACTTCATTTTACACAAAAATAAGTTTATGAAAGCAATTATGCAACAAAAATATTAGATCCCGATTTTTAAAATCGTAAATATTAGACCACGAATAGAATATTTAAAATTTCGAATAATAAATTAAGAATAATAATTAAGAATAATTTTTCTCTAAAAATAGATCATTAGCTAATGATCCATTTGTAGAGAAAAATTACTGTATGCTAGCATACAGTTTGCGCGTTATTAGATATATTTTTACTACATTGCACATGTAGAACATGTAGAAACTTTTAAAATGCTGAAGGGATTAATGGAAAAGTTTTTAGAATAGTGTGAAAAAAGTGAAATAATGTGAAAGATCAACATGAAACAGAAAATGCTAATGGCTGCGTTCAAGTTGATTCCAGAACTTAAGACTATGAAAAGTGAATAACAGGTTTATCCATCCAACTAATTAAAATATTTTAAGGACATTATTATAAAAAAATATACTTATTTAATATTTTTCATAAACTGGTTATGAATTTGAAATATATGCTTTACTTACGTTTTTAACTTAATCACGTAACCGCATCAACTGCGCACTGCAAGTTATGTCTATGGGCGCTGTGGTAAAGAAAAAGTACACAAAGACTACCATAAACAGAAAATATTTCGAAACCTTTGGCAATCGGTTATATCCATTTTATAAAATCTTGAAAATTAGGTTTTTAACTAAAACGCACCAGGTACAAAGAATTGCTATAAAGATATGTGGAATAGAATTTCATCGATTAGATCTATTCATGAAATCTTATTGCAGTGATATTCGTAAAAGAAATACGGAACTATCCTTGTACTAAAAAGCCCTTCCTTCTTTAATTGAAAAAATTTTAGCAACACGGACTTAATTTTTAAAACTGGAAGTACCAGAGTCCTACGGAAGTCTAACAGAAAATAAAAAATAAATAAATGGTAAAATAAAATAATATAAAATAAATAATAAAATAAAATAAAATAAAATAAAATAAATAATAAATTAAAAATGAAATAATCTAAAATAACTAATAAAATAAAATAATTAAATTAAAATCAAAATTTAATAAAATGTTGAAAGGTTACTATTATTATTTTAATTAACCAGTCATTAGGATTTAAATCCTTACTGTCGCTTCTTTCCATCTCCCTAGAAGAATGCAAATTTAGTTGGAAAGTGTTCAAGTAGAGTTTTTGGAATTGTAAGACGGAACGTGTTTCTGCCTCTCGACACCACGTTACTAGGTTTCGCTATGTCTGATAAGATCATAATTATTTTGCGTTGCGTTATAGTTGTCGGATTTAAATTCTTACGCTGGTGAAACATTTTGAGCCAACTTCATGTTAAATCAATTTGTGTAGTCTTTGGCTGTTAGTTTAACTTGAAATTGACTGTTACTTTAAGTTACCTCGCCACAAGTGGTGGCTGACTTTGTCAAGTTTAAGAAGTGTAAAGGAGTTTGTTTAAGGTATCCGACCTCGTTCGGGTACCGTTTTTTTAAAAATGGTTTTTATTTTAACTATAAACATATTAATTTGAAGATAAGCATATTAATGAGTGAAAACAATTTAAAATGTATTGATAAGTAATTTTAATTTTGAAAAATAATGAAAAAAAGGATAATTTTTTGTTTAAATTTTGCCTTTACGGCAACAACCACGGTGAGCAATGTATATATAAATATGCAGTTTTTTTAATTTGTATTTATATTTACACTTGTTTTGTATGCAATGAATCAAAATAATTAAGAAATATTCATATATTCCTGAGATATGTCAAAATGTATAGTATTTACTGTATATTTTCCTATTATTGCATCCAAAATCTAAAAATAAAAAGTAACAATTCAATTTCTAATTAATATTTCTAAAATCTTTTGCTTCAGAGCATGCATCAGATTATATGAAACATGCATAGAAAGTATCATTAAATTTTATCCATAAAATTTTGAGTTATGGCTGTTACCATTGGCAATATTTACAGAAAAAACATTTTTCAGAAAACAAGTTTAAAGTTTTCATAAAACAATTTCTTAGTGAAAGAAGCATCCCTGATGATTATAATTCCCCTGCTTTCTAACTTAACATCTTATTTTTCTTCCCACACTTTGCACCTTTTCTTTCGAACAAAGCGTAATTTTTTCTTTGGGTTTTTGTAAAACTTGTGGAATGCCACCAAAAGTCATGATTTTGCACTTTATCAAGTTTTCGAATTCCCTGCTCAGTATAAAATTCATGGCACATACCTAACCTTGAAAATGCTTCAAGCAAACCTATAAATCCATCATTAAATAACACAACACTTACATTTGCTCCAAACATTAATATTCGCAAGTTTATGAATGTTTCTTTCGGAACAATTTGCAATAAAATGCAATTAAAACGTTCCTTGATATTTTGAGTTTTGCCATGTAGACACTTTTTAATAACTCTTGTTTATGTAGTCAACTCCATATATGTAGGTTTAATTAAATTCAAAATATATATTGATATACCAGAGGTTTTTGCCTAATTTTTTTCTTTCTGATTTTTTTCCTGATTTCTGCAATCACACATTCATATTTCTGCAATCACACATTCATAGTTGCACCAATTCATTGATTATTGAGGAGAGCACTAGCTTCGAAGAAGAGCTACAATGGAACAAGCAGTTAGTACAACCTGCTGCATCTCAATTAAGTTTCAAACATGACTTCTAATTGCAATCCCTAATTCTGCAGTTTATCAATAAAAGAATCAGTCAGTTTACCTTTTCCTTTCAATTCAGGAGCGGAGTTTTTTACTTTTCGTAGTCCACTACCAACCCTTTTCTGTACATGTTCAATGCATTCCACTTTCTTGACCGAATCTTTACCATATATATCTTTCACAATTAAAAACCTCTTAGAATCCCCATCCTCGTAATACTCCGTGTGCTTCAGCTTTCGTAATGTAATAGATCATTCAAACAGGGAATAAGTACCATCTGCTTCCATACCCGAAGCTGCTTCTTTGTAATTTGCAGAACAATTATATTACGCTTTACATATGTCGTGCTGAAGATTGCATGCCATTCTGTTTATTTTGTTGCAAATGATGCAAAAATGTGACTTAGCTTTCAAATCAAGCACTTTGTCAACGCTAATCGACAAAGCAGCAACACATACATTCAACGTCGAATACCCTCTGCGCCAAACTAAATACGAAATTAAGGGAAAAACTAACACCAGATTCTTAAAATGTATTACAAAATATCTAAACTTAGTACGCAGGTTTATAATTTACAAAATCTTGACGATAAATAAAGTTTCTAAATAGGTATATCTATTTAAACGCTCACTTCCAGCCCAGAATATTGGAACTTCCGGTTTATTTAGTTACAGAAAAGTGCTTATAACTTCAGTTCTAATTAACCTATCAACAAGCAAAAACTTGTATTTGATAGCTAAAGATGTATTCTTTAAGATAATGTAATAAAGTAGAAATCGAAATTTTGACCGAAAATCGTCTTTTATACGAGGTCGGATACCTACATTTTCAAGACTCTGTTTCTATTCTAGGCACAGCGATAATTCGCTCTATGTCTGTTAGGAATTTGAAATTAGTTTATGCTACCAAAGAATACCAAAATCTATAATATAAAGAGATAAATAAAAATTAATGATAAATAGTTTAATAAAGTAAATTATATTGGACCTCGTCTTATTTGGGGTTCTGTCAGGAATTACGATTCGTTCAAAATCTTAGAAATAGATTTATCAGCCCTTAACTGAATTTAAGCCTTGGAATGCAGGGTATAATGTACTATTTCAAGGAACAGTCTGCAGTAGGAAGACAGTGTTGGATGTGCACGACCAGGGTAGTCATTTTTAGTACTTTCCAGAACGAAAAATTTACCCGTTTTCGTAAATTCATTGCACTTCTTGCAGAATGAGCTCTTGACATGTAATAAGGGCTTTTCTTTCTTTAAAAGTCTCAACCTCCATCAAAGATTTTGTTTCCCAGTGAACGAAATATGTAAGTCTCTCTTTAATCAGACTACATCGGATTTAAGATAATAAACAGAGAGCTTTGTTCTGTGGAACGTTTTTTATTGACGAACACCAAAGACGAAGGCTTACATATATATAAATATGACGTCATAGTTTTTTTGCACGAAAAACACTACCGCCATCAATTGGCAAGCTACATAATCATAGTTTATTACATTTAACTCCCAGAGAAACACACGCATGCATTCAGAAGCTAGAAACGATTTTTAAAATTTGTTTATTATTAAAACTAGACTTGTCTGCTCAAATTGTGGTTCACTTACATACAAGAAGTGCAGGAGTACTTTTATTTAGGTGCTCTGGCTAGAATTACGATTTATCTCAAAAGTCAGAACTACCTCAGCCGGGATCCGATGGGCTTCGGCGCATTTTAATCTCTGTTTAGCACTGAATTTAAGAAAAAATTAAAAATATTTTTAACAATTACTCCCGAAAACGCTTAAAGAACAATAAATATTTAAAGAAGTTGTATAGCATTTAAATATAATAGTGATATTCAGATTTAATATGTCAAGAAAGTTTTCATTGCTGCTAATTGTTGGGTAAGAAAACCTACTCATTTAAACAAAGTTTATTCAGACAAAACTAAGAATAAACAAATGAAAAGTATGATCTCTCAGTTTATAAACAATATGAAGATTTATTGATTTGTTTTAATGCAAAAATGAAACTAATTTTATCAAAATTTCAAACCTTTTTTTAATAAAAGCTAACAAATTGAAAGAGCAAAATAAAATTTGAGAGTTAAAAAATAATCGTATTTACTGTGGTTGTCTCACAGAAGTTCTCTCATCACTGACTTTAAATTTTCTTTTCTATAACTGAAGTTTAAATCAAGATGTTTTCTTTTATTGACTAAACAAAAAAAATTTCATTTATTTAAAATAAAAAAATCGATTAATGCAGTGCCATAATGGACAATTTATCTTACATTAATATATTATACTGAAAAATATTAATTTTATAAAAAATACGCTACACTCCATATGCTTGATATAATAACGAGCAATCGTTAATGATGGAAATTTTTAAGTTTCGAAGAAATTTACTTCAACTTGTCAGTGTTTTGCATTTAAAAAGCCATTACCTAGAAAACGATTTCAACTCATTATCCTATCTCCACTTGCGTACTCAACTTCTAGTTGCATGACAAAATTCGACGTAATTTTTTTTATTCTTTAGTGTATCGCTAGACGTTAAATCTGCATGCAGACAGCATTCACCAAAACTACGTTATCCCCTTGATGTAAAACAATCTATGAAATTCTCCATGGTGGTTTAACGTAGACTTAGATTCCTCCATGGTGGTCAGTACAAAAGAAAAATTATGACACTTTTGCGGGTTACGAAACGCTTTTAGATCTCCGCAACTACAAAACATAGAGAGTTGGTTTATGTTTCGTTTGATAGGCAGGTGTACACTACAAAATACAAAAAGAATTTTTGAATTTTAAATTACGGTTCAGCCACAGCGGAGAGACAAATTTAGCGAAAATGACTGGAATTCTGATGAAGTCATACGATGCGCGGAGGTACACTGAGTGGCTGTGCACTTTCCTGCGCATTTTAATGGTCAGCTAGTTGCTTGTTGGATTCGGTTGTGAATGGTTGTACAGTTTGTGAATTTTATTTCTTTGAAATTATTAAAATTTTAAAAAGACTTCACGAAAAAGCTTTGTTGAAACGGAGAAGAGAATGAGTAGCTGTTTAGATAAGTGAAGAAGAAAAGGAAGAGCGAGCAAAATGCTACTAAATGCTGTAGAGACATTAGGATTATTTTGGAAGCATAAAAGATGAAAACTGAGCAACGCCTTCGCCGGGACTCGAACCACGGACCTCTCGAATTCGAGTCAAGCGTGCTGACTCTACTACACTACGAAGGCATGCTAAGAAGGTGGGAGAAATACCTTATAATGCTAGTAAAAGAAAAAGCAAAAGAATTTCAACATCACAGACTATTTTCAAATAAATGAAGAAGCCTTCATCTGTCAGTAAATTCAGCCGATTTAAAATTGTTTCTCTTTTAATGCGCTTATGAGATACTCAGAATCAAGTTTTCTCATTGATGAAGAGTTTAATATAAATACAGTCATACCGATTATTATGATGGAAGATTTTAATGTAGACGCGGAAAGGAAAATGAAAAATTATTCGATTTCCTAAGACAACACTTTAATCTGAACACGGTACCTTCGAACTGAAGTACACTTGGCAACTCGTTTATACATCTTATATTCGCATGAAATATAACTACACAATTAAGGAATTATGTTTGTTACTTTTCGTATTATCCTCCTACATTCATAAAATTATGAAAAATGAAAAAAAAATGAAATTGTACATACAAACATGAATAAATATTATTTCAATTTTATAACAGACATTTGTTTCGAAAAAAATAAGAAATTAATAATAAATAATTTCTTATTTTATTTTAAATATATAGATAATCTTAATAAATATATTAAGATCCCAGCAAAAAATTATACTTACAGTTGGGAGTTTCAACATTTTTCTTCATATTAGAAAAGCCTGACAATATCAACTAAAAAATTATTTATTCATGTTCTCTGTCATAATTAGTTATTTATCTATTACAACAGCAGGTTTTTTATTCATATTTTTTTAAAGCTAAATAATACTCATGCTTTAAGCAACCCCTACATAAACATTATATACAAATAACTAATATTTATTTAAAGTAATTATCGTGGTTTTTGGCTGAATCTCTAAGTTCTTTCGGGCCAGCAGGTTTCAGGCAGTCCTGACTTTTAAACCCTGTATTATAGATATTTTGTCGACTTAAACAATAAAACCGTCCGCGGCTATGGTGATACAATGAAAGGTACTTAAGTATTATCCTATCGACCATGAAACTGACACCATGAAACGTAATTTAAGCCCGATTATGAATAAGCGTGGCTTCACAACACACTCATAGCATTTGTGCTTTCATTTGTTGTAACCCCAATTGATTCTTGATAAGCCACACAGTGATGTTTATAACTTCGTTTACAGCTGGTTGAAAAAAATGTACATTTATTGATTGTGAAAAAGAACAACTAAATTAGTAGAAGTGATTATTTGGTGGATTGTAGTGTGGAATGTTTCGCTATAAGATTTGCAGATCCCCGATAAGTCACACAATAACATTTTAAAATGAACTTTGGTTCCTTTATAGCTAACAGAAAGAGAATTTGCATTTATGAACGGGGAACAGAACAGCTGGTTTAGTAGCAGTTGCTATTTGGTGATTTGTAGAAAGAGTGGCGAATGTTTTATTGTAAAAGCTGCGGTTAGAAGTTCGTTTCAGAATTCCGCAGGAATGATTAAAAATTTTTGCCAGGATAATCGCCAAATTACACGATCAGCGAAATACACTCATGTCCATAAATTAAGGATAATTCGGAGTCACGCGGAAATCGAACTCTAAAATAACAATATCACATGTAAAATCACTACACACATCTTCAAGAATCATATGCAAATTTCAGGAAGTAACCAGAAGACACCGATGGTACGTCACAATGACGAGAGTGTAAGAGATAAGGAATACAGGTAAAGAAGTAAAATTGTTCGCAGGCGCTTTATAAGCATTTCAGTCCAATAACCGAATAGTTATGACACAAAAGACACATGTGGATGATTTTTTACGTGGTAGAATCATCGGCCGTCTGGAATGTGGGTGTACCCAACTGGAAATATCAGACGAACTTGGAATTGCCCAGAGTGTCATCTCCAGGCTTTGGCAACGATTCCAAGATGATGGTAATGTGAGTAGACGTTACAGCACAGGTCGCCCTAGAGTTACAGCGCCGAATGAGGACCAGTATTTGGAAGTTACTGCCAAAAGAAACAGGCGGAGCACAGCCTCATACCTGTCTCGTCAGCTCTCTTCAGTCACTAGTACGACAGTTTCAAGGCAGACCGTGTACAGACGCTTAGGATAGATTGGTCTATATGCTCGGAGATCTGTCAGATGCGTTCCACTTACTGCAACTCACTGTCGTCTGCGGTTAGCATGGAGTAGAGAGCATGCATTGTGGACACCGCAACAGTGGGCTTGTGTGATGTTTTACGACGAGTCCAGGTTTAGCTTGCAGTTTGATTCCAGCAGGACTTTCATATGGGGAGCTCCAGGTACCCGTTACCACCAAGAAAACATCATTGAACGACACCGTTACGGTGGTACAGGAGTGCTCGTTTGGGGTGGAATTATTCTGGGTTCCAGAACTGACCTGCATGTTCAAATTGGAACCATGACAAGCCAAATCTATCGGGACGTCATTCTGGAACAACATGTACGTTTGTTTCGGAGCGCTATGGGCGCACAATTTGTGTTTATGGATGACAACGCCCGTCCTCACTGTGCAAACATCGTAATCGAATGCCTTCAATCGGAGGATATCACCCATATGGACTGGCCAGCATTCTCACCGGACTTGAATCCAGTAGAGTACGTGTGGGGCATGCTTGGCCGACGAGTTGCAGCCCGTCAACCTCCTCCTACATGTCTACCGGAACTTCGGAGAGCATTGCTTTTTGAGTGGTGTAATATCCCCCAAGAGCAGATCGATAATTTGATACTCAGCATGCCTATGCGTTGTACGGACTGTATTGCATCGTCTGGGGAACATACAATGCATTAACAATCATACCAACCATGTAATACTGTTTTTTTGTAAATAGGTTTTTTTTGTAATTTGCTCCAAGGAGAAAAAATCGCTAATTTTTTTAATAATATCCCTGCTAAAAATGCTCCGTAGAAACCCATAAAATTTTTTACGGGGAATTGGCCTACGGGTATCCGTACAGCTCTGCGGGTACCCGTAGGCCAAATCCCCGTAAAAACCCATAGACAGAAACCCGTACAACTGTACGGGTACCCGTAGGCCAAATCCTCGTAAAAACCCATAGAAAGAACCCCGTACGGTTGTACGGGTACCCGTAGGCCAAATACCCGTAAAAACCCATAAAAAGAAACCCGTACGGTTGTACGGGTACCCGTAGGCCAAATACCCGTAAAAACCCATAAAAAGAAACCTGTACGGTTGTACGGGTACCCGTAGGCCAAATGCCTGTAAACAGAAACCTGTACAATTGTACGGATACGAGTAGGCCAAATCTCTGTAGAAACCTGTAGAACTGTAGGCACTATAAACAAAATTCCAGTAAAAACCCATAGCCAAAAATCAGAACTTTATATGCATATCCATTGGCCAAATTTCCACGGGTATTCATATACAGAATCCCTATAAAAAACAATACACAAAAATAGAACTGTAAATCAAATTTCCATAAAAACATAAACCAGCAGAAGTACATAATTAGCACTGAAATGTACAGAACTAAATGGCTGAGAAAGCATGTAAAGTAATTTTAAATAAAATTCAATTCAAATAAAAATTTTTAAATATCTAGAAGCCTACGAGCCCCTGTCCTTAATGCACGTCAATATCTACAAACATATTACAAAATATTTGTATAAATTCTCTTTACAAAATTTTAAACTACCTTTATATAATTTTGAAAATAAAATGAAGAGAAAGATAATAACCAAAGTCATGATTCACAACCATCGAATGATATATGTACATATGTAAGAAAAATAAGGAATAAGCAAAAGATTAAATTAGCAGCATAAAATTAATTTTCCTTCTCTATTCTAAAAACAGAAATCTTTCTGCACTGCATCACTTCGAGATTAATTCATGTCATATGACTCTTACATAATTTGATGTTGTAAAAGGAACTCAAACTCAAACAGCCAATAGTAATTTTATAGCAGTATTAACTATCAAATACGTGTAAAAATGCATCGAGAACCAAAATTAACTCGGTCTGAATTAAGATTTCACCCTTAACATAACGTATTTGCTTTTTAAGCTTTGGCCTAGCTGGATTGCAGTCTGTCTGCTCCTTGTTTCTTACTACACATTTATCAAAAATGTTAATTTTTTGGAATAGGCATAAATAATGTGCCAACTTGTTTGTGGTTGCAACATATTTGCTGAAAGAAAAGTTGAATTAAATCTACCTCGACTGCCAAATTTCTTATTCATTGTGGATTGGAGTATCAACATCTCTAAGCCGTCAAAATTCTTGCTGTTCATTACGGATTCAGCTGCTTGTATTCGACTACAGAATCTATTACGTATATATATATATATATATATATATATACTATATATATATATACTATATATATATATATACTATATATATATATATAATTGTTTAATTTCCCAATTAAGAACTGAAATACAAATATATGCAGTGAGATAGTATATGTATATATCATTTCATTTGATGAATCATTACTTTGACTGTATATATATTATTGATTTCAATATAAATACTATATACATATACTATCTCACTGCATATATTTGTATTTCAGTTCTTTAATTGGGAAATTAAACAATTGTATTTAATCACATCAGCTTGTTTAACAATTTGATACCTAATGAGAAATGTATTGCCAAAGGATGGTAGTTTCTAGCATCTGCTTAAATTTTAAGTTACCTACAATGCACTAAACCAAATTAAAAAACAAAATTAGAAGAAACCCAAATTTTCAGGAAAAGAAACATTATTAACAAGCAAGCAAAAAGAATACGGGACTTGCAAATTAGAAACTTAACATAGAGTTCAAATTTAGCATACTTGCTATCCCCTTAAGCCTCGCTTACCACTGATAGTAACACCCTACAGTTTATTATGACACGCATACACATAGATGTTTTGCATGGAAGAAAGGATGGATCCTAGAATATAATGTAGTGAAGAAATAATAATGGCTAATCTTTGGAATATGGTAACAGGTAGTTTGGCGACATTTTGGTAAGGCGATAAAGGTTACTAGCTAGAACTTTAGCAGTGTACATGGATAAAGTCAAGAGTGTGCGCAATGCGATTTTTGTGCAATTCTGGGATGTTTTTTTAAGTAAAAATAGGTCGACGTGTACATGGATGATACCGTGTATGTGCAATTCTTAAAAACGCGGCAAGCAGTTTGCGATTCTGCGCTGTCTCCGAATTTCGCACCTAATCTTCGTCATGATTAAGCATTTTTGTTCCATAAAAGTTCTAGTATAAGAGTAATTTGGCTAGCAGATTGTTGAAAAAAATTTTGAGTTAAAAAAAAAAAAAATTGCCTTTACTTCGTGGAAACAAAATGGTGTCTAAAGCAAAACTAGCAGGTTGCTGTAGCAGGGTTGGTCGCCAAATTTTCGCCAAGTTACCATAATCCAAAGATTAACCATAATAATATACAAACACTGTGTCGACCCCTTATTACAATACTTTGAATGTTACCTGTATCTATCAAAAGATAAATGAAACATGAAGATAACATATAATAAACTTAATAATACCCAAAATACAATAAATTATATTGTAACAAAACGAATTTTAAAAAATTTACAAGTCTCAACAAATACCAATTCTCAACGCACAGTTCGGGAATTAAGGAAATATCTCATAGCGTATAATGTTTTATTCCGTATCTCACTTTGCTATACAATCTTCCACAGATTTTATATAAATAAAATCTATAATATAATGGGTATTTATACTATATGTAGTTCTTGATGTAAAAAAGATCAACTTTCGTACTGTAAAAATTCCATCTATTTGAGTAAGTATGAATATACTCATATACACATAATTATACTAAATAACTAATTTAATGAAACTAAATTCCTATAGAAAATTGGGGAAAGCGTGGAATCGCCCACTGCTTGGCGTGTTTTTAAGAATTGCACATACTCGGTATCCATGTACACATCGATGTATTTTCACTTAAAAAAAACATCCCAGAATTGCACAAAAATGTCATTGCGCACTCCTTTGACTATCCAGGTACACATCGACCTATTTTCACTTAAAAAGTCAAAAGAAAATTGACAAAAATCCAATTCTTTTTACTTTAGTAAAAAGTACCAAATAAATAAGTAGGCGATTATGCACTTTACCCGAAAAAATATATAAAAATACCATTTACCTATATATATATTAATAATTTATTATTACACAAGGTTTTTCATATATCATCTCAAAGGAACATAAATTTAATTAAAGCGATGCATTATTGGAATAAATTTAGTCAGTGTTTTAAGTGTAAGTTATTTAGATTTCTATTGTAGAAAGAATACTTTAGAAAATGTATAGAAATATTATTTTGAACAATAAAAATTCTAAAGAGTAAAATTTAAAGTACTGAAAAGGTAGCTAATGTTTTTGACAGTAGATTATATAATATAAAAATACCTCATGCTGAGCATTTTCTGAAATTACAATGCCAAATGAAATTTATATAGTGCAGTATTTAGCAATAATAACTTTTTGTAAACAAATGTAGCTATATTCGCTTAATTGTAATGACAGTAATTTTAACTGCATTTGTATAAGGCTGTACAGAAGATTTATTTATATGGGTTTTCATCCGCAGAGAGCAACCGGATTCTCTGTGAAGTGCTTCCGAAAATAATGTTTAAATATTAATCTAACTATACTTGAAAGCAATGCTATAACAGTGCCCTTATAAGACTCATGATCCGAAAAGCTTTGGTTTTAATTGTCTCGTAAAAACTTTCAATTACCTCTGCAAAATTCATACCCAAGTAAAAATTACTACACCGAAGTCAATTGAGTATACAGCAAAACGTTCCTAAAACAATCAACTCCACAATTCAAGATAATGGCAGTTTCCTGTAGCCTGACAAAACTATGAGTGATTTTTTAAGTCCTGTTATTTAATTATTGTCCTGACAAATGTGCCATTACCAGAGGTGGTCATTTAAGAAAATAATCACTATGAGGTTTCAACTTAATGTAATTTTTTTTAAATAAATAATTCACTTTTTATACTCCCAAAACTAGTACATTTAATATTACATAAATCTTATTCACAAATCTATTTCTATTTCAAAAGCAATTTATGAAAAATGCATTTGAAATTTTCTTCATCAAACAAATAATAATGAAAATTAAAGTATGCATAAAAATGATTGTATGTGTTTTAACAAAATAGCACAAAATATTTAATGTAAAAGTGTGGTTCTAGTCTCATACTTGTAAAGAAAAATAGACCAAAAAGAAAAAACAATGTAAGCTACTATGATCATCTAAATTTTCACATAATTTTAGTAGTGGAAAAAAGATTCCTTAAGCTTGTATGTCTTCTCTACCCCATTCAATAAGTAATAAACACATTAAATATTTCAATGTTTATTTCATTAATAAAACTTACCTTTTTTGCTCGCGAAATATAATTAGTACATTTTTTAAAACGTAAAAAAGTATTCTTTTTGCTCGGCCACATCACATTAGTCGAAAAATTGAAAATTGAATCATGCAAGATCATTTTTAAGTAAGGTATGCTCAAATTTTTTAGTACATAATATTCAAATGATAAAGCATTTACATGAACAAGCTTTAAAAAAGTATTTCTAAACTGTAATCAAAAAAATAAATTTTCCAAAATAGAATTTCAGTAGAATGCAAAAACTATATTTCTGCATCTGATCACTGAACCAAATTATTAAGTCTGAAATTATTACTTTTCAGTCTTTAAGCACATTGTTTTTCAGGATAAAAGTAAAGATGGAAAATCAATTACACGCTCAGAAACTCCATGTCACAACTAGTCAGTTATCAGCAACGTTCTCTCAAACATTAGACACGATTACACGTGCATGGCTTTAGTGGTATATTCATAGTCAGTGCTGGTATTTTATTATTTATTATTAATTTCTAAACAGTAAAACATAGTAAAATTTGTAATACAGTAAAGCATAGTAAGTAATATATTGCATTACTACAACCACAAAGAAAATAACACCACCATCGCACAATAACTAGGGCGGCGCCATATTGCTTGTTTGGGAAACTTCTGAGAGTGGGGGAGGGAGGGGGAATTTTTTCTTCACGTCAGCGTTAACAGAGAGAAAAGTTTTGCGATTGTGAATGAACTTGTTCGCGTTAAAGAGATGTTGGTTGATACCGGTGTTTATTTGTGATATCAGAAATGTAAGTGCTTATGTGTGTATTCAGAGAACCAACTCGTAGCAAAAACCACCTCCCTAAGACGACCGCCTCTGAAAGAAACCAGTATTTCTGAAAACATAAGTATACTTTGGCATTGAATATTCCCTCTGTAAGGCGACCATTCACAAAGAAAATTCTGCTAGTGTGGCTGGTCGCCTTAGAGAGATTCATTCCGTAGATGCAAACTCCCTAAGACGACCACCTCTAAGAGATAACCGTATCTCTGAGAACGTGAGTATATATTGGTATTGAGCATCACCTCTCTAAGGCGACCACTTTCAAAGATGAATTTTTATTTGCGGCTGGTCGCCTTAGAGAGACCTCGTTGTGTGTGGTGTATATGATTACTGTTATTGTTTCCGAAAAACAATTTTTAAATCAAATAAATAAGCATATTTAGTAAAAACCCTCTCTAAAACGACCACCTGCGTTTCCTGGTTACTCTGATGGTCTTAAAGAGATCATATTTTCATTCTGTTAATTTTATTGTTTACAAGAAGTCTATTAACGTCAGATAAAAAAATAGCATAAACCCATATAAACCAACAGAAGATTTATTATTATATTGATACCAGTAAGAAAACCAGTAAAATTCAATATAAACCTATGCAAACCAGTACAAAGTTCTGTCATTGATGTTGGTTGTATGGGTGTCAAGTGATACCAGTAAGAAAAACCCACAGAGATCAATAGAAACCAGTAAAAGTCAGTAGAGACCATCAAAAATTCTATAGGTACCAGTAGAAAGTTTTACTGGTTTCTATGGGTCATTTTGAAACCAATAAGAAAAACCCACAGAGACCAACAGAAACCAGTAAAAGTCAATAAAACCCCATAAAATGTTATGGGTACCCATAAAAAGTTTTACTGACTTTCTACGGGGCATTTTTAGCAGGGATCAAACATATAGAATCTTTTTTGCTCTTTACCTTTTGTTTAATAAATAAGCTTTACAAATAAGTCAAATTTGTTTTCCTTCTAACTCTTCCTTTGCCTGATTTTGCATTATCCTTAATTTATGGACATGAGTGTAATACGCGAGTACCAAACTACCAAATAAAAATTTAAACAAGAAATGGTTCTAATATCAAATTTTATCCAAGTTGTATTGACTGATGAATTAACAGAGGTAACTGCTTTGCTATGCCGTATATGAAATATGTTTCTCGACTTCTATCCAAAAAATTTTTTGAGATGCTACCTAAGGAGAATTAAACCCAAGTGAATACGCTTTTAATAAAATTGATAAATTCGTCTTTTATACTTTTGTACTTACATTAAAAAAAAAAGATCTTGAACAGTCAATAAATGGTCACTTTAAAGTGACAAACATAATAGTAAGAATTTGCTGCATATTCTTTCAGAATCGAACCATTATCAGAAAAATCCAGTGATACTAGAATGTATAGAACAGTGAATTTTTTATGTCTCTTATTATTCTTATTTTTTATGCACAAAACATTGTTCATAAGGAATGAGGCTTATTAAATAACCAGAAGTTTGATGTAAAAGGATTTAAAACAGCAACTAGTGTATTTCCATATAGTATCTTTCAATGCAAATCGATGAAAGTAACTACTTTTATTTTTTTCATTTGAAAGAACCGCTCTTTACCCTCGATCATGCTATACATTTAGAATTCTCAGGGGACTATATGTGAACTGAAAAATTTATGAACTTGCGTGTTGCAGTCTGACCACGCAAGTGCATAGATTTTCAAGTCATGTCCTGAATGCGACGAAAGAAAGGATATGGAAATTGATATTAGATTCATTAAATTAGACTTATTATATGAAAACATACTGAACACGTCATAGGATTGACATAATAATGCAACACTTCAAGAAATGGTTAAGCAATGCCGTTTCAAATCTTAGCATTTAAAAAAATCCTCACAAAAATCTGAAAAGTACAGGCATTGCAAGTAATTATGCTAAACACTTTACCTATTCCATACTAATCAGTGTAATATACTATGTCTTTCATGAATTCCTTCAATTTTTTACCTAATTTAAAAGTATAGAAATCTAATTAATAAATCTGCCTAGTGCGTTTAATTATGTATTCTTTATTTAATTAATAAAATGTACGAAAATCAATATAGCAACTGCATCACATTTGTGTCTTCTGTACATGACACAAAGCGATGAAATTTACATTAAGTTATCCATTTCAGAAAATTAAAGTTATTGTTCTGCCAATGGTAATACTTGGCTTTCCGAGTTTTGAAAATCAATCTCTCATATTTTGTGCATTTAAATTTTTTTCTAATATGGCTACATTTAAGTTGTATAATTTGCTTTATTACTATTTATTATTTATGTAAAATTAAGAACATCCCAATGCAAACTGCAAGAATCCAACTTCTTTGTCTTGTCTTTTATTGCGGCAAATAACTTTGCTACTGCGTAAGGATCAGAATTAGTAGTTATCAAATGACGATTAAAACCACTTTGCTGCTGCGTCAGGATCCAGAATTGGTAGTTATCGAATGTTCGATTAAAACGATACTCTTTGCATTTAAATTTTAAATTAGATAAAGCAATTTTATTAGCTCTTTCTTAATAAAATAAGATAAGCATTGTGGCAAGTGAAGGAAATAATTTTTCATATCTGTGATATTGAAAATTACTGTCGCAACTGCTTTGATATTCAGCAAGCTTAAGACAATGAAATAACTCTAAATTTTATTAAAAGGTAATAATATTCACAGTTAAAATAGACATTAGGAATCACAAAAATATCCGATCTAAAGAATAATTCTTTAATTGGTATTTCAGAGTATAATGCTTTAACAATGCATTTGTTTCATTTCATACTTGAATTATTGTTATATGTCATACGCCAGGGAAAACATAGTTTTACAAAGTTCAAAAATAACCCCAGTAGAAGCTTTGTTCGTTAACATTCAATGAATATTCCGTTAAAGATTAAATGACAGTTTTACTCCAGTCGCGGACACTTACCGACACCAGTTAGCCGACATGGACACTTAGCTGACATAGACACTTAGCCCATAGGACATTTAGCCGACACAGACAGTTAGCCGACAGAACATTTAACCGAAAAGGACAGTTAGCCGACAGGACATTTAGCTGACAAGGACACTTAGCCGACAGAACATTTAGCCGACAAGGACATTTATCCGAGAGGATATTTTGTCGATACAGATAGTTAGCCGACAGAACATTAAGCTGACAATGAGTCTCGCTCTTTTCGATGCTTTCAGATGATACTTTCACATTTCATTACTACTTTGCTCAACACATCATGCTACATGCATTTCCGTTTAAAGTCATTTAGCTCCTCCCACTAATGAAATTTTCTTTCCCTGTCAGGAAGTAGAGTGATTCGCTCTGCTCCTCGGCACACTGGAACTTTTTTTTTTTTTTTTCTGAAATGCTATTTACACCCCTAGAATGCTATTTACACGTTAGGCATTGTATATTTATTAATCTGGGATAGGGCTCCGGTCCAGGAATTCGTGCCTCGTGGCCTGCTGCCACCTAAAAGAAGTAGGTTTGGTTTCGTTTGTTTTATGTAATTACGGCAAAGCCAGAAGGCTACCTGCCTAAGGAGAGGGATACCTTCGTGGAAGACTTTCTAAGGAAAACTGGCTCGTTTCGACACGTTCACATGTCGAAAACTACGAAAACCCCTATGCAGGCAGTCCATTCGCGGGATTTGAAATTCGGACCGAACTACCAGTGCTCAGTGACTTTACCGATCGGCCGATGCTGGGCGTAACAGAGAGTGACCGTTTTACTAAATACATAAAACTGCTTTTTTAGGCTAGACCTTTATAAATGCGTTGCTAGAAAATGAGAAGAATGTTCCAAATCTAAATACCAGAGTAAAATTCACTATTATTTTTTAATTGTGCTTTTAAAGGAAATGTTGGCGGTGGAGTGTTAGATTAATCCATGTTGACTAAATGACTTGTTGGTTAAGTGTCTCGTCGGCTAAGTGTCACCGACCCGTTTTATTCCTCAGTACTAAATATATTCCTAAGAAACTGTGTTTATGAAATTTTTTTCGAATGATTTTGATTTTGATTCCAGCGTCATAAATGAAAACTGAAATGAAATTCAGCAAACAAGCAAATGATGATTTTATAGTTTTAAACTGCTTAATTGTTCAATCAGTAAAGGCTTCATGATTTAAAAAAAAAAAAAAAAAAAAGAAGACGGAAGTTTTAATATAAAAAAGTTCTTCAAGAAATATTTACCACACAGAATAGAGTAAAAACAATTTAGTATAAAAATGTGACTTCTCAGGATAGTGGATCATTGTAAAAATGACAGCGTAGACAAACCAAACCCAACCGAGAAGGCGAAGTGCAATGATGCCGTAACCAGCAGGGCTCTCGTAGAGATACAAAACTTTTCCTGGGTCGAAAAACTGCAAAAGAAGAAAGTAATCAGTATCAGTTATATCATGCACAACCAAAAGTACAGGATTTTTTATACAAGTTAATATTCGTAATGGCTGAAACCAGAAAGTTTTATTTCATAGTCGCTACTTAAAGCGTATCGAATTTTGGGGAAATTTCATTTACATCGATATACTCATTAAAATGTGATCTAACTAGCAGATTTTCCCGAATTTGGCATATAAAAGTATCTAACTTTATTTGTATTACTTCTTAAAGTATAACAAGTACTATTACACTAATGGAATATTTGCGTTTCTGAGGTCATATAAGAAGTTTTATATTCACATAGATACAGAACATTCTCAGCAACGATGCTAAAAACTGTTTAATTATTTTAATTTGCGAAATTTTACGAGTGAAAACACATCTTAGGGACAAAATTTAAGGAAATAATGCCTATGGTTTTCTTTTTCGAACAACTTCTGTAGTTGTTCGAAATGTTATTGAAATTTTTTCTATAATTGTTGCTCTCAGTTTTGTTAGCTTTGTTTAAAACTAATTACCGTAGATTCAATAATTTGGCCTATATATTGTTTATTATATATGAAAAATTATTCAAACTTCATATTCAGTGGGATACTTGCCATCATTCGCTTTGTTAGTTAAAACTTCACTCAAATTTATATAAGAATATCGAGTGATAATCTATGTAAAAAGTATTAATTAGAGTCTGGATGAATTTAAAATTCAAATCCTCATTCTTTTTAAATCTCAATCAAAGATTCTTAAATCTTTTTAAATCTTCAAATTAACAATATGACAAAAAAAGAGCTTTTATTTAATTCACAAGTTCTTTTATACAATGCAAAATTTGAAATTCTCATTCATTAACAAGAGTTAAAAATATTTATCAGTATAATTTTTGAAAATGCATTTATATTTATTAAAAATCTAGGAATAAAACTGAATAAAATTTAAGAAACGAGGTATATAATGAAAATCTTGAAATTTACTTTTCAATGAAGCTTGACCAAAAAATATTTGAGTATATTTGAATTAACAGTTCAAATGGCTGATCAGCACGATTAGCTAACAAATGAAATCATACGGACTATATATAAATGGACATATTTTTTCATATAAATATTGGTATGCGCCGTCGAAGTCTTGACTGACTGATGGAAAGTTTAAACCACACAGTAAGCGGATAATGAGTATACCTTCTTTAAGTTGGAAATTCTTATTAAGGTTTTTTGTTTTTGAAACCATTTGTTGTTCATATTAGCTTTTAATGTTGTACTGCATTCAAACTCTCTAGAAAAATACTCTTTTTTAGATTACTGACATCTTGTTTAACAGACTTGATAAAATAAAATTTTAAGGACATATGATGTAAAGAAATATCTCTGTTTATGGAACTCTATTGACTGAATGCTTTTTCTATGCACCTTGAGGAAGAAATAGCTACTTCTATGTGAAAGCAAACTAATCATTTTTCAGAACACAAAAATGTTTACAATGAAAGTTTCCAAGTTGCATCTTTAAAAAGCTTCTAACAATACTATACTGAATAAGCCGTTCTGACTTTGAAAAAAATCATTTAATTTAAATTTCAGATTTACCTAATTTACAATAAATTACATAATATCATTATAATAAATCAATAATTATATATAAATTCACATTAATATGCTGATTCTAATAACGTAATTGCTTACTTTCTGTTCATGCAAGAACAATGATGCATAAACGAGGACATACAAGCTTAAGAATCCGATTATTTTCAGCAGCGTTCTTTGGCGAAGTCTTCCTCGTGTTACAGTGTAACCTTTTGCGATAAATATCAGCAAAGCTAGTAAGAATAACGTACTTAGAGCTTCAAAAACTTTGCCTAAAGACAAGAGGAAACATAAAATATGAAGTATATTTGATGTAATGTATAGTTAAATATTTAATTAGTGAGTTTTAAATTCTTTTCAAGAACGCGTATTTACTACCCATTTTTAGTTTTGGTAGAATTTAAATTTCATTAAATGTGCCATGAGAACTAAGAAAATAAAATTAATTTTTGACATTTTTATTTTTTAAACGAAAAGAAGTGGCATACTACTGATCATACAAAATTTCAGATCATAACATATTACATTAGACTATAGTTTATGTAGCTGAGTTCCTCAACCACAGTAAAGCAAAAATTATATTGAAAATAATACACAGCAGATTATTTCGGAAATCAAGTAAATCAATAAATAATATTACTTTAAAAAAATTAATATTTCTGCTAATTTTTTCTAAAAATAATATGAAGTTCTTAACACGCACAGCCATGAAAACGATTCATGGATAACAATTTCAGATCTGTAGGAATCTGTAGGAAATCTGTAGGAATCTGCCCAACTGTAAAAATTTTTTTATGTTGAATGTGCATGTGATTACATATATTATTATTTATGTTATTTATGCTTTATTGATAGTTAATGAATTATTGATAAATTATTTTTCTTTGTTTAAAACAAAAGGCAGTAAACCATCAGACATTCTTCAGAAAAATTCCTTAACGTCTCTGCAAAGTATAAAATCCCGCTGCTCTAACCGAAACTGTAACGGAACAGAAAATAGGACTTGTATATCCATTTATAAGACAGAGAACTTGGCCCCAATTCCTGAAATTGGGAATATCAAAGGCCCATGCAATGCTGTTAAGAGCAGTATTCTGACGACGACCTTGCTATTTAGGAACGTTCTGTATGATTTGTGATACAGCTTGTTTGACGCCGCTTAGTTACGGCCTCGCAACTCATTGATCCGTAAACGGAGTTTCTTTGAAATCCCATTTCATACTGTCATCGACCACTACGTGGCTTTCTTTAGTGACAGAGCTAGTTTTTACGTAACAAGGCTATCTTTAAATATGATTATAGACTTTTTTCCCCTTCTTCTGCACTCACTCCGTGATAACAAAGGCATATTATTTTGCCAATGTTAAAGCATTCACTTTTATCTGTCGCAAATATTAAAAACGAAAAATAAAATTAATGTAATCACTTCTTGGCTATATATATATATATATAATAGGAAGAAATATATATATATATATATATATAATAGGAAGAAATATATATATATATATATAATAGGAAGAAAATAGAATATATATAATATTCTATTCGAAATAGAATATATATAGAAATATATATAATAGGAAGATATATATATATATATATATATATATATATATATATATATATAATAGGAAGAAAAATTGTAGTGAGCTTGCAACCATTATTTCTTGCAAATATCGATGATTAAAACGACTTTTCATTCTCCATGTTCTTCGTACTTATTGTGTTTTCGCATTCACATTTCATATTCCACCACACATAGTGTTACGAAAATTGCTATTTTTAGCCATGTGCTATCATTTCTTAAAGCTGTGATTATCAATTCTAGTATATCCTATACATACGAGAAAGCAAATAACAAGTTTTAAATTAATCTCTTTTTAATGTACATAAAGTTATTGTTAAGGTTTGGTTTGGTTTGGTTGGTTTTGGTTTTATTAGATTATGGCAAAGCACTCGAGGGCTATCTGCATTAAGGGAGGGATGCCTTCGTGGAGGACTTTTTAAGGGAAACTGGCTCGTATACACGTTACACATGGGGAAAACCACGAAAACGCCCATGCAGCCAGCCCGTTCGCGGGATTCGAACCTCGGACCGAACTACCAGTGTTCAGCGACGTTACCGCTCGGCCGCTGGTGGGCTTATTGTTAAGGAAAAAGTAATATACAAATATAAATTATCGTGGTAACAATGGCAGAATTTAGTAATATTTAACTTAATTATTCCACATCGTTCTCAGTAACATCATCAAAAGGATCAAAACGTGCTGATTAAATGATAAACAGAATGGCATGAAATGGCAAAACGTTAAAAGGAAAACTCAAACAACTTTAAGGGAAAAAATGTCATATGCCTTTTTTAATTTAAAATATGTAAGCAATTTTCATTTTTCCCACTGCGTGCTTTCTTAGTGTAAGTGATAGCCAATCCGCTATCATCAGTAAGTCCGGAGCTCAATTGAAGTAATATCTAATAAATAAAATAGATATTATTGCAGAATCTGAAAAAAGCACCAGTGTGCCAAAAAGGAGACACTAGTAAAAGTAAAAGCAATATTGAACAAACTGGACAAAATTTAAAGCAAAATGAAAGAAAGGAAAATAAAAATAAACGTATGTTGTAATTGGCGTGGGGAGCATATGTTAAGGATTCATTTGCTATGCTAATTCATTTGCTAATTAAAGCCCTGGACCTAACTTTTTTTTTTTTAATCGAATGGCACTTGCTTTTTTTCAACAGTGGCCGATCCATTTTATTGTGGAGGCACCTAATAGGCGGCCATCGTTACCTCCTATGAGGTAACAGACAATTTACATCCATGCCTACTCCGAAATTCGAACCCGAGCCCTTCGCAGTCGGCTTCCCTAACCACTATACCGTCTGGGCGGCCCTTGACTTAACTGCGAGCTCAATACTGATTAAAAATAAATTCAAATACATGGCTATACAACTAACCCATAAGTTTCAGTCCTGCTCCAGAAGATCCCTGTTGCGCATAAATTGCATAATATGCGCAAAGAAAGGATAAGCCACAGCATTCAAGGATGACAGAAAGCAGGTATAATAAATAGGTTCTGTGTAAGAGGTGACGAGCTCGAAGCGCTTCTGTAAAAGGATTTAAAAATTAAATAAATATAGAAAATAAGAATTTCTTATTATAAAATATAGTAGTTATTAAACTGTGCTTACGAGTTTCGACGAAGGACATAAGTAGAAGCACAATGTACAGCACAAGAAAACAAATATCCACTTGCAAAATATCTGAAAAAAATAAGTAAATGTAATATTACTTTCTGCCTATCAGATAAAGATTTCATTAATTTAAATTTCACGTCACGTTAAATAAGATGAGAATAATAAATATTATATTAAACATCAGACGTTCTTCAGAAAATTACTTCAGAAAATACTTAATATTTTCCCTTTATGGAATATCTGAAACACGTTTGCTTATACGAGTACAGGTACTGCTGCAAGAGAGTGGGGCACCACTTAATATATCACTAGAATTTTGGAGAAAATACTTTAACACTTAGAATTTTACACGTATTGTCCTACTGCGCAATCTGTGAAGCTCCCCCCAATTACTGCTGGAGAGCACCCAGGGGCTTGTCCGAGTGTTTTCCATCCCTCTTTCCTCAACACCAATCAACTCGAGAGGGCTTTCGGCTCCTCGCTATGAGTGCTCTCATACTGCACAGTCACTGTACATTTGCTAGCATCTATACCTTTATCAGAATTCCAACTCGGGCCCATCGATCCGGCACTCAGCCTCACTGACCACTATACTGATCAGGGGGATTACACGTGTACAACTGAATTTCTGCCTCCATCTGATCATAATAAATAATAGATGCCTTAGATACTGGTTAAATATGTTCGTTGTTCATTCAACGCTCACTGAATTTGCAGCAAAAATGGGGGGAGGATTAAAGGAATTAAGGTTTTATAATTTTGCTAGTAAGTTAGCTGTTCTGCTTTACCTTTTTCGTATACAACCCCATCAGTGGCCGAATGGTTAAGAATAGTGGCATTCGATCAGGTTTTATACCGTTTAAGCTTTTCCCATACGGAGCTAGGCGCTTAAATATTTGATCGTTTGCATGTTTTAACTACATTCGCAGTCCCCCCTCCAATTTTCATAACTTTACGATTTTTCCTTCTTGGAGGTAGGGTTTTGATGTTGAGCTGAGTGAGCTGTGATGGATGAGGATGATGTTTAAGAAGGCCTTTTTCATGTTTTTAATTTACTCCAAGTATTTTTAAGCGATAAAACATCAAATAACGTTTAGGTCTTATATGTAACTTGAGGAAACGAAGCGAGCGGTATAAGAGAGTTTTCTAACGTTATATTTTCTAGTTGCTATTCAGATTTGCAGCGTTTTTAACTGACAGTTTTAGTGAGCAGATCCAAGTGATTCGGCACACAAATATCTAGAGTGTCTGCAATCCATGTTCAGATATTGAATTCATTCAAGGTCTAGTTAATTTAGAAGATAAATCACGGCAAAAGTTATGTACGACCTCTTGGAGATTTAACTAAGATCTTTCGTTATTTTGAATCATTAAATGAAATTGTCTTTTATACTTTTAGCCAGCAGTTGTTGCAATTATAATTTTATTTCAAGTTCATAACATTCAAGTTGTGATTAAATAAATTTTTTATAAGGTTAAACTTAATTTAGCTTAATCTAAATACTAATCTAACCTTCTATCCTAACAGGAAAATTTTCATCTGCTTTAACTGTACAATTATTACTTAATAGTTAATCAAAAAGAAAATTCACTACCTGATACCAACAGTGCTTACTTAGCACAAATGGTGAAATTTCATTATGACCAGCTGAATTTGGCATTCTTCATTCTTGAATTTAAATGTTTATTTCTATTTAAATCTTTTCTCCTTTACATATTCTGGTGGAGTAGACGAAACTGCAGAGATGTAGGACAGATTTTAACATAAGCAATTATATGTTAATTAAAATAAACCTTATACAGTTTGTTTTAAACTTTTGTATCTATTAGGATTTAATCTAATCTTATTGTATCTACATTACGTAAATATTTATATATGGTTCGGTAATTCGCTTTCATTAAAGGAAGTAATCCCTCTTTAAAAAAAATTAGAGTTTTTAATCACGCGTATTTTTAGAGCTTATTAAATCTCGGGATATCCGTCGTTTATTCCCAAACCGATGGTTTCATATCTTTTTATCGGGAATGGATATTATTTGCGGTGTCTTCTAATACAATTAAACCAAAGCTGCTCGTTCTTGGTATTCCTAAACTACCTAGCCTCTGTTTAAACTATATAATGATTAAAGTTTTGCTTAATTTAGGTATGGCGCTTGTTGGAGTTTGTATCCAGAATTTCTTTCTTTGAAAACGAATATTCTATCAGAAAAGCTATCTGGAGCTGTTAATCAACCGTGAATAATTTATTTAATCATGTGATCGAGAAGATATATCTTGATTTATTGACATATTCCCCTCTCCTGTTTGGGAAGGAGATCATATCGGTTTAGTGGAACGGCGGAAGATGCTCGCCATCTCTCCAAAGATCCTACTTTAGTTGAAGATTCTGTAAATACCTCTCTGAGTAAGCCTAACCACCATTCCATTCAGAGAGGATTACGTAGCCACCCGAGGGTTGTATGAATATAATCTCGTTTCGTTTTGTTAAGGTATTCTTTCTGCATCTGCAGACAACAATTCTTATTCTAGCTGAATTACTTTGAGTAATGCTTTGGAGTATAAATCAGGAAACGGACAACCCAAAAACAAGAGTAAGAAAAACGTATTAATTCTAATAACTTAAACATTACATATTTTAGAAGATATTGAACTACAGAAAACAGTAATATTAAGTATATGCATATAATAAGTATATATATGGTATTATATAATGTTACTAATATTTTATGCAATATCTAATCTTTTATGATGTCATGAGTCTATGAGTCTATTTATGATGTCTTTTATGATGTCATGTTACTAATATTTTATGCAATATCTAATCTTTATGATTTCATTTTATGAAATCGTGGAGAATAATAGAAATATTAAATGTAATGATATAGAGATGCAGTGGAAACATTAGTGATGTCATGAGTAATAATTGTAAAGAAGATATTCCTACAGATCCTTGCAACAGAAATCGAAGATAATTATCTAATATCTGAAAAACACAGATATTAGAATAATATCTAATTTTTTTAAAATTAAGTTTCTCGCAAGAAATTCGGTTTTATGACACTTAGGATTAAATATTCGTTTTAGTACAGAATATGTAAAAATTTAATTTTGGTCATAAATCTTCAATGTCATAAATCATTAAACTTTCATTAAATCCTGATTACTCACATTTATTTTCTTATTCGTAACTTACTCATTTATATTAAAATTCATGTTAAAAATAACTATACTGATCAAAACAATTAGGTAATACTGTGAATGCGTTGTGAAAAAACCATTAATCATTTAAATTTTTAGTAAAAATGAAAGAAAAAATATTAAAAAGAAAATTGTCAAGCTAATTAAAGCTCGAAAAGTGCAAATTTTGTCTCCGACTTTGAAAATTACATCTTTTCGATAAAAAAAATGGAAAGTGACTTGAAGCATTTTTTACATACAGGAACATGAAAAGAAACTGACATGCATTAAATGCTTCATAATAACTCACATGCATTAAATGCTTCATAGTACGATGTGTCCGGAACATGACTTCGAATTGGTTACCTGGAGGATCATCAGTTGTTTAGGAACAGACCAAACCTAACCTGTTGTAATGGAAGTCTATGGAGTGTCCTAAAATGTCATTTAAAGACTATGTAAACAATTTTTGAAAGCTAAAAATGTTAGGTGAAGATCAGAAGATCATAGGCTTATAGCAACACAAAATAAGGAGCCGTATTTGTCATTAACAGAAGAAACCGCAGTGTCAGAGCCACATTTCTATAACAGCACCTACGAAGGGCAACTAGCATTCAAAGTAAATCGACTCTATGATGCTGGTTTGCATGCTCGCAGACCTATGACTTTTATTTCTTTAACAGCGTACTGCCAGCAGAAGTTGGATCCAAGAGCGCCTCAATGGGGGACGAAATGAATGAAGCAATGTTCTTTTCTCAAACGACTCCTGCTTTAGTATACAGCGTCATTATAAACGGCTTATAAGAATGTAACACCGGAATAAATCTGCGTTTAGGGACCTAATTGATTAATTTGAAGAAAGTGGACTACATCGCAAAAATCGGAGATGAATTTTTCCTGATTTATGATAATGCTAGCCTATATTATGCTCGTCTCGTGGACGACTTTTTTTCGACAAAGGAATCCTTCGAATGAGTTTGTCATCATGTTTCCAAATCAAAAATCAATTGAACATGTTTCAAAAATTTCCTCAGAAACAGTGAATAGCTGGAAATTGCTCTTTACAAGAGTGTCAGAAGAATATCCTAATCCCTTCTCAGTAACCTTATAAACTCAGCTTCGTAAACCCCACACTCTACAAGTCTGCAATCAGAAGAAACTCCACCCCTTATTAAAACTCAATTTTATCCAAGAAATCACATCTCTGTGTTCATTTTTATGAACATACGCAGGCTGTGTTTTTTTTATTTTCCGACAAAAAAAGAGAACAAAATGTAATTATTCCTTATTCTTAATATAATTTTCTTTTCGCAAAGTTTACAATACCTATGAATGATATATCAAAACTTTTCAAACAAGCAAAACTTTTCTTTTTCCTCAGTTTATATTCAAAATAATAATATCCTGTAACTGTTTTGAGTTGCTTATATTTGTTGTTAAAAAACATCATTCAAAGGACTTACACAATTCGTCCGCAGAAAAATGTTTGAACCATAAATTGTGCTCATCATTAGTCATTGTGATTCTGTACCTCAAATACAAGCCCTGTAAAATATAAAAAAAAGACAAAACTTTTAATTGCTTGAGTGTAGTAGAAGCTATATTGCATGCATGCATTGCACAGCGTAAGCACACAAACAAGTATAAGATTTAATAAACAAACAAACAAACAAAAATCCACACATTAAGAACTTGACAATTCAAGTAATACTCCTCATGTAAATACTTTAGGATCCAAATGCAATAATTAAAATGTTAAGGAGACTATGTTCCGAAGAGTATTACGGTAGTAGAAATACCGGCCTTTGAAGGCAGCTATCAATAATACGTAGCTAAATTAATCAGTAATACTTATAAATATATGGTATGTTCTTTCTTTTTTCTGCATTCTTCCTTTTAGCACAGCGCGTATTCGAGAAGTCCAAATTCGAGTCCTGGCGAAGGCATTGCACATTTTTCATGTCTCCAGCTTCAAAATAACCAAATGACTCTATAGTGGCGCCCGAACTAAATGATGGTGGATGATGATTCTTTACCACTAGGATTTGGCGATTGAGTCCTCTAATACCCAGTCGCCTTTTAAATATTTCCCCCTTCTTTCTGCATGCCTTCGTGGTGTAACGGTAGCACACTCAGCATGTATTCGAGAAGTCCAGGTTCGAGTCCTGACGAGGGCATTGCACATTTTTCATGTCTCCAGCTTCAAAATAAAGTAATGACTCTATAATATTCTATAGTATTCAAAAGCATAAGCATAAGCGGTGTATTATACCATATAAAATGCAACAATTTCGTACAAGAAACAAAAGATAAAAAAAAAAAAATTAAGATACATTTCCCATTTTATTATACCATGATCTCATAAGGTAATCTTTGTTTATTATTTTGCTGCAATAAACTCTTGAAGTTTTAATATCATTGAAAATTTTGAAATATGGTCCCTCTTCACTATTATTTTGTGTATATGTTTGAAGAAATTTTGCCTGTCTTAAAAAGGGACATGGTAAATATGTTTATAACAAAAAGTTTTTGATAAAAATATATGCTACAATCACAAATGCGTGGTTACGACTTCATCGGGAGAAAATGTGTTTTAGCTCACCTCTACTTAGCGCACTTTTGAAAACTGTCAATTTGGCTCGTATCTGAGCAGCGTTTCCTGAAGGATTACAATTCTAAGAGACACTATCATTAAATAGCGGTACACTTAAAGAAATAAAGTTTTTAACTTACCTCAGTTTTTCTACTCGTCTTCCTCCACCGGCGGATACAGCTTGATGATGACTGACAGCAGTTACGGAACTCATAACAAATTCATTCGTACGGGTTTTCAAACCAGTATCTCGTAATCCTTAGAGTGTCACAAATACACAAATGTCTGGTTAAACCATGAACTTCTCCTCTCACTTCTACAAACATCATGCGGATTCAAACTCCCTTGCTTTCAGCAACTGCATTCAAATCCATTTTTTTTTCTTTCTTTCTTTTACACAATGCATGCTGTCTCTACATACCGGATATTTAGATTCAGTCAACTTATTAATCTAACACATCTTTTTTCCCCTTGTAACTCAAAATCATAAAAAAGTAGTTTAAACGTTCATTCATCTTCTTCATAGCCATACCCTTTTTCATAAAGGGATTTATTACTTAGAATATCTACAAAAATTTTAAAAAGACTGCTTGAAATCCTTCACGTATAAGAATAGCAACGATCATTGGATATCTTCGATTATCAAACTGTTACAAGAGTTAAAATATTACTCCCCAACTGCCCCCCTACAAAATCCTTATCAATCATCAGTCATCTTTTGCACTAACATTTTCAACCCCTTTCGCTTCTAAGTCTCAGAAAATGATAAAAAAAACTTGCCAATTAGTAATAAAAAGCAAAGCTTATGCGTTCCATGTGCGTTAATTCTGCAAATTTTTCCTCTCCCAGTCCCGCGAACATGAGATGTATACTTGGATACTTAATTGATTCTAACTTAAGCAGTAAAAATTTTACTTAAGTTTATTTAATTTAGTTTATTTATTAAAACTTTGGTAAAAGTTTTCAGTTGGGTACCCCTTGACATTTTTTGGTAATTTGTAAGACTCCGAAAAGCAATATTTCCAAGATGGCTGTCATCCAAAACAACGCCAAAAACTTATGTTACCCCCCTTTAAAGAAAAAAAAAAAAAAAAAAAAAAAAAACCTCGTGCACATATAGACTGTTGCACATATATGATGCAAATCATGTGGTCCCAGAATAGTTCCTCCTTCTCCTGATCCTGGTACTGGCGATGCCAAATAAACTCCGCAAATCAGGGATACAAAATATCGTCCGACGAATGCCGAAGACCCCACTTACGAAACTCACACTTAATCTGGCACTACATGACCTCAACGGCGTTGGTACCAGCCCCAATTTCGCGAACCTTTTTAGTGACAAACCCATTCACAGCCACAAGATTGATCCTTAAGCTCGACCAGACGCATATCTTTCATACCAACTTGACATTCATAGCGAGAACTAATTAGATCTTATTCGTACATCAATCAGTTATAGCTTTCTTACCCATTCCCTCTAAATCATGATTTTTTTATTTTAAATTTTATTTTACCATGTATACTTCTTTGTGGAAGTGATTTAACAACGAATAATTAGAACCAACCAGCTAACGAAAACTAAAGGTAAATTAACGGCAATTAAAATTCCAGTAATTCAAAATACGATCAAAATTATAAATACGTGATTTGTAGTGTGTGATACGCGTACTACAAATCACATAGTCCTCGATTATTCAGCTAAGAAGTTCCAATCAGATTAAACTAAAGAAAAATATTGACAAATAATAACAAAATGACTGCCATAACATTGGGGACACAGAGTCGATTCTGGGTTAGAAAACCGGTAATAGAGTCGGTATTTGGCGGCGAATCAAAAGGCATCATTTTCTGCACTAGAACAAAAACCTTTACTTAGCACCTTCAAGTAACACAACACGAACTTAAACTCAGTGATAGTGACAGTAAGAAAATACAAAAGCGATTCGCAGAAGCTTGCCCGGATGGAAATGAGTTATGGAATGATGATTTTATACACACATATAAAATAAATGCAAATACGGGTTAGGCGTGATAAAGCAAATGAAGGTAAATGAATCTCAAAATGGATAAAATACAGAATTATGGGTATAAATGCAAAACAAACAGGACAAGAAACAACAAGGAAGCAAGAAAAGAATAAACAAATACAACAGAAAGTTAAACACAGGGTCATCTTCTTATTCTTCGCCACAGATCTTCACGCCGATCAGTGGCCGAGCCGTAAAGTCGCTGAACACTGCTAGTTCCGACCTGGGTAAGTTTCGAAGCGAAAAGTCTAGCTTCATGGGTGTTTTCGAGGTTTTCTCCATGCGTAATGTATATACGGGCCAGTTTCGCTTAGAAAGACCTCCACGAAGGCATCCCTCTCAATGCAGGATTTACGTATAAGCTACACAAGCGATAGCTTAGGGCCCCAAAAATTATAATATAGTATAACAGACTTATAAAGGGCACCATATCTCAAATAGCTTAGGGCCTTATTAAGTCTAAATCTGGCTCTGATCCCTCCCCTTCGGCAAGTAGCCGTTGCGTGCTTCGCCATAATGAAATAAACCAAAACAAACCATCCAGTGCTTCGCCCTTTTTAGCCATCGCCCCGATCAAACTTGCAATAATTTGGGTGAAAAGTGAACATAATTAAAAATGAATTAGGATGCAAAGAATAATTTAAAACACTGGAAAAAAAACTGGATAATATATATATATATATATATATATATATATATATATATATATATTTTCAATGGCCGGGCGCATTATTTAATAGCTTGCACCACTACAAGGGCCGGAAGTGGCGGCCATTTCATTATGGAAGTACCTAACAGGCTGCCAATAATACATCTTTTGAAGGGACGGACAGTTACAACCATGCCTTCTCTGGGATTCGAGCCCAGGCCCATCTACGGCAGTCAGGGTCTATAACCACACATCGGTTGGGCAGCGGAGTATATAAGTAACTATATATACAGGGTTATTCTAAATTGTTTTTACAAATTAAAGAGGGATAATAGTACTGATCCAGAGGAGCAATTGATTAGATAATTAACATCTTGCAATTGCTTGCGAGGTTGAGACCTTGCGAACCTAAGATGTGCATTTGAGTGTTTATCATTAAAGTCTGAGCTCGAATTAACCTTCGAACGCCAAGTTTTCGGTTTTATCCGTTTTTTTTTTTTTTTTTTTTTTTTTTTTTTCCCACTCTCTGGGAGTTTTTCACTAAACTGATTGCGCAACTTTTGGACTCGTTCATTCACTCTCCCAACACTGTTGTAAGTTCAGGTTGGAATTCTAATATTCCTTTTTTCTGCCTCTCAGACTGGAATGCGGCTCTATGTTCTATGGTAATTATTGCTCAGCTGGATGAATACTATCACCCCTCTCAATTTATAAAAGCAATTTAGAATCACCCTGTATATATCACTAAGTATATATATTACTAAGTATTACTTTATACATCACAAAGTATTACTTTACTAAGTAACTTATATACTTAGTAACTGATCTCTTAGGAGATGAGTAAGTAAGGGCTGAGTACAAAGTCGGTATATATGATCTTCTTTCTCCTTGCATAATCATCGACAGCTCAACGATTACAACACCAGTCACCAAATCAGAGGATCGGGGTTTTTGACTCACCCACTGGTCATTTCAGTACACTGTTCTCTCCTTATACTTACATTACATCACGCTACTTGATGTCCTATCGCACTTCTGTACTATTTTGCATCACCATTATATTTTCATATAGGGTGCTGTACAGTATTAGTTCAGTTATTCTTTTTCACAATCTTTGTTTCATTCTTGTTCACAATATCTGTTTCAAGAAAAATGTTACTATATTTTTTTCTATTATTTAGTCAAGGTTATTATTACCATTATTCCTCATCGTTTGTCAGAACACTCTATCTATTTAATCATGAGTTTTGGCTTGTACTTCGAAACTTTTTATATTATAACTTCTTTTTCTGCATGCGATGTTTTCTTTCAATTGCGGATTTTCTAGGACATACTTCCTAGTGTATGCACAGTACTTAGAATATCCCACTTAACCTTGCAAATGGTCCTCGTACCGGCAAACGCATTTAACGTAGAATCTTCAGTATTTTTTTGCTTATATAGAACCATTTTTTGTATATATGGTATACATCTTCTTTTCCTTTTTATTTAAGCATTTTTATTATCATTCGATTTTATTCTAGTACATTCCACATTTATTTTTTGTATTTATGCATTTTTAGTCTTCACTTAACATTTTATACCACATGTTCTTCACTCATTGACTTTTTTCCTGTTCACAATTACACTGGAACCTACATCATCGCCTTAGCTGTGGTCTGCAGCATTCTGTTCATAATATTCTCATTTTTAGTGTTTTCGATAACCTGCCCAGTAATGTGCCTAACCATTAAGGTAAAGGGACAGTGCCCACGTCCTCCGTCACTTATCACTTATCACTTAGCTTACTTACCATTGATCTCGCATCTATCCTAACTGAGCTGAATGCAAGGGTTCAGCACTTAAGTATCAGTTATCAGCGCATGATATTATTATTGTTGTAGAGACATTAGGTAATTTTTGGAAGCAGGAAAGATGAAAAATATGCAATGGCAATGCCTTCGCCGGGAATCGAACCGCGGACCTCTCTATTACGCGCTGAGCGTGCAGACAACCACACCACGAAGGCATGCTAGGAAGGCGGGAGAAATACCTTATATTGTAAATGGTTTTATCACGGTTATTTTTTTTTAAACAAGCATATGAGACAAATAGAAATTTTTGTTGCTTTACCTATTGCAGTAGTCTCAAAGAGAGAGAAGAAAAATCTGAAAAATTCAGATTTCCACGATCGTCCAAAAAGAGTTTGCTAAGGTTCTTTTACGTTCTTGCTAAGCTCCCAGTCTGCTAGTCTGCTGTTGTACTCACTCCTGCTACCCCATTTCTTTCTGTCTTTTAAGCTTTATTATTAAGCATTATTTTATTTGCACTTGTGCCATATAAAATTCAACAACAAAATTGCAAAAAATTTAAAAGCAACATAGCAGCATATGTTTAGAATTCTCGATGCAATATTTTGATATATATATTCCCCCCTTTTTTTTGTTTTATTGTGTTTTTTCCGTCTTTTCTCGTTTCATCATATCAATATTAAGTTTTCTTACTAAGCTGACTTACAAAACTTTTTTTTACTTAACGTTTTGTGCTTTAAATTTATTAATTAAATATCATGTTCGCACTTACCTCACATACAATCCAATTAAACAGCAAAATCACAAAATATTTAAAAACAACATATCATTAGAATTTCGGATATACAATCTCATGCCCTTGAGATAAAAATGTTTTATTACATACAATATTGCCACTGCTTGTGCTTAATTTAAAATTCATTAAAGCTTTTCAAAAAATGAAATATAAAATTCAAAATTCCGGCATCCAGGTGCCCATGTTTGTGTAGAGGACTATGCCTTCAAATTTTGATGGCCCTTGGTACCGCCGTTTTTCACAATCCGAGGAACATACATATATTCATGCAGATTCTTCATAATTCAATGTCTTTAAAAAAAAATACAGGCGATAATATATGGCGGCAACAATCTGAAAAGTGATACAGCCTTTTATAGTGCTCGACGAGTTCCGGTTTTGAGACTAATAGCCCATTCGGGCTAACACACTTTTAGGCTAAAAAAAATGTGAAAGGTTTCAGATTTAACCGTCGCCCAAAAGGATTTGGTAAGGTTTTTTTGTTACACTCACAGATAGCAGTATACCAGTCTGCTCGCATTTCGGTAGTCTCGCAGTCTACTAGTCTGATCCTGTACTCACACTTGAGCTGAGCTCGCAGTCTACTAGTCTGCTCTTGCACTCACTCCTGTTAACCCATTATTTTTTTTCCATGTTTAAGCATTCTCGTGAAAATGCAGTTCTGAGTATATAAGGCTTCTTTCTTATTTTTTTAGAAACATCGAAACAGATATTCTAGCGTCGAAAAACAAATATAGGCCTACACAAATAGTTCAGCGTATGCAACTTAATATACCTTTCGGTTCTTTTTTTTGTCTCTGAAGGACTATTGTTTTCGTTTTGTGATGCTGCGTCGGAACCATATAAACGGCGTATCGCTTTTCAAATCGTTTCTACCAAATACTATCGCTCTGCATTGTATTTGAAGAATTTAAATAATGAAGAATCTGAGTAAATATATGTATGTTTCTTGCATTGTGATAAAACAACCGTACCTAGAGCCATCGAATTATGAATGACGTAATCCTCCTACGAATATGGGCATGTGGAAGCCCAAATTTGGAATTTGTTTTATTATCGATTTCATATTTTGTAAAACTTTAACGAGTTTTTGAGTAACAAATTTAAGATTTAAAACCGAGCAATGGCAACACTCTACGGGAGGGGAAACTTTTTATCTCCAGCGAGCGGAACTGTGTATCGGAAATTCTAAAGATATGCTCATTTTAAAATTATTTTGCGACATTGCTGTTGAAGTGAATTTTATTTTAAGTGCAAAGAACATGATATTTAATAAATAAAGGTAACACACGAAACGTTAAAAAACGTTTTGGATGTAATTTAAAATCTGAAACCTTTCAGATTTCTTTTTTTCCGCATAACTTTTTTTGTTCCTATTAAAGATTGCCTGATACTTCTTTTACTTATTCATTTACTTATTTTCTCTGACATACCGTGAAAAACACACCCTTCACATTCGCTTTTACACCCGAAATCAAATCTGACCTTCACTACGAACGTTAATGTGAAATTTGACCTTCGCAAAGAAATTCACTTCTTATGTTCAAGTTTCACAATTTTATCTTCCCCCCCCCCGCAAACACACACACATACCCCCCCCCCGAAAAAAAAGGAGAAAGGGGGGAAAAAACGTTTAACAACTAGCTGATAGCTAAGTTATATACATTTGGTATTAACTTCTAAAACTCTGCCATTTAATCTGGTTGCAGTTTATTGTGGTCTTTTCCTGGGAAATGCAGTAAACGTCATTTGACTTAACTACTTTTGTTTAAATTTTAACCATACTTTAATTTTTTTTTCTATGGCTAAGCTAAGCAGTTTCACATCGCAAAAAGTAAAGTTGGGACGAATCAACGAAACAGAAATTTTCTTGAAACCAAATTCAAAAATGTTCTCAAATCCCTTGCGTAAGAATAACAATAAAAAATAATAAAAATAATTAACCCTAACTTAATGTAAAAATATTTTAATTGAAGCAAAATTTCAATTCTGGATTTTAACGAAGCCCAATATTTGAGAATACAGTTTTAAAAGTATCCTAAATTCATTAAAAAGATACGAAGGAAATTTAATAAATGAAGTGCGTACTTAAAACTTTTGAATCTTGAGATTCATTACGTCAATATCATTTGCCTAAATATATTTGATTTTACAGTTTACATTTTTCACATTTTTCCAGAATTTTTTCAACTCAGAGCAAGAAGAAACGAAATTATTTCAAGAATTATTGTAGGTAAACACTAAATATGAAAGCTAAATTCTTTTTTTAAAAAAAATTAGGATCTGCATTCTGGTAAACGTGGTGGCTGTATTACATTTAAAGAAATTAAATAGTGACGAAAATTTAAAATTCTAAATTTAGGAAACTTAAATTTATTTATTAAAATTTAAATTTAGGAAATTCTAGATATGCTGTTTTTAAATGCTTTGTGATTTTGCAGATGAATCGAATTTTATACCGGGCAAGCGCCAAGAACGTGATATTTAATAAATAAAGTAAACACGCAAAACGTTAATAACATAAAGACGAAAAAAAAAAAATTCTAAAGCCATCTTAGTGAGAAAATTGAACATTGATGTGATAAACTGAGAATATACTTAAAAAAAAATGTAAAAATGTTTTGCCAACTCTTAACTCTGCATCGGAAGTTCTAAACATATGCTGCTGCATTGCTTTTAAAATTGTTGTGATTTTGCTGTTGAATTGCATGGCGTAAATGCGAAGAAAATGAAGCTTAATAAAGCTAAAAAGACTAAAAAAAAGGAGGGTTAGCAGGAATGAGTGCAACATCAAACTGGTAGACTGCGAGCTCAACGAGAGCGTAAAACACCTTAACAAATTCTTTTGGGTCATCGTTAAAATTTGAACCCTTTCAGATTTTATTTTATTTATTTATTTTTTATTTTAATGAACGCTTTTATCGGACGTCGTAAGACCGGAGTAAGTGGGCAGGAACTAGTCTTACCAAAGTTTTGGGTCAAGACATTTAACGATTGTTAGGTTAAATTTCGGAAGATTCTAATCCCCCAAATCCTTCTTCTCTTTAAAATCATTTTAATGATAAAAAAAGAGCGAAATTCGAGTTTTCAAACTTGAATTTTTTGCAATATTTGTTGAACTAGAAGATTTGAGTGTTTCCTCCTTATCAAAAATTTATAGCTTAGCTGTTTTATTTAATTTGATAGCTGTGCGGCCTAGAAACTTTACTGTAATTTAAATTTATAGTATTTTTATCTCTTTTATATATCAGTTAAAGAGATAGTATAGAATTCAATTCTAATATAAAATTTTGGATCACATGAATAGCATTTTATCACATTCTTACAATGTACAAAAATATTCTACTGCTTTACATCTTCTGTCATCTTTTCGAAATTTTTAAAACCAGCGGTTCCATGTACTGTACTGAAGTTCACATACGAGAATCCCCGCATTTGATAAATGTTAATGTATATAAATATTACTATTATAAATATTAGTATTACTGTATCAGAATCGTAAACTAAGCAATGCCTGATGTGCTCTATGTTTAATGCTTGCTGTTGCTAGGGCTGATAAACTCTGTTTATATGCTCTAATTATTTCATGATTTATTGACAAAAAAATTCCTGTTTTTCCAGCATTATCTATCATGTAACTTTTCCGATTGCAATATGCATCTAAAACAGGTAGTAATTTTGTATACACCAACATTTTAAGCTATTAAATATTTAAGGCGACCCAAGCAGCGAAGCCTATGTTTTCTTCAGTATTTTATGACAATCAGTAGCTTGTAATTAATTTTTATAAATGCATGTAATTTAACAAATTAAAAATATTGAGTATATCAGAAATATATTAATCAGCCTGCATCAGAACAAATTACTTCTTAAAGGCAATATTTATAAAAGTTTACCTTTTTTGTGTCACAGTTACTAATGGCGATAAACCACCATCGTTCTCTTCGCGATTGAAATGTCCTTCTACTGTGACAGTGGATCCAACCTTCTAGGCCTTCTTCCATACTGTCAAAGCATCCGGAACGGAAAGTTGTTTCATTTAAAGGAATTAACTGTCCATTGGGTATGAACAATACGGCTTCTTTCTCTCTGCATGTCTGCGAAATTAAAAGCATTTTCAAAAACAGCAAAGTAATAAACAAATTAAAATAAAACAATAAAGAATCCATAGCGTTAGATCCGTTCTGGATTAACTCTGAAACGGTTTCGATAGCGAATGCTTTATTAAATTAGACGTTTTAAAAGCCTATTTATTCAACCTTTATTGAGTATGATGAAAAATTTGAGCACAGTTCTCTTGGTCTGCGTTTAGAAATAGTTATGATTTTATTTTAAGATGACATACTATACTCAGGACGACCTGACTGATAAATCAAGCCATTAGTTAAACGAGATGTTCAGATTTTGATGCATATCATCCAGTTAAAGGTTTATTTGGTTTTGTTACGAGGAATAGATGATTGTGATAACTGAATCAAACTGCGAAATTTCCATTATGCAACTTAGAAAGCAAGTTCACAAAAAATATATTAATAATGGACATGCGGCGTTTGGATTGCCGATTACCTACACAAGAAAATTATCGTAATTAAAAATTCTCTCAGGCGCATTCGCAAATGAATTAGACAGGAACATCCGGCTGTGCTGAGTTTGCTGAAGTAACTAGTGTACAAAATCGATTCGAAGCTAATAATCGGAAAGTGTCACTTTCCGATTTCACGGGCTTACACTTTCATGTATAGCCAGGGTATAATCGTTCATCTCGTAGAATGAACACCATTGTCGAATGGGACACATTTACAGCATTAGAAATTTCTCGAGTAATCTATCCGTCACGATTTCTAAATATAGGCAGAGTTTATCTGTAACACAGTGTCTTCACATTCCTTGGACGGCATGCATCCTATGATGCCAGCCAAGAAGTTCATTTCGTGAAGATATTCGCAGTCGTTCAGAGGTTTTATGATCTGCCTCATAACTTGAAAAAAACTTCTCCGGTGCAGCCAACGTTTATATTCATTCAATGATGGCCAGCATTATAACTTCACCTCTTGAATTACGTCTATGCATTGTATGACGAAACGTGCTTGTTTAGGGGTCTTCTATCCCCTCGTAAAGATTTCTTCAAGAGTTTTGAGTCACCATGTATATATATTAAGTACTTTTATATAAAAAGGAAATTTAACTGCTTAAATTTGGAACAAAATTTAAAAATTGGATGTACATAAGTATGCATGCTTGATAGTATACAAATGATTTATTACTTTGCTTGCGAAAGTCTGGGCAGTTAAAATTTCATTAGATAATTTTAGAGGTATAAATTACAAAAATCTCAGGACTCTGTGACTCCATTCAGCAAAGGCTCGTCATTAAAGTAGATATAAAGCAACAGTATTGTCTTAAGTAATCAACTGTCAGATAATCTATGTTATCGGGGAGGTTTACTTTATTGTTTCGAATTCCCTTTTGTAAAGCAGAGTCACGTCAAAGTCAAAAGGTTTTCTGTGCAAACTTAACTGGCGTACGAGTCACCCTCTATCAAAAGCTTGTTAACAGTATAATGATCCATTATGTCAATGCAAGAAATGGAATTCACTAGTCCCATTATAACTGGTCTGTCTCGCATCTACTAAATAATCCCAATTATAAAATACCGAAAAGTTTTGAAACTACCTCTTTTTCTCTTTTCTGATATTAGATTTGACAACCCTGTGCAGAAATACCTTAAACTGCAGCTGAATGGCCATGGCCTTTCATATTTGGTCGCAGCTAATGGAAGTACCTAGTATGTTTTGGACTAGTAAACGAAGAAGACGTCTTTGTGACTATACACAAATGTGACTTTTTTTTTTTTTTTTGTATTAAACATAAGAAAGCAATAATGAAGAAATATTTAACCACGTAATTATTATTTCAGTAACTGAAGCATATTAAGGCAATAATAACACGCAAATGGTAAAAAAAAGAACGTTTATGGATGTCAACATTGCACACCTATGGGCAGACCGTGTGCAGGGTTATTATTATTTTAATTAACCAGTTATTACGATATAGACTTTTGCTATAATTTCTCCTTTTCCGTTTATTGACCAGAAATGTAAATTAGTTACAGCAGAGTTTCTTAAATCATGGGTCACGATCCCAAATGAGGTCACAAATCGAAATTTTGTTGCCGCAAAAATTCATTTTGATAGTTCAATTTAAAGGAGCTGCATTCCTAAGATTTTAAAGAAATTACATTAATTGATATTAATGAGATTAATTACCCGTTATATAAAAATGCAAAAGGAATTTGTTATGCGAAAGGAATTTGTAAAACTATCTAGCGATTCAAACTTAAAACTTCAGTTTTCAGAAAAATCCTTGTTGAATTCTGGATTGGATTTAGAACTAGATTTCTCACTATTTCTAAAATGGCATTAAATGTTCTTCTCTCATTCAGCCCCACATATTTTTATACATTTTTATAAAATTACTTTTCCAGTTTCAACGCTAATTAAAACCAAATGTCGTTCAACGTTGAAACAAGGAGACTAAAAAATGACTTAAAAAGCATTACTTTATGTCCAGCAGTGTCACATATCGCACCAGCATTTAATTTATTATGCAGCAGAAAACAAGCATATCTGTCTCATTAGAATTTTATTTAATTTTTGCGTACTTAAAATAAATCCTAAAACTACTTTTTTATTTGTATATTGTTTACCAAAGAAGTAAATTATTTACGGGAGGATATTTATTTGTATATCTTTATATTTGATATCTGGGGTATCTGTAATTGAATAGTAACTATTATGTAAATGACTTAAAAAGCTTTTGCCTGGAGCAATGAGGTAGAAAATCCTGCATATATTCAATGTTCGTTTCTTCCAGAATAATGCCGGACTGCATTTGCTGCTGTGGTATTGGCAGAATTGTTTCAATTCCATCTATCAATACTGTATATGGTCCTAAAGTTAATGACTTATAACCTAGAATTACCTGCATATAGCCTAGCGTTAGTGACTTGATTTCTGGCATTTTCAATATTAAAAAATCAGCTGAATATAAAAAAGCAATCTTCGTATGAGAAAGTGAAAATCACTACGTCCGCAGTGTTAAAGAGGATGTCGCAAAATTTGTATCATGTTTTTGAATGGTTTGTAAAGAAACGATGAAAAATATAAGTGTTATATCTGAAGAAGGAAACAATATAGAACATATAAGAGACATCTGATTCTACAGAATCAGTCTCAAAACTTTCTAATCAGCCTATGCAGTCGTATAAAGATAATGTCTTGTTAGGAATTTCGTTATTTGCAAGCTGCTGCTCAGAAAAATACAAGAAACTTTCGCCAGTAATTTATATGCTCTTTTATCTCTCTATCTTAGGTGTAACGTTCGCATATTTTGCAAGTGCACATCTGTATAGCCACTTTGGGAGTGACTTCTAGAATGGACCAATGGGCTTCCAGTAATATTTCTGGCATTTTACATGACATTTACCGCACTTTCAGCAAGATGGTTGAAAATATTGTGTCACGCAATTTCCTGCACAAAATAATTAATGCATTGTGGATACTTGTGAAAATTTTCAGTGTGAATTTAGCTAAAATATAAGCATAATTATATGCATAAATTACAGAGGTCTTAGCAATTTTTATTGCAGTCTATGTGAAAATTATGTTCTATAATAATAGCGAATGCACGGTTTTATAAGCGAATGCACGGTTTTATAAGCGAATGCACAGCTTAAGTGAATTTTCGTAATTTGCATTCCTATATATTTAGCGTGTTAAATTTCACGTTAATAACTTTTCATTCTTAAATGTATTCCCTGCGCAAGAAATAGCAGGCAGAATAGATGCATCTCATTCACAACGAATATTTTTAATCTATTTATATGTAACTTTTAATGTTAACAATAGGTATAATCAGATCATTTACAATATATATTTTGAATCTTACGTTTTCAAAATCAAGGGAATGCAAGCATTAAGATAAGAAAATATTAGATTCATTGTAACACTTACAGTTATTCTCAGCTCAGTAAAAAAACTGTACACTTGAATTCTCTTAATCCTTAGATGTCAGTTAAACGAGTAATATTCGACGCTGGTTGTACCTTGAGTCATTTTCTCGATACAAAGAGCGGTAATATTTCCCGAACATTAATCCGAATATCAACGCGTGATAAGGTTCACGAAAATGAAATGCTGACGATTAAATACACTTATAAAATGAAAAAACTACGAGATTTTCTTCTAAAATGGTAGCGCTATACATGCATAACTACGAAACAAATCCAAAATAAAACGTAAACAACAATATGCGCTCATATCCATAGTTTCAATGATTCAGCGTCATAACTGCAGTAGAAGCTCATTGGCACATAATTGGAACCTCTGTCTCAGTGGCGATACCGATGTGCACTTGCAAATTATGCGTACCATTCGCCCTCTTTTCTCAAGAAGTCTCTGAAAGCGCCTCTGTGTGCTAATAATTATAGGATAAGCAATTTCCGATATTATTGCAATTTTATTACGCAAATTTATCACCGTAGTGAATATAGTATCATTCGGATGCATTTAAATCTGGCTGTTGTCAGACAGAATCAGTATTATTCACATTTCGTAATGGTTTTAATTTTTAACATTACAATTTGCATATGTAGAAAATTCTCAGGAGCAATTTGTACTTTTCGTATGTTCTACTACCCTCTTTCATCACTTATTTTATCGTAAAAGAATAACTACTAGCACATCGCAAAGATTCAAGATCACGCAATATCATTTGGCAGCAGTTAACTTCTGGCATTACATGAACATTATTTTATTTACATTTCCTTCATTTACAGACACACATACATAAATTAAAGCCTGTTTTACGTATACTTTTTTTTATTTGCAGGGCTTTGGAAAGCAGCGAGCTAAGCACATAGTTATCCTGTCAGTTTTCATTTGTATTTATCACTTCATGCACTTTTCATCTTTTTTGAGAGCGCATAAACATTAAATGAGAAGTTATTAAATTTCTCTTTTACTTTTCTTAATAAATTGCTGTTTTTAGAGATGAAAAGCATTAAACTTCTTGACAAGTTAAGCACAAGCATAAAAAAAGACGTGAATTACGACAAGTTGTGCAGCAAGATGTTTTTATATTTTTCTTTCATTCTTTCTAACTGTTAAATTACTTTTACATCATACAGTTGACAAAAAAAAAAAAAAAAAAAAAAAAAAAAAAAAATTAACCTCACATGCCACGCAGACGGTATAGTGGTTAGAGGAGCCGACTGCGGAAACCAAAAGGCCTGGGTTCGAATCCCAAAGAAGACATTACACGTTCATAGAAGCCAAAAAGCTCACCTACTAAGTTCCTCCATAATAAAGTGACTCCATCTGGCCTTAGGAGTGGCTAAGCCGAAGTCAGCTGACGGAACGCCACTGGATTTCAACGGAAAAAAAATAAATAAATAAAATACCTCACGGATACTTATTGCATTTGTTCTCATTTCACTTTTGCTTAAACAGATTTTCTCGCTAAACGTATTGCCAACAAGAAAATTTTGCACTGATATAAATAAGTAATAAATAATTAAAAGGAGCAATACCTGGACTCTTACGAGAATGAGGACGAATTTCCCAGTAATTAAGCTCATAATCATGTTACTCTTGGAAAGCATGATTTAGCATTATTCTATTGAAGAATCACATGAAGTCTGTTGATCAATACAGCTCGTTTGATGGTTAAAATTCATTTCAAATTATCTAATTTATGACAACAAAAGTACTGATTGTATATTTATTTTCTATTAGCTCAAAATTAATCATACTTTCCATATTTTATCATTATACAAAACAAATTCTTCTTTGGATGCAGTTCTGGATTTCTATGAGACGTGATTTCTTTTTGAGCTCAACCACCGAATAACAAAATTAACCTTGGCATTGATATTTATAGGCTAGCATATGGGTATAGTGAAAAAATTACTGAACAAATTTCTGCAGCATTTTTATGTAAGTGAAATTAATAACACACATTATGGAGAATATGCAATTTATCATTGACATAAAAATGTCGACTGTGGAATTAGCGTACGCCTGAATATCGATAATTCAAAGTCCTGCTTTATTTCCCTGTTACTTTGTGACTTTACACTTTGGCTTTTAATTTTCTTTATCTTTACGCATTTCATAATTTTATTTACTCGAATGATAACGAACATTGTTTGTTTACTCAAAAGTGAAGTACATGAAATGGTAGAAAATGAAAATTGTCTTACCTTATTTTTCTTGTAAACTGCAGGCCATTGATTCCTTTCATCATAGTATAATAAAATATTCTGTGTCCTGAATTCCTTTTAAAAGATAAAAGAGAATGCAACTTTTGGTATGTATCTGCAATATAGACTGCTAGACATTAAAAATGTTACATCATAAAGGGAAACAAATATCAGAATTTTGTTTATTGTACATGTACCATATAAATTAAGGTGACCAAATTTCAAATTCAAAATTCGGGACGTTATACATAAATTTTTTTAATAAATTATTTTATTATTATTATTGTCGTGGTGGAGGTGCTATGTAGGTTTATATATATGTCATAATTTCGAAGCACAGTCGCAATAGCTGAGTGGTACGGCGAGAGGAAGGAGTTGATACTAAACTAAATTCAGCGAATTAAATCATCTTTATTTCCAGATTTCCAGGTACACTAGAATAATTTCTCATAGACAATATACTCTTTAATCATACCAATTACGACAATTTCTTATATACACTCTTAGACAAAGAAAAAAAAAAAAAAAAAAAACACGACGCACCATTACGCACCGAGACGATATAAAGCAAATTGGACACAAATTCATATGCATACAGGTTTCAACGGAAAATGCAAAATTGTACATTTTGGCTGCAAATGAATGAACGGTTGTCGCTACAGCGCATCTGATCTGCGCAACTGGCAGGATATTTAAGAGGAGAGATTACGATTCCAGGTTATAAATTCTTCACGAATTCCATTCCGTATACTCAGGTAGACAGTAACTATGCCTCGCATACAAGTGCGCGAACGATATGCGCAAATGTCAGAATTTGAGAGAGGTCGTGTAGTGGGCTCAAAGAAGCCGGTTGGTCTTATCGGCGAATAGCTCGACATTTGAGCAGGAGCGATGCCACTATTAGACGATGTTGGCATGAATGGGTGAACCATGGCTGCACACAGCGTCAAGAAGGAAGCGTCAAGAAAAACGACAGAACGTGAAGACCGAGCAATCGTCAGAGCGGCACTCACAGCTCCAGATGCATCATTATCATCGATTTGTACGTGCAACTAGTGCTTCATTGACCGCAAGGACCATTCATAGACGGCACACAGAAAGGGGATTGAGGTCACGGCGCCCCTTGCGCCGACTACCATTGACCTCTGTACAACGTCAAGCCCATTTGCAGTGGTGTTGGGCTCATTCGCACTGTAATGTCACTGACTGGAGTAGAATAGTCTTCAGCGATGAGTCCCGCTTTGAACTGAGCCCCGATGACCAGTGAAGGCGAGTCTGGAGACGTCCCGGGCGCATATAAGCAAAATGTACACTGCTAGGACAACAGCTTAAGTTTGGCCAATGACAATCCAGATAAGGATCACCATTAACTCCGCCCACATGAGTGATGTCACATTCTGACGTTGTTTACATTCTGTTATTCGGCGTGAGGAAGTGCGTTGTTTGAATGAAAAACATTTTTACTTTGCAACGTAAATTTGTTCTAGTGACACTATTTTTTAAATTTTCCTTTAAAGTATTATTTCCTTACTGTTCCAGAAGGAATATAAATTTATGTCTCAAACATTACAAAATTTCTCACTATATGCCTGAGTGTGTATACACATGCATGCTCACATACATATATTTTTCAATATATAATTAATCATATGTGAATTATATCTATCAATATGTGTGTGTTTTATACATATAAGTATGAGTGAGTGTGTGTATGCATGTATTCATTTTTCAGAATGTCAGATTTCCTAGCAAATAGTCTACAAAGCTTTTTTCTCTTAATTTTTCCCATCTTCACATTCAGTTTTTTTAAATAATTAAGATTAATTAATGTATTCATATTTAATATTTCTGCACAACTTGATTTCTCAATTAAAAATGCATTTATTTAATTTTGGATAAAGTGGGATGTTAATTCCAGTAGTATATGATTTTTAATAGTAGAATAATTTCTCTAAAGAACATTTTGTTTGTTTTTATTTTTTAATTCCTTTATAAGAAAATTAGGCTAATCTTTGGAATATGGTAACAGGTAGTTTGGCGACATTTTGGTAAGGCGATAAAGGTTACTAGCTAGGACTTTAGCAGTGTGCATGGATAAAGTCAAGAGTGTGCGCAATTCTGGGATTTTTTTAAGTGGAAATAGTTCGTGTACATGGATGATACCGTGTATGTACAATTTTTAAAAACGCGGCAAGCAGTGGGCAATTCTACACTTTCTCCCAATTTCGCAGCTAATCTTCGTCATGATTAAGCACTTTTGTTCCATAAAAGTTCTAGCATAAGCGTAATTCGGCTAGCAGATTGTTCGAAAAAAATGTTGAGTAAAAAAAAAAGAATATGCCTTTACTTTGTGAAAACAAAATGGCGTCCAAACAAAAACTAGCAGGTTGCTGTAGCAGGGTTGGTCGCCAAAAAATCGCCAAGTTACCATAATTCAAAGATTAACCAAAAATTACTTAATAATATTAGAAATAATTAATCTGTTACTCCTTACACATGTCTGAAATACGTTAACAGAAAATTTTCATTCAATAGCTTTATAAATTTATTTTAAGCAGTATTTTAAATTAATAAGAACTAGTGTTGATAAGTGAATTTCCATTGCTTTCTTTATACATTTAGTTTAGAATTCAGTTTTCAGTGCATGTAATTATTTTCCTTCATGGCCCTCGAGCCCACCAGCGCGAGCGGTAAAGTCGCTGAAAATTGGTAGTTCGGTCCGAGGTTTGAATCCTGTGAACGGGCTGGCTGCATGGGCGTTTTCGTAGTTTTCCCCATGTGTAACGTGTATACAAGCCAGTTTCCGTTAGAAAGTCCTCCACGAAGGCATCCCTCCCCTTAGGCAGTTAGCCCTCGAGGCTTTGCCGTAATGAAATAACCTAACCTTCATGGCCCTCCCCACACAGCCCAACAGCGGCTGAGTGGTAAAGTGACTGAAACGCTGATAGTTCGATCTGAGTTTGATTTCAGTTGGACAGGTTGGCTGCATGACCACTTACCTGGTTTTCCACATGTGTAACATGGATATGAGAGTTTTTCCCTTAGAAAATCCTCCACAAAGACATCCCTCCCACATAGACCTTGTATGCTTTCCATAATCAAACAAACTAAACCAACCCTCCAAGCAAAACAGCTCCTCAAAAGAAATTCTTCTTATCTGTCAAGCAAATGACATTCGTTAGTGTAATAAACTATAATCATATATACTAAATCAAACTTGGAAGTTGTTACTAATTATGCTTACAAAGTACTTAATATCAGATTTTGTTGATTAATTTACATTTTTAGAAATAGTTGAATAAATTTCTGACCTTTAATAAATACAGTGAACCCTCTCTACGATGACCACCAGCAGTTCTACATGATTTTAATTTTGTGTAAAGCTTGTCATTTCAAAAAGATGTTCAGTACCAGAATTTGTATATTGAGGAGAAGTAGTCAGTTTCAGAAGTGATGACAGAGAAAAAGTTTAAAATGATAATCTGTTCCTAACTTTTTTGCAAGGTTTGATTTGGTTTATGTTATTTATAGCAATTTATAGCTTGAGGGCTATCTGCCTAAGCAGAGGGATGCCTTCATGGAGGAATTTCTAAGGGAAACTGGCTTGTATACACATTACACATGTGGAAAACCATGAAAACATCCATACAGCCAGCCTGTTTGCAGGATTCAAACCTCAGACCGAACTACCAGTGTTCAGCGACTTAACCGCTTGATGCTGGTGGGCCCCTTTTTTTTGTAGGGAAGGAAGTGTAGAACATAACATGTCTAAATAGTCCAGGTTAAGATTTAATTTAGGAAATGAATAATGTTGAAGCTGAAATTAAAATTATATAAATGTGAATGTAGTGTTAATCTCAAATTTCATTTCCTGTAATGTGATTTTTTTTTTTTTTTAATGGAAAGATCAAGCTCTGGTTTATTGATGTATATAATAAACTTTAAATATAGTATGAAGTCTTATATTTGAGTATAATACTGAAAAAGGTTCGACATATGAGAAAATAAATATATGTTTTCTTCACATGTTATGGAATATTCATCCTTGACTTAAGGGAACGTGCGGTTACACAGTTTTAAATTAAAGTTAACAGAAAAATGTATGATAGTCACAAATTTGACAAAAGATCCTTTGCTCAAATGATAAAAGGCTATGGGGAACATAGATGCTAATTACAAATGTGTGCTAAATACGAGGCAACTGGCATCCACAAAAATGCAGTGTGTTAATTTTAATACTGTTTTATGTTCTTACTATTATCCCTTTGACCACCAAGTAGCATGATTTAGTGCCCTTGGTTTAGTGATTTTTTTGCCCTCGGTTTGGTTTGGTTTATTTAATTATGCAAAGCACTAGAGTGCTATTTACTTAACAGGAGGGATGCTTTTATGGAAGACTTTCAAAGGGAAACTGGCTCTTAAACACATTACACTTGAGGAAAACCATGAAAGCGCCCATGCATTTGGCAAAATTGGAACCCTGGGCTAAATATGTAGTATTCAGCAACTTTACCACTCAGGTGCTGGTTGTCTGGCCCTCAGTCCTATTAAACTAAAATTCATCTATATTTATAAACGGCCTATCAAAAAATGCACACACTTTAATAATAAAAGAAAATTCGGTTAATATTTGGATTATGGTAACTTGGCGAAAATTTGGCGACCAACTCTGCTACAGCAACCTGCTAGTTTTTTTTTTTTTTTTTTTTTTGGACGCCATTTTGTTTTTACGAAGTAAAGGCAGTTTTTTTTTTTTTTTTTTTTAACTCAACATTTTTTCCCAACAATCTGCTAGCCGAATTACGCTTATCCTAGAACTTTTATGGAACAAAAGTGCTTAATCATGACAAAGATTAGGTGTGAAATTGGGAGAAAGTGCAGAATCGCTTGCCGCGTTTTTAAGAATTGCACATACACAGTATCCATGTACACGTCGACCTATTTTCACTTAAAAAAACATCCCAGAATTGCACAAAAATGGCATTGCGCAAACTCTTGACTTTATCCATGTACACTGCTAAAGTTCTAGCTAGTAACATTTATCGCCTTACCAAAATGTCGCCAAACTACCTGTTACCATATTCCAAAGATTAGCAGAAAATTCTTGTGCTTTAGTATTGAACTTAATTAAATCATACATATCAGAGGCTATGCTAATAAAAATAATATAATAATAATAATAAAAATATTTTTGAATATGTACCTGTACAGTTACTTAGATTGCTCAGTCACAGCGGTAGCCATTAACAGCTAGAGTTATAGCACAATACTGAGCAGCTATTTGAACAATGTTTAGTCGATGTGTCTGAGGCGACTGCTGCACATTCTGCTATAATTTTTTGATGAAGGACCTCTAGCCTAACCGATTTCTTGTACTACACAACATCTCTCAGAGTCCTCCAAATCCATTTTGGTTCACTGTCATGTATTACATATATGCGAGAGTACGAACATCATACTACATATTATAAAGATAATTCAACTTAGAAACCAATATATAGATATCATCTATAAAGTTTCTATGTATTTTTCTGACAGATCCTGTATGTGAAGTTGTACATTTCATTAGTTTCACCTATTAATTAACTTGGGGTTTTATTATACGGAATATCTATGAAACTGAACTGATAAATTTTCATATCTGTTCATTTGTTTGCTTTTCATATATTTTTTTAATAGTTTTATTTTTTATGTTGCTTTACATGACATCAATTTAAACATAAGAAAGCAGAGAACAAAAGAAATTCACACTGAAACTAAATTTAAAATTAGTCTGAAGATTACTGATGTTGTGGTGATGGCAATAAGGAGCGCGCCTTGCGCCCTCCGATAAATGTGGCAACCCTAGAGGAGAAATTTCTTACGAGTAGCGAGCAGAGCGAAACAGGCAGGCTGTCGGGCAGTGTGCGCGAAGTTCCTAAATGAAGCTTAATTTTTATTGTGCACTATGTCTTGTTAATATTTATATTAATGCAGTAAGAACATAATCTGTGATATGGAATTCGAGGATTGGTGGTAAAAACATAACAGGAAAAAACCATAATGGTAACCCGGACTGTGTTAAATCATATGAACAGTTCTCAAGCACTTTCGGTTTTGACTACAAGCCATCACTCAAGATCTCCAAACCAGAAGTAATGGATTACATCGGTTTTCGTCCTCCGGATCACAGATGAGTAGTAATTATAGATCATTTTATAATTCTGTTTTCTACTTATCATTTAATTTCATTTTCTTTAGTTAAAATTTTTGCTTTTATTTTGGCTTAAAAACCTTGCACAATGTCTGATGTTCATGCCGTCCGAATTCCGGTTTATAACCGATCAGACCCATCTTTATGGTTTATTATGTGTGAAAGTACCTTTGCTCTTGCCACCCCCAAACCTATCACAGAATCCATTACTAAATATAATTATGTAGTTTCTCATCTTCCTCCAGATATCGCATCACTAGTACGGGATTTACTTATGAAACCAGACCCTATTGATCCATATACAAAGCTCAAAACTGAGTTAATAAATCGTTCAGGAGAATCTTCTCAGCAAGAAATTCACCAGTTATTATCTGGAGAAGAATTAGGTTCTCGAAAACCTTCCGATTTGCTTAGAAATATGAAACGTCGAGCAGAATCTTTAAATGTTCCTGATAACTTAATGTTAGAATTATTCCTTCAACGTTTGCCTTCGACTGTTCAGTCTATTTTGGCAGCGGTTTCCAATTTAACTGTAGATAAAGCTGCAGAAATTGCCGACAGAATTTTCGAAGTAAATCCAACCCCAGGGACTTGTGCCGTTTCTCGCACAGTCGATCAGTCTCTTGAGGATAAATTATTTAAACAAATAGAAAAATTAAACAAACGTATTGATCGCATTTCTCTTTCTCGTGGTCGCTCGCCAAATCGCGGAGATCGCAATAAGGAAAGAAGCAATTCCAAAAAGAGAGATTATTCTGTTTGCTGGTATCATAGACGTTTTGGGAAAAAGTGTAGAGATGACAAATGTACAAAACCTTGTTCATGGCAGGGAAACGAAACCAGCAAAGAATAGAGGCGACTTATTCTTTGCCTCAAGTTTCACGTCGCCTGTTCGTTCGTGACCGTAGAACAAACCTTTCATTCTTGGTCGATACCGGCTCTGACGTGTCCTTACTTCCAGCAAATAATTCTCAAAAACGGAATTCGTCCCAACAAACACTTTTCGCTGCTAATTCTTCTACTATTCATGTTTATGGTCAAAAAACACTTTGGGTTTCAAATTAAGACGACAGTTTACATGGACTTTTCTTATAGCAAATGTTAGTACACCCATTCTTGGAGCAGATTTTCTCCATTTCTTTGAATTGGTGCCTGATCTCAGAAACAAATGTCTCAAAGATTTAAAAACGCAATTTAAAACCGTCGGTTGCGTGAAAAATGCAAGCATTTATTCAGTAAAAACTGTATTTAGTGATACACCATATCACAAAATTTTAAAAGAATTTCCTTCAGTTACTAGATTACCAGATCCTAACCAACCTGTTAAACATAACACCGTTCATTATATCATAACTAAAGGTCCACCTGTGGTTGCAAAACCTCGTCGGTTAGCTCCAGATCGCTTAAAAATAGCAAAACAAGAATTTCAAACTATGATGCAATTGGGGCATTTGAGACCTTCGAGCAGCAATTATGCATCCCCACTTCACATGGTTCCAAAAAAGGGAAGTCTGGAATGGAGACCTGTAGGAGATTATCGAGCATTGAACGCTCAAACAATAAAAGACAAATATCCTATTCCATGCTTAGCCGATTTTACTGCTGCATTGCACGGTACTAAAATTTTTAGTCATGTCGACCTGATTAAGGCATACCATCAAATACCAATTAACCCAGCCGACATTCACAAACCGCCATATGCACACTATTCGGTTTATTCGAAAGTACCCGTATGCAATTCGGCTTATACAATGCATCCGCGACTTTTCAACGTTTTATAGATGAAGTCACGCGGGATTTAGAAGGTGTTTACGCTTTCGTCGATGACTTGCTCATAGCCTCTAAAGATTCTAAGGAACATTGCAGGCATTTGAAAGCTTTATTTTCCAAACTTCAGGAATATGGACTTTGCATAAATGTTTCAAAATGCACCTTTAGTCAAACGTCTATTGATTTCTTAGGTTTTCACCTTAGTGAAAACGGAATTGAACCTCTTCCTGACAAAGTCAAATGTATTTTAGATTTTTCTCAACCTACCACTCTCACTCAGCTTCGCCGATTTTTAGGCATGTTTAACTTTTACAGATGTTTCATACCTAAAGCAGCACATATTCTTTCTCCTTTAATAAAATTGTTAGAAGGCTATATTAATAAAACGAAATCTCGTTCTCGTGTTCAGGATTCATCCCCACAATCAAATTGGAACAAGAATGCTGAACAAGCCTTTATTGCTGCCAAAAATGCCATTGCTCAGGCTACCCTTTTGAGACACCCTATTCCCGGAGCCCAGCTAAGCATCTGGGTAGATGCCTCAGACGTCCCAATAGGCGGCACACTTATGCAGTTGTCTCAACAAACATGGGAACCTATAGCATTTTTCTCTATGAAACTCAATAAAAATCAACAGAAATGGTCCGCGTACGATAGGGAATTATTTTCAATTTATTCTGCAATTAAGAAATTCCGACACATGTTAGAGGGCAGAAATTTTATAATTTATACGGATCAAAAACCGTTAATATACGCTTTTAAACAGAACCCTCATAAATGTTCACCTCGACAATTGCGCCATTTAGATTTTATTTCTCAGTACTCTACTGATATTAGGCATGTGCAAGGTTCAAAAAACGTCGTTGCTGACGCTCTTTCAAGAATCGAAATTGATTCCATAACAAAATCTCCATTTTTGGATTTTAAAAAATTTTCGGAAGCTCAACGACGTGATCCGGAGGTACAAGACCTTCTCAAAAACAACACATCATCTTTGAAACTGGAATTTAAACCATGCCAATATTCTGATGGTAATATTCTTTGTGACATATCAACGGACATTCCTCGTCCATTTGTTCCAAATTCCTTTCGCAGACTCATCTTTAATCATCTGCATAATCTGTCACATCCAGGAATTGCAGCTACTATGAAGCTTATTTGTTCTCGTTATGTATGGCCCGACATGAAACATATCAAAAATTGGGTGAAATCCTGTGAATCTTGCCAAACATCGAAAATTACTAGGCATACTAAAGCACCACTGGGCAAATTCTCTCTTCCTGATGCACGTTTTTCAGAAATCCATATGGATATCGTCGGACCATTACCTCCATCAGAAGGCAACGTGTACCTTTTAACTCTCATAGATAGATTCTCCAGATGGCCTGAAGCCATTCCCATCCCGGATATGAAAACGGAAACCATTTGCAGAGCCATCTTCAACTGTTAGATATCTTGTTTTGGCTGCCCATCGATCATAACAACAGACCAAGGTTCTCAAATGAGATCCGCACTTTTTGCAGAATTCACGCGCATTTTGGGTACGAACAGAATCACAACAACAGCCTATCATCGAATGTCCAACGGCATTGTTGAACGATTTCATCGACATTTAAAATCTTCTCTCAAGGCTCACGAGACCAATAACTGGACTGAAACACTACCAGTTGTTATGCTTGGTATTCGGACAGCCGTAAAGGAAGATCTACAGTCATCTTGTGCTGAACTGGTGTACGGCACAACTCTCAAGCTGCCTAGTGATATGATAACGTCATCTAAGATATCTCCGTATGACATACAATTTATCACGAATCTTCGGCATAGAATGCAACAATTGAATCCAATAGCAACATCTGCACATTGCCAAGAAAAATGTTACATAAGTGCTACCTTAAAGTCGTGTACGCATGTATACTTACGTGTCGATCGAGTAAAGCCACCTCTGTGCCAACCATATACAGGTCCGCATAAAGTCCTTTCTAGAACGAACAAAACTTTCACAATTGATGTTAACGGTCTGAAATCTACTGTGTCTATAGGCCGTGTAAAACCAGCCTATTTGCTTTCGGACTCTAATTTGCCTGAACTGAAAACAAATAAAGACTTAAAGACAGTTCAGCAGAATAAATCTGCAAACGAACTCTCTAAGACACAAACTGTCACCAGTTCGGGAAGACATGTTCACTTCCCTAAGAAACTTGCTTCTTACGTAACAATTTAAAACATTTTTTTTAAAAATTCATATCTTAATATTTCTTGTTATTTCATGTTTATTATATGTGTCAATACCTTGTTATATATTGAATTGCACTTTGATCTTTTCTAATTTTGTAATCATAAAAAAAATACCCGACAGCACGGATACTCTGAGATAATTTCATAACTTATGTCGTTCCCTTGAATAGCCATTAAAGGAACTGGGGGAGAAACTCTGTGGTGATGGCGATAAGGAGCGTGCCTTGCGCCCTCCGATAAATGTGGCAACCCTAGAGGAGAAATTTCTTACGAGTAGCGAGCAGAGCGAAACAGGCAGGCTGTCAGGCAGTGTGCGCGAAGTTCCTAAATAAAGCTTAATTTTTATTGTGCACTATGTCTTGTTAATATTTATATTAATGCAGTAAGAACATAATCTGTGATATGGAATTCGAGGATTGGTGGTAAAAACATAACAGGAAATCACCATAATGTAAAATAAATAGTGTCTAATTTATCAAAATTACATAAGAGCGCAAATAAATAATTAGCATATTCAGATATTTATTGTAAGCAAAAATTTTATATTTTTAACAGTAAAAATGCACATATTACAATGCAATTAATTTATTACTTGCAACCACCTCAGTAGAACTCGTCAAATTTTTAAAATGTGCCAAACTCTAGCAACCATGCTCATAACAATCCTTTAATAGCACAATGTCGCCATTTTTGTACACATTCTTTGTGTTGTATTATATGTGTCAATATATATGTGATATGTGATAAGTTTCAACATTTTTTAAAGTTTCAACAAATTGTGATATTTTTTGCTTTAATTTTAAAATATGCTCTTTGGAATTTATCAACAATGGAAAAAACTACAGTGGAAACTCTACAGGAATACAAAATTTCTAAAAGAAAGAAAAAGGAAATGCATTTGGTAGATAGCTGATGCTGCTGAAGTTTGTGTGATGCCGAGTCTCTGAAATTATTTAATTTTTTTTTTCAAGCAAAAACAAACTGCTTGGGGAAAAGAATAGGGCAAACCAATTACAGAAAGATTTGGAGATGAACGTGCTTTATTTCCTTATTTAATAATTAAAATTTATATTTCAAATTCTAAAGTATGTTTTCTTTTCATAATTTGATAATCTTAGGCAACTTATGATAAATATCAATAATTTGGGTATCTATTTAAGAAAAGTTGTGAAAACCATCAACTTGCACCTAATGAATAATTTTTACATTTTCATGTGTTAAATCCAAATTGAGCTAAGGTGATTGTGTTAATCTGTAAGTATCATTAATTTTACAGGCAATACACTGTATTCTTTTATATACTGTAATATTTAGTTTGTGCTAAAATTATGTAGTGGCAATAATTTTACTTAAGAGAGAAATTTTTCAATATTACAAGTTTACATTTTGATTAATTTTATGTACTGTCATCAATAATACATCTTATTAGATACATCAATGCATCTTATTATCATTAATTTCTTACTAACAATTTGATTTCAATTGCCATGAGTTGATGCATGACTCATACATATATAAGTTGTTTCAATATAAAGATCACAATATAAGTTACATAGCATATTTACAATAATTATTTATTACTCATACATATAATGTATAAAATCAGGCAGTAAATTGTAAAAAAATACTTTTTATGAAATTGGAAATAAATGAAAATATAATAATCTGCATGTCATTACAATTTTTAAATGCACAAACTTCACAGTTAAAAATACATACTAATGTAAGAAAATCAATATTAAATGCTTTTTCTCAAAAGAAAAAAAAATTTGCCTGTTCAAGACATATTTTATTAAGTTCAACCATCAGTGGAAACCCAGGTAATCAGTCTTTAATACGACAAAATGTAAAATTTGAAATACAACTTTAAGATAATTTTTTTAATCCATTCAGTTTTGGATTATGTAAGTATCACTGTATTTAACTAGATGTAAAGAACTATAAACACACATTCACACAATTCACTTGAAGGTACGTTTCCAAGAAATAAAAGTATACTTATTGGATTCATTTCAACATTACACCTTAGAACACATAATGATACCTCATTATTAGGCATTTTCGATAGTCTTGAAATAGCATAACTGGTAACATATCTTTCTAAATTCAGTTCTTGTTAAATTATGTTCAACATCATTTAGCATTTGCAGTTTTGCAGTTTTATAACTAAATTAGATTTCAGTAGGTCTATTACACTAAGCACTTACAGTTATTCACTATTATTTTCTTAACATTTCAACAAAACAATGAACTTCCTTTCTAAGAATGCATACTGAACAATGAAAATTCCAAATATTATATATGCTTTACCAGAACTATAATGTCAGTTAATAATGATTTTTTTAAAATTGAATTTGATTAATTCAAGCAATTCACTTGAAGGTATGTTTCCTGGAAATAAAAGTATACTTATTCAATTCAGCATTACACCTTAGAACAGGTAACGATACCTCATTGTTAGGCATTTTTGAGTGTCTTGAAATATCATTACAGGTAACATATCTTACTAAATTCAGTTCTTGCTAAATTTTGTTCAGCATCATTTAGCATTTGCAGTTTTATAGCTAAATTAGATTTCAGTAGGTCTATAACACTAAGCACTTACAGTTATTCAGTATTATTTTCTTTACATTTCAGAAAAATAATGAACTTCCTTTCTACGATTCCAAATATGATATATGCTTTACCAGAACCATAATTTGTCAGTTAATAGTGATTTAATCTTCATAGATAAGCATATCCAACAGTCTTGAAATATCAGAGCTGGTAGCATATCTTAAATATACTCAGTTCTTATTAAATAACATGTTCATCATTTAACTTCAGTAGTTTTACAGCTAAATTACATTCCAATATGTTCATTAGATTGGACACACTCTTTCATCTTTTATACTCTTTACGTTCTAATAATGAAATGAAGTTTATTTCTAATAATGAAATGAAGTTTATTTTCTTTTATACTCTTTACGTTCTAATAATGAAATGAAGTTTATTTCTAAGAAAGCATATTGAATCCTGTAAAGCATATTGATTTCTTAATCAAAGCACAATTAATGTTGTAAATATTCAGATAGATATATATGAAATGTATTTTAAGGATTTCTTGACACACACTATGTCAATTCATTGCAATAGTTACTGGTGGCATTTTGATTCAAAATATTTACTGCATTAATTACTGACACAAAATAGCACTTGGATTCACTAACTTAACATTAACTTCACTTGGTTTAATTCCCGCAGGTACATTTTATATAGTAGATGATTTAAGTCATTATCACTTAAAAGTTTCTTATTATCAATATGCAGTATAATTTGTAAACTACACTTTACGTGTATCTTCCAGCCATCAGTAACTTCTATCTGACTAGACCTAATTTTGTATTGGAACAGTAGAATCATCCTTAATATTCCGAAACAAACATTAAATCGTTATATACAGATATATACGCATATATATACACTTTTATTCCGAAAAACTAAATGTACATTCAAAAAAAGCACTTCGTAACTCCGAACAGTAGAATGTAAACAAACGTCAGAAATATGACGTCACTCATGTGGGAGGAGCTAATGGGACCCTCATCTGAACTGTCATTGGCCAAATTCAAGCCGTTGTCCTAGCAGTGTACATTTTGCTTATATGCGTCCCGGGCAGCGGTGTGATACCAACCTGACTGTCTTCCGCAGGCAGGCCGACAGCCAGGAGTGATGGTCTGGGGTGCCATTTCATTTCATAGTAGGACCCCTTTGGTTGTCATCCGTCGCAACCTTACAGCACAGCGGTACGTTGACGAAGTTCTAAGGCCCGTTGTGTTGCCCTTCATGTCACGCCACCCTGGGCTTACATTTCAGCAAGATAATGCCCGCCCCCACACTGCACATGTTTCTACCAGTGGCGTAGCAAGGGGGGCAAGGGGGTGCATGATTTTATTTTGATCGATTTATGGAAAATATTTTTTTAATTAATAACTATCGTAATATAATTAATTATTTATTTCCTTGACTTGTCTGATAAAATGTGTAATAAAATGTTTGAAGTACATCAACCAAAACGTTCTTTCTGATCAATTTATTTCTCTAAAGTAGATATATATTTTTATTTTTTTAAACGAAATGCACGTATATCTCTCGCTTTTTATTTTAAAACGATAACACGACCTTGTCCCGAATTTCTCAAACATATCCAGTTTCCAAAATCCGATTCCGTAATCTGAAAATGGCATTTTGGGAAAATCCTAACGCTTCCGCTAGAATGGATTGCGTTTGACTCTCCTGTAAACGACTGATGGCCTTCCTGGCTACCGATTCAACTAAGTCATCTTTCAGAGACATCGTATAATCACAGCTACGAAGCATTCAACGCATGTCAGTTGCTTTTAATCTCCTATTACAAAAGGAATACTGCAAATCGCTCCTTACTCCTTATCTAAAACGCATAGTTTTCGACGTCACAGACCAAATTTGCAAATTCCCAACTTTGTAAACGTTATAATTTTCCTATATTATCAGGTTCAATGTTCCGTCTTACTTTCTTTGGGAACATGCAAGGACCTGACTCGGAACAGAGAGCTTACTAAAGCTATGTTCAATAACTGTGGGAAGTAGACAGGATACACAAGAAGGGTATACAAAACCCTTTATTTTTCTCACTTTACAATAATTTTCGTACTTCGGAATACAAAGACCCACTACTTGTGGTCTAAACGTAAGAATATAAAAATATAACTAAACGCTAACTTAACTTTGAAATAATAAACGTGGAAGATTGGCCTTATATTAACAGGAAGCCGTATGTAGTACAGAGAACTGTTAACACTACAATACGTTTAAAATTATCAAGAGGATTAAAACCTCTGGCCTGGAAGGCAACCAGCAACTGAGTAAAACTCCTAAGGTAAGCGGCCTGCTTCGACTAACTGCTTCCTCTCTCTCGCTTGGCAAAAAGCCACAACTTAAGTACTTGGCGTTCGCCAGACAAATTTTGCATAAATAAGTTAACGCTTATAATTCTGGCCGGAAGTAGAAAATAAGAAGTGATAGTAAAGATTTAAAATAAAATAAACGTTAGTAAAACTTAAGATCCTTACATACTTCCCGCCAGAGTTAATTAGTTTGAAACTGAGGTCTAAAACGACCTTGTTGAAAACTTTTAGCTCTAGAATCTAACGCGAGGCCAATCTTTTACAAACATTTCTCGCTAGAAACTAGAAATTAAAAAAAAAAAAAAAAGAAATTTGTTTTTACAATAGCAGCTCCAAGGACACGCAATTTTTCATCTGTACTGCATCTAAACAGGAGCTTTTATTCAAATCTGGTTCCTTCCAGAGATCTGGAAGGAAAACTAGTTTAATGAAATGTTACACAATGAAATGGCAAGTAACATGCATATTTATATTTGTCTTAACATTCTTATTTCATTCATGACTATTTTAATTATCTCTCCCCGTGCTCTCTGACATGTGTTGTAAAAGAACACCAAACACGAATGTGTTTATGTATACGTGTTCAACACTTCCTCCTACAATCAAAACACTAACGTGTTAAAATTCAACATACCAAGACCTCGTAACACACCCTAACTTCAACTCTAAACCCTGAGGTACTATTCTGAAAGTGGCTAACTCTGAAGTGTAGCGTCAGAGAGCCTAACTACATTCATTCAACCTTTAACACATATTCACCATGATTCGGTCTTTTTACAGTCACACGAATAAAAAAAAAAAATTTAACATTACTTTCACTTTTACCATATCACGGTATTTCTTAACATTTAAAATAACAGTTCACATTGTATATAAGAACATATTAACATGCCGTTAATTTTACGCATTTGAAAACATACATTAGTAGTACATTGTTAACTTCTATTCTTTTCAAAGCAAGTGCCAATTCTTCTACATTGAAATACTACATTTCAAAAAGTCTTTCAGACTAAAACTTCTTTCTCGCCAGAATGTTTTAAATAAAATTTATACAATAACTTTTACAATATTTAAGTATTTACACATCGCTATTATACATCAACTTTAGTTTTACGCGCGAGTAATTGAAAAACCAAAATCGGTAACAACTCATTTCTCGCCTTTTTGGCGCTAAAGGTAGACCTCGCATGAGGTAAAACTTCTTGAAATTTGCCACTTGCAGTAAGAATGAAAGATTAACTTAAGTTTGCAAAGTAACATAAAATTTTACTTATCTTTGTGATATTCGGACTTTCTTTTCTGAGCCCAGTCCTGGAAGGTAGCACAGATTCTCGTTTGATTTATCCTCCTTCTTGTGTGGACTCGCCCTTCAGTGCTTTCCTCTAGAAGCTTTCTTTTTTCTCCAGTTCGGTCACCCTTGAATACCTTCTTTTTCGCCTCTGCCTGTGGTCTTGGCCGTTTGATGGCAGCTGGTCTTGGCGGAACCGGGAAACTTCTTTCGCGTTCCTGCTTGGACCTCGTTGCTGGCCGTTCAAATTTTCCTTGTAACTTTTCCTCCGCCGCTGGTGGCCCTTCCGAAGTTCGGCGACATTTGCTGCGGAGAGTCCTGTCGGATGAGTAGATCTTCCGTTTTAGAGCCGGGTTATAGTTGCCGTCATTTCTCCTGGCTCTCTTTGCATACGTCGTCCTTCTCCCTTCTTCATTCTGGGGGTGTTCGTGAGCTCTCTTTTTTGGACGGTGGAACGGCTTCTTTTTCTTGTTACCTTCAATTTTCCCGCGGGGAAACTTTCTTTTCACTTGCTCCTGCCTCTTAATGGCTTGCCCTTGTACTTTTCGTTGTTCCACCTCTGGAGCTTGTGCCTGCCGTGTCTGCCGTGCCGGATCCTGCAAAAGATCTGTAAATATTTGCATTTTATTACGATCATAGTAGGGTTTGATTTGATCAATGTTTGCGGAGCAGGTTTCACCATTCCTGGCTTTTAACACTACTACAGCGTGAGTTATTTTTTCTATGACATATGGTACTTCAAATCGTGGAAAAAATTTGGCAGTTTTATCTTCTGGTGCTGAAGAAAGTGAATGCTTAATTTTTAATACTTCATCCCCTACTTTATAAGTTACTCCCGGTCATTTCAAGTCATAATACAGCTTTTGTTTTCTCTGTGCTACTTCAGTATTCTTTTTTGCTTCTTTAATTAGTTTTTCTATATCACCCATTTTAAATTCTGGGGCTCTTTGTTGCACATAAAATAATTTATCTAACGGCGTTATAATCTTTCTGCCTAAAAATAACTTAGCAGGAGTTTTGCCCGTTGTATCATGTTTTGCGGTCCTAAGGGCGAAAGCAAATTCATTGACATAGTTATCCCAGCTTTTATGAAAATTGTTAACATAACTACGTATAATTTTCACTATATTTCTATTGACCCGTTCCGCTATATTTGATTGCGGCCGATACGGAACCATTTTTAAATGACGTATACCCAGTTTTTGGCACATGTCTTCAAATACATTACTTACAAATTGAGGACCATTATCCGATATAACTTTTAGGGGCGCCCCGTATTTTAAAATATATTTATTTAAAATAGAATCAGTAACTAATTTCGCGGAGGCTCGTTTTAAGGGAACAATTTCGGTTCACTTACTAAAATGATCAACCATAACAAGGAGATAGCGACTTTTATTTAACTGACTTTTTGGGAAAGGGCCCAATAAATCGATGCCAATTATTTCATTTTTAAATTCGGATTTAATACTATTTAGAAACCCGGCCGGGCGGAAATTAATATAATTAAGTGCTTGACATGTTGGGCAGGACTGGACATACGCCCTTGTTAACTTTTGCAGTTCAGGAAAATAGACTGCCTCGCGTTCGCGTTGGATAGTTTTTCGAATACCAGCATGAGAAGCTAAAGGGCTGTCATGGAGCTCCTGCAGGATATTTAATCTAAGACTAGCTGGGATAACAGGTCGAAATTCGTTGTTGGAATTCGTAGTTTTTGTATAAAATAATAGACCATCTATTAGTTCGTAATGGGCCGCCCTATTTCTTATCGCCACAATATCTTGGTGGCTAAAATTTTCAGGATCCTCTAAATACTCATAAATGCTTCCAAACTCAGGATCCTTACACAGTTCGGTTATTACAGTTTCTCGGGAATTTATTGTACATGCTGTGAGCATTGCCACCTTTACAGTATTATCTTCTTCATCTATTTTAATTCTGGATAGGGCATCTGCTACGATATTTTCCTTTCCGGGGGTATGCTTGATTACCAGATTATATTCTTGTAGCTTGAGTGCCCATCTTATTAACCTTGGGGATAAGTTTTTCCCTGAGTACAATCTAGTTACCGCCGCATGATCAGAGTACACTGTTATTGGCGCCTTTCCAAAATAGACTCGGAACTTTTGCACTGCTAACAGAACTGCAAGTGCCTCTCTCTCGGTCGCGGAATAGTTTCTTTGTGTTTGATTTAAAGTTCGGCTAAAAAATGCCACGGGCTGCTGATTTTGCGAAAGTACCGCTCCTACCGCATAATCCGAAGCATCCGCTGAAATTTGTAAATTCTCATCCTTTTCAGGAAATTTCAACACAGGGGCTTGCGTTAATGCTTGTTTTAATTTTTCGAAAGCACTATTGGCTTCGGCCGTCCACGAGAATCTTGCCTTTTTCCTTTTTAATTTTAACAATGGTTCAGCAATAGCTGCAAAATCTTTTATAAAGGACCTATAATATGAACAAAGTCCTAGAAAAGAAGAGAGCTTCTTCGGAGTCGGATACTTTTGTACAGCGATTATTTTTGATTCGTCTGTCTCGATTCCTTTCTGAGATATTTTGTAACCTAAATATTTTAATTCAGGGGCTGCAAATTTGCACTTTTCGACATTAACTTTTAGACCGGCCTCATTTAATAAAGAAAACACCTGTCTTAAATCCTGTACATGTTGGTCGAGATTATCACTAGTAATAATGATATCGTCTAAATAGATAAATGTGGACTTTCCAAGAACAGGCCTTAACACAATGTCCATACATCGCTGAAATGTTGCCGGTGCCCCTGAAAGGCCAAACGGCATACGCAGAAATGCATAAGTGCCAGACTTGGTTATAAAAGCAGTCTTAAGCACGTCCTCAGGCCTAACCCCTATTTGAAAATAACCAGTCGTTAAGTCTAAAGTCGTCATATATTTGGTGGATGTTATGTTCCTTAGAATTTCTTAAATAATAGGTAACGGATATACCGGATATTTAGTTATGGAGTTTAATTTACGGTAGTCAATTGCGAATCTCCACCTTTTTGGATGTGTCAAAGGATAGTCATTATTTTTCTTACATAAAACCACCGGGCTAGCATAACTACTTGAGATGGGCGTTATGATCTTTTTACGTAGCATATCGGTGATATGCCATTCTATAATTTTTTCCTTATTCTTTTCATACCGGTATGCTTTGTGGCGAACTGGCATTGAATCTCCGGTGTCAATACTATGGTTAGTAACCTGAGTAAATCCTGGAATATCACTAAATAACGAAGCAAATTCACTTACCACTTGTCGGATTCTTCGTTGCTCGTCATTAGGCAGGTGGTCAAGGTTTAACATCGGCGGTTCGGCCTTTTCTTCTCGAACTGGTTTCATTGTCAGATTAAGGGACGCTTCATTAAAATCTAGCGTTGCTTGTGCCTCTGAAAGAAAATCTATTCCTAAGATAATATGTGCTTGCAGATTCTTTACTATGAAAAACATAACCTTTACTTGTTCGTCCTTGATACGGACATACAGCGGTAATTTACCTATACACTTACATCTTTCTCCTTGCGCCGCTAACACTGTCGTATTATCCGAATTATATATGCGGTATTTCCGAAAATACTTCCTAAAAAAATCTTCTGCCACACAGGAACACTGCGCGCCTGTATCCAGGAGTACGGTGGCTGGGATATTATTCACCAACACTTCAATCTTCGGAAGAGTCAAATTTTTCACCATTACTGTATTTAACTTGAAGGAAGAGGGGTTTTCGTGGCCTTCGGATTTCCGCACCCTCCCGTCAGCAGAAATCCGTTTTAGTTTAAATTATTTTTCATTTCCGTGCTTTCCTTCTTTTTCCACTGGCCTTGAGACTTTTTTCCTGGATTGCTATTGAACTGTCGACGTTCGCCGGCTGTTTTTGAATGCTCGGGTTTCCTTGCCCACTGATTCGCTTTGCTTCCGTAGCCGTGTGCTTGAGTTTGCTGTAGTCTTGGCGCACCAAATTGGTTTCGCTGTTGATATTGGCGTCTTCTTTCAATGTCCGCCGTTCTTCTACTTTCAAACTGGATTGCTAGCTCAAATAACTTTTCCAGTGTAGTCGGATTTCTTAATTCAATAAAGTCTTGCACTTGGGGCAGTAACCTCGGAAAAATCACTTGAATTATCTCAGGATCCGGACGGTTTCCATACAAGAGTTTGAAGACGTGAATTTTTCTTAAAATAAAGCTTGAGAGATATTCGATTCTTTGCTGATATATGCTGAAAAGTTCCGTTTCTAATTTCGCACGATCCCTTACAACAGGGAAGGCTTTTACTAGGGCAGTCTTGAAATTTTCGTAAGTATAGGTGGGACTTCCTGCTTGACCCAAGAGACTTCTGCCTATACATTTGAACCAGTTAAGCGCTTGGCCCCTCAAAGCGCTGGTAGCTAAGGTAACTTTTTGAAACTCGTGCACGGGGTAGAGCATGAAGTGGTCATCCAATTTTTCCAAAAAACTGGTTACCGGTGAGTTTCCATTAAATGTTGCTTCTGGTTTCATCGAAGCGCGCATGATCTGGACGATGTAACCAAATCCTTCCAGGGCGGCAGCTGGCATTTCTGGATTCTGAGCCGCTTCTGCAGGCAGCACAGGTTCTTCTTGAAACTCGGCCATGGTTATTCGTCTTCGTTGGGCGCCACTATCAGGTTCAATGTTCCGTCTTACTTTCTTTGGGAACATGCAAGGACCTGACTCGGAACAGAGAGCTTACTAAAGCTATGTTCAATAACTGTGGGAAGTAGACAGGATACACAAGAAGGGTATACAAAACCCTTTATTTTTCTCACTTTACAATAATTTCCGTACTTCGGAATACAAAGACCCACTACTTGTGGTCTAAACGTAAGAATATAAAAATATAACTAAACGCTAACTTAACTTTGAAATAATAAACGTGGAAGACTGGCCTTATATTAACAGGAAGCCGTATGTAGTACAGAGAACTGTTAACACTACAATACGTTTAAAATTATCAAGAGGATTAAAACCTCTGGCCTGGAAGGCAACCAGCAACTGAGTAAAACTCCTAAGGTAAGCGGCCTGCTTCGACTAACTGCTTCCTCTCTCTCGCTTGGCAAAAAGCCACAACTTAAGTACTTGGCGTTCGCCAGACAAATTTTGCATAAATAAGTTAACGCTTATAATTCTGGCCGGAAGTAGAAAATAAGAAGTGATAGTAAAGATTTAAAATAAAATAAACGTTAGTAAAACTTAAGATCCTTACAATATAATCCCTTCTATTTCTTTTTGTTCAAAAAGGTTATTGATTATATGGTTATTTCATACCGAACCCACAATATCCCCTAATTGTTTTGAGCAGTGAATGTAACTGTATGACGTTACTCCGCAATAGAAAAGAAACGGAACCTATTTCATTATCAAATGCTAGCTATGAACGTTCATTCAGCAAATTAAAATAAATTTTCATATATTTACAATCAACGATGGGACAAGATCCCCTAAGTCATCTAGCATTTTTAAGTGTGGAAAGAGAAAAATTTGAAAGGATCGACTTTGATGAAATAAATGATAAATTTGCTTCATCCAAGGTAAGAAAAATGTATACATAGTAATTAATTGTATTCATGTATATTATTATTAATAAATATAAGTGCCCGACCAAGTCCAGGTGCACGTGATTGAAGCGAGATGAGAGCAAATTAAAATTTTTAAGTTGGCTGGTGGTGTTTTTGCAATTTTAGATCTTTGGCACTCTAAGCACGAACTTGTCCAGTCGGCTATTTCATTTTGCATGCTAGGCCATACGAAACGTTGCTGTATCAGTTTCCTCGAAGCCTTGATGCCAGAATGTTACAGACGAGTAATTGACTAAAAATGGCCGTGGCGAAACCCGGAGGGAATATAAGGTCGAAATCTTGAATCGTGACCATCACAATAAAGTGATTTTCCAGGTGACAGCTGCATAGGCTGCAAGGTGAGATTGGTAGAAGATTTGCTTTCCAAGAGGGTTTGTAGTTCTGAATCCCGGTGTTGTTCATTCGCAAGGGCAGCAAAATTTATTAGCGAAGGAACGGCTAGTTCTTTAATACGAGACAAGGTGTCTGCTACAATATTCTGCGAACCCTCAATACAAGGGATGCCTGTTGAAAATTGCCCTATCTAAGTCTAGGTGTCTTATTTGACTAGGAGAAGCTTTATCCGAACGCTGTTGAAAAGCATAGGTTAAGGTTTTGTGATCTGTGAAGATCATGAAAACGCGTCTCTCTATCATATGTCGAAAGTATTTGACAGCTTCATAAATTCCTAATAATTCGCGATCGTAAGTGCTGTATCTGGTTTGTGCTGGTGAGAGGTTTTTAGAAAAATATGAAAGTTGTCTCCATAATTCTTGATCTTTCTGTTGTAAAACTGCTCCTATAACGGTTTTTGATGCGTCAAAGTATAGAAGCATTGGGTTATTTTTTTGAAAACAGAAGAGATGAAAAATATGCAATGCCCTCTCCAGGAATCGAACCCCGGACCTCTGGATTAGCGTGCAGAACCACTACACCACGAAGCACGCTAGGAAAGCGGGAGGAATGCCTTATAAACGTAAAGTGATCATGGTTTAAATGCGGAAGGATACTGCAAATTTGTTGCTGAAATTAAAGCATTTTTGGAACGCTTCGCGAGATTCTGTCGTCCAGGTTATAACACGTTTATCGTTTTTCTTGCTTCCAACCAAAAAAGAATTTAGAGGTGCTTGTATGGTCGCTGCATGAAGTAAGAAACGTCGATAAAAATTGAGCATAGCAAGAAATCTTCTTAAGTCCTTCACTGTAGATGGTTCGGGTATATCGCGGATTGCGGAGACTCTATGTGAAAGGTGTCGAACGACGTCAGCGGAAATTTTATGACCAAGAAAGGATACTCTTGGTTGGCCAAAAACGCATTTGGAAGGATTAAGACTGACACCGTTCCTTTGAAAATGTTCAAAAACTGTTCTCAAATGTGATAGGCGTTCTTGCTCTGAAGAGGAGGCGATTAAGACGTCATCAAAATAAGGTACACAAAAGTCGAAGCCGATTAACACCTGATTCATGAAGCGTTGGAACGTTTGAGCAGCATTGCATAAGCCGAAATTCATGACCGGAAACTCAAATGGTGCAAAAGGCGTAATAACCGCAGTTTTTTTAATATCAGCTGGGTTAACTGGCACTTGGTGATACGCCCGCTCAAGATCAAGGGTTGTAAAAATAGCGTTTCCCTCTAAAACTTGCATACAGTCTTGAATGTGTGGGACTGGATAACGATCAGGAATTGTAGCTGCATTTAACCGATGATAATCGCCACACGGGCGCCAGTTACCATTTCGTTTCCGAACTAGATAAAACAGACTGGCCCATGAACTTTTTGAAGGACGGCAAATTCTCTGTTCCATCATGTATTGAAATTCCTCTTTGGCGACTTTAAGATTATCCGGAGGTAAGCGTCTTGGTTTAGCTGCAATTGGAGGTCCGACATCGTGCTACGGGCCGGAAATCCCGGTGTTTGTCGGGCGCATGTTTGTAGGGAATTCTCTGAGAAGTTGATGCCATGGGGAGTTACCCGAAATCAGTTTAATGCTCAAATCTTGACTATTGCGAATTACTCCCGGATAAGTTAAGTTGGTTGTGGAATCTATCAAACGGCGATTCTTAAGGTCGACAAGCAAAGAAAATTTTTGAAAAAAGTCAGCGCCACTAATAGGACTTGAAACAGTAGCAATAATGAATGGCCATTGGATATTGCGGCGCAATCTTAAATCAACAAATATCAGGCGTTTACCAAAAATTGGAATAGGAGTTCCATTTGCTACATAAAGTTGTAACTTGGTAAGGCTCTTTTGTTCATGAAAATGTGATGAAACGACAGAAACATCAGCCCCGGTGTCTATAAGAAACCTTAAGCCCGAATTCTCGTCGATGACGAGAAAGCGTGCAAAATTCCGGCCACTGTCGTTCACACCTTCGAGCAACGGCCCTTCTGGTTTCCCTGGTCGTTACAACGACACGGTGGGCAGTATTTGTTTGCCTATTTTCCAGATTTGTGGTGGTAAAAACAAATACCCGGGTTATGAATACCCGGCTTTCATAACGTTTCTGCAGTGGGCTACGACGTGTATTTCGACCATGTGATGTGGAGCGGTTGCGCTGAAAAGGTTCAACTTGGATGGCTACTAAGTGAGCAACCTGTTTGGACAAATCATCAATTTGAGCCTGTAACGCGCCACAATAGCAGGAGTATTTGCGCTGGAATGGCCAGCTCGTGAATTTTATCAGCGATTTCGGGAAGATTTTTAAGTGGCTCGCAACTGGCCGCTAAAATGGTTTGCATGTTAGATGGGAGTCTATGTATCTATAATGTTTTAAGAATGTTATCCGTTAGGTTACCGGCGGCTAAGTCTGACATTTTAGACAGCAATTGAGAAGGCCTCATATCACCCAACCGTAAATCGTGCAACAGAACTGTCTCGGATTCTTCATAAACAGAAATAATTTTTTTTTTTAAAGATTTGTATTTGTCCGTTCCCGGTTAATTCAAAATTATTTCACGAGCTGATTGCAGTACCTCTGATTCTAACGCGGCGATCGCTGTATAAAATTGAGTTTCGTCGGCAGTAATGTGACTCAACTGCGCATCCAATTGAATGAACCATAACAATGGGTCTCGGTGACAAAAAGGCGCTAGCTTAACTGCCACTCGCGCCAATTGTGAAGCAGCATCGTTGTCAACCACTTTAGATCAATCTAATATGCACAATAATAATATGTATAGAAAAATAATCAATATGTATATAGTGACACAGTTTCTTGGTACTTGAAATCAGAAAAACTGGCCGCTCAAATGCAGTAGACGATTCATATATCTGCTGAAATTATGACAGAAATATGTTGACTCACCGGAATGCGGCACAACGCTTGAAATGACAGGTGAAATGTCTTACTTGCATCTCATCACACTGGATAACTTACTGCTGCTCAGAATTTTGACATATAAACTCCATATTCGTGCAACATTGAAGGTTGCTATTCGTAATAAATACGTGTCACCAATTATGGTAGTACAATTTTTTGAGACAGATCGTTAAATATTTATAACAATTGAATATAATAAATATCATTTTGTTTTTGGTTGCTATGGGTTACCAGACTGGCAGAGTTTAGTTGTAGTAGGCAAGTTGCCACATATCTATTTATCTATAATGTATATTATTAAGCTTTTAATTGTTTAAAAACTGTACTTTTTAAAACACGTATATAAATATGTAAAATAAATAACACCTTTTTAACTAATTCTAGATCATCGTATGTCTGATTTTTCCGCCGACACAGATGCATTTCGGAATCCAAGGCTAGTGTAGTTACATAGTGACTATTCTTAATATATTTTGGAGTATTGTATGGCAGATTAAGCATTTTATTGCATTATTTTCTGATTACGAATATATTCTATACATTATATTACTGAAAGTGTTTTTTGTGGTAGGGGGGCGCCAAAACGGTATTTTACCCCGGGCGCCAGTTATGCTTGCTACGCCACTGCTTTCTACTGCTTGCCTTAGTGCTTGCCGAACATTACCTTGTCCAGCAAAGTCGCCGTATCTCTCTCCTATTGAGCACGTTTGGAGCATTATGGGCAGGGCCCTCTAACCAGCTAGGGATGTTGACGATCTAACGCGCCAGTTGGACAGAATTTGGCACGATATCTCTCAAGAGGACATCCGCAACCTCTATCAATTGATACCAAGCCAAATAACTGCTTGCATATGAGCCAGAGGTGGACAAACGCTTTACTGACTTTTTCACTTTGTGAAGCTCTATCACTTCAATAAATCATCCTATTTTTCTCAAACTGTAATCATTTGTTTTTCTGTACATGTACATCACTTCTACCGATTTTCGTCCCATTCGGATAACTCCTTCTTGGTGCGTCTTTTTTTTTTTTTTTTTTTTTAAAGAAGCGAAGCGGAGAGATATTAGCAAGGTAAAAACTAGTAGAAATAATGCAGCAGAATAATGACGTAGCTATTTTGCCAAGAGTATTTATACAAAGTGTGAGATATAAGTAAAGCTAATCTGTGATTGGTTAATATTAGTTTTAGTTAACCTTTTTCAAACAGAGTTACATAACACAGGAAAATCTCCAATTTGGGAAAACAGATAAATTTAGCGGAAGAGCATCAAATCTTGAATGTTAATTTTTAGGTCGCCAATTATTTTAATTATTTTTTTAAACAACTGTCGTAATTTTTTTATATGTTACATCTTTTATGTAAGATAAAAAAGTATGTGAATTAAAGTTATAAGTTAAACTAACGGTAAACTGTTTAATTCTTTCTGTTTTAAAAATCATAATAACTTTTCTGGATTTCGTCATTTCTAGATCATTCCATTTCGCATGGCCTGCGCAGCGCTGATGACATAATAATTGGGAACTGAAACTTTAAACTCAAACCAAAACTTTTCTCTTCGTGTGCTTCCATATTGCATAACTATGCACTTCAGCTTCGCTCTGTACCATGATAGGATGTAATTTAGCTGTCTTGCTTGTTATCGCAATAATATCAAAAATGCAAATGCTCTGAATAGTTACGACTAGAGTGCCAAGTAATTGTGGCCACAAAAGTCAATTACAAATAAAAATGGAATGACTTCCAAGTTTCTTAGATATTACCAAGTCAACTTATTAGCATACTACGCAATCAGAAATCTTCAATATGGATCTAAGTACGCATGAACAGTGCTCCGTCTTTTCCTTTGCTATTATTACATATATATAAATCAAAATAAATAATTTTTGTTTTATTTTTAATAGTGATATATAACATTTTTAATAAATAAAGAATAAATCAAAACTCAGCACTTATTTTGAAACAAAATAATAAATTTGTATCCCTTCTAAATCCTTTTAATGAAGTAGCCTTATGAATATTTCTCAGAATTTCTTTTCCTTTTTTGATCTTCTTCCAAATTTCCCTGCAATTTTCATCAAAATTAATTTTGGTGTTTAACATACCCTTCAAAGTGTTCACTTTAAGCTGTGTCTTATCACTAGTCCAGAGAAATGTTCATAATGCTAAATACAGTTGCAGCATTGGTGCCAGGAAGACAAAAGAAAAACTCGATTTTAAAACATTTGAACAAGGAATCTGGTTCTTTTTAGAATATGTAGTTATTTCCATCCACCTCTGAGCTGGGCACATCTTATTTTCTGATCATTCTAATACCTTTTCTTTCGTGCTATGTTGTTTAAGATAAGCATATTCCTCATATGTATTAATTTCTAATAATTTAGGATTTGGCATTATTTTATTAATTAACAAAAAGGCTATTTCAACTTGACTCCAGGAAGAGATTTCATTTTGTATTTGTTTCAGCTGTACGTTTCTATCTACTGAAATACATTTTCTGTCCATTTCTCCAAAGTAAGAGCAGTCTGATAAAATGAAACCATGGCTTCCCGAAATTCAATAACTTCGTATTGTGACCTGTCTTTATTCAAGTTTTCCTATTCTTTAACATTTATTGGAATAAAGTTACCCTCCACCTTGCTCAATACTGAAGCTTTCAGAGCATTCGTTGAGGCAATTATATCAAATAGAGACGCAGTTTGATTTTCAGTTGTTGTAATAATATTATTAAATACTGAAGCCTGAATATTAATAAAATGTAACCAAGATTCTGCCACTGGATTTTCAAGGAATTTTCAAATAAGCATGGGACACTTTTCTTTACATTTAAAATAAACCTTCAGTGATAAAAACATTTGGGGTTCCCTTTAATGGCGCGAAATAATGCTAACTATCTTGTTTACGAATACCCTGGTATCGTTGAAAAATCGATATCTATGAAGTTGCAGAAATTGTTCAATGCTTCTAATCTAACGGTATAAGATTTAATGTCTATTTAAGAAATAATCATTTTCATAACAACTGGCAAAACATCAAGTGATGTTCTTACAGTTTTATGGATAATATGCGCTGCACATCCGACTCCAATTAAACTATGGTTAAGGTTTCGTTTCAGTTTAACAAGAACATTATTTTCCCCACGTCTATCAGCTCCTCCAAAGTCAGAACTCATATTATAGGCACAAAGACCAACCCCCCTTTTTTTTTAATTATTTTCTTCAAGACAGGTATTAAAATAGTTGCTTACCATATCGGATGTGTCACCAGGTAAGGATTTAAATTCTAAAATTTTTACTTGAACTCCATAGCTCCAGTCTGTAAATCTAACAAACACTGGAAAAAGTTTTATTTCCTTATCACTGGACGCATCAGTTAAGACTGAAACAAATGACTATTTTTCCAAATCATTATGCAAAGCTCTTAAAGCGTAAGACACGAAAATATTTGGTATTACTGCTTCGGCCTTCGCGCATATGAAAAATTTAAGCTCAAATGCCACTTGAAGCAGCTTGGATGACATAAAACTATGGTTATGGCAAATGGTATGGTATGAAAAAGTACCTACTACTGCAGCTAATTCTTCTTCTTTATCACCCATTTTCTCCCATTTGAAGAAATTCCTTAATAATCAGCTAGATGCAGCAGCAGAATTTGACATTTTATGTTTATTGCTATTTATATGAAGTTTAATATCTGTATGTCCATCATGGCTTATTGAAACTTTTGAAGAACGTCTATTGCACCGTACATCGAAATAGCTTGTAGTTTTTTTTTAATTAACAGGTATTCCTTCTGCAAGTTTTCGTTAAATATACACTTCTTTAAACCCATTACTAAAAACAATCAGTGGTAAAAGTAAGGAATTAATTAAACTGCAGTAAAATATATCCTCAACACGTATGTAATGCATCGCACAGTATATATCTTATATAAATATGTTAAAATACATGTCTTTGCCAAACGGGAAAATCATTACACGTCATCGTTTTGGCAGAATTTTTTTAATTTTCATAAACCTTATGCAAAATCAAAATGACGATGGAGTAAAAATTTTACGATCTAAAAGTGACAAAAGAAAGATTATTTTAGATGGATATATCTACAATGAAATTTGAGCAGATGACAAAAGAATTATCCTTTTGATCCCGTGTAATAATGTGCAAGGGTGTTAAGCTAACGTATGTATTACACCGTTGAACACGTATGTAATAAACCCTTGGTAATTAAACAATATACGTATATATTATAAATTCAAATCACAACCGAATCAATATAAATTAAAAATTGCAGTGCGTCCGTAAGTGAAAGTCTGAACTGCAATTTGAGTTGTAAGCAAAAAATGCGTGTATGTTGGAGGGTTGAGGAGAGAAATACAGGAATGAGAAATAGAACACCTTTACTGCAATTTTCCTAAGGTTAATGCTAGCTGGGGAATTCCCTATTTATGTGGTAGGTATGGTGTGCGTCTTTTACTAGTTACGCCTGTATTCTCAATAAGCAATCTACACTACTTAAATAAGTATATGCATTTAAAATTTTACATTCTCAAGCTACTGTTTTTCGGGACAATTCAGGACAAATGTTATAAATTCGGGGCGAAAAAACGAGTTGTAAAAAATCGGGACAGGGACTGAAAATTCGCGACTGTCCGGAGAAATTCGGAACGTGTGGTCCCCTTACATGTAATGGGAGGAAGAAATGATTAAATTTGCAAGTGTTTTAATATACAGTACGCAAAATTCAGTACACACAGCTGCCACCTCTGGTAGCAACAAAGGCAATCCGACCAAGTCGAACTGAGCTTGCAAGACAGATACGCGTACTTCATTCCATGCGGCTTCATCAGTCGAAGTGGCTGGCAAGTAGTGAAATGCTATGGCCAGGTAGTCTAAGTGGGTAATAGATATGGACAGAATACTGGCCACGGGAACAGTCGAACATTCTCTGTATTGAGGAAGATCAGGACAGCACGGGCAACATTTGATTGTACATTATCTTGTTGAAAGAAGACGTCACGCAGGCCTCGAAGATAGGGCAGAGCCACAGGATTTAACACATATGAAATGTAATGATGGATGTCCACTTTTCAAACTAAAAATAATCGGAATGTGTACCAAATGACAGCCCTTACCAGCACGCTAAGTGCTGGGCCCATATGACGATGCGATGACTAATGCAAGCTAGCAACGTTCGTTCTCCTCGATGCCTCCACGGATACATCTATCTTGATGCTATATGCAGAACCAGGGTTAGTCTGAAAAGACGACCTGGTCCAGTGTGGTCGTTTGTTGTGCAAGCTTCTCATTTATGGTAAATAGTATTACTCATACCTGCTTTGTGCGCATGCACTAGAATGCTATTTATTTTCTCAGCATGTAAGTACCTTTCATGCAAATTTGACTTCTGTTGCATGCCATCCTCATGGTGCCGCAGTTTTAATGGGCAGCAATATATGTAGCTATATAGTTGTATAACTATAACTAAATATTGTAGTAGCTATATAGCTATGTAACTTTACATATTTCTATATGCTACATAGCATATAGAAATATGTACAGTTATTAAGATGTAAATAATACGAGGGCTATTTTTTTTTCAACCTCCGATGGTCTATAAAGAAAAGACGGGTGAATATACAAAAAAGATTTTATTACCAAAAATAATGTACAATACAGGTTATTTCTCTACACAATCACCTTGACGATTGAGGCATTTGCCATATCTGTGAACAAGCTTTGCAATACCTTCTTCATAAAATGTCCCCGCCAATGATTGGAAGTGAGTTGTGACCGTTTCTTTCAGCTCCACGTCATTTTGGAAGCGCTTCCCGCCAAGCCACTGCTTCAGTTCAGGGTACAGATGAAAGTCACTCGGTGCTAGGTCGGGACTATATGGTGGATGTTCGAAAATGTCCCATTGAAATTGCTGAAGGAGCCGTTGGGTTACACGAGCGCTGTGAGGACGGGCATTGTCGTGGATCAGAACAATTCCAGAAGTCAGCATGCCTCTTCGTTTGTTTTGAATAGCTCTCCGTAAGCGTCGCAAAGTTTCACAATATGAATCTGCATTAATTGTTGTTCCAGGCTGCATAAACTCCACAAACAACACAACGTTTTGGTCCCAAAAAACAGTTGCCATAACCTTACGGTTGTTAAAGGTTCGTTTGAATTTTGTGGGTCTCTTTGGAGAATTTGTGTGCATCCATAGTTGTGATTGTCGTTTCATTTCGGGCGTGTCATATTGAACCCATGTCTCATCACCTGTCACCATGGATTTCGAAAACTCTTCTCCGTCAGTATTGTAACGGTCAAAAACTCAAACGCTGCAACCATTGGGCTAGTTTTGTGGTCGTCAGTCAACATCTGTGGGACACAGCGAGCGCAAACTTTTCTGTAGCGCAACTGTTCAGTAACGATAGAGTACGGGGAAGATCTTGAAACTTCCGGAAATTTCATCGATAATTCACTTATGGTGAACCTTCGATTTTGCTTAACCGCTTGGTCAACTCGTTGAACAATGTCGTCTGTAGCGACAGACTTGCGTCCTTGACCCCTTTCATCATGCACATCAGTTCGGCCATCTTTAAACTTTCGACACCATTCACGAACAACGCCATCACTCATAAAGCTGTTTCCATACATTCGACTCATTCTTCGATAAATTTCCTCTGCACTGTTCCCTTCTGCCTGCAAGAAACGAATTACAGCTCGCAATTCACACTTGGCGGGATAATCAATAGCGACAGCCATGTTTACGTGACTACAATTCAACAGAAAATGGTGTGCTGAATACGCCAGTGACAGAGCGTGTGGAGGGGGGATGCGCAATCGCCTACTACGCACACCAACCACCTGCTGCATACCTGGCCATCATACTGTGCGATCGGAGGTTGAAAAAAAAAAAACAACCTACATATGTACAGTTATTAAGATTAAAATAAAATATGTACAATAATTAAGGAACATTGATTATATTTCAAAATATCAATACTAATATAATATACTGTTAGCTTCGATCAGCAAGTCCATCGGTTATTTGGGAAAACGAATATTTGAGACAAGTATTAGAAAACCAAATTTAAAATTACCTCTTCCAATTGCTTCTGCAAATGGTTTTCTTTACCACTTTATAGGGAAATGAAGATGATGCATTTGAACTTGAAGAAATGAATTTAGAATAGGCCAGGTAATAAATCGTTCATTTACGATAGCCCTTTATGAAGAAAACCAACATATTTTTTGCATTAGATGAGGGTTTCTTAAACTGTGGGTGCGACTCCCAGTTTAAGAAGAAGTCACGGGACCTGCAGCAGGGGGTCGCCAAAAATGTTAGCAGTTTTGATATTTCTTTAACTTATTATAATAATTTTGTAATTACCAAATATTTTTATCTGTATATGAAAATAGATAAAGATAAGATAATACAGACAAAGAAAAAAACGAAAACGTTTCGACGCATTCTTTTTATAATATAAACGTTCATTTTCCTTGCTTTGCACGTGCATTTCGTCTGTTACTTATTTAAAATTTTCACATTGCTCTATGTCTTAAAATTAGTAAGATTATTTATGAATTTATTTTTTATAGTTTTTACTTTTCACTTGCACTGTAATATACTATTACAGTTTTAGGTCATTAAATTTAGAAATTAAATTTAATAACCTAAAACTGCAATAGTATATTACAGTGCAAGTGAAAAAATCGACAGTTTCACTCACGCATGTGTCGGATTTGGTCAATAGTTATGAGGTTCCAAAAATTTTTTTTAATATTTTGGTGTCCTGGGGTTCGCGGAAAAATCTCAGTGATAAAAAGGGGTCGCGAATGAAAAAAGTTTAAGAAACCCTGCATTAGATAACCTCACTCTTTTGATATAATTCATTATTTAAAAACGAAAAAAAAGCGCACGGTAGTATATCCTGAGCATTTCGTCCAATAATATGTTTTAGGGACACATTGATCAGCAGCAAAAAGAGTCCAAAATAATCTTACTAATCTAATCGGCAAAATAAGTTAAACAAATACTGAAAATACTTCATTTCCAACACAGTCCCAATCACTTTCAATGCAGTGTATCACGGTTTCAATAATTTCCTCAAGAACTGTCTCTTTTGATTGACTACATAGCCACTGTAACATGGAATCTTTTATCTCATTGCTTGTGTTAAAGGATACGCAAATATCTTCGATGAGTAACTGTCAGTTTCTCCACTTGCGTAGCTAAAGGACGGCGGTCCACCGTAAAAGGTACATTTTTAGAGCCCTTTTTTTTTTTTTTTTTTTTTTTTTTTTTTTTTTTTGTGAAACATTATTTTATAAGTGATAATCACATGGATGGTAGAGGCACGTGAAGAATAATGAGATTCTAAATAGCCATGTGGAATTAAACTGAGAAAAACATATTTTATTCTAGATGAAGTATATCAAATGCATTTAGTGATTTCAACAGCTGCATACTTTTATTAAACGTTTTTGATTCGATAGAGACTTTTGAATGTAAATTAAGAATAACTATATTGCGATCCCGGTGATATTAATAAGGAAGAACATTTCATTAAGAAAGAGGTATTTCAGAGTTTTACTTCCATTATTGTTAGGATATGGAAATGGAACGTGGAAGAGCAGTTCTTTTAAATGTTTGCAGTTTACTCTAAAATACAATCTCCAGAAGATAGTTCGAAATATTTTAATAGCATTGAGAACTTTACTCTCAATTTTTATAAGTGCTGACAGTTGCTAGAAGTGCTTTCTAAGTAAAAATAATTTAAGAATTATAAATAGCTATTTTTCATTTAAGAAATCGTTCTGTACTGTCTACATAACAGCAACTGTAGCTATCAAACACATCTCTACGATGTCATTGGAATTAAAGTTTATCTTCAGAAATAAACGTAGAGTTTTAATTTATTTCTCTACATACCGTTTTGACCATTTTTGTAACTATTTGCTTTATGTCAATTACCCCTATTGATATAAAATTCAGGAGCCATCCCATATAAATTCCGTGACCACCCCAGGCGTCAAACTCAGGGACCGCCTCGGACAGCGAATCTTTTAACTATGCTACTGATTTTCTCACCTTCAAAATCCAAAATTCGGATGCTCTTTACGCATGTAGTGGAGGGATATCTTGGTTCCTGCTTGTTGACAACCCACTTTCCATAAGCCGAATAAACTGCATGCACTGATATGTCAAGTTTGAGAGCCTAAGTATCTGTAATACAAACGTCTGCTATGTGATATGGATTTCTTTCACCATATTAAGATTACTTTTTGACCGCTTTTTTTATATGAACTTTGTGCCTGAATTGGACATCGAAATTTTCTCAATATTTTTTCTTAAGCTTTGAAGGAATTTCTTTAAAATACTTTATGGGATTAACGTATAATTGAGAAATTATTACAAAAAAATTACAAAGAAATACTGTAAGGAGAAAAAAAATCTAGAAGCCTGAAAAAGAATTATAACTTTTTGGTATATATTTCCAACATCTTGCTCGATAATTAAAGTAATTAAATAATTCTTAGCATCATAAAATGTAAATAATTCACAACAGATTTTAGTAATTAAACTATTTAAAGTACAGATAAATGGTGCTGTTGTATTACTGAGTCAAAATGTTACGGTTGCAGTGCAATTTGCTTAAGCGGCATCAGTTATTTCTGAGGTAATCAAACTGCGTGCCTCAGAATCCTAGGATTCTATGCAAATATTATAGGGATTAAAGGGTGATACAAATAAAAATCAAAATTCAAAAGAATTCTTTAATACCACGCGGAACGCAAAATTAAACATCTAAAATATTTAAATACAAATATTTTTATTTGTGTTTATGTTACTTAAAATGATGTGAAGTAGGTATATTTTTATATGTAAAATTACAATGAAATAATGATTTTCGTTGAATTTTGAAAAATATAAGTTGTGTGTAACAATGATATATTTTCAACGCTGTTTTAACATCTGCTTTTCTGACGACGATGGGTTAAAAAAAATATGATTTGTATATTTCCCCTAAACAAGAAAAGCCTAAATAATGCTAGTTACTTATTATGTGAGTAATTTACTGATCTTCGTTTGCATGCATTTTATACAGGTATTTTGATATATACTGGTCATTAACTTTCCCAATTTCGCATATTATTTACGCATAACATCATGAAATTTCGGTTAATAAATTATTTTCTCTCTTCTTCCAGCATGCCTTCGTGGTGTAACGGTTAGCAAAATCGGCGCATATTCGAGAGGTCCAGGTTCGAGTCCCGGCGAGGGCATTGCTCATTTTTCGTGTTTCCCACTTCAAAAATAACCTAATGTCTCTACAAAATAAAAATCTCGTTTATCTCTTACTGCCTTCATCAGCATCTGAATCCTACTGTTTTTCAGTGACTGCAGTTTTGTGTTGAAGATAACGTCTTTACATACGAATTTTTTCGGAGATGATAATAATAAAAATTCATAATGAAAAATAAGTTTGTTGTCTTTCAAGTCTGAAAGTTATATGATTTTAAAGAAATAAATTAGTTCACTTACTTTAGGATATTCTATGTCATATTCAAACATTCCACGCTCAGACAGGAAACAAAACCTTGTTAAGAATGCCCAATTCTATTAATGAAAAAAATTTTCAAAATCAAAGATTTTCACTAAGAAGAAAAAAATAATTAAAATTCAGAGTGAAAAGAACAATTCATTTCTCAAAAATGAAAAAAAAAAAAAAAAAAAAAGACGTAGGATTATTTTAAAATACAGATTATTCTGTTTTGTTATAATATAAAGTCATCACATACGCAACTGTACATAATGTTCTTTAATTTAAACTTTAATAAATGATAACAGTCCAAATATAACTGGTGATATTATTTACTGTCAATTTAAATCCAGATAGATTAAAATATTTTACCTCTGCAGTTTGAGCTGAATTTTGAATCGGGAAGGAAAAAAAAAAAAAAAAAAGCTGAAAGTATGTATTAAGTTATACTAAATTACATTCATAATTATTATAATTTTCTTCCCTCTACTGCTGCTTACGAAACTGAATTCTTAAATAGCCGGTTTCGAAGCAAATTACATATTCATCTCAAATTCACATCCTTTTTGGCCCCAGCAGAGGCCGAGTATTTTAAGACAGATGGATAATAATAGTTCATCCTGATTCGAATCCAGAAGAAAGAGGTATGTATTGGTTGGTTTTTCGTATGGTTCATTTTTTACCATGTATAATAATGCGAATACGAATCAGTTTTCCTTAAAACGTCCACAGTGAAAGCATCCTCCCTCTAAGTGTATAGCCCCCGTGTGATTTGCCATATTTCTATAACTAATCACATTTCTTTTATGAGAATTTGTCCTAACCAAGTCAACTAATCGCTGAAAGCTACTTGTAAATTTATATATATGCAAATTTTGTCCTGCCAGATTGCGATTTCGCCCAATGTGGTTGCTAATTGCACGGAAAGATTGCCACTGCACCTACTATTTAAAAGTTTTTCAATTTTAAAACTATGATTAACCGGTGACTAACCAAACTTTTGGCATCGTTCTTGAAATGATGCTGTTAATAGATGATTGGTTGACTATGACAAAGCACACAAGGGCTATTTGCCTATGAGGAGGAATTCCTTTATTGAGAACTTTCTAAAGGATATTTACTCGTACACTACCCGAGATTGAAAATGCAACACCAAGAAAGAGTGGACCAAAAATTCTGCAAATTTCAGTGCAGACGCACTGCACCGAAATATGCGAATGATGTGAAATGCGCAGCTCTCCAGCGCACATTGAAGATGATATAAAGGAATTCAATTTTTGTTCCATTATTTCTGATAAGGAAAAATCATCATAGAAAATTTGTTCTTGTCTTAGAGGAAGCGTATAATACCAGAGAATGCCAGGCCGTCGTCAATGGAGGCTGTTCCAGCAGATAAACGATTTTACGAGGGGCATGGTGATCGGAATTAGAAGAGCAGGTTGATCCGTACCGCAAATCTCAGCTGATAAATACCTGGATGCGTCCACAGTACACTGGCTGTGGCGACAATGGTTGGAACAAGAAAATGTGGCAAGTTCTCGGGCTGTCGGTGCAGCCAGAGCGATGTCAGCATGCGTAGATCGATGCATCCGCTAACAAAGCGGTTTCTCACCCGCAAGCCACTTTTACCTCCATTCTCCAGCATGTTCAAGACACCCTGGATATTCCATATCGATAAGAACCACTTGCCTTCAATTGGTAGTTAGTGGCCTGCACTCGTGACGTCCGTTAAAAAGACTGCCATTGACCCCATATCATAGACGCCAACGTCTACAATGGTGACGGGCTCGAGCGATGTGGACGACGGAATGGCGCAGGGTCGTGTTCTCATATGAGTCACACTTCTGTTTCTCCAGTGATAGTCCCCGTGTATGAGTGTGGCGTCGATGTGGAGACAGGTGCAATCCAGCAGCAATTGTGAAGCGGTATCATGGTTTGTTATTATGGGATTCAAATATAACCAGACTGTTGCTATTACAAACACTGCCCATGCATAGCTCAGCGTGTCTTTGGGAGAATGCAACCACTACCACTACTTTACCCCCCGTGAATGCTAGATTTTGCAGTCGGGTTTTGCAGTCACGAGAGTGATGAGGCGAACGATAGTTCCCTAGATGCATGGAGCAATGCATTGTGATCAATTTTCTCGTTCAAAAAAAAAAAAAAAAAAAAAAGGCTTCAGAACCATTTAAAATTTGGCAAAGATTCCAAGCACAGTATGGGGGAAAATGTAACTCTAGGACCCAAATTTTTGAGTGGTTTAAGGGCATTTGTGAGGAACGATAACATCAGCCACCTCGACAAACACTGATCTGTGAATGCGATTATTCGCGAGAATAGGCGCATCACTACCAAGGAACTTGCGTCTGTGCTTTCACTCAATATTGTTCGTGTAGAAACCATTATAAAAAATGTTTACACCGTAGCAAGATGTATATCCAGTGAATTCCAAGCACGTTGCGTGCAAAGCGCTAATTTTCTCCTTCGGCGGTTTGAAGATGAAGATGCATTCATTTCGAAAGTCTATAGTGACCGTCATTGAAACTTAGATCCACTTCTTCAAGCCTGAGGCTTAAATCCGTTAAAATCCCTCTTGGAAGGTGTTCAGCCTTGCACAACTCCAGTGCTCGGAAATGGATATACAGCCAACTGAAAACCATCTAAGATTAGAGCATGAAAATGCTTCCAAGAACGTTAACAAACATCTATCGACTCTGGAGGCGAGTATGTTGAAGGATGGCATATGTAACTCTTTCATTCGCAATGCAGATTTTCATAAAAAAATATTAGTCCCGGTCATATTTAAATCACCTTGTAATGGGAAAGCGCCATAATTTTCCCAATGTTACTATCTTACATGAATACAAATTTAAAATAGAAAACTGGTAGAATAAAAATAAACCAGCAGTACAAAATGAGACATTTTTTTTTTTAAAAAACTTAAACGGATAGTATGTCATTCTTTAAAAAAATATCTTCAACACAAAAATTACTCACATCTGTAATCAAAAGTAGCAGTGGATTAAATAATATTTCAAGATACGCTTTTATACTACATGTGCAGGTCATACTTATCACAATTTATGTCTCATATAAAATAGCTGTTATTTTCGATAACACTTCTGGGTGTTTCCCAGTTCAAGAATAGTATAAATTTCTCTAAAAATGGGGCGAATAATTGAGAGCGCTGAGCACTGGCACTTAGAAGCGGGTTCGAATCTTCGTAAATAGGCTACTTGGGTGCTTTTCGTGATTAGCCTCATATGAAACATGAATTATGAGCTAATTTCGTTTAGAACACTCTCCATTACAATATCTTTCCGACTAATGCAGGTCGCCTTACTGTGCTATGCCGCAACTAAAGAAACCAGTCTATATAAAATCAATTAGTAATTATTAGTGTAGTGTTATAGTTAACATTCACGCTTTTCTGCACTGCTTACCATAATGTTATCTCTTAGTTCCATATCGATGGATATGCATCTAATTGAAGGTATCATCAAACCATGATACCGCTTCACAACTGCTGCTGGATTGCACCTGTCTCCACATCGACGCCACACTCATACACGGGGACTATCACTGGAGAAACAGAAGTGTGACTCATATGAGAACACGACCCTGCGCCATTCCGTCGTCCACATCGCTCGAGCCCGTCACCATTGTAGACGTTGGCGTCTATGATATGGGGTCAATGGCAGTCTTTTTAACGGACGTCACGAGTGCAGGCCACTAACTACCAATTGAAGGCAAGTGGTTCTTATCGATATGGGAATATCCAGGGTGTCTTGAACATGCTGGAGAATGGAGGTAAAAGTGGCTTGCTGGTGAGAAACCGCTTTGTTAGCGGATGCATCGATCTACGCATGCTGACATCGCTCTGGCTGCACCGACAGCCCGAGAACTTGCCACATTTTCTTGTTCCAACCATTGTCGCCACAGCCAGTGTACTGTGGACGCATCCAGGTATTTATCAGCTGAGATTTGCGGTACGGATCAACCTGCTCTTCTAATTCCGATCACCATGCCCCTCGTAAAATCGTTTATCTGCTGGAACAGCCTCCATTGACGACGGCCTGGCATTCTCTGGTATTATACGCTTCCTCTAAGACAAGAACAAATTTTCTATGATGATTTCCTTATCAGAAATAATGGAACAAAAATTGAATTCCTTTATATCATCTTCAACGTGCGCTGGAGAGCTGCGCATTTCACATCATTCGCATATTTCGGTGCAGTGCGTCTGCACTGAAATTTGCAGAATTTTTGGTCCACTCTTTCTTGGTGTTGCATTTTCAATCTCGGGTAGTATACGAGTAAATATCCCTTAGAAAGTTCTATATACCAAACTATACCAAGTTTCTATATACCAAACTATATAGAAAACGACAATGCAATGCTTTTATTTTTACGAGCACTGTATAAGACTTATTATTTAAATCATTAAATCGAATTTGTTGTGGAAAAAATCTCCATAGTAAAAGGCTATTGACCAAGTTCCTACTGCGCATATCAATTTCAAAAGTCACAGAATTATTTCATATAGTTAGACGTAGTAAATTGCATCACAATCAATCGTTCACTTTCTGAGGAATATATGCGAGTTTTGTACAAAAAATTGATGTCACTGTCTTGTGGTATTAATAACAGTGATATAATTCAATCTTTTCCTGAGATCATATATGTCCCACGCATTCACTGCATTCAATAAGATTTAAAAAAATAGCTTATTATAGAGATTTAAAATGTGCTACATAATGCGAAACAGGAAGTGGCGGACACTGTTAATTTGTTTTTCTGTTCCTTGCTGATTCAATATTTGACTAAATGGCTTCAATACATAAAAAAATTAGTCTCTAATAGGCCATGTGGAAAAGTTAACATAGTATTCAGGGCCTTTCCATCTGATGTTCTATGTTCTTAATAATTAAAAAAAAAGTGAACAGTACAAAAATTAATAACTAATTGCATTATTTTAGTCCTTAAATCAGCTCAAAGCTGTTGAAATTTCATGCACTTAGCTGCGGAAGCTTTAGGGCGCTGGGCGCATAACGCAGGCCGCATGAAAGAACGAAATTAATCGTTATGTGCAGAGAAAAACAATTCTTATTGAAGGATCGATGCTCTTTGGTCAATAGCGTGCTAGAGGTGATATCAGAGAGGCGGATTTTTTTCTGCTCTCCGAAATTGCGTGTTCTAAGCTACTTAATTTATTAGAATAGTCAACTCCAGGAAGTGCCATTACGTAAGTTTGAATGACAACCCATAAAACTCGTATGTTTTTCACTGAAACTTGTATAAGAATTTCTAGTAATGTTTCAGTATTTGTGCTGTAATATATTACAATAACAAACTTATGCAGTCATATGTCCAATGTCTAATATTCTACTTCATATACAAATTAGCCATTTAAAATTCATAAATACAATTATTAACAATTATTAATTATTATTATTAATTTATTATATTTTTAAAGTTTTTAATTCTTCTTTCAAGTGTAACTTTTTTTAAGTCGGCTTTATCAGTAAGACCTTCTGAAATGAAGATAGCTTACCGTAGCACATAAAATGGATGTTTTATTAGAAAAAAAACTAAGTTAGGTTTGCTTTTCTTTAATAAATTTTCTCTTTTTTCTTTTAGATTAGCATTTTAAAAATTTACCATAAGAAATGGAGTGTTAGTCTCCGCTTTAACTAACTTTTGACTGTATGTTTCCTAGTTGAATTTTCGCTTTGCTAATCTATCATCAGATTCTCCTACACTGTATACCTTATTCCATATAAATGTGACTCTCCAGCGGCCGAGCGGTAAAGTCGCTGAACACTGGTAGTTCGGTCCGGGTTCCTAATCCCCACAAAGGGACTGGCTGTATGGACGTTATCGTGGCTTTCCCCTCGTGTCCGCAGAAAACCTAGAAGATCTGTAAACACTCGTAGTCGTCTTAGAAAGAGTTCACGGCTAGGCACACCAAAAAAGTCGCTGAACACTGGCAGTTCAACCCTGGATCAAATCCCACCGAGCGGACTGGCTGCATGTTTGATTTTCGTCGTTTTCCTCAGCTGTAAAGAGGAGTATGAACCAGTTTCTCTTCGAAATTCCTGCAAAAAATAATCCCTCCACATAAACAGTTAGTCCTCGAGTTGCTTTGCTTTGCTCAATTAACCTAACCTAATTTTATCACACATAACTCTGTAGAGTTCCTCACTTTGGAATTCTAAGTTAATGTTGGAAGTGAAGAATCTAAGAACTGATAAGCGAATAATCGCTTGAGTTCGGTGGCAAGAAACAACAAGATAGAAGGGTAACTAACCCTTTATTATTCCAATAAGATTTAACAAAACTCCGCCTGGTAGTGTACAAGCAAAGCCCGCACTTGGACTTGAACTTAAAAGACTAAGAATTAAACTAAGATTAACTAAAGAAGCATAGCCGAAGCTATCAAGGTTCAAATCGAGTTGGCCCCTTAACTTATTTGACTACGAAGCTTAGCAAGGGCCTGAGTATGGCCGAGCGTAATAACAGCTTTGAGAGAGAGAGAGTGGCCAAAAAGGCAGACGCGCGTAAATCAGAAACTCTGATTTTCTCTGACTCAGTAAGTAACTTCGTGGTTTAAATATCGCTCCTCCTCATTAAATATTCAGCAAGATTCCAAAACTACGTTCTGTCCGGAAGTAGTAAGTTGAAGTTAAGAATTTGACAGGAAAGGAACTTTAACTTAAAATTTAACTGTTAATAAAATTAACATAATTCTTACAACTCTATCCTCTTAAAGTACTAAGATAATATTTTCGTAATAAAACACTAATAAATATATAGATCTATTACCGATAGTAATAGATCTTTATATTTATGTAGTATAAAATACTGGATAAAGTACTAAAAAGTAAATAGTACCTGGTAATTAAAGTAATATTTTTCAACCATATAGAGGATCAGACATCATGAGATAACCTTTCACATTGCTTTTATGTTCACACACTTTACACATTTTTTCGTAAATTTACTTTAATACCGAAAGATTAGATTATAGAATACGGGAAAGCTCGTGAGAGCTATTTGCTTGAGGAAATCGTGGTGAAAAACATGAAAATTATCCGACTATCCCGTTCGCCGGGGTTTAAACTCGCATTTACATGTGTTTAACTGTCTTAATTACTCAGCAAATGAAGACCTTTAGTATACAAGAAAACAGCTTTCAGTAATTCTCAGGTATTGTTTTTTATACTATAAGTTTTGCACTCCCTTTTTGAAGCTGTTTAGAAGTTTTACATTATATGATTAATTTTGTTATTTAACATAAATATTTTTTTTTTTTTTTTTTTTTTAATTTGTTCCTTCACACTTTTGTAAAACTAAACATTGATCCAAATCGTGTTTGCTAATCCGTTCTAAAATTTTGCTTCCAAAACTATACTTCCAGATTTCTTATTTTAAGAATTACATGTACCAACATCTTATGACCACTTCTCAGATTTTGAAAGGTTTTATAATATAGTTTAACAAGTCTATATATGAGAAATATTTTTCATGTATATTTGCCTTTCCTCAGATACATGCAGTTATACTATAAAATGATTTACACTTCAGTGTAATAATGTCTTCTAGATTTTAAAATATAACGATTTTAAATTTTCGTCTATGATAGACAACATATTTTGTTTTATTATTTATTTCGGTGACCTTTATTCGACCGTCCTCGCCCTTCAGAATGGGCAAAAAGTCAGAAAAACATCTTGCAGATTTTGAAAGAGTATTTTTTTCCAAGCATTTAAATTAATTTCAAATTACTAAAATAAGCGTTACTGGTAGTGATAGATCCTTATTTTTTATGTAGTATTATATAATATGTTTGCTTACTAAAGATCTTCTTAAAGGAATATACACTGGTGTGCAAAACTTAAGCAACAATGCAAATTTTAATCAGATAACCATGCAGTTGCAGAAAAGGGGTTCTTGCTATCAGTACAATAAACACGCAATTCAGTAGAAAGGTCATGCATACGCAAATGTCAGGAAAACAAAGTCACAGCCTACGTGATCGTACGGCAAAACGCATGCGCTCCACTCGAGACTACCAGAAAAGGAAGGACGGAGACGCAATTAAAGACATTCGCTGTAAGTACAAGTGAAATCTTTCGTGAAATATGGCTAGAAGAAATCATCTGGATGACTTCACAAATGGAAGAATGATCGGAAAGCTGGAGGAGGGGCGTAGTGTGGCTGAAGTGGCTGAAGATTTCGAAGTTAACTAAAGTGTCGTTTCGCGGGCTTGGAAAGCCTTCCAAACCATAGGTACAGCTAGCCCTACCTAGGTTGATAGTGGCCGCTCCAGGACAACAAGCAGATAACCGATATATTGTCCTACAGGCGAAAAGAGCCCAAAACCAGTCAGCAAGCTCCACAGCTCAGCAACTGTGTACAACAACCGGCGACAATTGTCGTGGTTTACTCTGTCCAGACACCTTCACAAAGATGGCCTATTCGCCCGCCGTCCTGAACGCTGCATCCCTTTGAAAGTTGGCCATCAGCGCCACCGTTTAATGTGGTGCAAGGAGCACAAAAACTAGGCATCTCATCAATGGAGTCGTATCCTCCTTGCGGATGAGAGTCGTTTTAGTGCCCCAAGCGATTCTCAACGCCAACTTATTTGGAGAGAGGTAAGGACACGGTTTAATCTCAGTAAGATCACGGAAAGAGACCATTACGGTGTCCTGGAGATCTCGTCTGGAGAGGCGTTATGCTGAACGGGCGGACAGAGCTCCACGTTTTCGACGGAAGTTCTGTAACCGGAGATCCCTAGGGTCAGGAGGTGATCCTTCCCTATGTGCGTCTGTTCCGAGGTGCAATTGAACCAGACTTCGTTTTTACGGATTACAATGCACGGCCACACCGGACCCCTGCTATTCAGAAGCTACTGAAAAGTAAAGATATCACTCGAATGGATTGGCCAGCGTACTCCCCTGATTTAAATCCCATAGAACATGCGTGGGATGCTTTGGGGAGAAGCCTTGAAGCACGATTACATCCTTCTCATGCTAATTGAGGAATGGGCACTTTCACCTCAAGATCTGGTGGACAATCTGGTGCTGAGTATGGAAAGACGTTGAGAAGACACCATTGCAGTAAGGGGAGGGCATATCCCATACTAAGAAACATCTGCTTGTTGTTCTTCCTCTTATACAGACAATCATGTGTAACGATACTATGAGTTCAATAAAGCCTGTTTTTGTTTAATTCCATACTGTATGAACTGTATTCATTTTTGCGCAATTATGCTTTCGTCCTCGTTTAAATACAGAATGCTGTCTCTTATTTCTGAATTTCATGTCTTTCAGATGATATCTCGTGGATTTATGTCAAAAAGAACACCTGTTGCTTAAGTTTTGCACACCAGTGTAATAAAAAGCATATGGTAAATTCAAACTAAAAAATGCGGTACTTCATATGAATTTTGAAAACTTTAGAAAGGCACAGTTATACCATGAAACATTTCCTGTTTCGAGAATTCTAATGGTTTCTGGCGCCCGAATAAAAAAGTGATAGACAATAATCTGTCACCACCAAGGCGTCACCATTGAGGTGGGTTTGAGTCTGGCCCTTTCCAGTCGCCCTTTAAGTGAAGGAAAATGTAAGGTTTTTCCCCTTCTTACAACGTGCCTTTGTTGTGTAACTCGAGAGCACATCCGGCTAGCAATGGGAAGGACCGGAGCTCGAGTTCCGGAGAGGACATAATATATATTTTAAGTTCTAGAAATGCTAGATGACTCTACACAGTTCCTTATAAGTGCTAATATAATCATTATTCAATCTATAACTATTACCATACGATTATTGTATGAGATATGTATCGACTGTTAACACTAACGTAAGCATTCTCTTTTAACCATCATTCTTATCCAACTGTTCTCCAGCAAATTAATTCATGGAAGACTGATAGTTCCAGTTTTTGATCTGAAATCCCTTGGCTCAAAGTGATGATTGCATGAATAGTTTTGTGCTTAGTTTCATGTGTAATATAAATAAAATTCAGGTTCCTTTGTAAAATTCGCCTCTTCTCTCCGGTGGATGAGCTGTTAGACTGCTGAATATTAGGAATTCTTTCGGGGTTTAAACCCAGATAAGCTCAGTCTTTCATTCTCCTTGAAATGAGTTCAAATGCCTTAAAAAAATCGAAGTAGTAAATAATTTTGCATAGTTATAAATTTCGAAAAAGAATTATTTTCTTCTGGGAGACAATGGAAGATTCTCGTTTCCATCTCTGAGAGATGCATTGACTTCTTTCAGTTTACACCAGTGTAAAAGAAAAGCTGAATTTTACTAAATATTTTCATTATCCAATTTTTATTTCAACTATTGTATCTGTTATTGTTCCTGCATGAAACTTTTATTTTAACTATATAGTTCTAACCGTTAAAGGGTATGAAAGGTGAATGTAAATATCAAACATGGATAAAAAGTGAGCATCTTGCATATGCAAAATATCAAAACGGTTTAAACTGATACTGTTTTTCACAATAAAACGGAAGTAAAAAGTTTCAGTGATAAAATTTAGCTTTTTTTGGGGGGGGGGATTTGCTCTTTTGAGCAAATTTAATTATCCTTTCTTTCTACATTTATAACATATTTAAAAATAAATTTATGCAGCGTTTTAAAAGAAGAACAATAAAGGAACATGGGCAAAGTTAACATATATTAATCTTACTTAAATAAGAGATGTAAAATATAAAGTATTTTACAGCGTGCCTTGAAAGTTGAATTTCATAATTATAAGAAATTTGAAAATTGTCAACCTTTTGAATAATTTACAAAATGAAATTAAGATGAGATACTGTTGTGTAAACGTAATGTCAGCGAATGCAAATCTACGAAGACTATCCAAAGTGTTATACAAAACTATGAAAGAAATTTTCGAGTTTTGATTATTAAACACACATCCTTATCGTGTTTATGAAATAAAAGATTTCAGAAATATATCAGATAAACTTCTATATAAAACAAAAGAACAGAATAATTTTTTTAACGAAATACGAAAATGAAATGGAAAATACTCGGCAGTTGTGAAACTGGTATCAATAAACAGAGTAATTGTAACCCCTTCCCCGTCCCCAGAATGATGTGAAATTGGGAAGAATTAAAAGAATTCATTGCAATTAAGATATATTTCCACATTCGTAGCATATGAAGTAAATTAAAAAAAAAATATATGTTTTGTATATTTTGATATAATTCTATTTAGACCAATTTATAAGCTCAAAGCATAAAAATATTAGAATACTATTCATCATACTGTATAAAAATAAAGACTGTAAATAGCTCTCAGTGCTTTTAACATTATTATTAGCATTCAGAATGCTTTTATAAAGATTAATTTCGAAACAACCGAATCTGAAAATTAGCAAAATTAGACACAAAAAAAAAAAAAAAAAAAAAAAATCCTTTACTTACTTTTTCAGATCGTAATTCGCCTTGAATAATTTTAGTTTCAGCGCATACAGACAAAAGTAACAATATACTTAATTTTCTATATAACAGTGGAGTTGGTTGCACCACCATAGCTGAACCAGCATGCTCGCGTCTGACTCGCCTGTTTGTTTGTGTTTCCATGGCTACATGAAACGACTTTTTGCTACGTACGGGTCATTGAAAGACAGCCAATGTGTTTGAAGTTTCACCTTTCACGTCTCATAATAGCAGTTTCCGTCGTAACTGCAATGCTAATAGGATTTAAAAGAGGGGGAAAAGCTCCTTAACTTAAAATTTGCGCAAATACCACTGTTCCTCAATGTATTATACCACAAATCCACTGCATAAAACTATGTAAAAAGTATAAACGCTAAAAGGCTTAATTTTAGATTTACGATAAAAGGAGAATTTGAAAAATTCCTCTTAAAGATTTCAGAGTGAACGAGTTTTTCTTGCGGAAAACTCCTCCTCGTTTATTTTTTCCATTTTTATTCGTCTTAAACAAACAACATGACTCCATCTGCATTTAAAATTAGGTATGAAAAATCATTTGTGTGGCATTTTAACTACTCATAATTTATTTTTTATTATAATTTAGATGTCTTTCGATCTTATCCCATAACACCTATTATCATTTACTTTATATTCTTTTTAGTCCTATTTCATTGTTTTCTCGTTTACTTTCTCTATTTATAATTACTTCTAAATCATTTCGATTTGCTGCTTGACCTTGAAATTAGAGTGTTTGGATTGTAGAGACATTTCTGGCCTTTATATCTTCATGTACATTCACTGATCTTATTTATATTATTTTCTATTTTATTTTTATATTATTTTTATATTATTTTTATGTTCTCTTTGATTTGTTTTTGCAAAGTTTGCATTATTTATCTTTTTTATAATCTTCTATGTTTATTTCAACTTTACTTTGATTTCGATTTCATAATGACAATTTCCAGTGTTTAATTTCTACAAATAATATAGTACTCAAATACATAAAGATGATAGTGTCGGGGACGATTACTCGAGTTTTACAAGATTTCTCTACAGTAATTGATATTTACTCCAAATTGAATTGACTAAAATGCTTCATGAGAATCAGTTCTTTGAGTAACAACTATTCACGGAAATATTTGGCCTGACTAGAATTGCCGGTTTGGCTTTAACTTATAACTCGAGTAAAGACGAAACACTTTCATATTTACGTATTTTTATCAATTATTGATCATTGAACGGGAGTTGGTTTGTTCCCCTTGAAAAGTCAACTAATTTCCGATCAATGACAATAATTACATGTTTTAATTTTTACTTTTACAATTGTAATATTATTCTTCGTGATGATTTAACTCCAGTCCCCGTTAAAACATTATTAACATTTTGCTTTCAAATTACTTCAAAACATCTTTCAAAATATAACTTACCAGTATGGATGCACACTTTTAAAATAATTCTACTTTAATTAAACTTAGGAGATAATATAATCAATTAATCAATACTGTTTAGGAAATAAATTATTATTAACTAACTTTGCAGCAATTGCGCAAGTAATAATAACTTGTATTCGCACTAAATGGATTTAAGTTCATACAACATTTGATATGCTAAATAGCAGCTATTAGCGCTATTTATCTCTTACCTAATGTACCCACTTTATATATTATCTCCAACCTTTTTAAGTTTTAAAGTTCTTATACAAAAACTTTACTGTATTGAAGGTTAGCAGCCTCCTTACTTTTATATCTTGCTAGTTTAACTCATATTGAAATCACTAAATGTCATTCCACTAGATGACAAACTTGAAAATTTAACGCCATGCCTGCTACAGGTAAACCCAAAAAACAATTTCTATGAAAAACATTTAACTGTATTTACATGATTACATGCGGTACTTGACATATTAAATATATAGGACAGACTAAAAACAATCTTAACTTTCGAATCAATAACCATAGAGCTCAAATCAAAAAATTCAACGCACAAAAAAATAACATTAAAATAAGTACACCATCACAACTTAATACAGCAGAATTAGAACACTTTAAACACCATGACTTCAACTCTATTCAACTTCAGATACTAGATATAATACCCAATCACAAAACACGAATTTTTCAGGAATCTCTCTATATACTAAAACAACGTTCACTTTATCCATATGGACTTAACACTTATATACATAGTCATAGAGATACTTCTAAGAAGTCTATTTTCAGCCAATTTAAACTCTACAGCATCAAAACGCAGAGAGGAAAAAGAGGAAGCAAAATAAAAAATAAAGCGAGATTTTTATCCACTTTGGATACACTTGCATTGAAAAAACAATTGAAATGTTTTTTTGACTCAGACTGTTTTCCCAAGAAACTTCTCAACTGGTTACACTCCTGTACTAATAAATTCCTTATCAAACTAAAAAAATTCATTCAAGAAAGCTACGACGACATACAAATCATTAAAGACATGATTCTAGATTTTAGTCTTTTCAGACTCTCTAATAGTCTCACTCAACGCAAAATTTATTTTAAAGTCAATTTTCTGCATCCGCAGTTTGACAATATTCATTTCTCAAGAATCATCAGAGATTGTAAAGATTACTTCCCCGAAGTTGACACTATACCAATGATTGCATTTAAATATCAAAGGACCTTAAGCAACTTGCTTACTAACCACCATGAAATAGATGAAACTGCAGAATGACATTGTAAGACACCAATTTACAGCAATTACGTAGATTCTCTTCACCAGCACATAATTACTGGCAACCTGAATATCATACAAAACCATCAACTAAAAACACTAATGAGTTATGGTACAAAATTTAGACCAGTCAGAAACATGACTACAAATTACTGTTACAAGACTTTCGAAAACAACATCAACGAATTTATAGTTAAAGCAAGCTATCAACTGAATTTTCCCATAGATACCTTCTTAAAATGGAAAGCTAAAATTCTTCAACGCATATCCACAGAAATCAGTCACCTCAAATTTAAAAGTACACTGAACTGGTCGCAACTTACATCTGATATTAGTCAATTAAAACAGCTTTTTACTATTACAAAAATAGATAAAGCAACTAATAACTTTAGCATTATATGAAAACAATTCTACACTGAGATTATTCATAAAGAACTTCTCAACGCAACTACTTATCAATCAGCCAACCTTACAGAAACATCTATAATAAACAGGATTAAAACTTTTCATAAGAAACTCAATATTACTTTCAATGCAAACTACAACAGATTTACTAATCTTTATGCGATTCCCAAATTCCATAAAACACTATTAAAATTTAGATTTATAGCTAATGGAACTAATAATTACAAGAAAAATATAGACTATTATTTTTCAATTCAACTTAATAAAATCTGTAAATTTATTTTCAATGATTGTAACACTAATCATAACTATTGCTGGATCATTCATAATAACACTCCTGTCATTAATACCATTCATACCATTAACATCCAAAACATTAACTGCTATGATTTTGAAAACTTATATACCTCACTTCCTCTAGAAGAAATCTATACCAGTCTACTTGATCTACCAAAACTTTTCCCTAATATACTCAATATCATGACTCTTGACAAATGGAAAACCTACCTAAAATGCACACTTTTTCATAACTACATCAAGTTTCAAAATCAACTTTTTAAACAAGTCAGAGGATTGCCAATGGGCTTACATTCCAGCACCTCGATCTGTAATATCTTTTTATTTGTCAAAGAATTTAACTTCCAAAAAAATCTACAACCACAAGAGTTAAATTACTACAAACACACCTACAGATTTATTGATGACCTTATTACAATTAATAATTTTGGTAAAATTGAAAACTCCGACATTTATCCGAATTGTCTTAAACTTAATAAAACTAATAATTCACAAAATAGCATAGACTTTCTAGATCTTCAAATCATTAACTACAAAAAAATTTTACTTTTTGACAAAACAAGAAACTTCAATTTCAATACTAACAAATTAATAAATTGGAACTCCAACATATCCAAAAAAGTAATTAACAATACTATAATTAATCAAATACAACGAATTAAAACTATATGCACAGATACAATAGATTTACAACGCGAAATTTTGATCCTTATCAAAATTCTCAAAAATAATCTAATTCCCTTTCAATTTATCAACCATTGCCTTAAAAGAGCAGGCGTTAAATACTCACTCTAAATCATTTAACTGATAGGGATATGATAATTTATTCCTAAACCTGAGAAGGCGGTATAAGTTGGATGACTGTCAGTTGAAAGATTTGTATATAGTGTAATTACTCAATTGTATATATTGTAAAAAGCTAATTGTCTTCAGACATATACTGTTACTATACTGTTACTAAAAAAATGGGCCTATTTCCTGCCTTTAGACTGTCTACTAGCTCTTGGATAGCGAAAATGCCTTTTTCCTTTCTTAAATTCTTAATCATTGCGACACGACAATTAGCCAGAAATTAATTAATTTCCATTCACTAGTATTTTTAAAAAAATCTTAACAGACGGTCTCTCTCAGATAAGAACTCCACAAAATACATCCCTCAATAATTCCGAGTCCCACCCACTACCATAAATTTCTTCACCCAAGTCCTACCGACTGATATAATTCAAAGCCCCTACTGCCGCTAAGAATTTTCGGACACCCTACACTTCTGAGTCAGACACGAAGAGAACACACTGCCAACTCCTCCACTAGAAAGAATGTAAGTTACTTAATACCTTTCTGGCCTTTATATCTTCATGTACATTCACTGATCTTATTTATATTATTTTCTATTTTATTTTTATATTATTTTTATGTTCTCTTTGATTTGTTTTTGCAAAGTTTGCATTATTTATCTTTTTTATAATCTTCTATGTTTATTTCAACTTTACTTTGATTTCGATTTCATAATGACAATTTCCAATGTTTAATTTCTACAAATAATATAGTACTCAAATACATAAAGATGATAGTGTCGGGGACGATTACTCGAGTTTTACAAGATTTCTCTACAGTAATTGATTTTTACTCCAAATTGAATTGACTAAAATGCTTCATGAGAATCAGTTCTTTGAGTAACAACTATTCACGGAAATATTTGGCCTGACTAGAATTGCCGGTTTGGCTTTAACTTATAACTCGAGTAAAGACGAAACACTTTCATATTTACGTATTTTTATCAATTATTGATCATTGAACGGGAGTTGGTTTTTTCCCCTTGAAAAGTCAACTAATTTCCGATCAATGACAATAATTACATGTTTTAATTTTTACTTTTACAATTGTAATATTATTCTTCGTGATGATTTAACTCCAGTCCCCGTTAAAACATTATTAACATTTTGCTTTCAAATTACTTCAAAACATCTTTCAAAATATAACTTACCAGTATGGATGCACACTTTTAAAATAATTCTACTTTAATTAAACTTAGGAGATAATATAATCAATTAATCAATACTGTTTAGGAAATAAATTATTATTAACTAACTTTGCAGCAATTGCGCAAGTAATAATAACTTGTATTCGCACTAAATGGATTTAAGTTCATACAACATTTGATATGCTAAATAGCAGCTATTAGCGCTATTTATCTCTTACCTAATGTACCCACTTTATATATTATCTCCAACCTTTTTAAGTTTTAAAGTTCTTATACAAAAACTTTACTGTATTGAAGGTTAGCAGCCTCCTTACTTTTATATCTTGCTAGTTTAACTCATATTGAAATCACTAAATGTCATTCCACTAGATGACAAACTTGAAAATTTAACGCCATGCCTGCTACAGGTAAACCCAAAAAAACAATTTCTATGAAAAACATTTAACTGTATTTACATGATTACATGCGGTACTTGACATATTAAATATATAGGACACACTAAAAACAATCTTAACTTTCGAATCAATAACCATAGAGCTCGAATCAAAAAATTCAACGCACAAAAAAATAACATTAAAATAAGTACACCATCACAACTTAATACAGCAGAATTAGAACACTTTAAACACCATGACTTCAACTCTATTCAACTTCAGATACTAGATATAATACCCAATCACAAAACACGAATTTTTCAGGAATCTCTCTACATACTAAAACAACGTTCACTTTATCCATATGGACTTAACACTTATATACATAGTCATAGAGATACTTCTAAGAAGTCTATTTTCAGCCAATTTAAACTCTACAGCATCAAAACGCAGAGAGGAAAAAGAGGAAGCAAAATAAAAAATAAAACGAGATTTTTATCCACTTTGGATACACTTGCATTGAAAAAACAATTGAAATGTTTTTTTGACTCAGACTGTTTTCCCAAGAAACTTCTCAACTGGTTACACTCCTGTACTAATAAATTCCTTATCAAACTAAAAAAATTCATTCAAGAAAGCTACGACGACATACAAATCATTAAAGACATGATTCTTGATTTTAGTCTTTTCAGACTCTCTAATAGTCTCACTCAACGCAAAATTTATTTTAAAGTCAATTTTCTGCATCCGCAGTTTGACAATATTCATTTCTCAAGAATCATCAGAGATTGTAAAGATTACTTCCCCGCAGTTGACACTATACCAATGATTGCATTTAAATATCAAAGGACCTTAAGCAACTTGCTTACTAACCACCATGAAATAGATGAAACTGCAGAATGACATTGTAAGACACCAATTTACAGCAATTACGTAGATTCTCTTCACCAGCACATAATTACTGGCAACCTGAATATCATACAAAACCATCAACTAAAAACACTAATGAGTTATGGTACAAAATTTAGACCAGTCAGAAACATGACTACAAATTACTGTTACAAGACTTTCGAAAACAACATCAACGAATTTATAGTTAAAGCAAGCTATCAACTGAATTTTCCCATAGATACCTTCTTAAAATGGAAAGCTAAAATTCTTCAACGCATATCCACAGAAATCAGTCACCTCAAATTTAAAAGTACACTGAACTGGTCGCAACTTACATCTGATATTAGTCAATTAAAACAGCTTTTTACTATTACAAAAATAGATAAAGCAACTAATAACTTTAGCATTATATGAAAACAATTCTACACTGAGATTATTCATAAAGAACTTCTCAACGCAACTACTTATCAATCAGCCAACCTTACAGAAACATCTATAATAAACAGGATTAAAACTTTTCATAAGAAACTCAATATTACTTTCAATGCAAACTACAACAGATTTACTAATCTTTATGCGATTCCCAAATTCCATAAAACACTATTAAAATTTAGATTTATAGCTAATGGAACTAATAATTACAAGAAAAATATAGACTATTATTTTTCAATTCAACTTAATAAAATCTGTAAATTTATTTTCAATGATTGTAACACTAATCATAACTATTGCTGGATCATTCATAATAACACTCCTGTCATTAATACCATTCATACCATTAACATCCAAAACATTAACTGCTATGATTTTGAAAACTTATATACCTCACTTCCTCTAGAAGAAATCTATACCAGTCTACTTGATCTACCAAAACTTTTCCCTAATATACTCAATATCATGACTCTTGACAAATGGAAAACCTACCTAAAATGCACACTTTTTCATAACTACATCAAGTTTCAAAATCAACTTTTTAAACAAGTCAGAGGATTGCCAATGGGCTTACATTCCAGCACCTCGATCTGTAATATCTTTTTATTTGTCAAAGAATTTAACTTCCAAAAAAATCTACAACCACAAGAGTTAAATTACTACAAACACACCTACAGATTTATTGATGACCTTATTACAATTAATAATTTTGGTAAAATTGAAAACTCCGACATTTATCCGAATTGTCTTAAACTTAATAAAACTAATAATTCACAAAATAGCATAGACTTTCTAGATCTTCAAATCATTAACTACAAAAAAATTTTACTTTTTGACAAAACAAGAAACTTCAATTTCAATACTAACAAATTAATAAATTGGAACTCCAACATATCCAAAAAAGTAATTAACAATACTATAATTAATCAAATACAACGAATTAAAACTATATGCACAGATACAATAGATTTACAACGCGAAATTTTGATCCTTATCAAAATTCTCAAAAATAATCTAATTCCCTTTCAATTTATCAACCATTGCCTTAAAAGAGCAGGCGTTAAATACTCACTCTAAATCATTTAACTGATAGGGATATGATAATTTATTCCTAAACCTGAGAAGGCGGTATAAGTTGGATGACTGTCAGTTGAAAGATTTGTATATAGTGTAATTACTCAATTGTATATATTGTAAAAAGCTAATTGTCTTCAGACATATACTGTTACTAAAAAAATGGGCCTATTTCCTGCCTTTAGACTGTCTACTAGCTCTTGGATAGCGAAAATGCCTTTTTCCTTTCTTAAATTCTTAATCATTGCGACACGACAATTAGCCAGAAATTAATTAATTTCCATTCACTAGTATTTTTAAAAAAATCTTAACAGACGGTCTCTCTCAGATAAGAACTCCACAAAATACATCCCTCAATAATTCCGAGTCCCACCCACTACCATAAATTTCTTCACCCAAGTCCTACCGACTGATATAATTCAAAGCCCCTACTGCCGCTAAGAATTTTCGGACACCCTACACTTCTGAGTCAGACACGAAGAGAACACACTGCCAACTCCTCCACTAGAAAGAATGTAAGTTACTTAATACCTTTCTGGCCTTTATATCTTCATGTACATTCACTGATCTTATTTATATTATTTTCTATTTTATTTTTATATTATTTTTATGTTCTCTTTGATTTGTTTTTGCAAAGTTTGCATTATTTATCTTTTTTATAATCTTCTATGTTTATTTCAACTTTACTTTGATTTCGATTTCATAATGACAATTTCCAATGTTTAATTTCTACAAATAATATAGTACTCAAATACATAAAGATGATAGTGTCGGGGACGATTACTCGAGTTTTACAAGATTTCTCTACAGTAATTGATTTTTACTCCAAATTGAATTGACTAAAATGCTTCATGAGAATCAGTTCTTTGAGTAACAACTATTCACGGAAATATTTGGCCTGACTAGAATTGCCGGTTTGGCTTTAACTTATAACTCGAGTAAAGACGAAACACTTTCATATTTACGTATTTTTATCAATTATTGATCATTGAACGGGAGTTGGTTTTTTCCCCTTGAAAAGTCAACTAATTTCCGATCAATGACAATAATTACATGTTTTAATTTTTACTTTTACAATTGTAATATTATTCTTCGTGATGATTTAACTCCAGTCCCCGTTAAAACATTATTAACATTTTGCTTTCAAATTACTTCAAAACATCTTTCAAAATATAACTTACCAGTATGGATGCACACTTTTAAAATAATTCTACTTTAATTAAACTTAGGAGATAATATAATCAATTAATCAATACTGTTTAGGAAATAAATTATTATTAACTAACTTTGCAGCAATTGCGCAAGTAATAATAACTTGTATTCGCACTAAATGGATTTAAGTTCATACAACATTTGATATGCTAAATAGCAGCTATTAGCGCTATTTATCTCTTACCTAATGTACCCACTTTATATATTATCTCCAACCTTTTTAAGTTTTAAAGTTCTTATACAAAAACTTTACTGTATTGAAGGTTAGCAGCCTCCTTACTTTTATATCTTGCTAGTTTAACTCATATTGAAATCACTAAATGTCATTCCACTAGATGACAAACTTGAAAATTTAACGCCATGCCTGCTACAGGTAAACCCAAAAAAACAATTTCTATGAAAAACATTTAACTGTATTTACATGATTACATGCGGTACTTGACATATTAAATATATAGGACACACTAAAAACAATCTTAACTTTCGAATCAATAACCATAGAGCTCGAATCAAAAAATTCAACGCACAAAAAAATAACATTAAAATAAGTACACCATCACAACTTAATACAGCAGAATTAGAACACTTTAAACACCATGACTTCAACTCTATTCAACTTCAGATACTAGATATAATACCCAATCACAAAACACGAATTTTTCAGGAATCTCTCTACATACTAAAACAACGTTCACTTTATCCATATGGACTTAACACTTATATACATAGTCATAGAGATACTTCTAAGAAGTCTATTTTCAGCCAATTTAAACTCTACAGCATCAAAACGCAGAGAGGAAAAAGAGGAAGCAAAATAAAAAATAAAACGAGATTTTTATCCACTTTGGATACACTTGCATTGAAAAAACAATTGAAATGTTTTTTTGACTCAGACTGTTTTCCCAAGAAACTTCTCAACTGGTTACACTCCTGTACTAATAAATTCCTTATCAAACTAAAAAAATTCATTCAAGAAAGCTACGACGACATACAAATCATTAAAGACATGATTCTTGATTTTAGTCTTTTCAGACTCTCTAATAGTCTCACTCAACGCAAAATTTATTTTAAAGTCAATTTTCTGCATCCGCAGTTTGACAATATTCATTTCTCAAGAATCATCAGAGATTGTAAAGATTACTTCCCCGCAGTTGACACTATACCAATGATTGCATTTAAATATCAAAGGACCTTAAGCAACTTGCTTACTAACCACCATGAAATAGATGAAACTGCAGAATGACATTGTAAGACACCAATTTACAGCAATTACGTAGATTCTCTTCACCAGCACATAATTACTGGCAACCTGAATATCATACAAAACCATCAACTAAAAACACTAATGAGTTATGGTACAAAATTTAGACCAGTCAGAAACATGACTACAAATTACTGTTACAAGACTTTCGAAAACAACATCAACGAATTTATAGTTAAAGCAAGCTATCAACTGAATTTTCCCATAGATACCTTCTTAAAATGGAAAGCTAAAATTCTTCAACGCATATCCACAGAAATCAGTCACCTCAAATTTAAAAGTACACTGAACTGGTCGCAACTTACATCTGATATTAGTCAATTAAAACAGCTTTTTACTATTACAAAAATAGATAAAGCAACTAATAACTTTAGCATTATATGAAAACAATTCTACACTGAGATTATTCATAAAGAACTTCTCAACGCAACTACTTATCAATCAGCCAACCTTACAGAAACATCTATAATAAACAGGATTAAAACTTTTCATAAGAAACTCAATATTACTTTCAATGCAAACTACAACAGATTTACTAATCTTTATGCGATTCCCAAATTCCATAAAACACTATTAAAATTTAGATTTATAGCTAATGGAACTAATAATTACAAGAAAAATATAGACTATTATTTTTCAATTCAACTTAATAAAATCTGTAAATTTATTTTCAATGATTGTAACACTAATCATAACTATTGCTGGATCATTCATAATAACACTCCTGTCATTAATACCATTCATACCATTAACATCCAAAACATTAACTGCTATGATTTTGAAAACTTATATACCTCACTTCCTCTAGAAGAAATCTATACCAGTCTACTTGATCTACCAAAACTTTTCCCTAATATACTCAATATCATGACTCTTGACAAATGGAAAACCTACCTAAAATGCACACTTTTTCATAACTACATCAAGTTTCAAAATCAACTTTTTAAACAAGTCAGAGGATTGCCAATGGGCTTACATTCCAGCACCTCGATCTGTAATATCTTTTTATTTGTCAAAGAATTTAACTTCCAAAAAAATCTACAACCACAAGAGTTAAATTACTACAAACACACCTACAGATTTATTGATGACCTTATTACAATTAATAATTTTGGTAAAATTGAAAACTCCGACATTTATCCGAATTGTCTTAAACTTAATAAAACTAATAATTCACAAAATAGCATAGACTTTCTAGATCTTCAAATCATTAACTACAAAAAAATTTTACTTTTTGACAAAACAAGAAACTTCAATTTCAATACTAACAAATTAATAAATTGGAACTCCAACATATCCAAAAAAGTAATTAACAATACTATAATTAATCAAATACAACGAATTAAAACTATATGCACAGATACAATAGATTTACAACGCGAAATTTTGATCCTTATCAAAATTCTCAAAAATAATCTAATTCCCTTTCAATTTATCAACCATTGCCTTAAAAGAGCAGGCGTTAAATACTCACTCTAAATCATTTAACTGATAGGGATATGATAATTTATTCCTAAACCTGAGAAGGCGGTATAAGTTGGATGACTGTCAGTTGAAAGATTTGTATATAGTGTAATTACTCAATTGTATATATTGTAAAAAGCTAATTGTCTTCAGACATATACTGTTACTAAAAAAATGGGCCTATTTCCTGCCTTTAGACTGTCTACTAGCTCTTGGATAGCGAAAATGCCTTTTTCCTTTCTTAAATTCTTAATCATTGCGACACGACAATTAGCCAGAAATTAATTAATTTCCATTCACTAGTATTTTTAAAAAAATCTTAACAGACGGTCTCTCTCAGATAAGAACTCCACAAAATACATCCCTCAATAATTCCGAGTCCCACCCACTACCATAAATTTCTTCACCCAAGTCCTACCGACTGATATAATTCAAAGCCCCTACTGCCGCTAAGAATTTTCGGACACCCTACACTTCTGAGTCAGACACGAAGAGAACACACTGCCAACTCCTCCACTAGAAAGAATGTAAGTTACTTAATACCTTTCTGGCCTTTATATCTTCATGTACATTCACTGATCTTATTTATATTATTTTCTATTTTATTTTTATATTATTTTTATGTTCTCTTTGATTTGTTTTTGCAAAGTTTGCATTATTTATCTTTTTTATAATCTTCTATGTTTATTTCAACTTTACTTTGATTTCGATTTCATAATGACAATTTCCAATGTTTAATTTCTACAAATAATATAGTACTCAAATACATAAAGATGATAGTGTCGGGGACGATTACTCGAGTTTTACAAGATTTCTCTACAGTAATTGATTTTTACTCCAAATTGAATTGACTAAAATGCTTCATGAGAATCAGTTCTTTGAGTAACAACTATTCACGGAAATATTTGGCCTGACTAGAATTGCCGGTTTGGCTTTAACTTATAACTCGAGTAAAGACGAAACACTTTCATATTTACGTATTTTTATCAATTATTGATCATTGAACGGGAGTTGGTTTTTTCCCCTTGAAAAGTCAACTAATTTCCGATCAATGACAATAATTACATGTTTTAATTTTTACTTTTACAATTGTAATATTATTCTTCGTGATGATTTAACTCCAGTCCCCGTTAAAACATTATTAACATTTTGCTTTCAAATTACTTCAAAACATCTTTCAAAATATAACTTACCAGTATGGATGCACACTTTTAAAATAATTCTACTTTAATTAAACTTAGGAGATAATATAATCAATTAATCAATACTGTTTAGGAAATAAATTATTATTAACTAACTTTGCAGCAATTGCGCAAGTAATAATAACTTGTATTCGCACTAAATGGATTTAAGTTCATACAACATTTGATATGCTAAATAGCAGCTATTAGCGCTATTTATCTCTTACCTAATGTACCCACTTTATATATTATCTCCAACCTTTTTAAGTTTTAAAGTTCTTATACAAAAACTTTACTGTATTGAAGGTTAGCAGCCTCCTTACTTTTATATCTTGCTAGTTTAACTCATATTGAAATCACTAAATGTCATTCCACTAGATGACAAACTTGAAAATTTAACGCCATGCCTGCTACAGGTAAACCCAAAAAAACAATTTCTATGAAAAACATTTAACTGTATTTACATGATTACATGCGGTACTTGACATATTAAATATATAGGACACACTAAAAACAATCTTAACTTTCGAATCAATAACCATAGAGCTCGAATCAAAAAATTCAACGCACAAAAAAATAACATTAAAATAAGTACACCATCACAACTTAATACAGCAGAATTAGAACACTTTAAACACCATGACTTCAACTCTATTCAACTTCAGATACTAGATATAATACCCAATCACAAAACACGAATTTTTCAGGAATCTCTCTACATACTAAAACAACGTTCACTTTATCCATATGGACTTAACACTTATATACATAGTCATAGAGATACTTCTAAGAAGTCTATTTTCAGCCAATTTAAACTCTACAGCATCAAAACGCAGAGAGGAAAAAGAGGAAGCAAAATAAAAAATAAAACGAGATTTTTATCCACTTTGGATACACTTGCATTGAAAAAACAATTGAAATGTTTTTTTGACTCAGACTGTTTTCCCAAGAAACTTCTCAACTGGTTACACTCCTGTACTAATAAATTCCTTATCAAACTAAAAAAATTCATTCAAGAAAGCTACGACGACATACAAATCATTAAAGACATGATTCTTGATTTTAGTCTTTTCAGACTCTCTAATAGTCTCACTCAACGCAAAATTTATTTTAAAGTCAATTTTCTGCATCCGCAGTTTGACAATATTCATTTCTCAAGAATCATCAGAGATTGTAAAGATTACTTCCCCGCAGTTGACACTATACCAATGATTGCATTTAAATATCAAAGGACCTTAAGCAACTTGCTTACTAACCACCATGAAATAGATGAAACTGCAGAATGACATTGTAAGACACCAATTTACAGCAATTACGTAGATTCTCTTCACCAGCACATAATTACTGGCAACCTGAATATCATACAAAACCATCAACTAAAAACACTAATGAGTTATGGTACAAAATTTAGACCAGTCAGAAACATGACTACAAATTACTGTTACAAGACTTTCGAAAACAACATCAACGAATTTATAGTTAAAGCAAGCTATCAACTGAATTTTCCCATAGATACCTTCTTAAAATGGAAAGCTAAAATTCTTCAACGCATATCCACAGAAATCAGTCACCTCAAATTTAAAAGTACACTGAACTGGTCGCAACTTACATCTGATATTAGTCAATTAAAACAGCTTTTTACTATTACAAAAATAGATAAAGCAACTAATAACTTTAGCATTATATGAAAACAATTCTACACTGAGATTATTCATAAAGAACTTCTCAACGCAACTACTTATCAATCAGCCAACCTTACAGAAACATCTATAATAAACAGGATTAAAACTTTTCATAAGAAACTCAATATTACTTTCAATGCAAACTACAACAGATTTACTAATCTTTATGCGATTCCCAAATTCCATAAAACACTATTAAAATTTAGATTTATAGCTAATGGAACTAATAATTACAAGAAAAATATAGACTATTATTTTTCAATTCAACTTAATAAAATCTGTAAATTTATTTTCAATGATTGTAACACTAATCATAACTATTGCTGGATCATTCATAATAACACTCCTGTCATTAATACCATTCATACCATTAACATCCAAAACATTAACTGCTATGATTTTGAAAACTTATATACCTCACTTCCTCTAGAAGAAATCTATACCAGTCTACTTGATCTACCAAAACTTTTCCCTAATATACTCAATATCATGACTCTTGACAAATGGAAAACCTACCTAAAATGCACACTTTTTCATAACTACATCAAGTTTCAAAATCAACTTTTTAAACAAGTCAGAGGATTGCCAATGGGCTTACATTCCAGCACCTCGATCTGTAATATCTTTTTATTTGTCAAAGAATTTAACTTCCAAAAAAATCTACAACCACAAGAGTTAAATTACTACAAACACACCTACAGATTTATTGATGACCTTATTACAATTAATAATTTTGGTAAAATTGAAAACTCCGACATTTATCCGAATTGTCTTAAACTTAATAAAACTAATAATTCACAAAATAGCATAGACTTTCTAGATCTTCAAATCATTAACTACAAAAAAATTTTACTTTTTGACAAAACAAGAAACTTCAATTTCAATACTAACAAATTAATAAATTGGAACTCCAACATATCCAAAAAAGTAATTAACAATACTATAATTAATCAAATACAACGAATTAAAACTATATGCACAGATACAATAGATTTACAACGCGAAATTTTGATCCTTATCAAAATTCTCAAAAATAATCTAATTCCCTTTCAATTTATCAACCATTGCCTTAAAAGAGCAGGCGTTAAATACTCACTCTAAATCATTTAACTGATAGGGATATGATAATTTATTCCTAAACCTGAGAAGGCGGTATAAGTTGGATGACTGTCAGTTGAAAGATTTGTATATAGTGTAATTACTCAATTGTATATATTGTAAAAAGCTAATTGTCTTCAGACATATACTGTTACTATACTGTTACTAAAAAAATGGGCCTATTTCCTGCCTTTAGACTGTCTACTAGCTCTTGGATAGCGAAAATGCCTTTTTCCTTTCTTAAATTCTTAATCATTGCGACACGACAATTAGCCAGAAATTAATTAATTTCCATTCACTAGTATTTTTAAAAAAATCTTAACAGACGGTCTCTCTCAGATAAGAACTCCACAAAATACATCCCTCAATAATTCCGAGTCCCACCCACTACCATAAATTTCTTCACCCAAGTCCTACCGACTGATATAATTCAAAGCCCCTACTGCCGCTAAGAATTTTCGGACACCCTACACTTCTGAGTCAGACACGAAGAGAACACACTGCCAACTCCTCCACTAGAAAGAATGTAAGTTACTTAATACCTTTCTGGCCTTTATATCTTCATGTACATTCACTGATCTTATTTATATTATTTTCTATTTTATTTTTATATTATTTTTATGTTCTCTTTGATTTGTTTTTGCAAAGTTTGCATTATTTATCTTTTTTATAATCTTCTATGTTTATTTCAACTTTACTTTGATTTCGATTTCATAATGACAATTTCCAATGTTTAATTTCTACAAATAATATAGTACTCAAATACATAAAGATGATAGTGTCGGGGACGATTACTCGAGTTTTACAAGATTTCTCTACAGTAATTGATTTTTACTCCAAATTGAATTGACTAAAATGCTTCATGAGAATCAGTTCTTTGAGTAACAACTATTCACGGAAATATTTGGCCTGACTAGAATTGCCGGTTTGGCTTTAACTTATAACTCGAGTAAAGACGAAACACTTTCATATTTACGTATTTTTATCAATTATTGATCATTGAACGGGAGTTGGTTTTTTCCCCTTGAAAAGTCAACTAATTTCCGATCAATGACAATAATTACATGTTTTAATTTTTACTTTTACAATTGTAATATTATTCTTCGTGATGATTTAACTCCAGTCCCCGTTAAAACATTATTAACATTTTGCTTTCAAATTACTTCAAAACATCTTTCAAAATATAACTTACCAGTATGGATGCACACTTTTAAAATAATTCTACTTTAATTAAACTTAGGAGATAATATAATCAATTAATCAATACTGTTTAGGAAATAAATTATTATTAACTAACTTTGCAGCAATTGCGCAAGTAATAATAACTTGTATTCGCACTAAATGGATTTAAGTTCATACAACATTATATATATATATATATATATATATATATATATATATGTAAGATAAAAATATGTAAATCAAAATTATAATTTAAACTAACGGTAACCCTTTAAGTCTCGTTCTCTGTTCTAAAAATCGTAATAACTTTTCTATTTTTTTTTTTTTTCTTTCGCAAGCTGATTCCTTCCGGAATTATTACATATAAATGCCAAATTAATCATCAAAGTGTTAGCGTATTATTTAGTATTGTATCATTCTATTATACGTATTTTTATATTGAATTTTTGTTGTATTAGGTATGTGTACCTTTAATGAGAAGAATTTATTTAATTGAGAATAATTTATCAGTGAAATATAATTGAATATTACATTTCACTTAATATAAAAGTTCATTTCATTAAATATGAATTTAGCTAAATCTGAAAATTGTATTTTACTGAATATGCAAGTTATATTTTTACTGACGGAAGTATATGAAAGTTCACAGTTCAATATATACTATAATGAAAGTGTGCTCATCTACAAAATTTTGAAAACTTTTTGTGAACATTTATTTTATGAAAAACATGTGAACATTTACTTTGAAAGACTTTTAGTGAACTTCGAATATTTACGTGCTGGAATTATTTCAGTCAACAGATTTTACACACGTTACATTCAATGTTCAAAAAGACATTGGATATTTTTTCAAAAAGGACATTTAACATTACATTTGTCTTAATTTATTAGTTAGTTTAATTAGAAATTATGTTGTTATTACAGTAATTGTTGTAAATTAGTTATTTAATCTACATAATCTATGTATGAGAAAAGTGATGAATAATGATGGGCATAGGCAAACTTAACGGCTATGTCCTTGATGCTTCTTCATGTCTTTCCTCGTAAATTAAACTTTCTCTTGCTTTGGCTAATTCACTAATGCTTTTCTATCACCCTGCTCTCCCGACCTTTCTTTTGAAGGGAGGGATATGTAAAATATAACAAAATACGATAGCTGCTTTAAAAAAATGCCGTCTTTGCTGGCGTATAAGACGTACGCCCCCGTTTTTATACACATTTTTGAAGGATAAAACTTTATTACTGATCATTATAATTCTGCCAATTTCTTATCATTTCCTCAGTTGGGAGTGGCCCAAAATGCCTCTTTGCAGCCCTGTTTCCATGTTCTTTAGCATACGCAATCCAGCTTGTATGCTATGTTATAGCAATGCCGACGTTGTTTTTGAGCCATAATTTGTCAACAAATTTAAGAAAACTGAACAGTAGAAATTTCACATACTTAAAAGTTGTTCACAAAAATTGGGAAATTTAAACGAACCCAGCTGTAATTGTCGATGACAGTGCATGCGTATCCACTGAGCTCTATGTAACTATAATATTCCCACACTTCGCAAGGAAAAAAATCGAAAAAAAAAAAAATCGCATAACTCGAAATAAAGGAAATTATCAGAAATGAATGTAATCAAAAACTGAGTATCGACGTACAAGACGCACCCCGTTTTTCAGACCTATTTTCAAAGAAAGAAAGTGCGTCTTATACGCCGGCAAATACGCTAATTGGCGACCTCAAAATTAACATTCTAAATTTTGTACTGTTCCTCTAAAAACATCTGTTCTCCCACATTCGAGATTTTTCTACGTTATGTAACGCTAACTAAGCAAGCAATCATAAATTAGCTGTACTTGTACATCAAACTTGGTATAAATACCCCTGGCAGCTAATTATGTCATTCTTTTCCTAGCTTTCACCACTGCTAAAATATCCCCGCTGCTCTGCTTCTCCATCTAAAATGTCTGCGTCTTAATTTTAAGAATCAATGTACATGGCAATTTATCATATTTCATTATGACTGTATCAGGATTTAATGTTCTGTGCATACTTTTGGCAAACATAATGGTGCTAGAATCAATATCCTGACTCGAACAGTGAGCTGAATGCAGCTATGTTCTTAAGAGTGCTAAAAGAATTACAACGTACGAAGGGTGTAAAAGACCCTTTTATTGAAATCACTATTTACAGCAACTCCCAACTCGGGAGTGATAACAGAAGAAATAATAATCGCGCTTGGGTCTTGAACAATCAAGCAATTTAAAAGTAAAACTTCAGTATATATTTAAATAGTTGCTGTCACAGAGCTTAAACGCGAGATTGGCCTATTTATGGTGCGTAGCAAGCCTTTGCTAAGTACTAACGCACTTAAATCACTTCCATCAGTATTTGAGGAATAGCACTAAGGTGTAAGAATTTAAATACTAACTATTCTGGCGAACGTCCACCGAGCCGACGTGGTCTGAGACTAAAAGCTCTCTCACACTTGAGAAGTTTCTCACTAACCTTAAATACAAAACTTGGCTCCAATAAATTAGCATAAAGCTGAACCGAGCGCTCATTCTGAAGGGAAGTTGAAATAAGAGTTTACAGGAAAGGGTAACTTAAAATAAAAAGAAACTTTGTTAGTTTAACTTAAAACCTTACAACTGAATCATAGAAATATCTCGAATTGCATTATTACTGGATAAACATCTATGGAAATGATTTTTTATATGCGTTTAAATAAAGACTGGAAATTCGTCAAGTTCATGTTTTGTTATTTTCGTCTGTAAGCCTTCACTCTCAGCCACGACGACTGCAAGCTGATTCCTCTTCTATGTTCCCAGAATTATTACATATATATGTATAGCTATTGCTTATGTCTTATAAACAGCATATCTCGTGACCATTTTCAGTTTTGCAGCTCCCTGTTATCACTCAAAATAGCGTCTTTATAGCGATTAACCAGCCTTAACGACAAAATTAATGCTAGTATGGTTTCATAGTACAATCAACCTTCTATTTAATGATTACGTTGAAAATCTTCCTTAAATCGGCATAATTCTTAAAACAAGGAATAATTTAAGTTCAATTTTATATATGTTGCAATGATAAAATGATTTTTTATACTCAAGGCCCAGTTACCACCTAAGCAAACACGAATTAGACTGAACAAAAAGATTTAGGTCCTAAGCAAACATCTAGGCAAGCAAAATTAGGTCTAAAACGATGCCATATCATCGCATAACTCTTCTTAATCCCGAAATTGAACGGTGGGGAATGAAGAAAGAACGATGAGTTCAGGGCTCTAAGACTAATCTCAAAAGGTCTTACCTACATTTACTAGTTATCCAGCTCCTTCAAGCACATACACATAAAAAATATTACTTAAATTGTTTTTCTTATACAGGATATTTTTCATTACTTTTATACTTTTCGGCCTGGGACAACAGCGATGATCGTTAAATCGAAAATCTTATTAAATCTGGGTTGGACTATCTCCGTAAATTTATTGACAGTTTCCACAGGCTCCTGAAACATCGACTATTAACTTTAGTCACCATTTTCAACTGCTATTTTCTGACACTAAATGGAACTTTTTAAATACATCTTGAGAAACAGTAACAGTATGAGTACGAAAAAGACGTAAATGTTCCTTCATACGAAGCCAAGTGCCTCATTTAAACCGAAAGTTAGCAATTTTTCTGTGCATTATCAGGATAAAAGATATAAAAATAATAATTTTCTATTATGATCTACCACCAGAAGCAGAAGATGGCGCTACTATTACTGAGTGCAAAAATCATTATGTACATTTGAACAGACGACTTTATTAAAAATCTTAGACCATATATAAAAACTTTTATTAGATCAAAGGCTTCTTTTCGAGTTCCTCTCAAATGTGTTGCGGTAGCTTTGCGTTTGTTCTCGACATCGCATTATTAATTAAAACTCATCACGCAGTGCAGAAGCAGAATGGTAATGATGAAAGACATTTCTAAGCATTTATAAAAATAAATCTGGAAACCATGCACTGATTCCTATTTCCGTACGTTGAAAGTTCATGCATTTTGTTAGCATTAGGGCATTTCTGCAAGTATATGAACTTGAGGTCATATTTTTAGAACAATAGAACTGATAATTTGTAACTCATATTTCTTAGGTTCTGTTGGAATAAAGAAATGAATATACGTACAGCTTGGATTAACGCGTAAGTAGGAAGGCTTCATTACTACAATTGAGTATAATTTTGTAAAGATGTGGAATTGTAATGTTTATACAATTATATAAATATATCTGTTTGAAAGATGCCCAGTAACCAAATTTTCAAGCATGTTTCTATGCCTGACTTGCTTTTCAACGCTACGTTATTACTCCTCGCATCATTAATGTCCGTTTATTGCAATATTTATTGCCTTACATCTTAAAATGCAGCATCAAACAATGTCCTTATAGTATGTGCACGAAATGGCAGTTTTGTTCAATAGGGCATGCATATGCTCTTTTTACCATGTTTGAGCCCACTTTGTGAAGCATATGTACACTGATGTTATCAACCGCCGTCGTAATGTCCCTCATTAGGTCCTCCAATGTATACAATTTATTTGTATAGATTGTCCCTGCGATCGTAGGCTGCGTTCAGACGGGGGCATAAAGGGCATAAGTGGTTAAATCCAAGCTCTGTTGCCAAGGCAACCAGTCTGTGCTACGTCACACAATCTGGTTTAGGACTCGAGGCATAAAGTTTCGAGTTTTTAACTTTACGCCGAGTTTGGGATAAGCGTTGACCAATCAGAGCGAAGCTAAAACGAAGGGGCTTTCTACAGACGATTTCCCTGTTACGTCGAAGGAGACTTTTTTTTTTTTTTTAATATGGAGCGCATCGTATCCGAATGAGTTGTAATCGTATCCGAACGAAATAATGAGTTGATCTCGCAAGAAATCTACAATGATGACATGCATTTTTTTAATGAGTTTGCACAATAAATTGAAAAATATGGATGAAACTCGTAAAGTAAAAGTTAAGCTCAGGATCATGCACGCTGTGTATGATCCTGTAGATGATTGATCCCATCCATTATTTTTCATTTTATTATGAAAATTCTTTAAAAAATGCATGCTTGCAAAAATTTTATTTTGCAAATGCTGATTTTCTTTCCAAACAAACTTCACGAATTAATTTTAGTAAAACATCAAATCAATATCAAGAATCTGCTGGTTTTTTTTACAGTAAAAATATTACTTAAAAAAATTTTAAAAAAAGAAAAAAATTATTTTCACCTATTTAAGAATAGTCACAGTAGTCGATTCAATAGTGTAAGCTTTGTATAAGTAATAAAAGATTAATCTTTTGAGAAAATGCTCTTATGAATTCCAAGATGGAAATAATGTAGTGAAATATCCTTAAAACAACAGCCAACAGTTAGACAGTTTTGTCTCCTGTTGATCTCTGATTTTTAATTACGTTTTCCATGAAAGGAATTTACTTTCAATGAAACTGAATAGCACACATAATTCATAACGGATTATAATTTAATGAACAGTATTTGTTATTATTATCCACAAATTTGATTATTAAATTCATGCTATTTCTCTCGTAGAAATTCCTGGATAAGGTATGAATGTTTATAATTTTGTTGTATTTGAAGACTTGGGTACCTAAAATTTGTCAATGGGAAATAACTTTTGAGATATTGCTCGTAAATAGAAATGACAGCATAAGTTGAAATATTGTGCATAAAATACATTGTTGGGTGAACGGTTCATAGTATTGTACAAGTTTAGTTGTGGTTGCTGGTTATGGTGACCAGTTGTAGGATACTTGTACTAGTAATAATTGATAGTGGTAGTGCAGCCAACTACTGTAGTGATCGACAGTGACAGTGAATAAGGAGTGCTAAGCACAGAAACATGCTCCTTTTGATTGAAAATTTAAAAAAAAAAAAAAAAAGAAAGAAAGAAAAGAAAAGAAAAGAAAAAAAAAAAAAAAAAAAGAATGTATGGTAAGTACTGTTTTCCGCTTAACTGCTTTCACGCCTGCAAAATGGAAAAATATTATATACAGGCTATCTGTCGCTTATCCTTAATATTTTTTTTAATTAGGCATATTTAGAAGATCGTATTTCTCCTAAGAGAAATTACATATAAAAATTGAAGAAGGTTTTATAGTATATATAAATATACATGTGCATGTTTACAGTATAGTAGATGATTGATGCTTTGCACAGAAATATGTGCCAACCAAGTATTGATCTTTCCCAAAAAATATCTCTAGGCCATTTCGTTCTTTTTTCTTAATGTACTTTCTTCCGTTGCCTCTTGGCTAATAAAAAAAGGCAGATAAAAGAGCATTCTGTTGAGCCAGTAAAACTTTGTGGTGAGCTGAAAAAAACCATGAGAATCGAGCGAGAAAACAGCCCGCGAAAGGTGTAGACACGTCAACGCATGCGCAAATTCAGCTTTTCTCATGGGCCACAGCTTAAAACCTCTCGCAGTTGTGAACGGAACTCCCGTATTTTATGCCTGATGACTATGTCTTTATGCTGCCGTCTGAACGTAGCCTTAAGGTACCTCACACGAAAAAAAGAAAAAAAAGAAAAAAAAATCTGCAGTCGAATAAATCAGGTGAATGCGGGTAGGCATAATCGATAAGCGTGGCTATGGTGAAGGAAGCCACGGTATAATAATCCTTTTAACGCCAAGGAGTTTAGAATAGAAGAATATTATTAAGATATAGTTCCAAATCTAAATGCACGTGTATAACATTAAAGACTTTAAAAATTATGTTTCTGCATATTTCAAGGATTTGTTTAGGTATTATTAGCAATATGGGTGTACTTTCCAATTTTTCCTTTAAAAAGTTATATTTCTGATTTATTCATAATGTTATCATAACTTATTAAAGAATCATTTCATATACAAAGTTTAAGGTATAGGAAAGAAAGTTATTTTATTTTAATATGCTTAAATATTTCAGCTTTTATTAGTAATACACTAAAACAGAAATTCACATATTTAAGCAGCTAATTATCTAAAATAAAAGGCATAGGGTGTATTTTTTTTTAAATCAAAGTTTTAAATAGATCCTTTTCAGAACCAATATTTTTATAAAAACAAGAAAATAAATATTAATAAAATAAAACAGATTTATGTGAATTTGATTATTTCAGTGTATGTGTGTTTCGTATTTATGAATCTGAAAGAAATTGCCTTGAATTAAGCTGAATTACAGGAATATACCTATATAAAGTTTTGGATACGTCTTTCCACATGTTCAATTATGTAAATATTTTACTTACTTTTATCGCTATACTGCCCAGAAATTCGTAAGTTTACGCAAACAATTTTTAACAACAGAACAGTTTATTTTAATCAACTGCTCAAATAGTATTCATAACAGTTCACAAAACTTAAAAATGAATAATAATTAATACATAAAGAAAAGCATTACTTTATTTAACCCCTTTACAATTCATAAAAATAGTAACAATTGATTTTTTACTTTTCATGAAAATTATAAAACGAATTACTTAAAGCTTTCAAATTATACAGTTTAAATTCTAGCATATATCATTCTATGTTAAGGAACGAAGATACCAGCTGTAAACAGAAACATTAAAATGTATTTAACATATTTTGATCATTATTAAGTACTTTTCTTCACATCTGGAAAGAAAATAACATGACATTGTGATATTTTTCAACATATTTATCAAATTACATAAAAAAAAAAAAATCAATACTTGTAAAAAGTGAAAAGTAATCCCAGGAATCTTTTTGAAAATCGATTTGTGCATCCATATGCAACACAAGATGACATGCTTCTTAAAAAAAAAAAAAAAAAAAAAAATGTTGCAATGGCAGACTTTCTTGCACAAGTCACAGCGACAGTAGTAACATGGCCGCCAAGATTGACGTTGACTTGAACCTTCCCTCCGTCTACTCTAACCTCCTTGTTTAACCCTTTGCACTCGAGAGGTGACTCTCACTCACCACTTGGTTTGATGCGGAAACTCGGTGCGCGGCAATAACTGTTTAGGTTTACTATCGTCCAAGCCGGGTACTGCGTTCTTTCTGTATAATCTCATGAAGTGTAAAATGATACCCATTTGAATGGAGATAAGCTTTTCTTATCTATCACAAAGTCTGTTGTCAGAGTAATGAACCCGGAAAAAGGCAGCAAACTACATATCATTGCAATACTTTCCCAGGCAAGCCGGGCATGCATCTCGAGAATTATTACATGAAATATTATACACAGAAAAATTACAGAGACTGATATTTAAGAAATTATGTTTATAAAGATGTAAAGATATATAAAAAATTTTAATTTTATACATTAATTTGTGTGTGTGTAATGGTTTCAAGTTACTAATAAGAAATGTATCAAAAAAGCTGCGAAACATCTCAAGTTGCTGGTGCGCCGTACGCGAAAGGCCCCGAGTGCAAAAGGTCAAAATAATACAGTTTGCCGAAAAACGCGCAGAACTGCATGTTGCACTGGATATGTTGCAAGTGGCACCGCCTTACTCAAACCAACGACCGTCTTAATGCATGGCTCCAGCTGGGCATTTGCCAGGTTCTTCACAAGCATAGAGGCTCCATACTAATCCAATTACATTTCATTTCTGTGAGTGGTTGTCATATTAAGGGCCCTAGCGCACTGGTTTGTCCAGGAGCTCATAATGTTATTGTCCTGCCCGAGATAATCTCGGGTACAGCACTGGTGTTCGAAAATGTCACGCCCGAGTATTGCTCGGGGTAATTTTTTTTTTTTTTTTTTTTTTTTTGAGTGCATCGTATTGTTATACCCGAATATATATCGGGAGACGTTTATTTCGGCTTCATCTCTTTGTCAAACCCGACTGTATCTCGGGAAAAGTTAATGTCGCTCAATTGAATATCGCTCAATTCAATAGATGACAGCACTTTACTGAAGATTTCAAAAGTTAGAGGTTATAAGTTCTTTGGTTCAAAGTGCACGGGATCTTTTTGTTGTAAAATGGCGTCCAGTTCTTTGAAACGTTATATAGATGATTTAGATGCTTCAACCGAAGATGAAGGATGTGTGTTTGATGAACAGTATTCATGATACTTCCATGGTCAGCCTCAAAAATAAAAAAATGGAGATATACTCAAGCCGAAGATTGTTTCTAATTACAGTCTATCTATGGGATGTGTAGATCGCTGTAATCAGGAAATATCCTTTCATCCAACAATCCGGAAACGTCAGAAAAAATATTATAAAAAGATATTTTTCTATTTACTAGACAAGGTACTCTGGAACTCATATTTGCTCTATAAAAATGTAGTTGAGAAACGTATTACATTTTTAGAATTTCGAATCCAAGTTGTAGAAGAGCTTTTACATAAATATGATGATGCAGCTTCTGGACAAAAGAATGTTGGCAGACCACCTACAATAGATAACCCTGCCTGTCTTACTGAACGACATTTTATATCCCATATTCCTCCTACTCCTGCGAAACGTGAGCCTACAAGTGCAAAGTGTGTTGTTTGAAAAAGGATAAAAATGGGGAAAAGATAAGGAAGGAAACACGATTCTGGTGTAGTGATTATGGAGTTGGTTTGGGCTTGGAAAAGTGTTTCCAGTTGTACCAAAGACTGAATTACTGATTCGCCTATATTTATTTATTTTTTAGAAAAAAAAAAAAAAAAAAATTTTTTTTTTTTTTTTTTTTTTTTTTTTTTTTTTTTTTTTTTTTTCATGTTTAGAAAATAATGCTTCACTAGAAGCGAACTTTATAACTACCATGTTGAGTGGCAGCTGCCTCAAGCAAATATGCAGTGGCTACAAAACTTTAAAATTTTACCCATGTACTTCAAAATATCAATTTTTAACTACTTAAGTATATTTTATTTTGTACTAAACATTTGAATTTTCCAATAAAAAAATTTGACAATTTGTGTACCCAGATCATCAAAATAACTTGACAGTTAAAGGGTTAAGATGACACTGACCAACAGGCATGCTCATCAACTTCAAAAATGGCAGTAAATTATAAAATGATGTCTTGATACATTACAGTTTCAAATATTTCAGCGATAAAAAGAATAAAAAGTTCAACAGTGAAAATTCCTTACTTTTGGAAAAATGACATGTCTGCTAGGAAGAGTAAAATATTTGTTTTTTAACCCCACATATTTAAAAGGTAAACTGTAATACATAAAAATTCCACATACATTTTTAAAAATGAAAAATTATTTACACTTTTATGAAATTTTGTAAATGTTTCTTGTACTGTTAAAACACAGATAAAATTAATTGCATATTATCGTTTTGAATAAAATCAGTGTTATGTATTTAATTTGATTTCGTAATTTAATTTTTAAATCAATTTCAATAAAATTAATTACATAATAAATCAGTCTACTTATTTTATAAAAATTTTTTGAGATATATTTTTTCTGCTTATCGATATATACACATTATTAGCAAGATTACATACGTCTTGTCCGTAAATATTCAATCTTAGATGTCTTTTCATCAATCAGCCGTAGTCTTACGTCTATCTGGTATTCATTCCACATTATTAGTACAATGCGTTACATCAATCAATCGATGTGTGTCTTCAAGACTTCGTCCCCGTTTTGTGAATCGATTTCTGCTGCCAAAGTTTCTTTTGTCAACGAGGCTTTTACTTTGAATCGAAAATATTATATTTAAAAAAAAAAAAGTTCCACGCTGGTATACCTAGATGTAAACACAATCCCTAAAGAGACATTTATATTCCTGACAAAGGAATTAGGCGTCGTAAACAATATTTCCAATATATAGTTTGATATTCTGATTCTTCTATTGTTTTAACTTACAAACGCAAATGTATTCCTATACAGTAGCATAATGTGAATAAAGTAACTCAAAAATCAATTCAGGCACGTGTAGTGAAAACGTTTTTAAGATAATATAAAACTATAAATTAGCGATAATGCAAATATAAATTTCTTAAACTTTTCAGATTTCAAAGCATTTTTAATGAGACAACGATCTGAGCTACAGTAAAATCGACGGCACCCAATTAACTGGAAATATCAAGATAATGGCGTTTCTGAAGCACTTTTAACGGCACTTTGGTACTAAATTCAAATCCGAAATTTAGGGCTATGAGGGAAAAAAATATATATAGTCGAAGAACAACTTGAACACTTAAATGTGGAAAACATATTTATGTTATGTTTTTGTTACCTGAGTAACAACACATAAACTTATCTAACACATAAATAAACCTTAACACTTATCTAACACATAAATAATCCAGAATATAATGATTAACTATAAGTCCTTTTTAATGCGTCGATACGTGAAACTTAAAAGAAGTGCCCATGGCTTTCAGAAACAATGCACACTGAAAGATGACATATTTATTTTAGTTTTTGCCTGGAAAAATATAAAGAACATTACTTTCCGTCGCTGTATGTATAAATTGTTACCAATGATAATGTCGTAGATGATGAATAGAGTGGCGAAAATTTTCTTGTTTTAAAAAAAAAAATATGTACGGCACACGTGCCTGGCATCCCGGGTTTAATTACATGTTCGGAAAAGATTAGGGCTAGCGAAAAGGAGGTGCAGTCTTGAATGGGTGTAGACAATTCTATTCACACCACATTCTCTCAAGATGGCGATGACATAATCAGACATGTATTGGTAGAGGAGATAGATGATGAAGAGTAAAAAGAAGACGAAGATGAAGAGACATGTAGAGCAAGAGAGTTACACAGAAGTAAACTGATGAAGAATTGCGGACTTTCATAAGATCTGGCGAGAAAAGTTCATCTATACCCGTAGATGACGTTATGAAGTTTCATGGGATACATAACGAATTTAAAACTACGATGACAATCATCTAAGCAGGCGGACATTAGAAGTTATGTACCATTACAATATGTAGCTTTTACATGATATTATACACTCACTTCCAAACGTTAAGCACGGAGAGGAAAATGCTAATTTCCGGAAGCCAATCAGAATTGAAGAGGATGCAATTCTCTGCAGAGGTAGATGGAAGTATGCAAATATGTTAGGTAACAGCCAATCGCGCTTTCATGTCAAGAAATATGCAAAAAAGGCTGTCTTATAAGAAGCCAGCTTTATGAAAGGTTACAGAAGTTGATTGTAAGTGCTGATAGAAGGTGTTTAAAACTTTCGTACAATTTGTTTTAAGACATACGTGTTTGTAGGACTTCCAGAAGACGAATGAAAGATTTTGAGCGCTGGCGTGCTGTGGGGCAGGACAGTCGATCACAGATGTTGCTCTTTCCTTCGGCGTTCATCATTCTGTAATTTCACGTTTATGGAAACAATTCCAAACCACACAGACAGTTGTCCGAAGGCCCGTAGCCGGTTGCCCAAGGATTACAACCCCACGGAAGATCGATATATTGCTATTGTAGCTAAGCGGAATGGCAGAGCAACTTCCACACGTGTGACGTCTATGGTTACAGCGTTCATTGGTAAGGCGATATCTGCAGCTACTGTACGCCGAAGATTACATATGAGCGGACTGTACGCCTGGGTACCTCGAGTTTGTGTTCCTCTATCTGTCCAATCAAGAGGGGCACGATTACAGTGGTGACGGGAACCTGTCAATTGGAATGTGTCTGAATGGGGCAATGTCATGTTTACTGATGAGTCAAGATTTGCTCTGGAGTCAGATGACAAGCGTATAAGGATATAGCGTGAACAACGAACACGCAATCAGTCCCGAAACATCACGAATTTCGAGGCGGAAGCATTATGGTGTGGGCAGGGATTTCATTAGGATACCGCACTGACCTGCACATCTTTAAACGGGGTTCTTTGACGGCTGTCCGGTATCGAGAAGACGTCCTAGAACCCATTGTGAGATTGTACGCTGCAGCAGCTGGCCCTACTTTTGTTTTAATGGACGATAACGCACGTCCCCATAGAGCTGACATCGTCGATGACTACCTGGGGATTGCGCGTATGACGTGGCCAGCATATTCGCCCAACCTTAATCCCATTGAAAATCTTTGGGATGCTCTCGGCCGTGCTGTATTTTCCCATTTCCCACCTCCAGCCGCTCTTATACTTTCTTCGTTTATCTCTTCATATATCTGGCGAGAACTTTCCATATTTGCACTATGTTCTATCTTACTGCTAAATATTCTTGTTTGAATCTGTGCATAATCAAATTTTGTTTTGGCTTATATGAACCAGTGAATATCTGGAATGACATACCTACGAAATAATATAATTGTACTTTTAGTAATTGTAACATCTGATTTCTTATAAACGTTATGACATTTTTTTTTCATTCAAAAGCAACAGCATAAAGTGTACAGCACGTGCTTAGTTATATCTGAAGTAATCTTTTGTTCAACGTTATGAATGCATGTCTCTCAATATTATGCTATCTGTTGTGTAGATTAACATATAATTCTACTCATAGTTTTTCTCCTGGCACATTTATGACCAAATATGGAAATATAATGTTTGTTCTACATTGTGTATATCTGGTATGATCTTATTTAACTCATTGTTACAATTATATGACAACTGTTAATTGTACTGGAATCAACAAACATCTTGATTGAACTTTTGGATTTTATTACTACGATTTAGCACAAATTCCAGTACCTCTGAGTTATGTGACTTGAATGTTGCATGAACTGCACAATACTTTGCTTTGGACAAAACATTTAGTTCTGGATTATGGAACATAAAGTATGTTCAGTTACACTTAAATTTGGACTCTAGAGATCAGACTTGATTCTTTCATGACTATAAACTTCATTTAATTAGCGTGCAGATTCTGAACGGGGTATTGATCCTTACTGTTCATTTACTTATTTTTTTATTATATATGACTGACATTTATCTATGATCTTCTACTTTAAACGTTTTGCATTTGTTGTTACCATGCTTGTTATTGTAGGCTTCTGTCAATTCCTGTCTTAACTACTCTGGAAAATCTTAATATAATAACTTCAGAGGTATTTCTTCAACGTATGCAATATATCCAAATAACTTTGTATATTGTACAAATGTAAACTTTGAAATTTGACTTTGACAATTTAATGCCCGACTGATCTGTTTTGGCCCCGACCTAAGGTTGTGGCCAGTAGATAGTAGATGGTTTTACCTCTGAGTAACATATTCCGTTTGTTGCCTTTAGGCTAACTTAGGTCGGAAGTTGCTCAGTAGGTCAGTGTTGGTCACAAGGTGTAAATTTTGTATACAGATGAGGGGGATCACATACCCTATTAATGACCTTTTTTTCATTTTATGCTGTTTATTTTAACTTTATACATAATTCTGTTTAAGTCTACAGTATGTCATTATCTGATAACTTTCAAAAATTTAATATTGTTTTCATTTCTGTATATAATTATCGATTTTGTTTTATGCATAAATATATATGCTACTTTCCTGCCGAATTTTGTGTCAATCAAAGCAGTATTTGTTGATTTTTTTTTCTTTTGCATTTTACATCTTCGTTCTTAACTTTTGGAAGGGAGTGTATATGGTAATTTTTAAAAGTTGTTTAGTTTTGGTTTTCTGAAATATAAAAATCATAATAATATGAAACCGACAGTTCACCAATAGGCAGAAGGTGAGCGGGGCAAACCCACAGACACCAAACCACAATTCACTGATAAGGGGAAGAACAGAGATAAGAGACACTTGGAACCACAACTTGGTAAGTAATTATCTTACATTTTTCAACAATAATTACCTTTAAATTAAATTTTAGAGTTTACATGTTTTCTTCGTTTATGTTATTTCGTTATTCCTACTCATAGTTACTCTACTTAGCAATTTCCGTTCTTATTTCCGAATTTAATGATTGATTCGGAAGGCAGTTTTAGGTGTTATAACCAGGGGGCCATACATCTACAAATTGTTACCAATGATCATGTTCATAGATAACGAGTCGAGTGACAAAGATTTTCTTACTCAAAAAAAAGTCTGGCACATTTGTCTGGCATCCTGGATTTAGTTACATTTTCGGAAAAGATTAGTGCTAAAGAAAAAGAGGTTCAGTCTTGGATGGGTGTCAAGTGTTGTTAGCTTCTATTGTTTCATGTCATTAAGCGTTGTTAGCTCCTATTGTTTTATGTCAGTTACTGTTTCTTTCTAAAAAATATTTTTATATTTACCATTTTAAAGAATATGTTTTGCCGTGAGGTTACAGACTCCCCTCCTGGCTCGTACGACATCTCGGCGAAGAGCCAGCAATATATTTCACATTCTGTAAGAGGAGCAAACAGGGAATCTTTTGACGACGAGTCGGACGCTTCATGTGTGGATTAATTACGTGGGCTTCTTTAAAACGTGCATCTTGATCATCATCATAGTATTTTCCATAAGCTTCTCTTTGTCTCACTTGAACATTTAACATGATTCAAAAGAATCCATTGGTAAGAGGAATCTGTACTACAGTTTTTACTTCGTGTATACAATCAACCGTATGTTGAGAAATTTATCCTGTAAACAGAACTTCGTAATGAAACTCTTCAATCTCCAGTTTTTCTCTCTATGAAGATTCCAAATGGACAGTTTAAAGAAATCGGCAGTTCATCTTCAAACTGAGCAGAATCAAGGTGATTGTCTTAAATCTTCCTTGATTCATTCAACAGCATAGAATCAGGATGATTCTCTTCAAAACTTCATTGAACCGGAGTGATTCATCCAACAACATAGAATCAGGATGCTTCTCTCCAAAATTGAATCGGGATGATTCTCTTCAAACTTCTTTGAATCGGGATGATTCATTTAAATGAGTAGAATCAGGTTAATTCTTGAAAAGCTCACTATATGGGGTTGGATCTCCCTCTGGTTCCAAACAACTCTTGAATTCTTAAACATTGGCTGTTCTTAAACCAGATAAATCATTCGGGAACGCGTTGGACTGGCATGCCATAATCAGGGGGGCCATACATCTAAGCGTTGTTAGCTTCTATTGTTTTATATCTAGGATCTAAAACTAGCAAGAGGTATATGACTCGAAGGCCTTTGCCAATCCAGGTTACATAAATGTAAAAAGGCTTGAGACGCCGTGAGGTAAGTCGCACTATTTGAGCTCCATCTTTTTGTTCAATAACTACGGAAGTTTTACTCGCATCGACTTGGTAGTAGTTGCTATCTGTTCCTAAGATCAACAGGAACAATTTGATACCCCATTTATATATGTGGGTCAATTAGTTCTCTAATTATAATTTTTACAACAAATTAGCATTGAGCTGTGTTATCCTGTGTTATGAGCTGTGTTATTAGCATTGAGCTGTGTTATTATGTGTTATATTCAAAGGCGGATATACCACCTTTGAAGTCCTCTGAGGGAGCTGTTGTTACCCGTCGCGACCTAAAAGTTACATCATCTTGTAGAGATAAATTCCCTCTTCAATTCAAGATATGTGTGAAGACAATCGGCTAATTACAAAATTAATTATGGCCAAATTACTGTAATTACATAGCAGCATTTCGATTCGGAAGACGATTTGACCGTTGAAGCTTCGTAACGGTCGCATTTCGCCCCCCCCCCGTGAGGAGAGGAAGTTGTCAAGACCAAATCCAACGGCGAATTTCTTCATAATAGGCTTTTAATCAGGCCACTGCTAATTAAGCCGCTAATTATTGTATCAACTTAAAACTTGTGCCATACTTCCAATAAGATCACGGAAGGTTCAAGTTTCCAAATTTGAAACAGATCTGTTAATTAGAAGCGGAGATACAAATTTTTGCACTAATTTTTGGACTTAGTAAAAATTGTGTTTTGTGACTCACTTGCGATTTGAAATAGTGTGTGCTCAGTGTGTACCACCTGAATATAACAGCTTTTGGACTACAGCAAGTTTTAAAACAGATGAGAAACAGAGAATTTTTAACGACCAAGTTTGTTACAAGTTTTGGAGTGCACCCAACATTGTTGGGTTATTAAGTACTGCGTGCCACCTTTACAATTGTTCAGTCATCGAGTACTTTATGTATTTACAGAATTCTTCTTTGAAATATGTCTTGTCAATCAGTTCTCCCGATTGACGGTGATTCAGCACATCCAGAAAATGGACTTGATCCTACGTTAGTATTGGCATCTGATTTACCTCATACTGATAAAATTACTGCACTGTGTAACGACATTCGAAGAATTGCAACTACTAAACGAAGTTCAAAATTTTCGCTGCCCACGGATTTACGCACTAGACTCTTAAATTCTCTTACTGTTTTACAAACTCTTGCTTCAGCGGGTCCTCAATTTGTATTAAAGCCCGCCAAGGTTGATATTGGTGTTAACACCTCCACGGTACTTTGTTGCGAATTAGCTCATTCCTCGCCATCACTACCTTCTGTTCCTTTGCTAAGTGATTTACAGGCGTCTACATCTTTGCCTGCTCCTCCAATACCTACTTTTGCGGAGATTGCTAGAAAACATAACAAGCGTCGTATATATATATTAATCCCAAAGCGGACGTCTCAGAAGTTGAGCTCAAAGCTGAATTAAATGCTAAAGTTCCTCTCTTAAACTTAAGATTGGAATTGAGAGAATTATTAAAACCCTCCGAGGCGGTTTAGAGGTGGTGTGTAACTCTAATGATGATGCCAATGTCCTTGAAAAAGAAATCCAAAACCAGGACATCCCAGAGGAGATTAGCCGTCCCCACCGGCACAGATCTCGATGCGCAGTCCATGACCTGCCCAAATCCATCAAGCCAGAGGATGTCGCTGCCGAAATCAGTGGTGCCACTGGCATGCCCAGTAACATCTTCAAGCCTCTCCATCGACTCAGAGAGCGCCATAAAGGGTACGTTAAGTGGATCTCCGAATGCGAGCCACGAGGCTTCTGTGCACTTATGCAACAACACAAGATCTTTCTCGGCTGGCAGGCACATAGTCTCGGAACACATTTGAATTAGCAGATGCTTCCGACGCCAGCAGTTCGGTCATCTACAAGCCAACTGCAAGAGTCGAAAACAATTTTGTTCCTACTGTGCTGAGGAGCACGGCATCCGGGACTGTACAGCGCAAAATCCACTGTGTATCAACTGCAGTGATGCCAATGCTCGATTCGGAACTGTTTTCGACTACGACCATCCCTCGCCATCACTACCTTCTGTTCCTTTGCTAAGTGATTTACAGGCGTCTACATCTTTGCCTGCTCCTCCAATACCTACTTTTGCGGAGGTTGCTAGAAAACATAACAAGCCTCGTATATATATATTAATCCCAAAGCGGACGTCTCAGAAGTTGAGCTCAAAGCTGAATTAAATGCTAAAGTTCCTCTCTTAAACTTAAGGTTGGAATTGAGAGAATTATTAAAACCCTCCGAGGCGGCTTAGAGGTGGTGTGTAACTCTAATGATGATGCCAATGTCCTTGAAAAAGAAATCCAAAACCAGGACATCCCAGAGGAGATTAGCCGTCCCCACCGGCACAGATCTCGATGCGCAGTCCATGACCTGCCCAAATCCATCAAGCCAGAGGATGTCGCTGCCGAAATCAGTGGTGCCACTGGCATGCCCAGTAACATCTTCAAGCCTCTCCATCGACTCAGAGAGCGCCATAAAGGGTACGTTAAGTGGATCTCCGAATGCGAGCCACGAGGCTTCTGTTCACTTATGCAACAACACAAGATCTTTCTCGGCTGGCAGGCACATAGTCTTGGAACACATTTGAATTAGCAGATGCTTCCGATGCCAGCAGTTCGGTCATCTACAAGCCAACTGCAAGAGTCGAAAACAATTTTGTTCCTACTGTGCTGAGGAGCACGGCATCCGGGACTGTACAGCGCAAAATCCACTGTGTATCAACTGCAGTGATGCCAATGCTCGATTCGGAACTGTTTTCGACTACGACCATCCTGCCTACGATTCAGCCTGTGTCCAGTACCAACGTCGTGTGCAATCCATTCGAGATAAGACAAACTATGAGTACTAATAATCAGTCTTTGCCTTCTATTGGAAATGCATCGGCTGATACTATAAACATGGATTTTATCCGCAGTGGACTTTCAATTAAATGTATAAGGTATTTCTCCCACTTCCTAGCGTCCTTCGTGGTGTAGTGGTTCTGCACGCTCAGCCGGTATTCCAGAGGTCCGTGGTTCGATTCCCGGCGAAGGCGTTTGCTATTTTTCATCTTTTCTGCCTTTAAAAAATCCTAATGACTCTACAAGTGGCGCCCGAACTAAAAGGGTTGTGGATGATGATTCTTCGCACCCAGGATTTGGCGACTATGTCCCCTAAAACCCCAGTCGCCCTTTAAAAAGGGTAGTATATAAGGTATTTCTCACACTTTCTAGCGTACTTCGTGGTGTAGTGGTTCTGCACGCTGGGCCGGTATTCCAAAGATCCGTGGTTCGATTGCCGGGGAAGGCGTTTGCTATTTTTTATCCTTTCTGCCTTTAAAAAAATCCTAATAACTCTACAAATGTATACAGATCAATTTTCAACACGCTAAGGCTGCTGTTGCTCAACTTACGCATTACGCAGAAGAACGTGAGGCTGATCTCATCTTTGTTCAGGAGCCTTATATTAAGGACGGACTTGCTGTGGGTTTCCCGCTTCAGTGGTCTATCTTTCAAATAGGCGATTTGGAGAACCCACCCAGGACCATCATTATCAATTGCAACAAGGGTTGGAAACCGACTGTTGTCGCAGCTAATAGGGACAATGTAGCCATTCTTCTTGATGTACAGGAAACCTCCATGCTTTTTATTTCACAATATTCATCTCCATCCGAGTCCATTCTTCCTTCATTGACTTTTCTATCAACTACTCTACAGCGCATTAAAATCCCTCTTCAGTTTATTGTGGGTGATTATAACGCCCATAATACAACTTGGGGTTATGCTTCAACGGATGAAAAAGGCCATTCTTTGGAGGATTTTCTATCAGCACATCATTTAATTCTGCGTAACTCAAATGATGCCCCCTCCAACCTTTGACAGAATCCATTCACGTGGATGGCCGAATCTGACTATTAGTTCCACTTCTGCGGCTTCTCTTCTCCAGAACTGGACAGTTGAAGATGAAATTAGTCTTAGCGATCATCGCTATATTACATTTACAATAGCTCAGCCTACAACCATTCAAATTATTCGACGCTACAATCTGCCAGGCTAACGGATACGTGCCTTTACTGATCGTGTGAAAGCATTAGTAAATGATCTCTATGGTCAACTTTTTTCAGCCAATACTCGGGCTGATTTGGAATTTCACGGTTGTTTTACAAAAGGGTCTTCAACAAATGTGCAACGATCTTTTACCACAACGCCATGCCAAAAAACTAAATTCAGTGAACTTCGTTCCCAGCAGAAGAAATGCCGCGCTTTACGACGGCGAATCAAATATGAGCGACGAATGCATCTACCACCAACTTCGCTTCCTCTATATCAACAGGACAGAGCAAATTATAAACGTTCAATTTTACAAGCGAAATTGAATTCCTGGCATGCCTTTTGTACCGAATCGCATGATACATATGGGATTCATCATAAGATAATGACAGGCAAATTATTCAAACCTGCTCAATTATTTCTTCCTCTTGGCTCAACAGCCTCACAAGATTTTACCAAAGATACTCTGACTCATATCTTGGATTCTGTTTTTGGACCGTCTGATCTCTATGAGAGTATTTCCCATCACTCATCGATATTTGAAGAAGAGCTCTCATCCACTGCGTCTCCGGACAAAGAAATTACTTTAAAGTAATTAAAATTCATTGTTGCCCATTTGCCGAAACGGAAAGCTCCAGGCCCGGATGCCATTGACTATGCCATCGTCAAAACTGCCATCTTGGCCTCACCAGTATTTTTTGTTATATTTTTCAACAAGTTATTGGCAACTGGTACTTTTACTAGGTCTTTTAAAATAGGCCAGGTTGTCCTGTTTTTAAAGAAGGATAGAAACCCGACTGAGGCTACTTCATATTTCGACCCATTTGCCTACTTCCGGCGCTTGGGAAAATTTTTGAGAAGATACTGATGACTCGTCTGCGTTTTTATCTACATCAGCACCAAATTATTAGTTCTTGACAGTATGGCTTTCGGCCCGGCTCATCTACATTACATGCACTGCATGATATCACACAAGACATCCTGAATAATAAATTCTCTGGCTACCACACCGCAATAGTCAGCTTAGATCTTAAAAGCGCATTTGATAGTTTGTGGTGGGTAGCTATTAAGCAAGCTCTGGTAAACTCCAATTGTCCGAGTAATATTTATAAAGTTTTAGAACATATTTGCAAGACAGACGTCTTGTTGCAGTACATTCAGCGGGAATTATCGAAAAAGTACAGACAAGAGGATGCCCGCAAGGTTCTTGCCCGGGTCCTCAACTCTGGAACCTCACTTTTAATAAGATCCTTCAAGCTCCCTGGCCTAATCATACGCATATATATGCATATGCCGATGATGTGGCTCTTGTTATCCGGGGACATTCTCGCGAAGTTTTACAGCAAAATTGCAATGAGTCTCTTCAACTCTTTCAATAGCATTGTGATGATCTGAAATTTATTATTGCTGAAAACAAATCCAAGGTACTTCTTGTACCTAAGAAAGGAGGTTTCTTGGTCAGGCGACCAAGAATTGTCTTCAATGGCCACAGGTTGCAAATCCTCAGAGAAATCAAATATTTGAAAGTTATAATTGATGATACGTTAACTTGGATCCCACATATTCTGTCCATTAAAAAACGAACGCTGATGATTGCCAAACAGCTTCGTTATCTTCAGGGATATCGGTGGGAAATAAACCACCATATCCAAAAAAATTCTTTATACTACTGTCACAGAAAAGATTGTCACTTACGCCGCTGCTGTTTGGGCACTCCCCATGCAACGGAGAAAAGTCAAGCATCTTTCAACCATCCAACGCCCTTTTGCCCTGAGTATAACTCGGGCATATATTACAACTTCTTCGGACTCACTAAATGTTCTAGCCGGTCTACTCCCTCTTCATATTAGAACTGAGGAAGAGGCTGTTCGTCAATTACTTGTGCAACTACGCAGGCCCATCGCATTTGATGGAGAACATTATTTGCCTGATGACTATGAAGCAAAATTGACACCTTTTAGTATTCATCCAGCAGACTATGGGGTTGGCGTTAGGCTCCATATTCCGCCATCAGTGTTTCGTAATTCTTCAAGCCACGTGATATATACTAATGGCTCAAAGATAGATGATAACGTAGGAAGCGCTTTTGTTGCTTTTCATGATAATCTTCCTCTAGCCCACATTGGAAGGGGCATTTATCTATGCAGAATAGTGTTTTTCAAGGGAAAGCAGTGGCGATAGCACGCGCTATCCGCTACTTGCTGACTCAGAATATAAAACAAGCGACAATCAGTTCTGATAACCTTTCTGTCATCCACGCCATTGGCAATCCTGAGCATTCCTCTCCAATTATACGAGACATTCAACAGGACTTACGTGCTTCTCCGTCTTTCACTATTCATATTGCTTGGGTTAAAGTGCATGTGGGAGAATATGGTAACGAACTTGCAGATGCCTATGCCAAGGAAGGGCTTCTGGTGATGCTGATGAGAATATATCCATTCCTTGGCCACATTCTTTTCTCAAGGGAACTTTACGTCTTCGAGCAATTAGTAAGTGGCAAGAGGAATGGGACAATAGCTTCATCAGTCGACGTACTTTCTACCATCTTTCATATGTGTCGACAGATCGCTGCTGTGGCAATGCCCATCTTTCCCGTTACATTTCGGGGCATGGACCTTTTCCTGAATTCTTCGCACGCTTTGGCATTAGTGACACCAATGTCTGCAGTTGTGGTGAACTCGGCTCTCCGGAGCACTATTTAGCCAATTGTTTCCTGACAGAAGGCCTACACATACGATTTCCTACGCAAAATCGTCAGGCATTTTGCAAACTCTTAGTTAAGCAAAGACACCTGATCCGCAAACTAAATTGCGTAATGGAGAAAGTCTCCAGCATTGGGCTTGACCTATGTCAAGTTTAATCAACACTATATGTCTTATTAGCAATAGGTGGCATATGGACACTCTCTACAGGGTGCTCTTCTTCTTATTATACCATTCTAGTTGCGGATAGTGTAAGGACACTCTTTATAGCGTGTTCTTCTTCTGTTTATATACAACTTTTACACAGCCTTATTCTAGATTGACGTTGTATTTGTACTTAAAGCTATATTTCTGTAGACAATAATACGTTTCAGGAAATGTATTAACCATGTACTATCTGCTTTTTGTAGCTAGACTGTTAATAACAAATGAAATGTAAGTTTGACTGCATCACGTTAGTTTGAGTGTATCGAACTCCATCTATCACCTTTTTAGGTTTGTTAGAATTATATATATATATATATATATAATTCGTAATCGATTTTGTATTATTATTATTATTATTATTATTATTATAGCCACGCCTTTACATAGTTCTCATGTTGATTTGATTGTACTGTACTCTTCTATTGATAGTATGCTTTTCCTATTAAGTTGATTGTCTATAACACAATCATTATCTTAATCATTGTATCATGCTTACAAGTATCTTCATTCAGTATAGTATTATCAGTAAATTATGTTGGTATGTTCTATTGTAATCTATAGTGAGCTTTTGTACTATAACAGAAATTGCAAATGTTTATTTGATGGCATCATGTTAATCTAATTACATTGAAATCTATCTCATGTTGCAAGAATCTGTCTACTTTTTATTTAACACACAATTTCAATATCATTGTTTCTTGTCTCATGTTAGCTAGTTTCATTCTTAAGTCAGCAAGTATAGCATTATCAGTAAATAATTCTAGTCAGTCTGCAATAATATAGTTTTATCGGTATATAGTCAGTAATATAGTTCAGTCAGTGATATAGTTCTATCGGTATATAGCTATTGTTGACAATATGGATAGTTTCAGTCAGCAAGTATAGCTTTTTCCGCAAATTCTTCTTTGTTTTGTAAGCAACTTTCTGCATTTGTATATGTTTTTGTTTAACTATTGCATATTTGAGCCTAGTATTTTTACAGATAACTTGTTTGTTTGTTCCGTACTCTCCTACTGTTCATATGCATTTTTTCATTTAGTTTCTTTTTTTTTTCCCTTAATTTTATAATAGCAAAAGTTCTATTGTACTATATGTTAGGTCAGCTCTTTAACATACCAGAAATTGTAAATGTTAGTTTGACATCATATGTTAGTTAATTGCATTGTACTATCTATTGCTGTATGAATCTGCCAACTTTTTAATTAAAAAGTAAATATTATACATATTATATAGCATAATGCATTTGTATATGTTCTTGTTTACCTATCGAATTTTGAGTCAAGCATTTATACAGATTTTATGTTGGTTTGTTTGTACTGTACTGTATTTTCTACTGTTCTTACGCATTTTTCATTTATCTACTTGTTTATAAGAAAATAATTGTTGTATGCTTTTCTTTTTATATTATATTAGTATGCATTATCATCCAGTCAACAAATCTAGCCTTATCAGTACACTATGTTACTATTGTACTATATGTTCAACTGTATTATTTCTGTCAGCTCTTTACCATACCAGAAATTGTAAATGTTAGTTTGATGGCATCATGTTAGTTATTTATTTTGAACTTATCTAATGTAGTAAGAATTTGTCACGTTAGCCTGCATTGGGCTCCCAACTATTTAGCCAGTTTGTATTGTACAATTTTTTATTGAATGTAAGAACCTTATCCTACTGAGCCGACTACATGCTACTGACTTGCAAAATCTGCAAATTTGAGCTATATATATGAATTACATAAACAAAATATTTAACTTGCAGACTTTGATCTATAGATTTTGTACTATATCTACAGAATATGGACTATAGACTTTGAACTGTGAATTCTGAATATAGACTTTGAACTATAGACTTTTGTTGGAACTACAAACTACTCTTCATTACTACTATTTCTTTTCGTCGCATATTATGCTCAAAATTCCGCACATATTTTAAAGAGTTATGTCATATATTATGTTTAAAATTTTTGTATTACATTCAAAATTTGTGCGTTTATAATTATGCTATTTTATACATTATGCTTCAATTTTTTTATTACATTCCAAACTATGTATCATTCCAAATTATGTATTCATTTCAAATTATGTATCATTCCAAACTTCGTATTCATTTCAAATTATGTATCTGTTTGCTAATATCAATAAACGGATGGGATCACGTAGTAGGGAGACGGCGCTAAACCAATTAACCAAATGGTAAAGGTGTGGTGCCCGTCTTCCCCGTTCCTAAATCCTAAATCTTGGTTACATATTCCCAATGAAGCATAAAAAGAGAAGGGAATCCATTTTCGGTTCGCGGACCCAAAATGGCCCATCCTTGATGAGAAAAAGGGAGTTGGGTCGAGACCCGATGCCACGAAGTAAGAAACGGCAGATCTTGATTTTATCCGCTCAGCTGCTGAGCACCCTGCGAAAATATGGCAATTTAGTTTGTCTCATAATTTCTGATGTCTTAAAAGGAATTAGCATTTTTTCTGTAGTAGTTTTGGCATTGCTGATCTTACGGGCGAGCCTGGTGATATTGCTGATTAGATGAAAATCTTCAAGTTCTTGGAAAATTTGCATAATTTCGGTTATCTGATCTTCTGGGTTACTTCTGGTTCTTTTGAAGTAGTAGGTTTTTCTGAACTGGTATGAGCAATAATGGCATGGAAACCTTTTTTTTAAGAGGGGTTGGCTGATTTTCCGATTAATTTAGTTTTTGAAAGCGTTGTTGATATACTTTATACCTTCGATAGGAACAAACATCATTTTCGGGGCAAAAAATGCATTTAGGCTTTTCATCTAGCTGTAGTTTACAAGTGTTACTTCGATGAGTTTTTGTATATTTACAACATCTTACGGGTTTAAAGCAATTTAGTTGTGAGTATCCGAATTCTTGACAGTTAAAGCATTGGATGGGTCGTTTTCTTGGAGCGTATTTTTCTATGCGCACTTGAAAGTTGAAAACGTTGTTTAGTCTATTAATAGCTTCGCCATTGGCATTCCTATGTAACTCTAGTAATTATATCGATAGGCGTCGCCGTAGAAGTACCGGGGCCTGGCTCCGGTACTTCTCTGTTTCTGAGGTAAATTGTAATTCTAGCCGGAGCGCACCAGAGCCCTAAATAAAAGGGTTGAAGTTATTCTTTTATGTAAGTGAAATACAGTTTCAGCACTCAAACTTTATTTTGAAAAACAAATATGCATCTAAAATCGATTATAACTTCCAAATTTATTCCTATCTTTCTCTGGGGAAAAAACTTTGACGGTGGTTAAAACTTTTAAGGACAAAAAAGCACCATCCACATGTCAAAGGCTTATTCTCCAGAAAGTGCAATAAATTTATGAAAGCGAGTGAAATGTTTTCTTCCCCTTATTACAATGATTACCTTGGTCTTCCGCGTTCAGTGCTAGTGACCTCTCACTATGCTCCTGCTGACTTGAACTATATAACCAAATACGGGGGACAAAAATTGTCACTTATGCAGACCTTATATTTGTTCGCATGTTGTCATCGGATCGGATTCAGGGGAGATTTCTTTTTGGACTGTGACATTCTGCTTCACAGCTAGAATTATATTGGCACGGCATCGCGGTCAGAAAGCGTTAGACACTTCTCTCTTTGTTTTCGAAGCTAAAATTCTCCATTAAAATTTGTTTCCTATTCGCATATTGTTTCAAGCATTCTCTCTATTTCCATTAGTGACGCTTTAATAGCTTTAAGTTTTCCCATTGACATCTTGGAGAAAGAAGTTCCCCCTTCCCCCTCACACACTGAAATCGTACGTTGTGCTGTATATTTAGATTTTTAGTTCAGCCGGAGGCCACTGAGTTATTTGTTAGTTTTTTGTTTGAAACTGTAAATCCAATCGGAGCCCCAAATAAGACGAGTTCCGATATTTCATTTCTTTTGTTTAACTATTTATAATTAATTAAATAATTTATAAATTTTTATTTACATCTTTATATTTATTGAATTTTAAATTTAATTATTACTTATTTTATTTATTTATTTATTCCCCTTCTTCCTGACGGCCTTCTAGAGAGCTCCGGCATTTCTGATTTTAGAAATTAAGCCCTGGAACTGTTTCACTTTGATGATAGGAAATTTTCTTCTCTATAAGTCTTAAAAAAATTCTGTTTCTTTAATAAAGTTGAGAATAATTTTTAAAGTAACTTTAATTGTCGCTTAATAGTATTTTTTAAATGTATGGAATTTTATTTTGTCTTGAAGGTTCGCAATAGTATTTTGAGATCTGTAATTTAGTTCGAAGATAAATCGCTCTGTTTTCCATTTCTGCTTCGAAGTTGCCATTACACGTCTCCTGTAGCATTTTATCGATTAAAATCCAGTCCGGATTGTGTTCAGTTGTTAAAATTGGTGGTATTTTTTTCTGAACAGCGATTTCTGATTCTGTAACTTCCATATCGGTATTTAGTGCAAAGAATCTTATTCTGTGTGATATCTTTATCTTGGGGTTTTTTCAGTAATTAGTCTGCAAGTTTTGGTGGAAGTTTGCCATTCAGACTGTTTTTCAGTATCCGCGTTTGAATTTTCGTTTTCCTCAGTCTGTTCTTTCGCAAGATCTTGAATTTTTCTTTCTAATCGTAATTTTATCATGAATGCCTCTACGAGCTCCCCTTCGGTTATTTTACCTTCTTTAATTAATTTCATGGCTTCCGTGTAATTTAATTCTGCAGGTAAGTTGGATGGTATTTTTTATTCTGCTTGATTAAGTTTAGCATCTAATGTTAATTCCACGTGTGGTTTAGAAATTTGATTATTTTGCGTTTGTCCGAATGTTTTACAGGTTTTTAAAAATTCATCTGGAGGCTAGTATGTATAATTTTAGGCGAGTTTGCAGAATGTTTTAACTGTTTTGACCTTTTAAAGCTATTATCCGAATCTTGAACTTCATAGAAGTCCTGGAGTTATTTTTTCGATCATTTTGTAATTAATGAGATATTTAAAACAATGAGTTTTATTCAGTCTTTGGTAAAAGTGAATTTAATGTTATTATTGCGATGATTAACAAATACGTTCTTCCAGTTAAAACTTGTAATAGTTTAAGAGAGAAGTTCTATATTTTCTTGCAGATGTTCGCGGAATTTAAATTTAATGAGTAATATCTGAACAACTCAGAATTGTAATTTTTTTTTTTTCCTTTGAGAACATACAGACTCCCCGTGCACCACATATGTACAACACGGGGAAAGAATTGTAATTTGGAACGCAAATGGTCTATTCCTTAAAATTTATGAACCCAGGGATTTTATAGATGAGTACAAACCAGTTGTTATTTTCCTACAAGAACACAGGCTTGGCTAGAACAATACTGTCACATTATCCCGATTAAATGCTCCATTCCCTACTACCATACATCAATTTCACAGTTTTTAGCTTTCGAAGTTCTAACTGTTACCTTCATTCCACACACTGAACGCCAGTCACTTTAGTTTCCATTTATATCCCATGCAGAAAATTTAAAAGTGTGAAGGGGTCGTTTTAGATAGGGATTTCATAGAAGAGTCCTGTATAGTGTAACAAGTATTTATAAATAGGTTTAAGTTACACACGGATATTACACTTAACTTTAATAAAAATTACAGAGCAATTTAATTAATTATTTCTATTCTCAAAGGACAAAATAAAACATTCATGGATAGTAATAACACTTATGAAAATAAAAGAATTACGCACATCTGAAACATATATCAATCAGTATAAAAAAAATAACATTTTACCAGAAAGAATCTTACGCTTCTTTACATATTATAATAACAATTTCTAATACAGAAGTTTACTCTTAAAATGCCTCGCTTTGAATATATTATACCTTTTTATGTTTTACCACATTTACTATTTCGAAACAAAACTGAATATTATGATTATGCAGTTCTAGAGCACTCAAGTGTAAACAAAATGAAAGAATTTCTTAATCACCTCAAAATGATATAATATTCATAAAAGATATACACATATACTTTAAGAACACAGTAAAGTATTTTTACGTTTTCATATTGAAGTATTTTCACGTTTTCAACATTAAGGGTCAACACATTATAGAACCTTAGTGTTTAAATGCAAAACAAATATCATTAAGGACAACTATTTGTTGCTGATAGGCCATCGGAGTGGGGAAAAAAAAAAAAAAAAAAAAAAAGCTAAAGAAAATTTTTAAAGCTAAACATTAACGTTGGGCCAAAGAATATGTATAGAATATGCATAGACTTTCTTTGGTTGAGCGTCACTCTGTGAAGGGGCGTTTTAGATAGGGTGATAGAAGAGTTCTGTATAGTGTAATAAGTATTTATTAACAGGTTTAAGTTACACACGGACATTACATTTAAGAAAAATTACAGAGCAACAGTCTGGTACAACCTATCAAGTGAGAGCCTTGGCTTTTACTGAAGTACTTCTCTGCCTACTCACCAGAGGGCAGACTTGTTGTTACAGTTAGTCCAACAGTTTATGTTAAAGGATTGGTTACAAAAGTGATATTTTGATGTACTTCCAGCTTATATCCTAACTTAACAATCGACACACAATAGATGGAGACTTTTAACACACACCATCGCAAATGGAACTTCAGTCGCACTAATATATAGAACAAGATAATTTGATTGCGGCGATGGGGCTAACCTTACTGGTGCAGCTCCAGATACTGCAATATGATACAGTAATCATTCTGTAAATGTCACTGATTTTTTCCTTTTAAAAAATGTTCTCAAGTAATTTTTAGTTTAGATGAATAATCCTCAGACAGCAATCTGGTCATCATGGATATTTTTATTAGTCGCTAGAGCCCACCAGACAAAAGAGCCATTATCGTCCACTAGTGTAATTAAACCAAAGCTCTAAACAGCATAGCATACACTAAACCAACAATACAATACAGGGATGAGTTATATGATTTAATCCACCAATGCAACTTCAAAAATGTCTCAATATATCATAGATGGAAAAATCCTACCCTTAGAAACCACATCAAATGCAGAAATGTAGCACGCAGAATTCGTAACGCACTAAAAGTCAAAATGGTAAATGGCTCAAGAATAAATTGCATAACGAAGTCAGGATCCTTACAAAAGCCTATGGAGAAGATATTTTGACTCTCTCTTACAGGATGATAATTGAATCTGGAAGGCTGTTTCTAATGAAAGAAGCTACAACTAAACTCTGCGTCTAAAAGGCCAAAACACGGTCGCTTCACCAAAACTGAGTAACTATCTGATTACCCTGTGTCTTAGATTGCCATAAACAACATCATTGCTTTTTTATTTCCCATACATTAACACGATATTACACAAGACCTTACGCAACTGGCATAATATCAGTAAAGACCTCGGAGCTTCTAAGTTTATCCAGAAAAGAAAAATTAAGGAAGAATCGATATAAACAGAAATAAAATGATAAAAAATATGGGATATGCCAAGATTTGCAGATTTACGGACATTATCATTCAATACTGAAATTCGTTTGATTACCATCTACGTGAAAAACTGTTGTCATTATACCTATCTTAGCCCTTTCTGGCACACTACCTCTTAAAATTAGAATTAAAAAAAAAAAAAAAAAAAAAAAAAAAGGGAGGGGGAGGTAGGCAGTCTAATCATGTCTAAAGTAGTCCACAGGTTAAATTTTGTAAAGATAGCATTTGCCGTTTTAATTCTGTGGATGTCCCCGAAGCAGGCTCACTGAATGAATAGAGCTTCAAAAAGAGCCCCGAAGCGAGCATTGCTAGGAAGCACTTAATAAAGTAAAAGATTTTGCCAATGATTAAAAAACTCTAGATTCTGACTACCGTAGCAGATTTAACACTAACCAGGATGCACCACAGGGAAGTCTGCTACTCTAACCCCCCCCCAAAGAAAGCTCTTCTTGGTTCTTAGTTACATGTGCATAAAATGAAAAAAGGTAACTTGGCTAAATATTTACATTTGCATCTATTTTTTTTTCCATGGCGGTACTTTTCGAAGCAAGTGATACCATCTTTGAAACATTGCATTGTTTTGAAGTACTGGGATCCGTATCAGATTTACTGCCTGAAGGCAATTCGTTTAGCTGTGCTCTTTCAGTGCTTAAGAAATGGTCAGCTCTCTCCAATCCATTTGCAAAATAATTAAAAAATCAGGGGGGAAAAAAAGAAAAAACTAAAAAATAATATTAAATAAACATCTACAACTCAAAACTATCAACACATTGAGCTAACAAAATTTTTTTCAATGAAAGCAATAGGGAAAAAAAAAAAAAAAAAAAAGAGAGAGAGAGAACTGCTCTAGTGACAAATCAAAGAGCTAATATAAAATTACCCGACCTTTAGAGAAACATCCCAACAATTTCTTAATTGATAACCAAACCTCACATCCCCGCAACAAAAATAATAATAAAAGAGAAATGAAACACATATGTACACCTACCTTCCTATTGTAAATGAGCTCATCGAAGAAAATACTGCAGTGAAACAAAGATACAGTTGTTGGTCTGGTCCTGGTGTTTCAATGATCTCACTGTGGGCACACCAGATGTTTATCGTTCGATTTTAGACAAGATTTCAAGGTAACAATTTAAAACTTAAACGGAATAAAGAGATCAGTATATAGCCAAGAAAATAACACATTTTTTTTTTCAAACTTCCTTTTATATCCTTAAAAAATCTGGAACATTTCTTTAAAAAATGAGGGTCTTTAAAAACTAAGCATGGCTAAAATGTATGGACTGGTTTGTGTTGTGCTGGCATTTAGTATAAATAAAGAAGGTTAAAAGTAACCTATCAAGCCTTTTCCATTCAATTCTTCTGTGCGATACTGTGCCGAAAAGGGTCAAAACGAAGAAAATTCTCAGATGATCTTGCCTCTTACCACCTTATTATCTACTTCCAGACTCAACTTTGTCATTCGCATCAAAATCCACACTCCACATGCCACCTAACTAATTCTATTCTAGGCCATGTATTCATACATTATGTAAGTGACATTCCTTATTCTCCCAACACTACACTCATAATGTATACAGACGATGTTGTGATCCTTTCACAAAATGTGTCGCTGTGTTCAGTAACCTGTTTACTACAAAACCATATACAGGCACTGGATGCTTGGCATCAGTCATGGGAAAAATAGACAAAACAGTTACAATAATCTTTACTCGCCACAAAAATATTCTAGTGGAAATTTCCATGTACAACAATTCTATTCCGTGGGGCAACCCCCCTAGAATATATCAATGTTGTTTTAAACCAACGACTCACAAGGAAGCTCCACATCAAACAAGTTATTTCTAACTACTGTAATGATGAAAATTTACCATACCCTTTAATTCATAGGAACTCCACTCTTTCCTTAGATAACAAGCTATTCATCTATAAGACTATGTTGTCACTAATTATAACATAAGCATGACCTGTATGAGAATTTGCATGTACTTCTAATATGGATCTATTTTAAAGAATCCAAAATGCTATTCTATGACAACTAATATGATCTTGTTAGTTCATCAGGAACAATGTGACCTACGAAAAAACAGGTATCAATCTCATTCACATATTTATGGCAAAAATTGCCAAAAACGTTTTAAAGTAAATATTAACACTAATTTAATTCCACCTTTAGATTCTAGATGTGAGAGTTCTACATTAATGTACTCCATTAGAAATTTAATTTGTAAATTATCCTAGAAAATTTCCCCTTGTCTTTCTAATTTGTATGGTCTTTGATTCTCTCCTACCCTTCCCCTTCCTCCCAAAATGCAAACTCTGTTATTCTTTCTTCCATATATAGCTCAGCTTTTCATGAATCTTTTGCTTCCCTGATATCATGTGACTTTTCTGACCGGTCTCTCAGACATTAGATCACATATGAAATATTAGTGAAAACAAGCATTATGTTCCAAGATACTCAGGGTAGCTAAGTCAAGTTTACCCTCTTCTTATGGCCAAACCAAACCTCAGCCTGTAATCAACAAAGTTAATTTGATTCCATAGTTTTGAAGCAAGAACTCTGCATCATATCTAAGGGAACTATTCTTTCTCTGCTGTCAATATGTACTTTGATGGGATCTCCCTACCTGTATGCACGATATGTGATCCTTTTTATTTTGTATTAAATCATAGTTTTCTTCTAAAATTTAGCATTTTCTAGTATTTAAAGGATAAATAAATGAAATTTGAACCATTTAAGTATTATATTTAAAAGATTTTTCAAAGATCTCCTAATTACTAATGGGTTGTTTGGTTTTATCTTAGCTTAAGATCTTTTTGTTTGTATGCTTGTACTAACCACTATGTAACCACTCTACAAATGATCATTATTTAAATGGAATGAAATCTGTGATCTTTTTTATCCCACAGCACAGCTATCTTATTTGCATGAACCAATTTTTTTTGCGGGGGGGGGGGTTGAATTTAAACTGACATGCACTTCCTACGTAACAAGACTACTCTTGTTAAACAAGTGATGCAAGACCAGTAGCAGCTAATGTAAATGCACACAAAGCACAATTAATAAATGAATTATGATTGTTCAAAAGGAATACTGTATTATTACTAAAACCTCAAGGAAACCCAGTCTTGCTTGGTCATATTGGTATACTTTTGAACATCCATCAGATTTTTGCCTTTGATTTTAGACTCGCAATGGTTTTATAGAAAAGATCTTGCTGCATTTCAAAAAAAGTTTTGTAGTCAAATATTTAGGTACGTAATTTAATGGATAACAGATTTCTTGAAAAGCTACATCCATTATCTATAACAGTGCATAAATAAATATTAAGTATACACAGCTTTTATAAAATGCAATTCTTAGCCTCAAAAATCTATATGAGTCAAAATGTAGCTTTTTAAAAAATTTTTCACACTTAAAATATTAAGAAATAGAATTAAACCATGTTAAATGCAGGTGTTTCAGCACTTTGATAATATTAGGTTTCTGCCATAGAAAATCTCATGGATTAATATCACATTGCTAATATGTCAACTTTTCATCTCATTATCTACATTCAGTCTTGCCATTGAGTACCTTCTTTATGGATTCACTCATAAAGCCTATCGAAAAAACACATACAAATTCCCATTACCACCTCTTTATTTTCTGATGAACCACTGGACACTGGTAATTTGATCCTGGTTTGAATCTTGGAAAATGGTAAAGCTGCACAAGCAAATTCCTCCACAAAAAATATCCCTTCCTCTAAGCAGATAACCCTAATATGCTTTGTGATTATCAAATCATCCAATCTATCTTAAGGAAGTCATGTAAAGATATAATGTTCTCTACCTGACTTTTGCATTGACTGTTCTTCTTTAGGCAAGCTCCCAAGTGTTAATCACTGATGTCATTGTTTCTGATCCAATTTATGAACTGACATTCACTTATACCTCAAAATGAATTCCACAGCATATCCATAGTAAGAGAGATTCAATTTTACTGTGAGATTTCAATTTTAGAGGCTACTTTAAGACAACTAACTTCTTAGCTCATACTTTGAGATACAATGAAATGAAATTTACACATAACTTTAAATAACAAGTAATCTTATTGCAATTCTTTTGAAAACTACTTTAATATTTCTTTACAACTTATTTCAATGAAAGACAACTAAAATTAACCTTTTAGCAATTTTAGTCAAATATATTTAATATCAGAAAATGATAAAGCTGAAGTACGAAAGTTAACAAAAATTTTATTTATTTTTGTCAGAAAAAAATACAAAATAAATATACACTTATAATAGACATTTTACAGAAGTCAGAATATAACTTAAGGGGGAAAAAATGCATATACCAGCAAATTTTCCTTTTTCAATCGAACACTCAACTTTTTAGTTTACACACATGCATAGGCGAAAGAAATAACTGCAAATTGTTTAACATAATGTATATCAATTTATAAATACAGAGAAGGCAATTATTATATAGGCACTGGATTTGAAATTTTTAAGATATGTAATTAGTGAAAATCATATATCTTAAAATACTAAGAAATTCCACATATACTATGTAGGCTATAACTATATATACACCACTTTTTAAATGAGTAAACACGTGTTCTCAAATTGTAGATACATCTTACAATCATAAAAAAATATTTTGTGGTACTGGCCAGTTTCATTTACACAAAAGTTTCTGGTTATGATTTTGTTTCTACAAAAATTCAAAGCCTTAAACATTGTCTATCAGGTATAAAATTTGCCCTTTAAATGGCTTTAATAAATTCATTTCAGGAAATTAAATAATTACCACATAAAAGTGTTTTAAATTATAAAATATTTACAACAGAATCTATCAAATTTATTGAAGAAGTTAGTATTTTCATGTGACAAGTTAAAAAAAAATGTCCTGATTAAAATTATGCATATGCTAATATATATATACCAATATGCAAAACATGTTAACAGCTTACAAATATCATTGGCACAAAACTTGCTTACCAATGAAATTGGAAAAATTATACAATACAAATGGCACAAAATATACACTCATGTCCATAAATTAAGGATAATGCAAAATCAGGCAAAGGAAGAGTTAGAAGCAAAACAAATTTGACCTATTTGTAAAGCTTATTTATTAAACAAAAGGTAAAGAGCAAAAAAAGATGCTATATGTTTGATATTATTAAAAAAATTAGCGATTTTTTCTCCCTGAAGCAAATTACAAAAAAAAAAAAAAAAAAAAAAAAAAAAAAAAAAAAAAAAAAACTATTTACAAAATTCGTCGGCCAAGCATGTCCCACAAGTGCTCTACTGGATTCAAGTCCGGTGAGAATGCTGGCCAGTCCATACGGGTGATATCCTCCGATTGAAAGCATTCGCTTACGATGTTTGCATGGTGAGGACGGGCGTTGTCATTCATAAACACAAATTGTGCACCCATGGCGCCCCAAAACAAACGTACATTTTGTTCCAGAATGACGTCCCGATAGATTTGGCTAGTCTTGGTTCCAATTTGAACATGCAGGTCTGTTCTGGAACCCAGAATAATTCCACCCCAAATGAGCACTCCTGCACCACCATAACGGTGTCATTCAATGATGTTTTCTTGGTGGTAACGGGTACCTGGAGCTCTCCATATGAAAGTCTGGCGAGAATCAGACTGCAAGCTAAACCTGGACTTGTCGGAAAACATCACACAAGCCCACTGTTGCGGTGTCTACAATGCATGCTCTCTACTCCAGGCTAACTGCAGGCGACAGAGAGTTGCAGTAAGTGGAATGCATCTGACAGGTCTACGAGCATATAGACCAATCTGCCCTAAGCGTCTGTACATGGTATGCCTTGAAATTGTCGTACCAGTGGCTGAAGAGAGCTGACGAGACAGGTCTGAGGCTGTGCTCCGCCTGTTTCTTTTGGCAGTAACTGCCAAATACCGGTCCTCATTCGGCGTTGTAACTCTGGGGCGACCTGTGCTGTAACGTCTACTCACATTACCATCATCTTAAAATCGTTGCGAAAGCCTGGAGATGACACTCTGGGCAAGTCCAAGTTCGTCTGATACTTCCAGTTGGGTACGCCCACATTCCAGACGTCCGATAATTCTACCGCGTAAAAAACCATCCAAATGCGTCCTTTGTGTCATAACTATTCAGTTATTGGACTGAAATGCTTATAAAGCGCCTGCGAACAATTTTACTTCTTTGCCTGTATTCCTTATATATCACTCTCTTACACTCTCGTCATTGTGACGTACCATCGGTGTCATCTGGTTATTTCCTGAAATTTGCATATGATTCTTGAAGATGTGTGTAGTGATTTTACAGGTGATATATTTATTTTAGAGTTCAATTTCCGCGTGACTCCGAATTATCCTTAATTTACGAACATGAGTGTAAATAAGAAAATATGCAACATATTTTTAAAATACTTTACACACATACATACATATATATATATATATATATCTACAAAAATGAAGAACAAAGCTGATATACATATAATGGATTAAAATAACATTTCCTGAGGAATTAAGCAAGATACTTACAAAATAAAAAAAAGGAACCAATCACATTTTTAGAATGATAAATGACATATTGTACCACAAAAATTTGAGCATTACCTTAATTGGGTGCAGTTAAAAACAAATATAGCTGAAAGTCACAAAGAATTAAGAATAAAAAAGTTTGGAAATTTATTTTGAGCACTATTTGTAAAACAAAAAAGGGGGGTGGAAGAAATAACCTACACAAAATTAAAAAAAATAACAACATATGAATTTTGCATTAGCTAAAAAATGGAAGACTTACATATCTTTAGTCATTTTGCAGTCAGGAAATTGACCTTTACATTTTATGTGAAATGATTTTATAAATTTAATTCACTTACTATCTCATCAATAATTTTTGGTTTTAATTTGAAAACATGAGATTCCCCCACCCTATTTTTTTCCAAATTAGATGATATAAAATAACAGTTTTTTTCTGTCTCAGCAATCACTTGCATTTACATTCCCTGCTAAAAAATTTTGGTACTTTCCATAGCATGACAACTACCTTATTAGAAATCGCCAATTTTTCAAAATGAGCAAAAAGTGGCAACCATGCACATAATTCTTCAGGCAACCTTACTCATAACAATCCTTTCACACAACATCACCATTTTCATATGCTTATTTCTTTATGTAGTATTCCAATGGGTGTTTTTAAACAAATTGTGATACTTTTTGCATTACAGTCAGTTTTAAAATATGAGTTTAAGGAATCTGCCAGTTATGAAAAGCAGTAACAATTTTTTCATGAGTGCAATATTTTGCCACAAAATTGTCAAACGTACATTGATGAGAAGTTTCTGGTAGATAGCCATGCACACTGCGCAGTTTGTGCAATTCTCTGGTGTTTTTAAGTGAAAACAGATTGCTGTATAACATAGGAAGAAAAACAGCATAAAAAATTTCAGAAGAATTTTTTAATGTATCACATAATCCTTATTGAATAATTAAAATTTGTATTTTAAATTGCTGAAGTGTTTTTATATGTTAATAATGTTTCTGACTTAAATAAATACTGGCCGTTTGGAACCCCCCTTTTTTTTTTACTCCAAGGGGGCAATTTGCCCTGAAGGACTATTAATTTAATTTTGGCATTTTGTGCTGGTTCACTTTTCAAATTGTTGCCACCAAATATTATTGCCCTATGTTATATTTAAAGAAATTAAATAATGAAGAATCTCCATATGTGTACGTGTGTTTCTCACATTAGGATAAAACAACGGTACCTAGAGCCATCAAAATTTGAATAACGTAATCTTCTACTGAATATGGTCATCTGGAAGCCCAAATTTGGAATTTGTTTTATTAGTGATTTCATATTTTGTAACACTTTAATGAATTTTTGATTAACAAACTTAACAATTTCAAAGCCATCAATGGCAACACTGTAAGGGAGGGAAAAAAAAACATTTTTATTTCCAGCATGCGAGACTCTGTATTGGAAATTCTAAAGCTTTGCTCATTTTAAAATTATTTTGCAATATTGCTGTTGAATAGAATTTTATGGTTTAAGTGCAAAGATGATGATATTTAATAAATAAAAATCTGAAAACCTTCAGATTTTTTCTTTTTTAAATGCCCAAAAATTAATCGGCAATTTGCTTCCAGCAACTAACTTCCACCTTTTTATCTGAAACGTCACCTAACTGGGCCACGGTGGTTAATACATAAATACCAAATGTTCTCTTTTAAATTAAACCTTTTAATAATATTTAGAAAATTTAAACTGAATCTATCATCTTACTTATTCTAATTTTAGATTCTTCCTCTCTAAAAAAAATTATTTTATAATTTAAAAAAAAAATTATATATGCTATTGTAAATTAGTTCGCAGCAATAATAATTATTTTTATTTCTTTGCAATTAAAATTTTTATTTTATATTTGCTTTATGTTGTAAATTATAGAGAATATTTGTTAAATTCAAATATATATATATAGAGAGAGAGATAGATAGATAGATAGATAGCTATATTTTAAGGGAAAGAACCCACACTAAATGATCTGACTGCATAATTCAAGTATATTTATTAAACCACATAAAATGCTGAATTACGTAATTTAAACATTTGAGTTATATAAAATGTATGCTTTCAAACAAAATTTATGAATTTTAATTAAAATTATGATCACTTTTATATCTAACAACTCTGATATTAAACAAATGTCTGCAATTTACCTGACTCTATAGGACAGTTTTCTTTATTAAGAAAATAAAATTTCTATAACCCATATGAGTAGAAATGCAAATAAGCACAACACATTAAACTATAATTAAGAGATATATTGAGACCAATAATTCCCAAACTAACTATAAAACAAACCTACAGTAAATTTTAACTTCCAAACTATTAAACATGGAAACAATGAATAATAAAATTGATACTGGGAGGAAAAAATAACTAAAGTGCTCAGAAAAGAGATTAAGAAAAATTTTTATTTCACTTTTTTTTTTTTTAACAGACACCTTTCTATATAATTCTTATGAAGAATATAACAAATAAAAATACATAAAATGACTTTACTACTGCTACAGTAAAAGATCACAATGCACATGAAAAATTTTAAATTATGTTTAACAGCAAATGAAAAATCCTTTCTTCAAACTAATATAACATTTAATTTGTGCAAGACATGTGACTTTTGAAACTTTTTAAGTAATTTGAAAAGAGTATGCACTTCAAGCTAAACAGTGTTCATAAGTCTAAAAAAATATATGGCACAAATATTAGAACTTGAATAATTCACATTAATTGCAAATATCATACTAACAAAAAAGGTAATATTAAAAAAACACAAGTATAGTTTTTTTTTTTGGCGATAGATATTAAAATAAATAAATGTACATAATGAATATTCAACAAGATTACAGAACTACAACCCATTATTCCTGACAAAAATAATGATCATACTTTTAAATCTCTATAAAATAGGTAAAAAAATACACACACACACAAAAAAAAAAAAAAAAAAAAAACATACAAAAGAACCAAAATGTGAAAAACTATTTACAAATAATCTTCAAATAATAGGGCAAACAAACAAATATAATTAATGAATTGTAAATCATGCTTATACAGCTAACAAAGTGAATTAAAAGTAACTTGTGATATAATAAAAGTTAGAAATTTAAAAACTGCATTGTTCTTCAGTTGCCAAATGAAGAAAATTACACTAGAAAAAAAACAATTAAAAACATGTACATTATTAAAACCATGTAAAACCCTTGCAATGGTTTAAAAAGAAAGTAAAATAAGCTCTTGATTTTGGACTCGGATATATTCTTGTAAACACATGAATTAAGAAAATGAGTACTTTGAAAATAAGCAAAGCAGTAATATGGGAAAAAAAAAAAAAAAAAAAAAAAATGTTTTATATAGAAGACTACATAAAAATATTTCCAAGAATTTTACACATGAAAGCTGTAACTACCAAATAAATGTAATCTAAACAAATTATTCAGTTTAATGACGCTATAACAGATTGACTTTCACACATGACACAAACATTTTCTCAGAAACCAGTAACTGTGTTTAATTGAAAGATGTGACTGGTATTAAAAGAACTGACTGGTTTTCCCCCACATGACATTAATCAAGTAACAGATAAAAGCATTTAATTATGAAATAAATAAAACACACATTAAAAAAATCAGGATTAAATTGTTATATGGTATCCATACATTTTAAGAAAAATCGCACATATATTTAAAACTACACTTCAATTAAATTCTTTCTCAATAAATTTTCCAAAAAAATTATAAACTACCTATTTGGCTATAGTAAATTAAGACAGGAAAAAGAAATACAGTGAATCCTTTTTATGACCACTAATAATTTATAATGACTTTTTGTCTTCCATGGAGGCAATAATCTTAGAGATGAGTCATAAGAGGGTTTACTGAATTTTTAATCATTTACAACACACAAAAAAAAAAAAAAAGTTGGAAATCAAACTATTATGTAAAGAGAAATAGCTGACATTAAATGAATTGGAAGGATTCTCAAACATTTATAAATTATATTTAGAAATGTCATAAAAAGTGTTCTGATGAAATAAAAGAAAATCATTCAAGAATATCAACATGGTATTTTGTCATCCCTATCAGCAAACATTTCTCCACCTTTCATTAATTTTAAAATTTACAGTGAATACACAATACACCCCCTAGATTTGTACATACAATGAAAAGTTTAACTTTTAAATGTTATATTTAAGATAAAAAAAGTAATGATAAATCATTCTTAAGTCTAAATTTTTATTTACTTTACCTCAGCATTAATAATCAAGAAACAATTCCAAATTCTAAATAATTTTATTTATTATACATAATGGTTGAATTTATGAGTTAAATTTTATATGACAGAATTAAGTTATTCACTGATAACTTATTTGATTAACAAGTGAGTATTTCAACTTGAAAACAAGAAAAGTTTATTGAAAAGTAAAATTAACTCATTAATTAAATTTTGAAAAAGCTAAAAAGGGGAATAAGACCCATAAGGAAAGTAGAGAGAATATCTTATGAAAGATATGCTAAATGTAATGTATATCACAAAAATACATCTTCTGTGAATAATAACTTTTGCAGCATTTTGATTCAGTATTTACTCATTTGTTATTAATTCTACAAATACAATCAAAATAAGATTGTTTTAACATTTTTACATAAAAATATGGTATAGCTATTACCCTATTTTGAAATAAAAATAGTAAATATGGGAGGATACACAATTTATAACATTTCTGTTATGTATTCTGGCATAAGCATAAAAACTATGACAAACTTCCTTTTGTAGAGTACACCTTAAGCAAAACATTTTAATAAACGACGCATCTGCAATGCTATATTAAATTGTAATAAAAAATTCTAGACTCCTCATATTTAATTGCATAGAAGAGCATTGCAAATTTTATAAAAAAAATTACTTAAAGTGTATGAAAATATTTTTATATCTTTATAAGAAATAGCACCATGGATTCTGTTCCATCAATTACATAGTCTACAAAAGGCAAAAAACAATGTATGATAATTATATACAGTACAAAAAGTCCATAATCCGGACATGTTGGGACTTCGGCGATTCTGGATTAGGGTTTTTTTTCCGGATTATAGATCATCAATTTAAATCTGGTAAGATAGCATGCAGAAATTATGCAATTAAAAATTTGAAACTGTAATTTATGAAATAAAGAGTAATTATGATCTAAAGGGTATCAAATTTTACAAAAATAGAACTTAGTTTACTTTATTAAAAATTACTTTCAACGCGCGCATGCGTAATGTATGAACATGCATTCTTTACGTGCATGCGTAATGCATACAAAAAAAAGTTTGTGGCTTTTAGGTCCAGATTATAGATCATTCCAGATAATGGACATCCAGATTACAGACTTTCTACTGTATAACTATTTTAAAAATAAGAACAATGAAGCTAATAAAAGGAATGTGAAAATAAGTTCTGAAGGAACACTGAGGAAAATGGAAAATCGGAAGAGAATTCTTACACATGTTTTCGATAGCATCTTGAGAAATTCTCATTTACATTAATGAGAAATGCATAATAACTGTATTTCAACTGTATAATTTCCCCCTATGAATCACGTCAATGAAAAATACACGCTAAGGATTTCATATTAATGAAAAATAATCAACAAAATTCTGAGAAATCTTTATCTAGAACCCATTTGCTAAATAGTCAATGCTTAGAAATGACGATAAAGCTTAATAACTAAATGCATAACACTAAAAATTAGTAATTCTTCAGTATGTGTGTGAATGCTTGCATATTATATTTCTATTGGAGATGGGATGAATACTAAACTTTTTTTAATCCTAATTTTAAAAGGTTGCTAACTTTGAAAGAAATCATCCAAGTAAGAGTAATAACAAAAGGAGGAAAACTTTTAATTAAAAATTGTTACTGCAAAATTTGAAATCAGCTGCACATTTAATGAGAACCAAATTTAAGAATACTATTTCCAAAAATACATCTATATTTGTCATGAAGATAATGAAATTTTGTAAACAAAGTGCATAATTACATGCTGGAATCTTCAGATTAATTTTTTAACATGATTAGATAAAAACACTTAAGTAACAGATTAATTCAACAACCTTAAATGGTAGACAACAATGATAGTCATATCTGTAAAACAGCATTTATATATCATGGCATGAATTGCTAGAAATATTTTGCACGTGTTAGTGGTACGTTATACATACTTAGAGCTTTGAGACTGTTTGAGAGATAATTTTTGAGAATTTTTGATAAAATACAGTACTACAAAGTCCGTAATTTGGACTCATCGGGACATCCAAAAATTAAAAAAAAAAAAAAAAAAAAACTCGAGTAACCGTCCCCGACACCCCCGTGTTTATGCATTTGAGTTCTATATTATTTGTAAAAATTAAACATTGGAAATTGTCATTATGAAAAAGAATTCAAAGTATAAAGTTGAAATAAATATAGAAGATTACAAAATAAGATAAATAATGCAAACTTTGTAAAAATAAATCAAAAATATAAAAGTAAAAAATATAATAATAACAGTGAATGTACATGAAGATATAAAGGCCACAAAAAGTATTAAGTAACTTCAAGTAGTGGTAACTTGTTTTCACACTAAATGAATTTAAGATCATACAACATTACATACATATATATATATATAAATATCTAATAAGCCATCTTATATATATATATATATTATTAGATATTGCCTCCTCGAGTTTTTACAAAAACTAATGAAAATCAACACATAAATAAAAATGATGCACAAGACCAAACTGCTAAATTTTAATTATTTACATCCAAGTAAATAAATGTATACAGTACAAAGTCCGTAATCTGGACTCGTCATGACTTCGGCGATTCCGGATTAAGGGTTTTTCTGGATTATAGATCATCAATTTAAATCTGGTAAGATGGCATGCAGAAATTATACAATTAAAAATATGAAACCATAATTTATGAAATAAAGAGCAACTATGATCTAAAAGGGTATCAAAATTTACAAAAAAAAAAAAGGTTTATATTTATTTATTTACTTTATTAAATATTTCTTTCAATGTAAGCTGTTTAAGTTGCTTCGTTTTTTGTGCTAAACACGCATGCGTAAGCATTAAACGCACATGCGTAGCATTAAATGCGCATGCACAAAGCATACAAAAAAAAAAAAAAAAGAGTTTGTGGCTTTGAGGTCTGGGTTATAGATCATTCCAATAATAGACATTCGGATTACAGACTTTGTACTGTATAGTGATTACTTGAAAATTTCTTCATTATTTGCTAGATTTTGCTTACATATATATTGTAGTAATCAGGAATTGCCAGAAGCAAATTTTTTTTCAATAATTGTTTCTGTTGTACATTAGTAATCTTCCAAACATTTGAGATACTTTATTTAAAAGTGGGATTTGAAAGTTTTAAATGGCAAAAAATGAGAAAGATTTGAGTTTTAAAATTTTGAATGCTTTTTAAAATTCACGGGAGTTTAACAATTCAAATGTCCCATCCTTGATATATAGCTATACAGAATAACTGGGATGTTGATGACATACTTGCTGATGATGAAAGTTGATACATTAAGAACTTTATGGAATCATGGTAGATAGAATACTTTTTATTCTTGATAAAACATTTTAAGTAAATGCAAAAAAATTGGTGCAGTAAGTACACCAGTTCCTGAAGAATTACACCAATCCTGAAATATATTAGAAAATATATGTTAGATCACCAGGCATTAACCCTTTGAAGGGCACTGGTATATAATATATACCGGTTGTTTGTCAATTTTTTAACGTCCGAAAAAATGCTAATTTTTCTACACCAAAACTATAATCGTAAGTGTCTAGTGTTTGCTTTTGATTCTAAATGGCAAAATCACCCTATGAATGCTCAGTATTTTTCAGTTATGAAATTAATATACCTCGTCCCAAGGTATCATGTTGGAAGACTAATAAATTCTATTAGAGGGAAAGAAAAAATTCAAAATTTTCAAATATATGATGTACACATGCTGAATCTTACATATTTACTTCATTTCAGTCAGAAGTGATAATTAACAAAAGATTATTTATACGATTTTAAAACCGGTATATAATATATGCCGGCGCCCACACTGAGGGTACCACGCCAATAGATGGCAGCACCAGTCTTCTCCTTTTCTACTCTGTGACATGACAGAATTTCTTTATTATTATGGTGTAATAATTTTTCATGTTTAATTTATAAGTCGTTTAGGATTAAATAGTATGTTCATGAAGGAATGAGGAGTTTACTGACCCTGCGCTAGGACTGAATACAAGTATAATAGTTTCATTTATTCTTTGTGTACTCAGCTCAAATTTCATCAGTCTGTGTTTAGCTAAAATTTTTATTTCAGCACTTATCCCTTTTCCAAGAGAAAGACTCATCGATTTCAAAATTGCCGTCTGGGATCAAAACTTTACACAATTGTGGGGGTTAAATGTGGCATGCTAGCCCCCGAAAGACACCCGTTGCTTCGTGTTCTCCAAAATCCTAGAATGCCAGGAAAATGAAAAGAAATGATTGACAACCAATTTGTCATTCGGGAGTCACGCCTTCTTCCCTTTGTGAGGTGTGATAAGATCACACAAAGGGAAAGCTCGCATAAAATGGAAATGTACTTAAGTTCTATCTCATAGTGTAATCACAAAAACTGCTGGTTTGAAGGAATGCTTTTATTCTTTAGGGAAATTCTTTTTAATTCTTTGTTAATTTCAGATGAAAGACTAGAGAAATTTGCCCTCTGGTTGATACAAATAGGTTGTTTCCGAAATAAATTTTCACAGTTGTCGAAAGGAGGGAAAATATTTCTAAGGCCCTTTTTAAATGCCAAAATGTTTAGATTCCATGTTTATCCAAAAGTTGAAAAGGAGCCCCTAGGAAGCCAAAGGGGTTAAAAATCGGAATAAGAGCCAAAGAATAGCTTTGAGGTGTATCAAATAATAAAATTGTTTAACAGCGGTTCTTCCTGAACAAAAAGATATATTACAACCTATATTTACAAAAAATAAAAAAGGGACACTTACGGTCCTCAATCATCTAAAGTGTGTACGCGTGGAAGGGGGGATTCTTCGTATCACAGTATGAAGCATGGATTTTTTCCACATATTATCTAAAGCATAAAATAGAACTTCAAAATGCAGCATATTTTCTCAACTGAGTCATAGCGTTTCATTCTTCAATTTTTTAAATTTTCCGCTGAGTTACATCTGCTTGTAATATTATACTAGTTCAGTTACAGCATGATACGATTTACACATGCAGTGTTATATATATATATATATTTTTTATAAAATAATAATATTGAATTTAAATCATTTTGAAAAGCTTTTTACCCATATTTTACGTAAGTATGTTCAGCTGGGTTGCATCCTCAAATTGCATAAAAACATAAAATTTATTTTTTAAATTTTAAATTTCTACCGAAATTTTAAAACTTTTTGTCTTCAAACTTACATAACCATATTCAAGCACTCATCACTACAGAAACACATAAAAAGTACGCAAAATTAATTTAAAAAAAAAAATTAAGCAGTTGGCAGCTACCTGGAAAAAAATGTCTAGGGGCGCCGGTATAAAATATATACCTGCTCATAAAATTCAGGATTTCGCTGTAGATTTTTTTTAAGTCTCAATTCTGTGTCCTTAGGGTCCATAAGTTGTAGTTCATGCAAAATTTTACTACAATTTAAATTATTTTATATACCGCCCCTCAAAGGGTTAACAAGGTGGCAAGAGGAAGGATGTGCTACACCAAAAATGAAAACTTGGATCAAAATTCTTTGGTTTTATTTCACATTTAATCCCCATAGCCTGTTATTTGTTTCGATTTTTAAATTTGAAACTATTGATTGCTTGAAGTGTTATGCAAGTCTCTGCATCACTAGCTTTAAGTAAGAATTAATGAGACATAGATTAATTTTGAAAGAAAAATTTAAAGAGATTTATTGTAAGTAGTTACTATTTTTTGGATGGAAAGGAAAAACAGCCAAATTAAAATACAGAGTTAAGAGGCTATTCCAGATTAAGTTAGAATTGATTAATGCATTTTTTTTTATCTTACATGTATTTACATTATTAATTTTACTTAGTTCCTCAAACTTTACAAGAAGAAAAGAAAAAGACAGCTTTGTGCAAAAATATAATCTTAAAACTCCTGTATGAAAAGGATTCCTTTCTCATAATTTCATCAAATGTTATTTTTTTTTTTTTTTATTGCAGATGACTAAACCCCTTAACCTGTGGTGGTCGCACCCTGAAACCACTAATTTTCGAATTTTCCCCCTCTTCTTTTCGAAATTTTTGAGTGAAAACTGATTGATTACTTAGCTTTTATCTCCAAATATCATAAAATGAGTGCAGAACCATATATTTTTTAGTCTTACTGCTTCTTATCAGATGCCTTATAAAATTTGTTTTAACAAGACAAAATAACTTCCTTTTATTAATATACACAACTTTAAATTTCAAAAGTTATTCATTGCACATCATCACTTCTATCATAAACAATAAAAATATAGCAATAATTAAACTGTATATATAAAAAAACCTGTGTATATTTATGGCATTTGGTTTGTGATTTCAGGGCACGACCAATGAGCCACTGCAGCACTGTGTCACAATGCTCCAGAGCAGCGGTTCTCAACCTTTTGACTGACGTGTATCATCTAAACAAAAATTGAAAACATTTAGTACCACCACTACAAAGTACTACTACCACCACCACTCTTGAACAAAGCTCAGATCGCATTAATTTACGAGTGTTATAGAAAAAACTCAATCAGGATTTTGGGGTTTTAATTTTGGAATTTAATAGTTAAAAATACTTTGCTTCTTTGCATACAACCTATTTTTCTCTTGTGTCCATCAGTGGTATACGTACCAATGTATGAGAAACCCTGCTCTAGAGGCTTAGTGGTCATGCCCTGAAACTACTGCTCTTCACAATGATGTTTGCTGCTTTAAAATAGGAGTATTTATTTTTACCCAGATATACATATAAGGCTTTGAAACCAGAGTGTTATTTCATTACTAAACAATATATACACCTGCCCAGAGAAATGTCTTTTTAATTCATATATTATTTTTTTCCAGGATCATAATATTTAATTTCTAAAATTTTTTACTTCATGTGCATCAGTGGGTTAATGAATTTTTTCTTTCATCTTTAATTTAAAAAGCATAAGTGCATTTTAAAATTACATTTAACATGTATCTTAATTACTGTGGTTCCTTCTGTCATCAGAGCATGCATCCCACAACACACAAGGGGGAAATTTTACAGTAGAAAAATTCCAGAGAGGTTTTTTATTCATGCAAATATAATTTCTACAGCAAAAATGCCTCATATATTTTAATATACAAAACATGCATATCTATTAAAATATGCCTTTCTCCATTCCCAAATATTTCACTTTATTGCAGAACTCAGCTGAAACTAAAATTCCAGAATATATGACAGTTACAAAAATGCAGTGAACACATTGCGGTTCCATAGGCAATAATGTTTCACACATTCTATATACAATGTATGCATTTACAAACCAAAATGCATGACACAGTCAGAAATATAATTTAAAATTATTTTCTTAGAAAATACACAACTGTATAAAATTGCATTCTAACTTACTTCCCAGATACTTTGTTCTACATGCTTATCTTGTCTATTAACTCTATTTTTAATCTTATTATTTTTTTTAAACTTTTTTTTTTTTTTAAATAGGAAGAAAATCAAATAATACATATGTAAGTTTATAACAACATAGAAAAAAAAAAAAAAAAAGACTGTTGTATACAGTAGTTCATTGTTCAAGAAGAAAGCTTAAGTAGTTCATCACTGAGAAGTCTGTCCTTGTTGCACAGAATCTCCAGTTAATAAATAAACAGTTCTGAGTATGAATACAGACAAGAAAATTTTCTTTATGTGACACTTCTTAAAACAAACAATAGAAAAAAAAGTTGCATGATAAGAACTTTAATTTTAACTGATCAATTTAATAAGCTTTTCATAATATTAAATTCATGTTATAAACTATTAAATGCTAATTACACAGTCCTCAAATAAACTGAGAATTCACCTTGCTTTCTATTATAAAAAATTGTCAATACACCAAACATAATATTTATAGAAACATTATTCATTCATTTCTGTTTCTTAACTCATATATTTTCCCTCAATATAATGCCAATAATGTTCAATATTCATATGTTTCCCAAAGCCAGAATCACACGTAATTACTAGTCTTACATAAATGAATGATTATTACCAATCATATTATATAGTACAGTAAGTGCCCTGAAGTTAATGCAATTTATCAGTCAAAGTATTTTATATTAAAAGATTTTTTTTTTTACTAATTTAGTATAAGAGACTGCAATTCTTAGGTTTAATTAATTAAGGATTTAATTTTTTTCATATTGTTACCATGAAAGTAAATGAAATCTTTAATCAATTAAATTTAAGAATCGCAATCTCTTATACTAAAATACTAAGGCTTATTAATTACTTAAACAATCCATTAATTAAATCTTACGTACAGAATGTGATCATTAATATTAAATAAAATAAAAAATATGTGCTACAATGCATTATAGCACATATTCTTATAAAATATTTCAACTTGAGGGAAAAAATAGGAAAATGGAGCAGCTACTGCCCTCATACTGTATAGTTCTAAGGGACAATAAGAATCATGTTTTGCAACAAACACTGCAGCTATACTACGAAAAAAAAAAAAAAAAAAGAAAGAGGGGGGCAGTTCTGTATTTCCCCTTCTACTGGGCCGATTGACAAAATTCAAATTGCGTTTTTCATATCTCGAAAGTGCAACTTGGGATATATATTCAATTTATATATAGCTTTGTTCTAATATAAGTATTTTGACACAAAATCGGACTTTTTCTGAAATAGTATGCCACTTTTTTTCCATATTTCGATTCTATGACTCAAATTATGCCTAAATATTAAATTTTGTAAAATTTGGTGCTAAACTTATGAAGAAATTCAAAGATTTATCTTGGCATATTTTTTTCAGTTTGCACCAAGAATGAACTTGGTAGATGTCTTAATTTATGACAACCTATTTTCCTTTCCCTTTTTACATTGTGCAGGAGAGGGAAAAAAGTGACATTGTTATTACTTTCAAATAATTTTAACAAAGTGCGTAACCCACATTAGATGTTATTATCACTTTTAACAAATATGCAAATATCACAATGCAGCAATATATACGCATTCACACCGCTCTAAATGATGAACAGCCACTAAAAATCAAGTTACAGTGCTGCGCAAAGTATAAATTCACATACATCTTCAGAAGTTTTGAATAAAAAGTTCTAATTTTTTGAAGGTATGTTTAGAAATACATCTACTTTAAGATGATGGTAAAATTTCATACGTTATAATTCAAAAATTTTTTTCAAAAAATTTATCAAAATTATTTAAAAATACAAATTTAAAAAATAAATCATAAAAAATGGGTGAATTTTTTTGGAATGAACCTAAATTTCGAACTGTGAAAGGTGGAATCGAATAAGTGTAATAAAAAAGAGATATTAATAAATACATACCAAATTGAATTAACATTGAAGAGCTAATTAACCCTCCGAGCATTACGGGTTTAGCCCTGAAATTTCAAAGTTCTTCAAAATGTCATGAATAAGTGGTATTTTCTTGATTCTAATTAAAAAAATGACTCTCTTAGTTTGTACCTTGATTCCTTTTCTTCCAATATACATCCAAACCGAAATCAGATACATTCAAAACTAGCAGAAATATTCATGTATAATGAATATAGAAGGCAGCCTTCTATGCGAAATTTTCTGCCCGCAACGCTGAGAGGGTAAAAAAAAAAAAAAAAAGAAAAAAAAAAAAGAAAAAAAAGAAAGAAAGAAAGAAAAAGAGAGAGAGAGAGAGAGAAATACTCGCATGATTTTTACAAAACTCGACAGTTTGGCACAATTTGAGTCGTAGAATCGAAACATGGAAAAAGATTCGCATGTCTTTCAGAAAATGTCCGATTTTGTGTCAAAATACCTATACTAGACCAATGCTATATAAAAATCTAATACATATCCTATATTGTGCTTTCAAGACATGAAAATGCAGTTTGAATTTCATCAATTAGCCTAGTAGAACGGGAGATATATAACTGTCTCATTTTTTTTTAGTCAATGCATACAATAATACATACATCTGTATTGAATATGTATTATTGTGATCATGATTGGGATGCAGAAGGAAGCCAAGTTACTTTGTGCATTCATGCTGCTGCATGTTGTCATACTATATTTTACTCTAACTTGACATACACCCTACTGAACCAATGAATATTAGGGCACAACTGTAGTTAACTTAAATATTAGAGAGTAATATAAATATTTTACAAAAGGTTTTAGCTTTTCCTGATATTTTTTATTAGCTTACAAATAACACGAACCAGTGTATTATTGAAATTCTAGACAGTAATGTTTTTGTCACATTTAAAAGACACATGAAGCTCTGCATAAATTTAGTTTAATTAAGTTTCATTAGTCTGCAGTTTCAGTTCACAGAGAATATCTAATGAGAGGCACACTTTGCTTTTTGAATGATTAAATATTTAAAAAGAGTAAAAATTTTATCTTAATGAAAATCTGAAAAGCACAGCACAAATCATATGTAAGCTTTTCACAAAAAATGAGAAAAGCTTTCTCAGAAAAATGGCCAGCTACTGTGTCAAGCGCTGGCTTACATCTGGAAAATTTCACAAGATTTGATTTAAAAAAAAATCTCACTATTTAACACTCAAATTCAGATGCAGTAATTGCATTCAAATCTTTCATCAAACCTTCAAGATTAGCCATTTCTTGATTCAAATGTTCAGTGCTTTCAGAGGGCTAAAAATGAAATAATAATAATAACAATGTTACCCAAAATATCACAGTAATTTAAGATTAGAAACTCTTAATCAATATTTTGGGAAATTTCCATCATAAATCTCAGATTACAAATGAACATTTATAAAAATGAAATTCCTAAGAATTTTGAGTTACACATATACATGAAATGCAACAAAATCATTTGTAACAAGTTCAAAGATAACATGTTATACTCTAAAAAGGAAAAAGAATAGAAAAGAATATATAATCAATCAAAATTGCAATAACAACCTTGTATTTAGTGTACATATATTAAAACACTCAACCGATTTTGAGGGCAGCTAAAGGTCCCACCTCATCAGGAGAACAAAATTACTAAAATGGGGAAAAAAGAAGAAAAATAAAGCATCAGCAAAGGAGTCTCAGAAACACGTGGTCGTTATCAGCACTGCACATGCTCGTAACTGGATTTTGAACCAGAGTTATACTGGTCGCCTACTTTTACTGAGCCAGGCTATCTGGTCAAACATATGATTATTTTGCATTTTAGTCTATGTGTTATAGTAAAAGTAGGCGGCGGGTGTAACTCTGATTCAAAATCTGGTTATGACCACGTGCAGTGCTGATAACGATCACATGTTTCTGAGACTCCTTTGCCGATGCTTTATTTTTCTTCTTTTCCCCCTTTCTAGTAATTTCGTTCTCCTGATGAGGAGGGACCTTTAGCTGCCCTCGAAATCCATTGAGTGTTTTAATATATGTATGCTAAATACAAGGTTGTTATTGCGATTTTGATTGTCACATTGGCGTGTTTCTCTTCTATTCTAATATATAATCACTCACTAAACAACAGCTTACTATACATTTCAAGTACAATTACTTTTAATAGAAAAGAGACAAATGATTTTGCACAGGAATATGCTGATTTTATGCACATAGTGCGATTCTTTAACAAAATGTGAAATAATTATTCAATAGATACACAAATTAAAGATTTCACAATTAATTAGATATTACAAATTAAAGCATGCTAATTTGATTTTTTGTTTGTACTATAAGAGATATCCAACTCTTTGTAGTTGTGCTTTGTTAATTCTAAGGAAGAAGCTCAGTAGGAAATTACACGATTGGTAGAAAATGAAATGTTGTTAATGATCATGTGACACCCCCACTAATGTGACAGAAAGTTAGTGAAGAAAATATACAGTATATGAAGGCATTATTCACACTGACACAAAGACTTTTTTCCCCTCACAGAGTTGTATGATAAGCATACCTTCTTTAAAATATTTAAAGTTAAATTTTAAATATCAAACAAGGCAGCTATATGCAAACCAATTAAAAAAATGGCCTCAGAATGTGCTAAAAGGAACTGCTTGCATCTAAACGCCAGTTTCATTACCTGTAGTGAGACTGTATGTACACAGGCGACATTAAAGACATCAAAAGAATTACACAATTACAGCCTTCTTTAATTTCACTTGTAAAGTATTCATTACAAATCCTTGACACTAAATGCTGCACAGTACATACACAGAGTTTTACAATGGAGGAGAAGATTTTGTTTCCAAAATTAATATTTCTAACAGTAATAATAATAATAATATATTAAAAAAAAGATTTTAAATCACCAGACTGCAAGTTTAGTAAGTTGCCATATTATGTGTGCATCCTTTTTAAGTAAACATATATATTAAAGTGGTAAACAGTTTCGCATAGCATGTCTTCTAAGAGTACAAGAGATATGGAATAAATACACTTTAGTGAAAGTGCATTAGCAAAGTTTTCATGACAGGTAGACAGACCGGTAATGTGAATAGGTATCTTTGATAAATTTTCTAACAGGTGATTTCTAAAGTTTAGCAAGCTCAAGAGCATAAAAACACACATTTTACAGCATTCAGTTGACTAAGTAGTGAGCAGCAATAAAATCAAATAACAAACTGATATATCTTTCATTTCTTTCTTATCCATTTTTGTATTGCAAGCAAATAAAATCTGCTTCCTGTATATGAATCTTCCTAATTTTGAAATATGCTGCATATGTATCATCTCTTTCCAATACACACACATCCAAGAAAAAATTCAAGAAACACATCCAAGACATCCAAGAAACAGAGTTCTAACCTACAAACGAATAATCTCATAATTTCTTTACAAGGAATTGTGGAATCTATGAAAAATGTTTGTATGGTAGTTAACACATTCAGCAAGCAAACTGAAGACCTGTGGTTTGATCCCCAGAGAGGCACCGTTGATTAAAATTTTTTGCCCTATAAATACTTAATAATCTCCATACAGATGCCCAAACTATAATGCACAAAGTTATAACTTGTAATACCTGGATTTAATAAACTGGGTCTCATACCTCTGCCCAAACATTTATTTAAGCAAAAGGCGAACATATAGAATTATGGCATTCCTTCCATGTGCGTTCTTATGACAATGTGATCAGCACATCCAGTTTGCAAACTAGAATATCTGTGGTTTAATTTCTGGCAAAGGTGCATGTGACTATGTATGTACTTTTTGATTTTCAGAGTTTTATCACATCTTCCTCGCAGTTCTCAGATGATGTTCTACTCAACACTGACATCAGCTTCTCAGTCAATAGAATTTCTACAGAGGCACAAACTACCACATTTCTCTTTTTTTTTCTCACTTCAGATCACTGTCAGCTGGAGAACTTCACTTATGGATTGATTCTTTAAACATCAAGGAACTCATAAGAGAGGAAAAATATCTCCTCCTGAAAGTCAGTATACCAACAAAGTGTCAAAGATTCTCACTCATTTTTAGAACTTTAGTAACTCTCAATTGATTTAGATTTAGAAAATTATTCTCATATAAGGAACATTTAAGCGTAATTTGGAATTGTATTTTGAAGATTTTGTTTTAGGATAAACTGCATAAGTATCATCTTTCTATATCTCTGTTTTGTCTTCCCAAGTAGAAATAGATGAAATAAAGTATTTCTTAGTATACCATTTTTCCTATTTTGGAATTTTCCTTTCCTTACTTTTCCCACTTTTTCTATTTCCCTTGCGATCATAATTTAGTTGACACTGATATTTTTCATTTACATTTTCCATGGGGTAACGCTTAATAAGAACATGAAGCTATTGAACTCTAATTAGGATTTCTTTTAATAATGCTCTTCTCAATTTTAACTTCATACGACAGTTCAGTACCTTATGATTCTTCACCTCATCAGCCACTAAGCAGAGACCTCACCAGTGGACATAAGGCTGGAAACACTGGTAGTTCAACTTGATGGCAAAGAACAAGTATGTCGCATGAACATTTTCATAGTGTGTAATATGAATATGAGAAAGTGTCTTTTATATAAAAGAAAATGAACTAGCTTCCAGTTTCTCAGCCCTACGTTTAGAACTATAGTCCTCCACAAAAGCATAATTTCCCTTATGCAGATAAGAGAAGTAAGTATTGTCATAATGAGGTGGGGGTAAAAATTCCAATAGTTCTTTCAGTTCTGATGATCTATATATGACTAACCAGTATAATATTGTGATTCAAAGAAAAATATCACCCCCAAAAATGTAATATCGGAGCCAGATTGCCCTCTCCATCTCTCATGCAGCTATACACTGCATTCCTGTTTCTTTTTTCTTTTCTTTTTTTTTTTTCTGCCCATAGGATGGCAAAAGACATTCATTTTTCAAATAGCAGTAAAAATTCACTTAAGAGGTACTGCAAAAACTTTAACAATTCATTAAAATTTTTGAATCATTTATTTCTTATTCAGTTTTAGAGAAATCTTTTAGTACAAAGTAAACTTTAACTGATGTAATCAAACAATGAATTTAATCACTTAAATGTAATTTCCAGGACACTGGCTTAACAGCTCACATTTTCTGCATTCCAATGCATAATATAATATTATATAAAATGTGTGTATATATTAAAATTAGCACAATTTAACAAATGTATATTATGTATATAATATATATATTTGAAACATACCTGAACACCAGATGATACCTGTAAATTTACTGAGCGAGTTGAGTCATTTTTTGGTAAAAGAGATGATGCACTTGGACATAATTTTGAGGATGTCTGTGGTAAGTTTGATGATGCCTGTAAAATGGCAGAGGATTCAATAGGTGTACGAAGTACCACCTTTTTATGAGGACTGGAAACAATGGCAGGAGATTTAAGTGCTGAAAAAAAAAAAAAAAAAAAAAAAAAAAAAATTGGTAATAAATAACAGTGTGTGTGTGTGGGGGGGGGGGACTTTCATCATAATGCTTCTAAGTGTTCAGCTTATAAATTTTCATGTATATGAAGCCACTCTTAAATTTTGGAAAATTTAAATACACAGTAAGCTATAACAATTTACACTTTTCACAATACTACTGATAAAATTTATGCAGCATTTAGATTATTACACCAGACAGAAAATGATAAAAGGATACTTTAAATTTTTTTTTTAAAGGCAACAGAATAAAATAATACAGATGTTATTTGGAATCATCAGGACTTCAGCAATGAAAATTCAGATTTTGGAAATTTTTGGATTTAAGTCCTCACTTTAAATCTAGTATGCTGATATGTACAAATTATAAAATAAAAAATATGAAAAAGCTTTTTTAACACTTTTGCATCAATAGAGACCAAAATATGTTTCACTCAAACATCTAAAATGCTCGTATGTATGTATTTTTGTTGGAATGGATTCCCCCTCCCTCCAGCCAAGTAGAATGCTACAGTAACCTACTTAAGTAAAGCGAAAACTTCTCTTTGGGATCTCCATGTGCTTTACACTGTATGCCGTTTTCTCTTAGAGGATTGCAATTTCAGGCATTAATAACTAAACAAAGGAGGAAAAAAGGCGCATTCAAATAATAGAATTACTTCTAGTCGCTTTAAAAGAATGACTGGCATGTCATTTAACAACACCCAAAAAAAATGAAACACACACTAATGTGATGGAGGAAAGCACCAGGTAGAAAATAAGAAAATAATTCAGGCGTTTGGTTGACCTGCCGATGTCTGAATAGTCGGGTGTTTCGGGGGACTTCAACATGAAAGAGTTAAAATAATGAAGTATTTATGAACTTACGGGAATCAAAATTTACAGATAAAACATTTATTTGTTTCATTAAACATTTCTTATAGTGGAAGTTGTTTAATCTGTTTTGTTTTTAGTATTAATATTTTCTCTTTAATTTTATAGACAGATAGAATTTATTTTTGAGTTGCAAAGTTCCATTGTTCTGCAAATGTTCTGAAATCTGAAAATTCCTATTAAACTGTCAATTGAAATCTTTTCATTTGCAAACACCTCTTTATAAGTTTTTTTGATGGTAGTGATATTTTCTGATTAACAAGTATACTACACATTTCATTTTTAGTATGGCTGTGAATCGAGAAAACTGGATCGCTGGTTGGAGCATTGTCATTTCAATCAAAAACTTCTATTATCTCATTTTCATTTATTATCAATTTGCTATATTTTTTCCCGAATTCCACTGACCCCAAAATTTTGCTTTCTTTAGCATTCAAAATCAATGGCAAAAAATGCTTGCTATTTCGCCTAATTTTGAAACTGTATTTTGCCCAAATTACATCTACACCATTTTTTCTCACCAAGGTTGCTATAGAAGGCAAGTACCAAATATGCTTTTGCTTTGCAGATCCTGCTACAGCTTCAGAATCAGTAACTCTGAATAATCAAAAATTCAAACTTTACTTTTGATAAATAATTGCAATAATTGCAATAATAGCATGTAAAAAATAAGAAGTTGGATCAAATTATAAAGTTAAAGAAGAGCACAATTTTCTATGTTAAGTTCTTTGAAATCTAATTCTCTGTTTCCCACAGCTAGGCCAACAAAAGAAAATAATTATAAGAAACATCCCAAACTAACCACACTTAAGTCCATATATCTTAGGACTTATTGTTTAAGTCAGACAGGAAAATCTTACTCCCCCAACCGTTCAAGGCTCAAAACATAATTACGGCTAATATTAATCAATATCATTTTTATCACTGCCTATGGATTGATTTTGTAGGCAGCAGATGTCTGAAAGTCGCAAATAGGAATTTCTATTAATCAAAAGAAAAATCGCTGCTAAGGTACACATACTTTTTGTCGGTTACAGCCGAAAACATCGCGGAGAAAACAACGCAAGGCAAAAACGTCGTGCTACAAAACATCGTGGGAGAAAACATCGCAGTCCTAAAACATCGTCGTCGGAAATAAAGCGGTTCAAAAACTTTGCAGTTTAAAAACATCGTTGTCGAAAATGTCGCGGTAAAAAATAAAGTATCTACAAATCATCACATGACGATAACATCGCAGATATGCTTTTTTCAGACATGCTTTTCGCAGACATTCTTTAATAACTGTAAATTTATGTTCCCATAATGTTTGTGAGTGCAAGATGGAAAGAAGGATAATTTTTACTTTCATATTTTTTTATTAACTAATAAATTTTTGCTGAGAAAATAAGAAGGAAACTTAAGCATAGAAAACTAATGCAACTTATAGCACTTAATGGAATTTTAAACCGACATAGTTAACTAACAAAGGCCATTAATAAATAATTTTTGTAATGCTTTTACTGGTAATTTTTTATGAAAAGTATAAGCTATAAGTTGCATTTAATTATCTATATTTAAGTTTCCTTCTTACTTTTTCAGCAACTTAAAAAATTGTGAAAGTAAAAATTATCCTTCTTTACATCTTGCGCTCACAAATCATTATGGGAATATCCATTTCCAATTATTAAAACCTGGAAAAAAAAAAAAAAAATGTCTGCGATGTTATCGTCATGCGAGGATTTGTAGATACTTCATTTTTTACCACGATATTTTCAATGACGATGTTTTTAAACTGCGAAGTTTTTGAACCGCTTTATTTTCGACGACGATGTTTTGTACCATGATGTTTTAGAACTGCGATGTTTTGTAGCACGACGTTTTCTCCTTGCGTTGTTTTCTCCGCGACGTTTTTGCCGCGATGTTATCGGCGGACACCTTTTTGTCGAACATTATATTATCCACTTCTAGATTTTGTTATTAAAAATAGTAATAATAACAATTTAAATTAAAAAAATACTCTTAAAACTTTTCTTTCCCCCTCTGGTGATATGCAGGTCTGGATATTGGATGCTTAGATAACTGTTCTACACATACAAACTCCAAACATTATTCAAACTGAAAAATGCTAGAAATTTTCTAAAAATAAAAATTACTAAACCCATACAGAATAAATGTTGTCTAATTTTATTTAAATTTAAAATAGAATATTTTATGAACCTGAATTTAAAAATAAAGCAGAGCAAAAGAAAATTAAGCAAAATAACTTTTTCATCTGACTATTTACGTCACATGATTTATTCCACATTCAAAAAGAAGAGAATATTCTATGGATAGATTATAACCCATATTTTATTTAAAAATTCAAATTTATTTTAAAATCAGATTTGAAGTTCCACATGTTTCCAGTGGCTGATATTTAAATTTCTTTAGGGAATTCAAAAGGGAAAAAAAATGGCCTATAGAAGATTGTTGTATTTTGATTATCAAAACCTACCCAAAAAGTTCAGTCTGTATATGACCTCGGCAATAAATCAAAAGTTCTCAAAGTATTTCATTAACCATCCAATCATTATGGGTTTAGCCTTGAAATTTCAAAATTCCTCAAAATGTCAAGAATAAATGGTATTTTCTTGGTTATAATTAAAAACTCTGACTTTGTACCTTGTTTCCTTTTCTTCCAAAATATATCCAACTGGAAGTCAGGTACATTAAAAGCTAGCAAAAATTTTATGAGTAATGAATAAGAGTGATACCCTTCTAGATTGAATTTTATATCCACAATGCTGAAAAGGGTTAAAGTTACATGAAAAAGTAAAATTCCATACATTTATTAAACTGACACTATTACAAGCAAATTAGTACCACAAGATTTTCATGGTATTGCAATTTTCATAAATAGTTAGGAACTAGAAAACAATTTTTTCTTCTTACAAATATGCTTCGACAAAGGTGTTGCAGGGACACTTTGTGATGGGGCTCCAGGAACTGTGAAACTACGAAGAGGATGTTGGAGACCAGATTGCTTCTTACTTAAAGTATTGGAATTGCTCTGCTCAGGATTCTCATGTACAGATGAAATAAATGTTACTGAATGACTGGCATCTGAGACTATATTGTCTGTCTCGTATGAAGAGCCTGGACACTGTGAAACCTCTGCAACTTGTGGAGGAGGTGGTGGTTCACCTACAATAGTCAAATATGAAAAAAAATTACATGTTAAAAAAGTATTAGTTCGCAAATATTCAAATGGAAAGAATCTACAACTCAATAGTTACAAGAAATTTTATGGAGAATCTGCGGCACAATTTAAAAACTATTTAATTAAATTTTTTTTTAAATGTACTCTTAGCCACAGTTTCCCAATTTTAAAATTGACATTAATCATTTCAAATTATTTTAGATTTTTTACAAAACACAAGTTTTTTTAACTTCAAAATTGCCTGGATAAGTTATAATTTATTTTAATTAATTATTATGTCTAGCAATCTCAACAGCATTTGCAAGTTTTGGAAGTCCTTTTTTCAACCTAAAACGTTTTGTTTTATATATATATGAGAAAAAGGATCAAAATATATATGCATGGAGAGAAGGGGGAACTTATTTTTCTGAGTAAGACACTATATCATGTATCTTGTACTAAATTTATTTAAGTAACTGTTATGTTTATTAAAGCAACTTTTAAATCCAGCAGCTAAAAACAATTTGCTGTTTTAAAATTTTATAAAAAAGTACGAAATACTTCAATAGCTGGAATATTTCTGAGAAGTTAAAGGTAAATTTAATTTTACATTCTATAAATTATGACATTCAAAGACTGATCTGCATAAATTTTTTTTTATATATAATTCTAAATACTGGCCGACACAACAGAAAAAAATAAATAAATAAATAAAAAAATTAAAAAGCTAGCAACACAGGAAGATAATCTTCTGTTAATAATCTTAATACTTTTTGTTAAATGAAATAATACACTGGTGTACAAAACATAACGGGTGTTCCTTTTGCATAACTCCACAACAAATCATCTGAGAGACATGAAATTCAGAAACGACAGAGAGCATTTTGTATTCAAACTATGACGAAAGCAAAGTTGTGCAAAAACAAATACAATGCATACAGTGTGGAATCAAACAAAAAGAGGCTTTATTGAACTCGCAGTATCATTACACATGAATGTCTGTACAAGAGGAACAACAACAAGCAGATGTTCCTTAGAGATATGCCCTCAAGTTGTTTCACACCATCTTCATACTCAGTACCACACTGTCCAACACATCTTGAGGTAAGAGTGCCCATTCAAGGCCATCTTGATGACAGAAGGCCGAATCCAAAGGAGTTCTCCCCGCATGTGACGTCATGAATGAGGGCAATCATACTAAGGCCATCTTCAAACAGTATGAGTGAAAACAGATTGTGCGATTAAGCTAGAAATTATGTAGCATTAACTATGCCTTAACTATATTAAATTTAACTTTTAGCAAGATGTATTGAAAGTTTTTTTACTAGCACACTTTAAAGTTTTCCTTTAATTAATTCTGTTTGGCCTTTGGAATTAGTTCGTGATACAAAACAAACACTTTTATAATAAATATAAGCTAAAGAGATTCTTCCCCCCATATTTATCCATATTCTAATCATTCTTATTACATATGCCATAACACTCATGTTAAATATTATAATAATCCAGTAAATTTCTTTTGTATCTTTCATTTTCAAACCATGCATCAAACACGAATCTCATAATGCTTTATTAGAATAATTCCTTCTTCTAATTTTGACAAGAATAATAATATTAAAAAAAAAAAAAAAAAAATATTGAGCTCAAGCTTTTATACTTATTTTGTACACTCACTAAGCTTAAACAGGGGTTTATTAATAATTAAAGTCTACAGCATATTAATTAATATAGCATTCAATAATTCATTGTAATACTTTTTTAGTTATTAATTTTTTAGTTATTTAATTACGGTGCATAATTGAATTAAGGTGTTAATTGAATTTTTACAGATGCCATGAAAATGTAGCATTCCGGGATGCAAATTAAATTACTATCCATATGAACAGCATATTCCAATGTTTAAGTTTCTCAAAGGTGAACTACTGTGTAAAACATGGATTGATAAAATTAATAGGAAAGATTTTGTACCAGGATCATGTTTGTTTGCATGAATGCTTTTGTTTGCATTTTGACGGACGTTTTATCATAAGAGATGATAAAGCGACACGACCTGATGGGACAGTTTTAACACTTCAAAGAAAAGTGCCAGTTTTATCAAAAGATGCATATCCGACTATTTTTTGCGGTCAACATAAATATTTATCTTGTCCTTTACCACAAAAGTGAAAGACACTAGAAGACAGGACAAGAGAAATAAAGGAATGGTGTGAAATTAAAGAAAACTGTGTGCTGCAGAGAACATTGCCTCCTTTTAGAAATTTTTGAAACTTTACAACAATAAATTATCAAATACAAGGGCAATAATGAAAACATCTGATTATATACTTTTTTTGCATACTGAGATGCATTATGCCCAGCAGTGATGCATCATTTAAAGTCGAGCATGATTCAACTGTTTCAGTTTTTCATGAAAGTTTAAACACAACAAATGTTTTAATGGCTTTTGGGAAAACATCTACTATGTAATAAATGATCAAAATTTGAAAACCTCTCAAATCATTTGTACAGTTATAAGAAAACATAAAAAATAGTCGAAGAAATGCTGGATTTGGCAACAAACTCTTCAGAAGTGTTCTGAAAATACATCAGAACAAATTATGATATACGATTAAATATTTTACGGAAAAAAAATTTCATTATTGAAAGCTAAACGCCCAACTTACACAGCTGAAATGATGACATGAAACTACACATCATTTTACAGCAGTCCTACATGTTATTCTTGAATATGAGAAAGCTCATCCTTGATTTTATGGCATCCTTTCTACTTAAAAAAGTTAACATTAAATGTTGCGTACTTAAGAGATAAATACTTTTGCATTTAACCTTGTTGTCCAGGGTTAAATGCAAAGTACCGTAATTTCGCACGTATAGTTCGCACGCAAGATTTTATATAAAAAAAATTTCAAAAATCGTCAGATAGTCCGCGGACTATACGTCCGAAATTACGTTTTTTTAATATGGCAATATTCCCATGCTTTTTAAACACATCCTTTGTTTGCGCCAATTTCTCACCGCTTTCTCGTCCACTTCAAAATAACGGGGTAAAATCCAAAAATGATCCAAAGAACGTCTATATATATACTATGCACTATATACTATGTGTGTATATACATAGTATGTATACTATATATGTAGTATATACTATGTTAAACTATATATATATTTTTTTAAATGACCCGTTAACTACTCATCGTATATGTCCCGTTTTTACTGCTCATCATAAAGTCGCCAAAAGTAGCCAAATCCCGCGTGCACCGAATACTAGGATTAAACCAATAACGGCCCGCTTCTCTATTTCCATCTTTTTCCCAGCGATGTTTCATCAACGTTATCGAAGATGAAAGACAAAATACTGTGCAACGTGCTATACTCGTCATAAGTGGTAATGAAATGTGACCTTCGACCCCACTCACTCGGTGTTGCCAAACCACCGCGTAAACGAATCACACTTTTTTTTTTTTTGTACTCCAGGTACTTGCTATTATGGCTCCTAAAAACCGAGCTGATGCATCAATTACTCTTCCCCCTCCCGGCAGTTGCACTAAAGCAGTGCGAAGGATACTGGGATACAAGACTTTGGTTGCGCTAAGTGAGTGTTCATACAAGACTTTCTTTGGCTCATATCCCGGCATCGCTTGATGCACCAGCTTGGATTTTAGGAGCTCTACTTGCTACTACTCATTCGTTCTGCACTATGCTCTATGATTTACTATCGATACGATACATACGAATATTTTCTTGGAATCTTGCGCTTTTTTTATATTTGATCATCGGCAGTTCACGACAGCGTGTTTTTTAAATTTCAATGATTTTAACCGTGAACAACCAGCGTATTATCCGCACTGGTGGATAGTCCGCAGCTTCAAAACTTCGCATTTTAAACACAGATAGTCCGCGGACTATACGCGCGAAATTACGATACTTATCTCATAAATATTCACAACTACGAAATCATGAAAAGGTTAGTAATCTTTTACTTGATGAGATTCGTATTAAACTTACTATTGCATGTAAGAATGGTAAAATTAAAGGTTTGTCTTGTGCAGATGTGCCTCAAAAAGTTCAAACCATTATGATTTCTTGAATCTTATCTTCAAATAAAGAAGATGTTGCAATGTTTCCTGTCCATAATCTCAACCAAACGATTTAAAAATTCAGACTTTACAGGTGTTATAATTTTTTCATGATTGTGGCTTCGAGGTTGTTTCCATAATTTCTGACAACAACCAGGTTAAACATAAATGCTATGGAATAGTCATATGGTGTCTGCTATTGAAAATTAATTTTATTTGGGAAAAAAACAGATTTTTTTCACTGTTTAATTTAGTTAATTAAATGTATAAGGAATAATAGGTTGAACCAAACTGAAACCAATCAAACCATTTTTTAATGATACAGATAATAAGCTGTATTATGCAAGGCTATTGCATTTGAAACAATTATATACTATAGAGCAGCACCATTCTACACAAATAGCTCCAACACTTTTGAAAAAAGTATTATATCTAACCTCATTAGAAAGGCAAAATGTTTCTACTGCCGCTAAACATTTTGATGAAAAGACTGTTGTAGCAGTTAGGGTTTCCCTTAGTTCAATTAACAAATAATTCAAATTTTTGATAATAATGATCATTTTAAAAAACAAACAAAACCCCAGAAATTTAAAAATCAATACTTATTGACACATTAATTTAATATTGGTAATTTTGAGTATCTTGTTGAAGACATTTCAGTGAGTATTTAAATTTATGAAATAAATGTTTGGTTATGAAAATGAGTTTTTCTTAATTACTGCAAATTTTTACATTGAACATTTTTCTATATGAGTCTATGAAAAACAATAGCAAAATGAATCAATATGTCAAAAGCTATGTGTAAATCAAATAATGAAGAAATGGAAATCATTTATATCCCTATGTTCCCAGATTAATTTAAAAGTAACATATTTTTATCTTAAAATTATCTGATATAAACAATTAAATGTAAATATTGATAAATCTTATATCTAAGAGATACATAACTCTCTCTTGAATGTTAGTCTCTTTGACTTGACGTGAAATATTAATATTTGCAGCTCTCAAATTTCTGGCTACGATTTTTTTTACATGAGACAGCAAAAACATAGTTTCTGGTATTGCTTGCAAAATGTAAGTGAAAATATTTAGTTTTGAATGCTAGTCACACTGTTGTTAAAAATTTGATATAATATTCATTCTAATTAGTTTAAAACTATTTGAGTTTTCAGTGTTTAATGCTATTAAACTACATATAATGGTACTTAACCAAAGATATATTACTGTACAGAATGTCATTGATTAGCAAGCAAAAATTAATATTATTTGAGAAACTCCTCTCAGATGCAATCCTGCTGTCTAAGTGTAAAAGATCAGTAATCCATTCTTCAGTATTTTTCTTAAATATTGTTTATAGGAAGAGAAGAATATATTTGTTTCTCATATATTACCAGGAAAAGAAAGATCATTTTGGCTGACCGCCCTTGGCTGTGACGTCACCAAATGTTAGCATCGGCATTCTCCCATTAAGATGGCCTTCACCCATTCCTCAATCAGCATCCAATTTCAGTTGTTGGGTATTCCCTGGGAGATGTAATTGTGCTGCAAGGCATCTCCCCAAAGCATCCCACACATGTTCAATGGGATTTAAATCAGGGGAGTAATGCAGGCCAATCTATTCAAGTGATATCTTCACTTTCTAGTAGTTTCTGAACAGCAGGAGTCCAGTGTAGCCGTACACTGTCATCCTTAAAAATGCAGTTTGCTCCAATGGCACCTCAGAATAGATGCGCACGGGGAAGGATCACCTCAACAACAGCGATTCTCTGGTTACAGAACCTCTGTCGAAAATATGGAGCTCTGTCTGCCCATTCAGCATAATGCCTCCCTAGACAAGAACTCTAGGACCACCATAACGGTCTCTTTTTGTGATGTTACTTGGATGAAAGCGTGTCAGAGAATCGCTTGCGACTCCAAAACGACTCTCATCCATAAAGAGGACATGATTAAATTTATAAGACTTCCAGATTTTGTACTCCTTGCACCATTCTAAACGGTGGTGCCGACCGCCAACTTTCAAAGGGATGCAGCATTCAGAATGGCAGGTAAGCAGGCCACCTTTCTGAAAGCGTCTGTACACAGTAAACCGTGACACTTGTCACCCCATTGCTGTACACAGTTGCTGAGCTATGAAGTTTGCTGACTGGTTTTCGGCTCTTTTCACCTGCAGGATGATATATAGATTATCCACTGAAGTTTTTTTCTAGAGCGGCCACCATCAACCTTTTTAACTGCTGTACCTATAGTTTGAAAGGCTCTCCAAGCAAGCAAAATGACACTTTTGTTGATTCCAAACTCTCTGGCTACACTGGTCACATTACACCACTCCTCCAGCTTCCCAATCATTCTTCCACATACGAAGTCATTCAGGTGATTTCTTCTATCCATATTTCACGAAAGAACTAACTTGCAGCGAATGTCTTTAATTGTGTCTCCGTCCTTCCTTTTATTGTAGTCTTGAGCTGACCGCACACATTTTGCATACGCTCACGTCGCTTGTGACATTTTGTTCCTGACATCTGCATATGCATGACCTTTCTACTGAATTGCGTGTTCATTGCACTGATTGCATAAACTTCTTTTCCACAATTTCATGGATATCTGATTAAAATTTACATTGCTGCTTAAGCTTTGCACACCAGTGTATATAATTCCGACTTGAAAGCATAAACAATATCATCAAAACAACAAAAAGATCAACTTTATTAACAAAAAGAACATTTTTTAAAAACAAAAAAATAACATACCTAGCTGATGTCCATCATGAATAATAGGATTTCTGTTAATGTTGTACTGTGTTCGAGGATATAGAGGTCGTCCCAAACTATTAGTTCCCAGATCATAACTATTTTGATTTAATCCACTACTTGAACAGGTTATGACAGATGCTGTAAAAGCAAATACAAGCAAAATAATTATAAAAACAATTTCTATCAATACTAAAGCTAAATGAATTAGAAATTAACATTTAAAACTACTTTTTTCATTAAAAATGAGTCTACAAAAAAGCAGGAAGAGATTTCTTTTTCTGTATTATAACTAATAATGAATTTAATAATCAAAAATATAACCAGTATTCTCTATTTGGACGTTTATTATCAAACCATATGCAAGTAACCACAAGCTTTCTTGTAATTTTTATATCGGTTTTCATGTCAAAATAATATGTTCAAGCAGCTGATTTTGCTCGCATTCTTCAAGAATTATCTGATGAAGAAAAAGGACGACAAGGATGTGAGAATAATAGCAATCTGAGTGAGGAAAATACAGATATAAATAATATCAGCACTGAATCTGAACAATAAAGTTCAGATGATGACAGTACTAATGATAAAGAAAAAAGGAATGATGATGATATATTCTATGTTAGTAAGGATAAAACTTCTAAGTGGCAAAAACAGAAACATGCAAACTGCTCAAAGATGAATAAAATGAATATTGTGAGCGTTACCTGGCATAAAACACCAAGCCAAGGATATAAATGATGAAATGGGAACAATTTTGAAAATAGTTGATGTAAATATGCTTGATGAAATTTTGGAATGTACAAATAAATGTATAAGTTTACTAAAAGGCAAAATACTCCAGAGATAGAGACTGCACTGTTACCCGAGTGGAAATGATGGCCTACTTTAGATTTTTATATATGATAGGAATAAAAAAAGGACACCATCTAAATGCAAAAGACTTGTTCTCAAGTGATGGCATTGGAACTGAAATAACAAGAGCTGTGATGAGCTGCAAGAGATTTTTATTTGTGACAAGTTGTCTTCGATTCTATAATAAATGAACAGGACAGATGAATATTAAAAGTAGCTTAGATTTTAAAATATAACTATTAAATAGTAAATTTTAAAATTTCTATAATAAAATACATCATTATTTTTTCACCTGACTCATATAAGCGTTTAAAAATAATTTATTATCATTTGAATGTGACATCATTTGTATTTTGTAATAATAAGGTTAATATTTTACGTTTTAACAAAATTTATTATCAATATTCACTCATCATTTTTTGTGCCAAAAACGGTAAAATAGATGTAAAAAATAGATGTCGTAGATGTAAAAATAGATGTAGGTAAAATAGATGTCGTGAGCGTGCGCTCATGTAAAATTGCTAAGCGTGCGTGCTGGAAGGTTAAGCAAAACTATACCTATATACATTGGAAAAAAACTATTCACCTTGTCAGAATCCGTATTTCAAAATTACATGACAAAACTACAAAAATTAGCATTCTAAAGATGCTTAGAATATTATATACTTGACAAAGAGAAGTTATCACTAAACATTTTTTTGTATTTTGTAAAATATTAATATTTAATAATTGAAGATATCATAACATGAAAAAGAAAGATTTTAAAATGAAATACAGTGAAATCTTGGTTTACAAACTTAATTATTCCTCAAGATAATTTATCATCTGAAAAATCTACAAATAAAAACAATTTTTTCCAAAAGCAATTAATGTAAAAGAAGTCAATTCATTCTTGGATCCCAAATGATTGCTCAGAAAAGAGTATTTTGTATGTAAGGTTATAATGCAAAATCAAAGGAAACCATTAAATATAACACATACACAATATTTAACACAATACCAAATATATAAAAAACAGGAAAATTTTAACTAAATTTGACCACATTTCTACAAAGGACAGTTTACGGTTTATGTAAAACACAGTGAATAATCCTAAAGTACAAAACCTTACAGCTTGAAAGGAAAATTATATAACATTAAAATACCAGATAGTTGATGCCTTTCTGTCTTTTTCCCTCTTCTATTTCTTTTCTCTCAAAATCACTAGCCTCAAATTGAGAATCCTTGAGTTTTGTCCCATTAAAAATTTGCCTGTGTGATTACTGCTTATCAGGAGAGAACCTTTGGTCAAATTCCGTGGATTAAATAAACAGAAACATTTTTCCTTCCGACTTCTTCTGAAGACACTTCCACCACTGCACTAATTGTCTTTCAGAATATCATTTGTTCTTGGCTTACTTGTTCATATTTTGAGACATCATTATCATTAAAGACATCTTTCATTTGGAAAATTTATTTGTGAATCTATTTTTTCATGATCCAAGGCATCTGTGAATTAAGATTCCACTGCAGAGTTTATTCTTAATCCGCCACTGATCTTATTTTAAATATTTACACAGTACTCAAATTTCTAAAACTAAAATTAGTAAATAAATAAATAAAAACCAATATCAGAACTCTCAAGAACAGGCTGTATGTAGCTGATACTTGATGTTTTCTTTGAAATTTACATGTATTTAAATATAAATGTCAAACTCTGACTTTTTTTAATGAGCTCTTACTTTCTGTTTTCATTACATTAGTTATAAAAGTTAGACAGGAAAGATATTTCAATACTCACTGTCGTTCATAAGTGGTTTTTGGTGATCAAGTGATATTTTTATTGGTGTAGCCCTAATGGGACGACACTTGACAACACATTTATCTGCATTAGGCAGTAGATCATCATTTATAGAATCTAAGATTGTGCAAGAAGAAATTAAAATAAAGCAAAAAAAAAATAAAAAGTGAAAACAAACATAAAGTGCATAATAAAAGATATAAATATAATTAAATAGTTTATAGCTTACTGTTTTAAATATAACTGTTGTAAAGTTTTTAAATAAACACTGGATTAAATAACTGAAATACATATAAGTATGGACAGAACAAACTACAAGTTAAAAAACACAAGGAATCAACAAAAAGGGAAACAATAAAAATTTCAGAAAAGTAAAAAATATCTGAAAAAAGTTACAATAGTTTAAATGCTCTTAAAGAAGATATATTATAGAAAACAGCCTCCTTTTAACCACAAAGCTAAGCTTTTTTTTCCCCCCTTTCAAATGCTTTCATTTAAGCCTTCTTTGGGATTGGTTAACTCCATCGCCATTCAACAGTCTCATCACCAAGAACGATGCCCAGCTACTGAAATTACACCCACATAAAAGAAAAATACACATATATATCCAAGTTTAATGCAAGAATGAATCCTCCACTCTTTGATTTCAAAGCTAACAGTCAGCATAAACTAAACACTAGAACATTCAGGCAGTACAAAAGCAAAACATGCAAAGATTACTAAAGAAAGTACCCCTCAAAGTAAAAGCATATTTTTATCCTTTATTTCAAATATAAGAAGTGAGTGTATCATCATCATTTCTTAATTATAACTTCTGGGAATATGAAACAAAAGATGACACGAGAGATTTCTACCCACACATTAAGGATAATGGCAACTTTAGTAAAGAACTGTTTCATACTGAATCACACTCTAGCAGTTTCTCCCATCCTCAGTTCTTCATGCATACAGTTTTGCCTTCTTCAACTTCATGTATATATAGATATATATAAAAGATGGGTATATACTGTCATCTGAATGCAGAACCTTTCCTCTTTACCAAATTTGAAAAAAGTTTTTTATTACATTAGACCCAAGCTAACAAAATATGTATAATATGATGCTCAACACTTATGTCATGATTCATATACTCTAGCAACAGAGTCAATTACATTATTTTTATTAACTATATTTATTAACTCTCAGATACAATTTAAATGCAGACTAATTTTTAACATTCACTTATGAACACAGAATTGCATATATATATAATAATAATAATTTATTTCCTAAACAATATTGATTAATTGATTATATTATCTTCTAAGTTTAATTAAAGTAGAATTATTTTAAAAGAGTGAATCCATACTAGTAAGTTATATTTTGAAAGATGTTTTGAAGTAACTTGAAAGTAAAATGTTAATAATGTTTTAACAGGGACTGGAATTAAATCATGAAGAACAAAATTTCAATTGTAAAAGGAAAAATTAAATTAAAAGCAAGTAATCATTGTCATTGATCAGAAATTAGTTGACTTTTCAAGGGGAACAAACCAACTCCCGTTCAATGAACATTAATTAATAAATAAATACGTAAATACGAAGGTGTTTCATCTTTACTCAAGTAATAAGGTTAAGCCAAACCGGCAATTCTAGTCAAGCCAAATATTTCCACGAATAGAAGGGATTATGAATCAATGCTGAAACTCAAAGAACTTATTCCTATGAAGCATTTAAGCCAATTCAATTTTGAGTGAAAAGCAATTTCTGTAGAGAAATCCAAATAAACTCGAGTAACCGTCCCCGACACCCCCGTGTTTATGCATTTGAGTTCTATATTATTTGTAAAAATTAAACATTGGAAATTGTCATTATGAAAAAGAATTCAAAGTATAAAGTTGAAATAAATATAGAAGATTACAAAATAAGATAAATAATGCAAACTTTGTAAAAACAAATCAAAAATATAAAAGTAAAAAATATAATAATAACAGTGAATGTACATGAAGATATAAAGGCCAGAAAAAGTATTAAGTAACTTAAACTTGTTTTCACACTAAATGAATTTAAGATCATACAACATTATATATATATACAGTTTCAAAAGAATAAATTGAGTTTAATTAAAAAATTAAATTTAAATACATATTTAATTAAATATTCTTTGCACCATTGTATAAAGTTGAAATAAATATAGAAGATTACAAAATAAGATAAATAATGCAAACTTTGTAAAAACAAATCAAAAATATAAAAGTAAAAAATATAATAATAACAGTGAATGTACATGAAGATATAAAGGCCAGAAAAAGTATTAAGTAACTTAAACTTGTTTTCACACTAAATGAATTTAAGATCATACAATATTATATATATATACATTGTTTCAAAAGAATAAATTGAGTTTAATTAAAAAATTAAATTTAAATACATATTTAATTAAATATTCTTTGCACCATTGCTGCAAGGAATGAAATTTAAATTTAAATTCTAAACAAATACATATAAAAGTAAAAAAGTAGAAAAGCAAATTTAAATTCTAAAAAAAAAGAAAAAAGCCAAACTAATTTAAAATAATTTAAAAATATGCTAACATGTAAAAGATTTAATTCTCGAACTAATCTACAATATCATTTAAATTCAGAAGCATAAGCAAATCAAGTGTAAAATCTATCCATAAAAATAAATCTACTAATTTAATAAATTAAAATTAAATTAAAGAATTTTTAAAAAAATGCACATGTGAATGATCGTAGAGTAGGCAGGAGACAGACTTATCAAGGGGAAGTTGCCTCCAAACCTAACTCTCCAATCATTCAATTCGTGTTTCGTCATTCATGCAGGCAAGGGTAAAAGTCAAAACCAAAAGTAATTCCAATAAAGTGGTACCCTTAGAAATTAACATTTAAGAATTAAAGTTCAAAAAGGAAAATACTAATTAAGTTTTTTGAGAAACAAGCAAGTAAAGTCAAGAATGAAACTTTTTCTTAAAAAATTAAATTTTTTAAAAATTAATTTTTATAAAATAATAAAAAATTTAGAAACCAATGTATTTTAGAAATCCTTGTCTACAGAAATTTCCCCTACACGAATATGCATATCAATAAAAAGAAACTATAAAAGATACATAATCCATATAAACCAATAAGAAACAAAAAGAACTAATTCGCAATTTTTAAAATAAATATATATTTAAAAACATAATTTCATATTTAGAAAATACTTAGATACTACATAAAATTAAAAAAAAAAAAAAAAAATACTTAAAGCAAGTAAATAGTAAGTTTTAATTCTAACTTACCTACTATATGAGTGTTGGGGTCTGCAAAAGTGTTGTGAAAGAGAAGTTTCTTCAAATTATATAGATGGCGCTTATGTAGGTAAAGTTGAGTGTCAAGCTGCTATCTTTGTTATAGTAAAAAATTTTTTGTAAATATTAATATTAATTAAATTAAATTAAATTAAAAATCCTAAAGGTAATATTAATTATTTAGGGAGTTAAGGAACTGAGCCAATCAAGAGATGTATGTTTGCTTGAAGGATAAAGTGATGTGGTATGTGAAAAAAATTAAAGTGAAGTGGTATGTGAGAAAAATGTAAACTGTATGTAATTTGAAATGTGTGTTCTGTTGAAAAATTGTGAAAATTGTTAAAAAAATTAAGTGAAAGATATTTTGTGTGAAAATTGCAAAAAATTAAAGTAATTAAGAAAAACTGAAATGTTTTAATATTAAAGTTTTAAAGTAAAATTTTAATTTATTAAATTAGTAGATTTATTTTTATGGATAGATTTTACACTTGATTTGCTTATGCTTCTGAATTTAAATGATATTGTAGATTAGTTCGAGAATTAAATCTTTTACATGTTTGCATATTTTAAAATTATTTTAAATTATTTTGGCTTATTTCCTTTTTTTAGAATTTAAATTTGCTTTTCTACTTTTTTACTTTTATATGTATTTGTTTAGAATTTAAATTTGTTTAAATATATATATATATGTAATAATATTTTTAAATCCATTGATTAAATTAAATTTTAATAATATTGCTTAATAATGTGTTGGCGATTCTCTACCTAAATTGCATCCCTGTTCCTAAATTTTGTCGAAATCCTTTCTTTAGTATAAAATATATTAACCTGTTGGCGCCCACCAAATCGCCAAACTCATAAATCTGTCATATTACATAAAGTCCTTAAGAACACTCCTGATGAGAAGATAGCGTCACCTCGTGATTTCAATTAATATCGCTGATTGGATGAGCCTCGTGACGCACACATATGTATAAATAGGGCTTCTGCTCAAGATACGATAAGAAACGCTTGTGAGATGGATGCTGAAATAAACCTACCACTTTATATTCCAAAATTTGTCTCATTCCTGTTGCCCCAGCTGCACAAAACAAATAATGTATGAGAAATTACATTTCAGAAAGCCAGTAGGATACCATCTTCAAAGGGATTATCTAAAAAAGAAGATACCCCAAGGATTATACGGATAAAATGTTACGCACTTTAGATGAATTTGCCGCTGTGCGACTTCTATGTTTCTACATTTTTCTCTAGGTGTTCTTGCTTCAAGAGAATCATCTTTCTGTTTCTTGTATTCTGCAGATTATTTTATGTCCAGAGAAGCATCCTTCTGCCCCGTGATGCGTGATCTGTGTTTTCATGGAAAGTTCGTCGTTCATTAAAATGTGCTCTTACCGTTGACCTACTTTTGAGGATGGAAATCTTTCCCAACGTCTATGCCGTTCTGTGTTGCTCTCGAGAGCTTTGTGCTTGTGTGGTGATTGATCGTGTTTTGCGAAAATCTAATCAAGAGTGCACAAAAATGTGTATTTTCGTGTCGATTTCATCACTCGTATTCTCGTCACAATAAGTCAAACAGAAGCAATTAGTAAAAAGTTTGGCGATGCAAATGATATTATTACTATTGAATTATAATTACTGATTTAATAATAGTGTTTTTATTTTGAAAATTTTAAAAAGTATTATTTTGGTATAAATGTATTTTAAATTTGGTATTTAAAGGATGTACTTTGGTTTTAATATTGTTTTGGGAAAATTTAAAGAGTATTGAGTTAGTTTTATTTATGAAAGTATTATTAAGAGAATAATGGCTAATGAAAACATCTGTGATCCTGATGATTCATTAAGGGCAGCTAGCGCTGAACCTGAAACAAGTATAATTCCCTTTGATGTGCAGAATGATATGGATATAAATTCATGGCTTGAGTACTTTAACAAAACTCATTTAGATAAAGATGAAACGTGGAAGCTTAATAATGTAGCTCGATATCTAAAAGGTATACACTTAGCGTATATGTCAAAAACTGCCATAAAATTACTAAATATGTGGAATTAGTCAAGGAAAATTTTTTCGACCCCACTTTAACTACGTTTGGTGATTTTGCCAATTACAAGTACAAACATAAAGAGGACATAACGCAATATTTTCGCAAAAAATTAGATATTGGTAAAAAATTAAATCTAACTCATGAAATGATCTTGGAGGGTCTGACGGATGGCCTTCCTATAGAATTAAAATTCTTAATGACGATCAACGCACCCTCTGACACCATCTCTTGGCTTACTCATGTCCATAAGCTTATTAAGATTAGCGAAAATCAACAAATCAAAAGTGCACCTCCCAGATTTGTTACTCCGATTGGAAACAGTCCCCAAGATTACAATCGATTTAATAGAAGTAGAATTTCAGCTTCAAGCTATGAAACTACTGTGAGACAAGATTCTCCTAGACCCAACAATTTCCAACGTTTTCAGAGACCAAGTAATTTTTATAATCGGTTCAGTGGTCCAAGATTTACAAGCCATCATAATTATAATTCTCAAAATAGATTGCCATTGCCACCCAGTCCCTGTAGACTTTGCACCCGGAACAGAATCCCAAATGCTTTTCACTGGTTTCAGGTTTGTCCTTTCAGAGGGGAGAGATCTGATACACCTAATGTTATGCCCCTTGCAATAGAACCAACCCCAGAAACCCCTCACAGTAGTTGACTATTAAAGGTGTCGAGATATTTGTCCAATAAGAAATATCTAGAGTGTGTTGTAGACAGTGGTGCCACCATATCAATAATTTCTTCCAAAACAGCTAGACAATTACGTTTAAAAGTACAAAGAGTTAGATCATTTTCAGTAACCCAAACTAAAGGAAAAATAATCTTCAACAAAATATGTTGTATACAAATGAAAATTGGATGGATTAATACCAAATTACCTTGTTTGTTCTTGATAATAATTTGAATTATGTAATTTTAGGACTTTATGAATGCAAATTATTTGAGTTGAGTATTGATTGTACTAATTTAAAAATTAAACAGAGAGCTATTGTACTTAATGATGACTGCCATTTTGACAGCCGACCCATATCTCTACACCTCCAACTTCAAGGTGGTACAACAAATGTTTATCCATGTGTTAATAATGATGATGATGTAAGAAATTTTCCAATCTGTAAATCTCGGACTACAAATCCAAAGGAATTAGTTTCTCAGTCTAACATTTATGTGAAAAATGCTGTTTCTAATACTGTCGATAACAAAGAGTATAACTTGGAAAAATTGTTAAATGATTATTCATCTGTGTTTTCTAAAAATAAGTATGATGTAGGAAAAATTAATAATGAACCTCAACGAATTAATTTAAATTCTGATTTGCCTGTATCATTAAGACCTTATAGAACATCCCGTATGGAAGAAGAGGAAATTAAGACCCAAATTGATCAATTATTACAAGCAAGTATAATTAAAGAAAGTTGTAGCCCATGTTCATCCCCCATGACTTTAGTACTTAAAAGTGAGGAAGGTAAGAAAACTAGATTGTGCATAGATTATTGAAAATTGAATTCCCCGGCTAGAACAGATGCAAACCCTCTTCCTCGCATTGACACTTTGTTAGACAAATTAAGTAAAGCAAACGTATTTTCTACAATTGATTTGAGATCTGGTTTCTGGCATATCCCGATTCACCCTGCAGATACTGAGAAATTAGCTTTTTGCACGAATTTTGGATTATTCGAATGGTTAAGACTCCCTTTTGGTTTCAAAAATGCTCCTGCAATTTTTAACAGAACAATTAGACAAATATTAACAAAAAATAAAATTATTTTCGCTTGCAGTTACTTTGATGATATAATCATTTACTCTTCCTCTGAGAAGGAACATTTAGAACATTTAAAAGTTTTATTTGAGGTGTTTAAAGAGGAGCATATTAAATTGAATCGAAACAAATGTGTGTTCGCCAGAGATCAGATCACATTTCTTGGCTATGAAATAAAAAATGGTAGAATAATTCCCGATAACCATAATATAGAAGTTATTAAAAACTTAAAAACCCCAGTAACACCAAAGAGTTACAAAGAGTTTTGGGAAGTGTGAATGTGTATCATAGATTCATTCTGAATTATGCAACTATTAGAGCTCCATTAAACAGACTCTTGAAAAAAGATGTCAAGTGGGAATGGGATGACCAATGTCAAAAAGCTTTCGACGAAATGAAAAGAATACTGATTTCCAAACCTGTTTTACAATTGTATGATTCCAGTAGACCATGTCATATTTTTTTTGACGCTTCTCAAACTACTGTTGGAGCTGTTTTGAAACAACCAGATGAAAATGATGTCCTTCACTCTGTATCATATCATTCCCGAACTTTAAGAAATTATGAGAAAAATTATACGATTACTGAGTTAGAATGTTTGGCCATAGTAGATGCCCAAGACAAATTCTATTACTATCTGCATGGACAAAAATTTGTTATACATACGGACCATGCGGCCCTCCTTTGGCTCAAAAATGTTAAAAATTTAACTCTTCCGTTGACTCTTCTGTTGGTCACTCAAACTAAGTATGTTCAATTATGAAGTAAAGTATCAGAAGGGCTCTACCAATATTGAAGCTGACATGCTTTCTAGACATCCTGTTTCACAGCACCTCCAACATTATGTACATTTACTTGATAGAAATGAAATAATCCAACAACAAAAAACTGATAATGTCTGCGGAAAAAATTACCAAGAGATAAATGATATGATGGTAATTAAGAAAAAGAATTTTTATAAAATTGTAGTACTTAAATCTTTAAGATTAAAATTGTTGAATAAAACCCATGAAAATTTTGGTCACCCGGGAGTTCAAATTATGCTTAACTTAATCATCCCTCAATATTATTGGCCTCATATTAGCGAAGATATCAGAAATTTTGTTAAACATTGTCATACTTGTCAACTTAATAAAAAGAAAAAACAGAAAAAATTTGGTCTTATGCAAGACGTACCCCCAACCGACAAACCTTTCGAATGTCTCTCTATTGACACTGTGGGAGGATTTAATTATTATAATTCTACAAAAAAATATTTACATATAATTATTGACCATGCAACAAGATATGTCTGGGCTTTTCCCTCGAAAAGTGTAACTTCAGAAACCTATGCCAATTGTCTAAAACAAATATTTCAAATACAAGTCCCCGAAAAAATTCTGAGTGACAGGAATGCAGCCTTCACTTCCTCTAGATTCAAAAAATTTCTTAAAAAGCATAATGTTAAACAACTTTTAACTTCATCTCACCATCCCCAGACAAATGGTAAAGTAGAAAGAGTAAATCAATCAATAGTAAGTTGACTAAAATGTAAAGTAAATTCTTCTTCTACAAAAGTACCATGGACTAAAGTGCTAGAGCAAGTTGTTATAGAATATAACAACTCCCCTCATACGGTAACTAAGTTCACCCCAGTATACTTACTATTTGGTAACCTCCCTTTTGAATCTCCAATTGATCAAAATAAATACCCTTCCTTAAATGAAGCAAGGGCTTTAGCAAAGAAAAGAACTATTGAATGCCACCGAAAGAATAAAACTAGATATGACATCAGATTTGTAGAATCTAAATTTCAACCTGGAGATTTTGTCCTTTACGAGGAATTCGAATACCCAAATACTAGAAAATTGACTTCACCCTATTCAGGCCCTTATCAGATTATGAATAAATTATCTGAAGTTAATTATGAAATCGACAGGGAAAATTTTCACACGAAGAAACCAACTGAGATTGTACATGCGTCAAAATTAAGGTTCTATTATCCACCCGAAAACTTTAAATTACATCATGAATAAATCAAAATTTATAAATCAATAAACTATCCACAACCCTTCTTTAAGTTTTCGTACTGTTGTCCCCCTTAATAGTTGATTTATCTCTCAGTGCCTGAAAAGTTTGTCTGCCCTTTTCTTTTACTGGGCTCCTTCAAATTTGAGTTTCAGGTTCAATGCACTTTTCGTGTGGGAAACATTCAATTGAGGCTATACTACAAGTAGAGTACTATGCCCTCACATTTCCTTGAGCTCATGTTTTCCTATGTTTGTGTTATAAATTGTAGCAACAGTTGAAAAAGTTAAATTTCAGTTGTTGACACTTCTGAATTTCATTTTATGTTTCTGCAGCATTGTGTACAAAAAACTGGTATGGATGTTGGAAGTTAAATTTTGTTTTGTTATCATTAATAAGAGAAAAATAGAGTGACAAAATATGTTAAAAACCTAGCAAAATGTGTATTTTCAACAAGAGTATAAGAGCTCTAGTATCGTGACATAAAAACTCAAATGTTTTCAGTGCCAATGCTAATCCATAATTCTAGCGCTAATTAAATGATCCAGAGATCTCCAAAGACCAGTAAAAGACTGAAGATGAGCCTGAATGACAACTCTAATGATTGTACGGACTCATACACAAACTGTGAATGGCATGCCCTAAGATATAAACTTACAAATTCAGTTATATTACTATTTCCTATTGCCGCGTAGCTAACCAGCAATATGTTATTAGTGCTTTATTTGTTCTGCACTTAGTTACTATATTATAATTTCATTAATCATTTATCATATTTTATATACTGTATTAATTATATTCAAATATTTTATGTCATATTTTATGTAAACATTTTGTGTGCCTTGAGGTAAATCCAATCAATTTTCCTACTCACTTAATTTCCTAATAACTAAATTTTCTGCTCTCACTATCTGGACTGTCTTGGGTCGACGGCCGCGACTGCAAGCCTTTTCAGATGGGGGGATAATCTGTAATGATATTTTAAATCCATTGATTAAATTAAATTCTAATAATATTGCTTAATAATGTATTGGCGATTCTCTACCTAAATTGCATCCCTGTTCCTAAATTTTGGCGAAATCCTTTCTTTAGTATAAAATATATTAACCTGTTGGTGCCCGCCAAATCGCCAAACTCATAAATCTGTCATATTACATAAAGTCCTTAAGAACACTCCTGATGAGAAGATAGCGTCACCTCGTGATTTCAATTAATATCGCTGATTGGATGAGCCTCGTGACGCACACATATGTATAAATAGGGCTTCTGCTCAAGATACGATAAGAAACGCTTGTGAGATGGATGCTGAAATAAACCTACCACTTTATATTCCAAAATTTGTCTCATTCCTGTTGCCCCAGCTGCACAAAACAAATAATGTATGAGAAATTACATTTCAGAAAGCCAGTAGGATACCATCTTCAAAGGGATTATCTAAAAAAGAAGATACCCCAAGGATTATACGGATAAAATGTTACGCACTTTAGATGAATTTGCCGCTGTGCGACTTCTATGTTTCTACATTTTTCTCTAGGTGTTCTTGCTTCAAGAGAATCATCTTTCTGTTTCTTGTATTCTGCAGATTATTTTATGTCCAGAGAAGCATCCTTCTGCCCCGTGATGCGTGATCTGTGTTTTCATGGAAAGTTCGTCGTTCATTAAAATGTGCTCTTACCGTTGACCTACTTTTGAGGATGGAAATCTTTCCCAACGTCTATGCCGTTCTGTGTTGCTCTCGAGAGCTTTGTGCTTGTGTGGTGATTGATCGTGTTTTGCGAAAATCTAATCAAGAGTGCACAAAAATGTGTATTTTCGTGTCGATTTCATCACTCGTATTCTCGTCACAATAAGTCAAACAGAAGCAATTAGTAAAAAGTTTGGCGATGCAAATGATATTATTACTATTGAATTATAATTACTGATTTAATAATAGTGTTTTTATTTTGAAAATTTTAAAAAGTATTATTTTGGTATAAATGTATTTTAAATTTGGTATTTAAAGGATGTACTTTGGTTTTAATATTGTTTTGGGAAAATTTAAAGAGTATTGAGTTAGTTTTATTTATGAAAGTATTATTAAGAGAATAATGGCTAATGAAAACATCTGTGATCCTGATGATTCATTAAGGGCAGCTAGCGCTGAACCTGAAACAAGTATAATTCCCTTTGATGTGCAGAATGATATGGATATAAATTCATGGCTTGAGTACTTTAACAAAACTCATTTAGATAAAGATGAAACGTGGAAGCTTAATAATGTAGCTCGATATCTAAAAGGTATACACTTAGCGTATATGTCAAAAACTGCCATAAAATTACTAAATATGTGGAATTAGTCAAGGAAAATTTTTTCGACCCCACTTTAACTACGTTTGGTGATTTTGCCAATTACAAGTACAAACATAAAGAGGACATAACGCAATATTTTCGCAAAAAATTAGATATTGGTAAAAAATTAAATCTAACTCATGAAATGATCTTGGAGGGTCTGACGGATGGCCTTCCTATAGAATTAAAATTCTTAATGACGATCAACGCACCCTCTGACACCATCTCTTGGCTTACTCATGTCCATAAGCTTATTAAGATTAGCGAAAATCAACAAATCAAAAGTGCACCTCCCAGATTTGTTACTCCGATTGGAAACAGTCCCCAAGATTACAATCGATTTAATAGAAGTAGAATTTCAGCTTCAAGCTATGAAACTACTGTGAGACAAGATTCTCCTAGACCCAACAATTTCCAACGTTTTCAGAGACCAAGTAATTTTTATAATCGGTTCAGTGGTCCAAGATTTACAAGCCATCATAATTATAATTCTCAAAATAGATTGCCATTGCCACCCAGTCCCTGTAGACTTTGCACCCGGAACAGAATCCCAAATGCTTTTCACTGGTTTCAGGTTTGTCCTTTCAGAGGGGAGAGATCTGATACACCTAATGTTATGCCCCTTGCAATAGAACCAACCCCAGAAACCCCTCACAGTAGTTGACTATTAAAGGTGTCGAGATATTTGTCCAATAAGAAATATCTAGAGTGTGTTGTAGACAGTGGTGCCACCATATCAATAATTTCTTCCAAAACAGCTAGACAATTACGTTTAAAAGTACAAAGAGTTAGATCATTTTCAGTAACCCAAACTAAAGGAAAAATAATCTTCAACAAAATATGTTGTATACAAATGAAAATTGGATGGATTAATACCAAATTACCTTGTTTGTTCTTGATAATAATTTGAATTATGTAATTTTAGGACTTTATGAATGCAAATTATTTGAGTTGAGTATTGATTGTACTAATTTAAAAATTAAACAGAGAGCTATTGTACTTAATGATGACTGCCATTTTGACAGCCGACCCATATCTCTACACCTCCAACTTCAAGGTGGTACAACAAATGTTTATCCATGTGTTAATAATGATGATGATGTAAGAAATTTTCCAATCTGTAAATCTCGGACTACAAATCCAAAGGAATTAGTTTCTCAGTCTAACATTTATGTGAAAAATGCTGTTTCTAATACTGTCGATAACAAAGAGTATAACTTGGAAAAATTGTTAAATGATTATTCATCTGTGTTTTCTAAAAATAAGTATGATGTAGGAAAAATTAATAATGAACCTCAACGAATTAATTTAAATTCTGATTTGCCTGTATCATTAAGACCTTATAGAACATCCCGTATGGAAGAAGAGGAAATTAAGACCCAAATTGATCAATTATTACAAGCAAGTATAATTAAAGAAAGTTGTAGCCCATGTTCATCCCCCATGACTTTAGTACTTAAAAGTGAGGAAGGTAAGAAAACTAGATTGTGCATAGATTATTGAAAATTGAATTCCCCGGCTAGAACAGATGCAAACCCTCTTCCTCGCATTGACACTTTGTTAGACAAATTAAGTAAAGCAAACGTATTTTCTACAATTGATTTGAGATCTGGTTTCTGGCATATCCCGATTCACCCTGCAGATACTGAGAAATTAGCTTTTTGCACGAATTTTGGATTATTCGAATGGTTAAGACTCCCTTTTGGTTTCAAAAATGCTCCTGCAATTTTTAACAGAACAATTAGACAAATATTAACAAAAAATAAAATTATTTTCGCTTGCAGTTACTTTGATGATATAATCATTTACTCTTCCTCTGAGAAGGAACATTTAGAACATTTAAAAGTTTTATTTGAGGTGTTTAAAGAGGAGCATATTAAATTGAATCGAAACAAATGTGTGTTCGCCAGAGATCAGATCACATTTCTTGGCTATGAAATAAAAAATGGTAGAATAATTCCCGATAACCATAATATAGAAGTTATTAAAAACTTAAAAACCCCAGTAACACCAAAGAGTTACAAAGAGTTTTGGGAAGTGTGAATGTGTATCATAGATTCATTCTGAATTATGCAACTATTAGAGCTCCATTAAACAGACTCTTGAAAAAAGATGTCAAGTGGGAATGGGATGACCAATGTCAAAAAGCTTTCGACGAAATGAAAAGAATACTGATTTCCAAACCTGTTTTACAATTGTATGATTCCAGTAGACCATGTCATATTTTTTTTGACGCTTCTCAAACTACTGTTGGAGCTGTTTTGAAACAACCAGATGAAAATGATGTCCTTCACTCTGTATCATATCATTCCCGAACTTTAAGAAATTATGAGAAAAATTATACGATTACTGAGTTAGAATGTTTGGCCATAGTAGATGCCCAAGACAAATTCTATTACTATCTGCATGGACAAAAATTTGTTATACATACGGACCATGCGGCCCTCCTTTGGCTCAAAAATGTTAAAAATTTAACTCTTCCGTTGACTCTTCTGTTGGTCACTCAAACTAAGTATGTTCAATTATGAAGTAAAGTATCAGAAGGGCTCTACCAATATTGAAGCTGACATGCTTTCTAGACATCCTGTTTCACAGCACCTCCAACATTATGTACATTTACTTGATAGAAATGAAATAATCCAACAACAAAAAACTGATAATGTCTGCGGAAAAAATTACCAAGAGATAAATGATATGATGGTAATTAAGAAAAAGAATTTTTATAAAATTGTAGTACTTAAATCTTTAAGATTAAAATTGTTGAATAAAACCCATGAAAATTTTGGTCACCCGGGAGTTCAAATTATGCTTAACTTAATCATCCCTCAATATTATTGGCCTCATATTAGCGAAGATATCAGAAATTTTGTTAAACATTGTCATACTTGTCAACTTAATAAAAAGAAAAAACAGAAAAAATTTGGTCTTATGCAAGACGTACCCCCAACCGACAAACCTTTCGAATGTCTCTCTATTGACACTGTGGGAGGATTTAATTATTATAATTCTACAAAAAAATATTTACATATAATTATTGACCATGCAACAAGATATGTCTGGGCTTTTCCCTCGAAAAGTGTAACTTCAGAAACCTATGCCAATTGTCTAAAACAAATATTTCAAATACAAGTCCCCGAAAAAATTCTGAGTGACAGGAATGCAGCCTTCACTTCCTCTAGATTCAAAAAATTTCTTAAAAAGCATAATGTTAAACAACTTTTAACTTCATCTCACCATCCCCAGACAAATGGTAAAGTAGAAAGAGTAAATCAATCAATAGTAAGTTGACTAAAATGTAAAGTAAATTCTTCTTCTACAAAAGTACCATGGACTAAAGTGCTAGAGCAAGTTGTTATAGAATATAACAACTCCCCTCATACGGTAACTAAGTTCACCCCAGTATACTTACTATTTGGTAACCTCCCTTTTGAATCTCCAATTGATCAAAATAAATACCCTTCCTTAAATGAAGCAAGGGCTTTAGCAAAGAAAAGAACTATTGAATGCCACCGAAAGAATAAAACTAGATATGACATCAGATTTGTAGAATCTAAATTTCAACCTGGAGATTTTGTCCTTTACGAGGAATTCGAATACCCAAATACTAGAAAATTGACTTCACCCTATTCAGGCCCTTATCAGATTATGAATAAATTATCTGAAGTTAATTATGAAATCGACAGGGAAAATTTTCACACGAAGAAACCAACTGAGATTGTACATGCGTCAAAATTAAGGTTCTATTATCCACCCGAAAACTTTAAATTACATCATGAATAAATCAAAATTTATAAATCAATAAACTATCCACAACCCTTCTTTAAGTTTTCGTACTGTTGTCCCCCTTAATAGTTGATTTATCTCTCAGTGCCTGAAAAGTTTGTCTGCCCTTTTCTTTTACTGGGCTCCTTCAAATTTGAGTTTCAGGTTCAATGCACTTTTCGTGTGGGAAACATTCAATTGAGGCTATACTACAAGTAGAGTACTATGCCCTCACATTTCCTTGAGCTCATGTTTTCCTATGTTTGTGTTATAAATTGTAGCAACAGTTGAAAAAGTTAAATTTCAGTTGTTGACACTTCTGAATTTCATTTTATGTTTCTGCAGCATTGTGTACAAAAAACTGGTATGGATGTTGGAAGTTAAATTTTGTTTTGTTATCATTAATAAGAGAAAAATAGAGTGACAAAATATGTTAAAAACCTAGCAAAATGTGTATTTTCAACAAGAGTATAAGAGCTCTAGTATCGTGACATAAAAACTCAAATGTTTTCAGTGCCAATGCTAATCCATAATTCTAGCGCTAATTAAATGATCCAGAGATCTCCAAAGACCAGTAAAAGACTGAAGATGAGCCTGAATGACAACTCTAATGATTGTACGGACTCATACACAAACTGTGAATGGCATGCCCTAAGATATAAACTTACAAATTCAGTTATATTACTATTTCCTATTGCCGCGTAGCTAACCAGCAATATGTTATTAGTGCTTTATTTGTTCTGCACTTAGTTACTATATTATAATTTCATTAATCATTTATCATATTTTATATACTGTATTAATTATATTCAAATATTTTATGTCATATTTTATGTAAACATTTTGTGTGCCTTGAGGTAAATCCAATCAATTTTCCTACTCACTTAATTTCCTAATAACTAAATTTTCTGCTCTCACTATCTGGACTGTCTTGGGTCGACGGCCGCGACTGCAAGCCTTTTCAGATGGGGGGATAATCTGTAATGATATTTTAAATCCATTGATTAAATTAAATTCTAATAATATTGCTTAATAATGTATTGGCGATTCTCTACCTAAATTGCATCCCTGTTCCTAAATTTTGGCGAAATCCTTTCTTTAGTATAAAATATATTAACCTGTTGGTGCCCGCCAAATCGCCAAACTCATAAATCTGTCATATTACATAAAGTCCTTAAGAACACTCCTGATGAGAAGATAGCGTCACCTCGTGATTTCAATTAATATCGCTGATTGGATGAGCCTCGTGACGCACACATATGTATAAATAGGGCTTCTGCTCAAGATACGATAAGAAACGCTTGTGAGATGGATGCTGAAATAAACCTACCACTTTATATTCCAAAATTTGTCTCATTCCTGTTGCCCCAGCTGCACAAAACAAATAATGTATGAGAAATTACATTTCAGAAAGCCAGTAGGATACCATCTTCAAAGGGATTATCTAAAAAAGAAGATACCCCAAGGATTATACGGATAAAATGTTACGCACTTTAGATGAATTTGCCGCTGTGCGACTTCTATGTTTCTACATTTTTCTCTAGGTGTTCTTGCTTCAAGAGAATCATCTTTCTGTTTCTTGTATTCTGCAGATTATTTTATGTCCAGAGAAGCATCCTTCTGCCCCGTGATGCGTGATCTGTGTTTTCATGGAAAGTTCGTCGTTCATTAAAATGTGCTCTTACCGTTGACCTACTTTTGAGGATGGAAATCTTTCCCAACGTCTATGCCGTTCTGTGTTGCTCTCGAGAGCTTTGTGCTTGTGTGGTGATTGATCGTGTTTTGCGAAAATCTAATCAAGAGTGCACAAAAATGTGTATTTTCGTGTCGATTTCATCACTCGTATTCTCGTCACAATAAGTCAAACAGAAGCAATTAGTAAAAAGTTTGGCGATGCAAATGATATTATTACTATTGAATTATAATTACTGATTTAATAATAGTGTTTTTATTTTGAAAATTTTAAAAAGTATTATTTTGGTATAAATGTATTTTAAATTTGGTATTTAAAGGATGTACTTTGGTTTTAATATTGTTTTGGGAAAATTTAAAGAGTATTGAGTTAGTTTTATTTATGAAAGTATTATTAAGAGAATAATGGCTAATGAAAACATCTGTGATCCTGATGATTCATTAAGGGCAGCTAGCGCTGAACCTGAAACAAGTATAATTCCCTTTGATGTGCAGAATGATATGGATATAAATTCATGGCTTGAGTACTTTAACAAAACTCATTTAGATAAAGATGAAACGTGGAAGCTTAATAATGTAGCTCGATATCTAAAAGGTATACACTTAGCGTATATGTCAAAAACTGCCATAAAATTACTAAATATGTGGAATTAGTCAAGGAAAATTTTTTCGACCCCACTTTAACTACGTTTGGTGATTTTGCCAATTACAAGTACAAACATAAAGAGGACATAACGCAATATTTTCGCAAAAAATTAGATATTGGTAAAAAATTAAATCTAACTCATGAAATGATCTTGGAGGGTCTGACGGATGGCCTTCCTATAGAATTAAAATTCTTAATGACGATCAACGCACCCTCTGACACCATCTCTTGGCTTACTCATGTCCATAAGCTTATTAAGATTAGCGAAAATCAACAAATCAAAAGTGCACCTCCCAGATTTGTTACTCCGATTGGAAACAGTCCCCAAGATTACAATCGATTTAATAGAAGTAGAATTTCAGCTTCAAGCTATGAAACTACTGTGAGACAAGATTCTCCTAGACCCAACAATTTCCAACGTTTTCAGAGACCAAGTAATTTTTATAATCGGTTCAGTGGTCCAAGATTTACAAGCCATCATAATTATAATTCTCAAAATAGATTGCCATTGCCACCCAGTCCCTGTAGACTTTGCACCCGGAACAGAATCCCAAATGCTTTTCACTGGTTTCAGGTTTGTCCTTTCAGAGGGGAGAGATCTGATACACCTAATGTTATGCCCCTTGCAATAGAACCAACCCCAGAAACCCCTCACAGTAGTTGACTATTAAAGGTGTCGAGATATTTGTCCAATAAGAAATATCTAGAGTGTGTTGTAGACAGTGGTGCCACCATATCAATAATTTCTTCCAAAACAGCTAGACAATTACGTTTAAAAGTACAAAGAGTTAGATCATTTTCAGTAACCCAAACTAAAGGAAAAATAATCTTCAACAAAATATGTTGTATACAAATGAAAATTGGATGGATTAATACCAAATTACCTTGTTTGTTCTTGATAATAATTTGAATTATGTAATTTTAGGACTTTATGAATGCAAATTATTTGAGTTGAGTATTGATTGTACTAATTTAAAAATTAAACAGAGAGCTATTGTACTTAATGATGACTGCCATTTTGACAGCCGACCCATATCTCTACACCTCCAACTTCAAGGTGGTACAACAAATGTTTATCCATGTGTTAATAATGATGATGATGTAAGAAATTTTCCAATCTGTAAATCTCGGACTACAAATCCAAAGGAATTAGTTTCTCAGTCTAACATTTATGTGAAAAATGCTGTTTCTAATACTGTCGATAACAAAGAGTATAACTTGGAAAAATTGTTAAATGATTATTCATCTGTGTTTTCTAAAAATAAGTATGATGTAGGAAAAATTAATAATGAACCTCAACGAATTAATTTAAATTCTGATTTGCCTGTATCATTAAGACCTTATAGAACATCCCGTATGGAAGAAGAGGAAATTAAGACCCAAATTGATCAATTATTACAAGCAAGTATAATTAAAGAAAGTTGTAGCCCATGTTCATCCCCCATGACTTTAGTACTTAAAAGTGAGGAAGGTAAGAAAACTAGATTGTGCATAGATTATTGAAAATTGAATTCCCCGGCTAGAACAGATGCAAACCCTCTTCCTCGCATTGACACTTTGTTAGACAAATTAAGTAAAGCAAACGTATTTTCTACAATTGATTTGAGATCTGGTTTCTGGCATATCCCGATTCACCCTGCAGATACTGAGAAATTAGCTTTTTGCACGAATTTTGGATTATTCGAATGGTTAAGACTCCCTTTTGGTTTCAAAAATGCTCCTGCAATTTTTAACAGAACAATTAGACAAATATTAACAAAAAATAAAATTATTTTCGCTTGCAGTTACTTTGATGATATAATCATTTACTCTTCCTCTGAGAAGGAACATTTAGAACATTTAAAAGTTTTATTTGAGGTGTTTAAAGAGGAGCATATTAAATTGAATCGAAACAAATGTGTGTTCGCCAGAGATCAGATCACATTTCTTGGCTATGAAATAAAAAATGGTAGAATAATTCCCGATAACCATAATATAGAAGTTATTAAAAACTTAAAAACCCCAGTAACACCAAAGAGTTACAAAGAGTTTTGGGAAGTGTGAATGTGTATCATAGATTCATTCTGAATTATGCAACTATTAGAGCTCCATTAAACAGACTCTTGAAAAAAGATGTCAAGTGGGAATGGGATGACCAATGTCAAAAAGCTTTCGACGAAATGAAAAGAATACTGATTTCCAAACCTGTTTTACAATTGTATGATTCCAGTAGACCATGTCATATTTTTTTTGACGCTTCTCAAACTACTGTTGGAGCTGTTTTGAAACAACCAGATGAAAATGATGTCCTTCACTCTGTATCATATCATTCCCGAACTTTAAGAAATTATGAGAAAAATTATACGATTACTGAGTTAGAATGTTTGGCCATAGTAGATGCCCAAGACAAATTCTATTACTATCTGCATGGACAAAAATTTGTTATACATACGGACCATGCGGCCCTCCTTTGGCTCAAAAATGTTAAAAATTTAACTCTTCCGTTGACTCTTCTGTTGGTCACTCAAACTAAGTATGTTCAATTATGAAGTAAAGTATCAGAAGGGCTCTACCAATATTGAAGCTGACATGCTTTCTAGACATCCTGTTTCACAGCACCTCCAACATTATGTACATTTACTTGATAGAAATGAAATAATCCAACAACAAAAAACTGATAATGTCTGCGGAAAAAATTACCAAGAGATAAATGATATGATGGTAATTAAGAAAAAGAATTTTTATAAAATTGTAGTACTTAAATCTTTAAGATTAAAATTGTTGAATAAAACCCATGAAAATTTTGGTCACCCGGGAGTTCAAATTATGCTTAACTTAATCATCCCTCAATATTATTGGCCTCATATTAGCGAAGATATCAGAAATTTTGTTAAACATTGTCATACTTGTCAACTTAATAAAAAGAAAAAACAGAAAAAATTTGGTCTTATGCAAGACGTACCCCCAACCGACAAACCTTTCGAATGTCTCTCTATTGACACTGTGGGAGGATTTAATTATTATAATTCTACAAAAAAATATTTACATATAATTATTGACCATGCAACAAGATATGTCTGGGCTTTTCCCTCGAAAAGTGTAACTTCAGAAACCTATGCCAATTGTCTAAAACAAATATTTCAAATACAAGTCCCCGAAAAAATTCTGAGTGACAGGAATGCAGCCTTCACTTCCTCTAGATTCAAAAAATTTCTTAAAAAGCATAATGTTAAACAACTTTTAACTTCATCTCACCATCCCCAGACAAATGGTAAAGTAGAAAGAGTAAATCAATCAATAGTAAGTTGACTAAAATGTAAAGTAAATTCTTCTTCTACAAAAGTACCATGGACTAAAGTGCTAGAGCAAGTTGTTATAGAATATAACAACTCCCCTCATACGGTAACTAAGTTCACCCCAGTATACTTACTATTTGGTAACCTCCCTTTTGAATCTCCAATTGATCAAAATAAATACCCTTCCTTAAATGAAGCAAGGGCTTTAGCAAAGAAAAGAACTATTGAATGCCACCGAAAGAATAAAACTAGATATGACATCAGATTTGTAGAATCTAAATTTCAACCTGGAGATTTTGTCCTTTACGAGGAATTCGAATACCCAAATACTAGAAAATTGACTTCACCCTATTCAGGCCCTTATCAGATTATGAATAAATTATCTGAAGTTAATTATGAAATCGACAGGGAAAATTTTCACACGAAGAAACCAACTGAGATTGTACATGCGTCAAAATTAAGGTTCTATTATCCACCCGAAAACTTTAAATTACATCATGAATAAATCAAAATTTATAAATCAATAAACTATCCACAACCCTTCTTTAAGTTTTCGTACTGTTGTCCCCCTTAATAGTTGATTTATCTCTCAGTGCCTGAAAAGTTTGTCTGCCCTTTTCTTTTACTGGGCTCCTTCAAATTTGAGTTTCAGGTTCAATGCACTTTTCGTGTGGGAAACATTCAATTGAGGCTATACTACAAGTAGAGTACTATGCCCTCACATTTCCTTGAGCTCATGTTTTCCTATGTTTGTGTTATAAATTGTAGCAACAGTTGAAAAAGTTAAATTTCAGTTGTTGACACTTCTGAATTTCATTTTATGTTTCTGCAGCATTGTGTACAAAAAACTGGTATGGATGTTGGAAGTTAAATTTTGTTTTGTTATCATTAATAAGAGAAAAATAGAGTGACAAAATATGTTAAAAACCTAGCAAAATGTGTATTTTCAACAAGAGTATAAGAGCTCTAGTATCGTGACATAAAAACTCAAATGTTTTCAGTGCCAATGCTAATCCATAATTCTAGCGCTAATTAAATGATCCAGAGATCTCCAAAGACCAGTAAAAGACTGAAGATGAGCCTGAATGACAACTCTAATGATTGTACGGACTCATACACAAACTGTGAATGGCATGCCCTAAGATATAAACTTACAAATTCAGTTATATTACTATTTCCTATTGCCGCGTAGCTAACCAGCAATATGTTATTAGTGCTTTATTTGTTCTGCACTTAGTTACTATATTATAATTTCATTAATCATTTATCATATTTTATATACTGTATTAATTATATTCAAATATTTTATGTCATATTTTATGTAAACATTTTGTGTGCCTTGAGGTAAATCCAATCAATTTTCCTACTCACTTAATTTCCTAATAACTAAATTTTCTGCTCTCACTATCTGGACTGTCTTGGGTCGACGGCCGCGACTGCAAGCCTTTTCAGATGGGGGGATAATCTGTAATGATATTTTAAATCCATTGATTAAATTAAATTCTAATAATATTGCTTAATAATGTATTGGCGATTCTCTACCTAAATTGCATCCCTGTTCCTAAATTTTGGCGAAATCCTTTCTTTAGTATAAAATATATTAACCTGTTGGTGCCCGCCAAATCGCCAAACTCATAAATCTGTCATATTACATAAAGTCCTTAAGAACACTCCTGATGAGAAGATAGCGTCACCTCGTGATTTCAATTAATATCGCTGATTGGATGAGCCTCGTGACGCACACATATGTATAAATAGGGCTTCTGCTCAAGATACGATAAGAAACGCTTGTGAGATGGATGCTGAAATAAACCTACCACTTTATATTCCAAAATTTGTCTCATTCCTGTTGCCCCAGCTGCACAAAACAAATAATGTATGAGAAATTACATTTCAGAAAGCCAGTAGGATACCATCTTCAAAGGGATTATCTAAAAAAGAAGATACCCCAAGGATTATACGGATAAAATGTTACGCACTTTAGATGAATTTGCCGCTGTGCGACTTCTATGTTTCTACATTTTTCTCTAGGTGTTCTTGCTTCAAGAGAATCATCTTTCTGTTTCTTGTATTCTGCAGATTATTTTATGTCCAGAGAAGCATCCTTCTGCCCCGTGATGCGTGATCTGTGTTTTCATGGAAAGTTCGTCGTTCATTAAAATGTGCTCTTACCGTTGACCTACTTTTGAGGATGGAAATCTTTCCCAACGTCTATGCCGTTCTGTGTTGCTCTCGAGAGCTTTGTGCTTGTGTGGTGATTGATCGTGTTTTGCGAAAATCTAATCAAGAGTGCACAAAAATGTGTATTTTCGTGTCGATTTCATCACTCGTATTCTCGTCACAATAAGTCAAACAGAAGCAATTAGTAAAAAGTTTGGCGATGCAAATGATATTATTACTATTGAATTATAATTACTGATTTAATAATAGTGTTTTTATTTTGAAAATTTTAAAAAGTATTATTTTGGTATAAATGTATTTTAAATTTGGTATTTAAAGGATGTACTTTGGTTTTAATATTGTTTTGGGAAAATTTAAAGAGTATTGAGTTAGTTTTATTTATGAAAGTATTATTAAGAGAATAATGGCTAATGAAAACATCTGTGATCCTGATGATTCATTAAGGGCAGCTAGCGCTGAACCTGAAACAAGTATAATTCCCTTTGATGTGCAGAATGATATGGATATAAATTCATGGCTTGAGTACTTTAACAAAACTCATTTAGATAAAGATGAAACGTGGAAGCTTAATAATGTAGCTCGATATCTAAAAGGTATACACTTAGCGTATATGTCAAAAACTGCCATAAAATTACTAAATATGTGGAATTAGTCAAGGAAAATTTTTTCGACCCCACTTTAACTACGTTTGGTGATTTTGCCAATTACAAGTACAAACATAAAGAGGACATAACGCAATATTTTCGCAAAAAATTAGATATTGGTAAAAAATTAAATCTAACTCATGAAATGATCTTGGAGGGTCTGACGGATGGCCTTCCTATAGAATTAAAATTCTTAATGACGATCAACGCACCCTCTGACACCATCTCTTGGCTTACTCATGTCCATAAGCTTATTAAGATTAGCGAAAATCAACAAATCAAAAGTGCACCTCCCAGATTTGTTACTCCGATTGGAAACAGTCCCCAAGATTACAATCGATTTAATAGAAGTAGAATTTCAGCTTCAAGCTATGAAACTACTGTGAGACAAGATTCTCCTAGACCCAACAATTTCCAACGTTTTCAGAGACCAAGTAATTTTTATAATCGGTTCAGTGGTCCAAGATTTACAAGCCATCATAATTATAATTCTCAAAATAGATTGCCATTGCCACCCAGTCCCTGTAGACTTTGCACCCGGAACAGAATCCCAAATGCTTTTCACTGGTTTCAGGTTTGTCCTTTCAGAGGGGAGAGATCTGATACACCTAATGTTATGCCCCTTGCAATAGAACCAACCCCAGAAACCCCTCACAGTAGTTGACTATTAAAGGTGTCGAGATATTTGTCCAATAAGAAATATCTAGAGTGTGTTGTAGACAGTGGTGCCACCATATCAATAATTTCTTCCAAAACAGCTAGACAATTACGTTTAAAAGTACAAAGAGTTAGATCATTTTCAGTAACCCAAACTAAAGGAAAAATAATCTTCAACAAAATATGTTGTATACAAATGAAAATTGGATGGATTAATACCAAATTACCTTGTTTGTTCTTGATAATAATTTGAATTATGTAATTTTAGGACTTTATGAATGCAAATTATTTGAGTTGAGTATTGATTGTACTAATTTAAAAATTAAACAGAGAGCTATTGTACTTAATGATGACTGCCATTTTGACAGCCGACCCATATCTCTACACCTCCAACTTCAAGGTGGTACAACAAATGTTTATCCATGTGTTAATAATGATGATGATGTAAGAAATTTTCCAATCTGTAAATCTCGGACTACAAATCCAAAGGAATTAGTTTCTCAGTCTAACATTTATGTGAAAAATGCTGTTTCTAATACTGTCGATAACAAAGAGTATAACTTGGAAAAATTGTTAAATGATTATTCATCTGTGTTTTCTAAAAATAAGTATGATGTAGGAAAAATTAATAATGAACCTCAACGAATTAATTTAAATTCTGATTTGCCTGTATCATTAAGACCTTATAGAACATCCCGTATGGAAGAAGAGGAAATTAAGACCCAAATTGATCAATTATTACAAGCAAGTATAATTAAAGAAAGTTGTAGCCCATGTTCATCCCCCATGACTTTAGTACTTAAAAGTGAGGAAGGTAAGAAAACTAGATTGTGCATAGATTATTGAAAATTGAATTCCCCGGCTAGAACAGATGCAAACCCTCTTCCTCGCATTGACACTTTGTTAGACAAATTAAGTAAAGCAAACGTATTTTCTACAATTGATTTGAGATCTGGTTTCTGGCATATCCCGATTCACCCTGCAGATACTGAGAAATTAGCTTTTTGCACGAATTTTGGATTATTCGAATGGTTAAGACTCCCTTTTGGTTTCAAAAATGCTCCTGCAATTTTTAACAGAACAATTAGACAAATATTAACAAAAAATAAAATTATTTTCGCTTGCAGTTACTTTGATGATATAATCATTTACTCTTCCTCTGAGAAGGAACATTTAGAACATTTAAAAGTTTTATTTGAGGTGTTTAAAGAGGAGCATATTAAATTGAATCGAAACAAATGTGTGTTCGCCAGAGATCAGATCACATTTCTTGGCTATGAAATAAAAAATGGTAGAATAATTCCCGATAACCATAATATAGAAGTTATTAAAAACTTAAAAACCCCAGTAACACCAAAGAGTTACAAAGAGTTTTGGGAAGTGTGAATGTGTATCATAGATTCATTCTGAATTATGCAACTATTAGAGCTCCATTAAACAGACTCTTGAAAAAAGATGTCAAGTGGGAATGGGATGACCAATGTCAAAAAGCTTTCGACGAAATGAAAAGAATACTGATTTCCAAACCTGTTTTACAATTGTATGATTCCAGTAGACCATGTCATATTTTTTTTGACGCTTCTCAAACTACTGTTGGAGCTGTTTTGAAACAACCAGATGAAAATGATGTCCTTCACTCTGTATCATATCATTCCCGAACTTTAAGAAATTATGAGAAAAATTATACGATTACTGAGTTAGAATGTTTGGCCATAGTAGATGCCCAAGACAAATTCTATTACTATCTGCATGGACAAAAATTTGTTATACATACGGACCATGCGGCCCTCCTTTGGCTCAAAAATGTTAAAAATTTAACTCTTCCGTTGACTCTTCTGTTGGTCACTCAAACTAAGTATGTTCAATTATGAAGTAAAGTATCAGAAGGGCTCTACCAATATTGAAGCTGACATGCTTTCTAGACATCCTGTTTCACAGCACCTCCAACATTATGTACATTTACTTGATAGAAATGAAATAATCCAACAACAAAAAACTGATAATGTCTGCGGAAAAAATTACCAAGAGATAAATGATATGATGGTAATTAAGAAAAAGAATTTTTATAAAATTGTAGTACTTAAATCTTTAAGATTAAAATTGTTGAATAAAACCCATGAAAATTTTGGTCACCCGGGAGTTCAAATTATGCTTAACTTAATCATCCCTCAATATTATTGGCCTCATATTAGCGAAGATATCAGAAATTTTGTTAAACATTGTCATACTTGTCAACTTAATAAAAAGAAAAAACAGAAAAAATTTGGTCTTATGCAAGACGTACCCCCAACCGACAAACCTTTCGAATGTCTCTCTATTGACACTGTGGGAGGATTTAATTATTATAATTCTACAAAAAAATATTTACATATAATTATTGACCATGCAACAAGATATGTCTGGGCTTTTCCCTCGAAAAGTGTAACTTCAGAAACCTATGCCAATTGTCTAAAACAAATATTTCAAATACAAGTCCCCGAAAAAATTCTGAGTGACAGGAATGCAGCCTTCACTTCCTCTAGATTCAAAAAATTTCTTAAAAAGCATAATGTTAAACAACTTTTAACTTCATCTCACCATCCCCAGACAAATGGTAAAGTAGAAAGAGTAAATCAATCAATAGTAAGTTGACTAAAATGTAAAGTAAATTCTTCTTCTACAAAAGTACCATGGACTAAAGTGCTAGAGCAAGTTGTTATAGAATATAACAACTCCCCTCATACGGTAACTAAGTTCACCCCAGTATACTTACTATTTGGTAACTTCCCTTTTGAATCTCCAATTGATCAAAATAAATACCCTTCCTTAAATGAAGCAAGGGCTTTAGCAAAGAAAAGAACTATTGAATGCCACCGAAAGAATAAAACTAGATATGACATCAGATTTGTAGAATCTAAATTTCAACCTGGAGATTTTGTCCTTTACGAGGAATTCGAATACCCAAATACTAGAAAATTGACTTCACCCTATTCAGGCCCTTATCAGATTATGAATAAATTATCTGAAGTTAATTATGAAATCGACAGGGAAAATTTTCACACGAAGAAACCAACTGAGATTGTACATGCGTCAAAATTAAGGTTCTATTATCCACCCGAAAACTTTAAATTACATCATGAATAAATCAAAATTTATAAATCAATAAACTATCCACAACCCTTCTTTAAGTTTTCGTACTGTTGTCCCCCTTAATAGTTGATTTATCTCTCAGTGCCTGAAAAGTTTGTCTGCCCTTTTCTTTTACTGGGCTCCTTCAAATTTGAGTTTCAGGTTCAATGCACTTTTCGTGTGGGAAACATTCAATTGAGGCTATACTACAAGTAGAGTACTATGCCCTCACATTTCCTTGAGCTCATGTTTTCCTATGTTTGTGTTATAAATTGTAGCAACAGTTGAAAAAGTTAAATTTCAGTTGTTGACACTTCTGAATTTCATTTTATGTTTCTGCAGCATTGTGTACAAAAAACTGGTATGGATGTTGGAAGTTAAATTTTGTTTTGTTATCATTAATAAGAGAAAAATAGAGTGACAAAATATGTTAAAAACCTAGCAAAATGTGTATTTTCAACAAGAGTATAAGAGCTCTAGTATCGTGACATAAAAACTCAAATGTTTTCAGTGCCAATGCTAATCCATAATTCTAGCGCTAATTAAATGATCCAGAGATCTCCAAAGACCAGTAAAAGACTGAAGATGAGCCTGAATGACAACTCTAATGATTGTACGGACTCATACACAAACTGTGAATGGCATGCCCTAAGATATAAACTTACAAATTCAGTTATATTACTATTTCCTATTGCCGCGTAGCTAACCAGCAATATGTTATTAGTGCTTTATTTGTTCTGCACTTAGTTACTATATTATAATTTCATTAATCATTTATCATATTTTATATACTGTATTAATTATATTCAAATATTTTATGTCATATTTTATGTAAACATTTTGTGTGCCTTGAGGTAAATCCAATCAATTTTCCTACTCACTTAATTTCCTAATAACTAAATTTTCTGCTCTCACTATCTGGACTGTCTTGGGTCGACGGCCGCGACTGCAAGCCTTTTCAGATGGGGGGATAATCTGTAATGATATTTTAAATCCATTGATTAAATTAAATTCTAATAATATTGCTTAATAATGTATTGGCGATTCTCTACCTAAATTGCATCCCTGTTCCTAAATTTTGGCGAAATCCTTTCTTTAGTATAAAATATATTAACCTGTTGGTGCCCGCCAAATCGCCAAACTCATAAATCTGTCATATTACATAAAGTACTTAAGAACACTCCTGATGAGAAGATAGCGTCACCTCGTGATTTCAATTAATATCGCTGATTGGATGAGCCTCGTGACGCACACATATGTATAAATAGGGCTTCTGCTCAAGGTACGATAAGAAACGCTTGTGAGATGGATGCTGAAATAAACCTACCACTTTATATTCCAAAATTTGTCTCATTCCTGTTGCCCCGGCTGCACAAAACCAATAATGTATGAGAAATTACATTTCATATATATATATATATATATATATATATATATATAAGGTGGCTTATTAGATATTGCCTCCTCGAGTTTTTACAAAAACTAATGAAAATCAACACATAAATAAAAATGATGCACAAGATCAAACTGCTAAATTTTAATTATTTACATCCAAGTAAATAAATGTATACAGTACAAAGTCCGTAATCGTGACTCGTCGGGACTTCGGCGATTCTGGATTAGGGGTTTTTCCGGATTACAGATCATCAATTTAAATCTGGTAAGACAGCATGCAGAAATTATACTATAAAAATATGAAACCATAATTTATGAAATAAAAAGCAATTATGATCTAAAGGGTATAAAATTTTACCAAAAGAAAAAGCTTAATATTTATTTGTTAACTTCATTAAACATTTCTTTCTATGCGTGCATGCATAATGTATGCGCATGCGTAAAGTTTGTGGCTTTGAGGTCCAGATTATAAATCATTCCAGATAATGGATGTCCAGATTACGGACTTTGTACTGTATATAATAAATACATTAGTAATAATGTCACTAAATAATAATCCAAATATTAAATAATAATATAAGTTTTTTAAAATACAGAATAAAAAAAATCTGCCAAACTAAGGTACTGCTCAGATTAAAAATCTATCACTCTACTATCTGCTATCACTCTATGTTATGGTTTTGAGCATTTTATTACCAGCAATACACATTCATTCATCTCCACATACACACACAAACCCAATATACAAACTAAAATAAAATATTATTTCAAAATTACATAAACCTGAAAAGCAGTAATCTTTATTATATGGTTAGTCATTACCTGCATGAAATCATTTAATAAAAATGAAATACCTAGGTAGGCACTCTTCTTCTTTTCTAAGGTATTTAAAAGTGGTTCGTGACACAGTTCTTGAGAATTTCTCTGGATAGGTGTAACTGTCATGTTTGATTCTGGATTATGCCCTTTCTCCATTGTTTTTAATTCCATCTGATCATGATGAATCCATAAATCTGGAGGTACGAGATCCCTAGTAGCACTTTTATTTTTCACAAGACTTCCTTTAGCAGATTTGTAGCTGTAAATAGGTGTGATTAAAATTTTGATTGGTGTCAATAGCTTTAAAATAAGGAAAATGAGTTACACTGCACAGAGTTAATAGCCACATTTTAGTTAAAAAAATAAGCATCTATAAGCACTTTTCAAGTACATTTTAAGAAAAAAATAAAAGCATCTATTTAATTACATATATACATAACAGCATAACCTTAAAGAAAAATCAGACTTGACTGTAATTTAAAGCATGAGAAATTCAGTATTTATTAAGAGAGAATCAGCATTATTCAACCATATAAAAACAATTACAATTATTTTTTTAATTGCAAATAACAGTTCAAATTGCAGAACTAGTTTACAACAGGGGGAGAAACTCCTATGCAAAACTATATTACAAGATTTAATAACAAAATTTCAGTTAGAAATAAGGAAAATAAATAATAACAAACCATATTTGTTATATTCATATACAATATAAAAAAAGAAACAAGAAAAAAAGATTTGTGCTTAGAATGAATAATATTATCTTTATTTCTGATTTGCCTTTTGTCTCTTTTCATTAATGTCTGAATCCAGTTCTCTTAGCAGAGTTTGTCTTTTACAAATTTCATTATATAAAATTACATATCATTAGATTTATTAAAAAGATTAAAGTCTTTTGTAACTTCACCCTTCTTAGCAAGTTCATTTCAGCAAGTATTTTCTTATTAACTAATATTTCTAAGAGAGTTTTCTTCCTTTAACAGAAATCAATTCATCTGTCGATTTTATTCTTTCTCCCCTCCTGCTCTTCCAAATCTAACTGATACTATGAACGAGCTGATGAAGCTGCCACTCTCATCTCTTTCATACTTTATACATTGTGTATCCCACCAGCATGTTTCACATAATCACAAACTATGCGCTGATCAATGTACGAATTTTCCTCAGATTTTCTGTTTCTATATTTTTATTGATATTAAATCCTCATTTAACAGTAACTTGAAATATTTTTCATTATTGAATGTGTGCAAAAAAGTATGTAATCTCATTTTTTTTTTCATATCATAGGATTTAAATTCCGTAAGGTATGACTGTACAACATTTTTGATAAAATTGGAATATTTATTTCATTCTTTTTCTGCAGTGTGACCTTTCTGGGAAAAATGCATCAATATACTTTTCATTTAAAAATATGCTTTTGTGCTGTTTTGCACCATATACTATGGATTCACAGTTAATTATTCAGTAACTTGAAACAGCATTTCAAGTTACTGAATAATTAACTGGACATTTCTCCATCAGCTTTTCAAGTAGTTGTAAAATAAAAGTTTGGGAGTCAAGTTTAAGAGAAAGGTAATCTTTATCCATGAATTCTTTTTTAGCATATAGCTTTTGTAAGAGCATATCAGCCCTAAATGCTAAACTAATTTTGCTTATTTAATTAACAATTCCTTCCAAATCAAAGTTACACAAATATTTCAGTTATGAACTGATTTTTAACATGTGCTTTTTGTTTATAATTTTGAAATGCTGCAAAAGTTGCTTTACTAGTTTGTGTAAATCAAAAGAAAAAAAAGGGGGGGGGGAATAAATGATTCATCACTTTGGTACAGTTCCATAATGGATTTGACTAATTTAGCCATGCAAATGAAGAAAAAAAGGAATTTTACAGGCATTAATTTCTCTTTAATTGGATCTCTTATTATTTCATATGATTTGCAAGTTACTTTTGCATATTTTCCATTCTCAATTTAGCTTGACATAACCTTTTGTATCTTCCCAAATTTCAAAAGCATGCAAGTGGTACATTCTCTAGCCATCTATGGGTTACAAAATTTCAATGGTAAAGTCTTATGTACACTTGGTGTTAAAAAAATCTTCCTGATCTTTGAACAGATGTTACAGTGTTCCTAAAATAGAAAGTATATCCCAGAGCTTGCAATGGATGCTCCTTCACTGAAGGCATTTTTCAAAATAAGAATAAAATGAAGAAATAGTGCTTGCAAGACACCTCTTTTAGAACTTATGAAAATCTATTCTGAAAAGTTAAAAGAAGTAGCCCTAACAGTGACAACTCTTCCTCCTACTCAAGTTAGTGTGGAAAGTTCTCAGCTCTAAAGTTTATCAAATCGGATCTATGGCCCTCCAACAAAGAAGATCTTGCCGAAGCTATACTGTTTCTTGGAAATAACTAATGCCAGTTTTTCCATCTCATCATAAATGCTAATTAATATAAATAATTTGCAATGCCATCAATTTTCTTCTGCAGCATCTATTATTTCTTTTATATTAAAAAAATAAGCTGTAACCATGTGTATTTGTTTACATATAAATATATATATATATGTGGGAGTCGTAGTCTTAGCCGAATCCACAGCCCTGGTTGAAGGTAACCATAACTCTAATGTAACTAAAAATATCTATTCATGGTAGTATTGTGAAAGACCAACTAAGAAAATACACAAGACTGGACTATAGACATTTCAAAGGAAAAGCGGATGCACACACACACATGTACAGAAAAAAGAAAGAAAGGTATGTATGTAGTGGGTGTTATAATTGTTTGAATGCTGACCAAAAATGCATGTAAAAGGAGATTTTGCAACAGTATTTGATGATGCCCAATTGCAATCTACAGAAAATTTAGGGCTGATTTGTGATGTAGATGAAATATGGATCCACTGTTAAGTCAAAGCAGTGGACAGCAAATAGTAAAAGCAGTGGACAGCAAATAGTAAAAGCAGTGGACAGCAAATAGTAAAAGCAGGAAAGTGTGGAAGACAGCTTTATGAATTTGGAAGATGATGCTTTTTCATCTTCCCATTTGATAAAGCAGTCATCAATTATATAAGACTCCAAAGTAATCATCAGAGTTGTCTACTTGTGGATAGGAAGAACAATAACATGGACCTTTTTAAGGGATATTATTATTTGACCACCTGGAAGAAGAGATGAAACAAAACAAAAAACAAAAAAAAAAAAAAAAAACTCAAGAATTCAGAACTTATAGTTCAATGTGAAGAAATTTAATCTAACAACAGGGTTGCCACTCAAACAGGAAAATGAAATTCCCTGACTTTTCCAGGTGTGTTTTAAGAAAATTCCAGTCTATCCGTGCAATGCATGTTAGCTGTGCCAAGAGGTAAATTAATTATGGTATTACTTAAACACAAAAATTTGCCAATTACATATGACTTATATATATCCAAAGCATTACTATTATAACTATTGTTGGCAAATAAATACTAACTTGGGCAAATGCCACTAGATGGCTGCACCAGCCAATGTACTGGATTTGGAAATTGTATTTGAGTGAGTGGCCCAGTGATAGATCAAGAATTGATGAAAATTAATTTAAATTAAGAAAGAAAAATGGAATAATTGTTTGTTCACTTCTAAATAACTGTAATAGTGTATATTCATTTTTTTAGACCAAGTGTGGTAATTTTCAGATTTCTTTTGTATTATTTGTGTATCTTTTAAATTTTCATATGTAACTGTGATCTTATAGGTATTTCCAACTGTAACCTGATTTCTACTTATAACCATGCACCTGGCTAAGATGATGTAGCTTA